>NC_080073.1:49823311-50423311 GCF_949987535.1 Balaenoptera acutorostrata | reverse complement strand
AATATGTCAATCTGAAGAAGATTAATACATCAAATTATTATAAGCATCCCCCATCTCCCACCCTCCCCCCAACAAAAGGAATTCAGCAGATGCGCTCTGAGTGGGAGGCTGTTAGGAGAGCTCAGATTAGAGAGCTGCCATGACTCAGTCACTCATTCTTTTTGGCACTGTTTTTGTTTTCTTTTTTAATTTTATTTATTTATGGCTGTGTTGGGTCTTCGTTTCTGTGCAAGCGCTTTCTCTAGTTGCGGCAAGTGGGGGCCACTCTTCATCGCGGTGCGTGGGCCTCTCACTATCGCGGCCTCTCTTGTTGCAGAGCACAGGCTCCAGACGCGCAGGCTCAGTAGTTGTGGCTCACGGGCTTAGTTGCTCCGCGGCATGTGGGATCTTCCCAGACCAGGGCTCGAACCCGTGTCCCCTGCATTGACAGGCAGTCTCTCAACCACTGTGCCACCAGGGAAGCCCCCTTTGGAACTGTTTTGAATCCAGTTATCTGCCAAACTGATTTAAATAGTTTCAATTTGAAGCTATACATTGTTTAGCTTATATGCATAACAGAACAGGAAGAGAGAGAACAGCCAATGTTGCAATGCAAGATATGCGGAGCACAAAAAGAGTGACATTTCTCTAAATTCATATCATAAAAATCTTCACTCAATTCCTAAAAAAGTATATTTATGTATACATATACATATATGCATATGCATACACATGAAAACACATATATATGTATATATGTGTGTAAATGCGTACAGTATATGTATATACCTATAATATAGTAACTGCAAATTTTCTCATCTGAACCCATACTGATTTGAGAGTAAAAAGGAAGGCTATTAATAATTACACTAGAGTAACTGGCATTAGTAGACACATGTGGTCACCTTATATATAAATGCAGTATTTGCTAGGTTATTTAAAAAAAAAAACAGTTTTAGAAGTGAGGGAGTTAGATTTTAATCTTAATTTTGTGCCCCTTTGGACAGTATGTATTAAATAAAAACTGATGATTAGAAATAAATAAATACATGCCAAAGTTTAAGAGAGGGAAATAATGACATTTATATCTAATTTGGTTTTTTGTTTGGGAAGAATAAAGGCTGTCTGTAATCTACAATGTGTTTTTTGTGGATAAGGGCTTGCAGTGAACAGCAGGAATCCTTTTATCTCATCTCATCAATTAGAAACAAAACACAAAAATTATCAAAACCAGTCAGTTGATTTTTAATGCATAAAGTGTAACATTTCGAAATATCAAGTTAAAAAGCATTTAAAAAATCTATTTTGGCACTTTAACATGCCTTTAACTTAAATGCCCATTTTAGTATTCATTTGGTCCCCAAGCTGAACATTTTGAAAGATATTTATTCACAAATCATGATTTTTTTCCCTCACATAGTTAAATAGAAAACAAATGAAACATCACGTGTCATTTGTTAAATGGGAAAAAGTAAAATTGGTCCAGATATATCATGAATATTATTAAATATTGCATTTGAAAGAATACTGTAGTATAATCAATAATATATTGAAGTATACAAGTATATACAATATACAAGTATATTGAAAATATACTTTTTTCCTAAAAACTGCTTGCTTAATCATCTTGCATAAAAAATAGTACAGAATGGTTAGGTTGGTTAGAAATATTCCTAAAGTGGAAGATTCTCTGTCCCTCTGCAAGGATCTCAGGGGTTCTAGGTGCTGGGAAGCATCGGAATAGTCTAAGGAGTTAGGAGATGGGCCCCCAGTGAGAGCAGCTGGCCAGGGGAAGCGGAGGAGGGTTTGCTGCTTTGTATCTTATCTTTGACGTGATGAGAGGGGGCTCCATTCATTGTCACCAAAAAAAAGATGGAAAGGCACCTGCTTGAACCCAGATTCCCCCCAGTCTTCTTTTGCTCTGAGACAGCTTTAGATTAGGACACAAGAGAAGAGGGAAACTGGGTCTGTTTCTTATATGGGAACAAAAGGAAGCCTCACATTTCTCTGAGTCTTTCTTTGGTGATAAACTTGGAGCAGAGCCTCTAAACAAAGGACAGACAGCACCCTGGCTGTCTTAAAGTTACAGCCTAGAAATCGGTGCTGCACCAGTGCTCGGAGTCTGGACGCACAGGCCTTGGCAAATGATTCCCACCTGCACACAGCCTCCCCAGGTATGATTAGCTTGCCTCTTCCACTCCCTGCTAGACTGAGTGCTTTGCCTACCTTCACGTTCAGAGCTGCGTCTGCTGCTTTTTGCTACTAGAGATTACACTTTCCTCATAAACCCAGGTCAGAGGAGCACATTCATTGCAGCGCCCATGGTCATGTCCAGGTGACTGTGTCTTGGCTCATAGGAAATTTGGGGTAGTGAAGCCTGAACATTGTGAGCTAGATGGGGCAGTTCCAGGAACTTTTTTTGGCATTTGGAGTCCTTCCTGGTACTATCAACACCCAGTTTGTTCTTCATGTAAGGTACAATTCTGCAGGGAGTGAAAATACTTTCATTTTACATAGCATCATTTGGTGGAGACAAATGCCAATTACCATGTAGTCAATGCGGTGTCTGAGGACGTGTGACTCATATCTACTTGATCTTCATAAAAGCCCTGGGAAGTTGGAAATTAATAGGCAAGCAAGACAAAGCTCAAGGATAATAGATAACTTCCCAGTCACGGAGCCAGTGGGTGGAAGACTTAGCAATCAGCCTCTTGTCTGTCTGATAACGGAGCCTGTGATTTTTCTATTAGGAAGCAGAAACTCAGATTTAACACCAGAAGGCGAATTTGAAGTCTCATTTAAGTATTCTTTTACAGTATTTCATCTTGCGGATGATTCCTTTAAATATCTGAAACAATTATGGCTAAATGTATTAAACTTGAGACTAACGTATAGCAGAACATTTTCTAAGCCAAATATGGTTGGGGAATGCGGGGATCATTGAAGGTCATTGTGGAAATAAACTAGACCCTCCTTTTTTCTTTTTCATTTTCTCCCGAAATATCCTTTGCCCATTGTTATCCATTTGATCTCAGCCATCTGGTTCTGCAGCCAGCAAAGGAAAATGTCAAATTCAACAAAATGAGTAGTACTGCTTGAGTTGAATCATAATTTAACTTTTTTTCTCTACCCTACAGGATATTTAAACAGTAATATAACTTAATAGTACTTCCTAAGTTATTCTCAAATTCCCTACAAACAATGCCATTTCCTCAAAATGGAAAGGCAAGCATTAGGGCTGAGAGTCAAATATTCTGCCCTAATAGCCAATGACATCTAAATTTGAGAGTTAACATTTACTTAATTGCTGAAGCAGTCATGCTAAGTGCGTAGTCTGACACATCATCAGGTGTTAAAAAAAAGATAATTTCTGAGGGAAAAAAAAAATACATCTATAAAACCAAGAGACGGTACTCCGCTAAAATTATCATCCACCTCTCTTTAAAAATCTTCATTTGATCAGGTTGGCACAGTGGCTTGGGGAATACTGCTTGACATAGGAGTGTATTCCTTGTACTTTTTGAAGGGAAGGGGTGTGCTGGTTATTCTGTTTGCTTCTCCTCTCATCACACAACCACTCTCCATCCTTCTGTTAGCTTCCTTTGTCCTGTGGCTTCCAGGTGGGTTTTGCTAATGGAAGGCGTCAGAGGGCAGAGGAAGAGGGAGATCAGTCTCTCCGGCTCCTCCCTCCCTTGCAGTGCAGTTGGCTCTCCAGGTGGCCTCTCGGCTCTTACTGGCTTCTGGTAACACTGGCTCCTCCCCTGAGACCTGCAGGCTGAAGGGAGAAAACGTTCCTTCCTGTTGTTAGGCTCTGGGTGCCTCCCTCGCCTGTTGGTCACATAACTTGCCTACTCATTTGGCAATACTCTCTTTATTAACACCTCTTCGGATGAATCACTGGAGCGCAGTTCTGTTGCCTGCCAGGACCCTGAGCTGGAGGTGGGAAGAAATTAGTAGATACCCCTGACTCAATTCTGGTTCTTCTAGGCTGCATGGCCCTAAACAATCTACCTGGATTCCTTGTGCTTCATTTTCATTGTCTGGAAAATGAGAGTCATAACAGCACCCGCTCCACAAGTGCTTAAACTCAGTAAGGCACAGGCCATAAAGGTTACTATGAGCTTGGATGAAGAAAGGGGAACAAATGCTTGTTCTCCTGGTTTGAGTTAATGCAAGCATGGTCCATATTAACCCAGTATATAACCTCCTGGGAATGTTGCCTGTTGGTAAATAACTGCTAATATCTGTACCTAAACATTGAGATACAGTCAGTCTGATAGTTTCAAAAGAGATGGTTTGATTCTGGTTTTTGCAACTCATGATATGTTCCTTGAATCTCCAAACTTTTCTTTTTTTTTCCCTAATGCCCTACTGTGGGTTGTCTTAGAAAAGTCTGTTGGTAGCTCCTAGAAACAAGCTTGGTGAACTCCAGTTCACATACACGAGTTATATTCTCCAAACTCTTAGTAATAACATGATAACAGCAACAGAGCCAACGCATGTGTGGCTAGGAAACAAAACTATGCCTAGCAGTCCAGTCTGTCTTATTTGGAGGAAGCACTATATAGCATGTATGCTAGCAAAGGGACTAACAGGAAAATGGGATTTAGCCCCCAGTTTATGAGAAATTCTGTGTGCGATCCTGTGCCTTCTTAGCCCTCTAAACTCCAGCTTCATCACCCAGAGCTTGTTGGGACAGGAGATCTCCGATCCATTGTTCCCACTCAGGTTGAAGGACTTCAGGCTTAGGGGGGGCCAAGAAGAGATTTAGAAAAGCAAGGAATTCCAGCCGTATGCTGTAGGAGGGAAAGTAGGTGAGGTCCAGGTTTCTTGCTTGCCTTTTTTTTAGGCCAAACAAAGATCGAGACACAGTCACAAGGGAGCATAACCACGGGTTAGCAAACTCACAGTTATGTCCCAAAGACACGAGGCTACAGAAATCTGGTTTATTTTCCTAGATGCCTCACCAAGTGCTAGCAGATAGGTTTGAGAAGGCCAAACAGTGTCTCTGATGGGTTTTCCTTCCCTCTCCCCCTCCCTTTTTCAGCTCCTTCCCGCATCTTCTCCTTTCCTTTATTGCCTATCCCAGTAGCATCAGGTGGAAGTGGAAAACCGTGCTGTGCCCTCTTGATTTGCTGCTGGAAGGAACTTCTTTTTTCCAGAGGCAAAGGGGCTAAGAGAAAACATTTGGCAACCGGTCGTCTTTGTCTTTAGTCTACTGTGATGGTGATAAATTGTTTCCCTTTGGCCATGCCTCATGCATGGGCAGGGCTGGGGGCTCTCTCTTCTGAGTACATTTGCTTCTTCATTCTTTTCCTTGAGGTTTTTGTTTGTTGGCTTATTTTCTGTAATGTGGCATGGTAAGAGTCGTTTAGGGTGAATGCAATGAGGACGGTTTTTTATCAACAACATCATTGATAAAATGTTCTTGAGACACTGAATGTAGACTACAGGGCTAGGCCCAGATGTATAAGATACGCTTCCTCTTCCAGAGGATTATAATCTACCTGGGAAGCAGGACCTAAATCAGTAATAAAATTTAATTCAAGTTCCTACAAGGTGGAAAGTGCAAAGAACAGGGGCAGGGCAGTCACATATCTTGGTCATTGCCAGGCGCTCGGTCCCTGGGATTTGTCTTACAAGAGGCGCATCTTGGACCATCCTCACACCCCTTGAGAAAGGATGGTCCCTATTTTACAGATAAGGAAAACGAAATCAAAGAGGAGAGATGGCCCCCCACGGGATGTGATGTGCCAGATTCCATCCCCCGCTCTGTGAAGGGAAAAGTAAGCGGGTTAAACGATACGAATTCAAGGAATTCCAGTATTTATTGAGAACCAAGGTCCAGCAGTGATTCCCAAAGTGTGGTCCCCAGACCAGTGGCATCAGCATCCCATGGGCACTTGTCAGGAAGGCGCATTCTCAGGCCCCACCCAAACCTACTGAATCAGAACCTCTGGGGGTTGGAGCCCAGCAATATGTGTGTTTTTAACTTTTGGTCACTTTAACCAAGTGACCCAGTTATTCAGAGACAGGAAAATGCTGAGAACCATTGACCAGGGAGAAGAGTTCCAGCTGGGCAGGGAAGCAGGGACTCAAACATGGAGACAAGATGATGAGGCAGGACTGAGTGGCAAACCTTGAGAATCCAAAGCTCCAAGAAGGCAGCATACACAGCTTGCTGGGAAGGATGGCCCTGGTTTAGCACACTCTCAGCACAGCCTGGTGTCCTTCCACGGACAGAACCTGAGGCCTCGGCTGGTTCTCTTAGACCCAGCGTATTTGCATCATCTCATTACATTGAAGTCAGCAGGCAACAAAGGTTGTGACTATCTTAAAACGCTCATGCTCTATTTGGGTGCTTATAAAGCATTTAACCATGATGAAATGTGAGTTTTACTCTTGCAGGCCTTGGGTGGAAGACCATTTGTCCTTCAATTTTATTTTTACTCTAATTAACTATTGTGAAATAGGATTTAAGTGTGGACCATATACTCTGATTCCAGCTAAAAAGATAAGCACATTTGTATTTGTATGGACAAGCCTGTAGATTTCTAATTGTTGTCTCAACCCAGATAAAAGCAACACTTTTAAATAACAGTCCCCCGCATGGTGAGATTAAAGATTGTTCTTATTGCTGTTAACAAGGATAATCATGGGTTGATTACGTAGATGAACAGAAAGTATCTCTTTATTGTTGCTTAGAGTTGTGACATCATCTGGTGCCCAGCAGCTTTACTTTGGGGCCATCTGTCAGAAAACTGATAAAGAGACAGCGAACAAGGGAATCAGGAGTTATGTTCCCTGAACCCTATGATGAGAACTTTACAAATGTTTATCCCCATATTTATTTTCTCCTTGGAAAACATTAGTTATGAGTAGAATACGTACATTTATACCAAGTTCAGTTGTGGGTTTTTTGTTTTTGTTTTTGAGCTATACATTATATAATTTAGAATCACTGTTTGGTTGTAATAAAATGTAAGCAAGTTGACTTCTAAACTTTTTTGTCATCTTGAGATTGAAAACGGACTGATGTGTCTACCTGGACTTCAAGGAAAAATCAGAAGAAACTAAATCCTGAAATCAATTAGAGCTTGGCATTTTGCATATGTATGTTCAAAGGATGTGTGTCCACAATGTACCAGAAAACATCATTCTGGTGCTTCAGTTTCTTCACAGTCCAGTGTACATCCACTGTACAGCCTGGTGTACATCTCAGTGTACAGTGTACAGTTCAGTGTACAGTCCAGTGTGTAATCCAGTGTACAGTCCAGTGTACATCCAGTGTAATCCAGTGTACAGTCCAGTGTGTAATCCAGTGTACAGTCCAGTGTACATCCAGTGTACAGTCCAGTGTGTAATCCAGTGTACAGTCCAGTGTACAGTCCAGTGTGTAATCCAGTGTACATCCAGTGTACAGTCCAGTGTGTAATCCAGTGTACATCCAGTGTAATCCAGTGTACAGTCCAGTGTAATCCAGTGTACAGTCCAGTGTACAGTCCAGTGTGTAATCCAGTGTACATCCAGTGTACAGTCCAGTGTGTAATCCAGTGTAATCCAGTGTACAGTCCAGTGTACAGTCCAGTGTACAGTCCAGTGTATTCCAGTGTACAGTCCAGTGTACATACAGTCCAGTGTAATCCAGTGTACAGTCCAGTGTGTAATCCAGTGTACAGTCCAGTGTACATCCAGTGTAATCCAGTGTACAGTCCAGTGTACAGTCCAGTGTACATCCAGTGTACATCCAGTGTAGTGTACAGTCCAGTGTACATCCAGTATAATCCAGTGTACAGTCCAGTGTGTAATCCAGTGCACAGTCCAGTGTACATCCAGTGTAATTAGTGTACAGTCCAGTGTAATTCAGTGTACAGTCCAGTGTAATCCAGTGTACATCCAGTGTACAGTCCAGTGTACAGCCCTGTACAGTCCAGTGTACATCCAGTATAATCTGGTGTACAGTCCAGTGTAATCCAGTGTACAGTCCAGTGTAATCCAGTGTACAGTTCAGTGTACATCCAGTGTAATCCAGTGTACAGTCCAGTGTACATCCAGGGTACAGTCCAGTGTACATCCAGTGTAATTAGTGTACAGTCCAGTGTATTCCAGTGTACAGTCCAGTGTACATACAGTCCAGTGTAATCCAGTGTACAGTCCAGTGTACATCCAGTGTAATCCAGTGTACAGTCCAGTGTACAGTCCAGTGTGTAATCCAGTGTACAGTCCAGTGTACAGTCCAGTGTACATCCAGTGTACATCCAGTGTACAGTCCAGTGTAATCCAGTGTACAGTCCAGTGTGTAATCCAGTGTACAGTCCAGTGTACAGTCCAGTGTACATCCAGTGTACATCCAGTGTAATTAGTGTACAGTCCAGTGTAATCCAGTGTACAGTCCAGTGTGTAATCCAGTCTACAGTCCAGTGTACAGTCCAGTGTGTAATCCAGTGTACAGTCCAGTGTACAGTCCAGTGTAATCCAGTGTACAGTCCAATGTACAGCCCTGTACAGTCCAGTGTACATCCAGTATAATCCAGTGTACAGTCCAGTGTACAGTCCAGTGCACAGTCCAGTGTACATCCAGTGTAATTAGTGTACAGTCCAGTGTAATCCAGTGTACAGTCCAGTGTAATCCAGTGTACATCCAGTATACAGTCCAGTGTAATCCAGTGTACAGTCCAGTGTAATCCAGTGTACAGTCCAGTGTACAGCCCTGTACAGTCCAGTGTACATCCAGTATAATCTGGTGTACAGTCCAGTGTGTAATCCAGTGCACAGTCCAGTGTACATCCAGTGTAATCCAGTGTACAGTCCAGTGTAATCCAGTGTACATCCAGTGTACAGTGCAGTGTAATCCAGTGTACAGTTCAGTGTACACAGTCCAGTGTACACAGTCCAGTGTACATCCAGTGTAATTAGTGTACAGTCCAGTGTATTCCAGTGTACAGTCCAGTGTAATCCAGTGTACAGTCCAGTGTACAGTCGTGTGTAATCCAGTGTACAGTCCAGTGTACAGTCCAGTGTAATCCAGTGTACAGTCCAGTGTACAGCCCTGTACAGTCCAGTGTACATCCAGTATAATCCGGTGTACAGTCCAGTGTGTAATCCAGTGCACAGTCCAGTGTACATCCAGTGTAATTAGTGTACAGTCCAGTGTATTCCAGTGTACATCCAGTGTACAGTCCAGTGTAATCCAGTGTACAGTCCAGTGTGTAATCCAGTGTACATCCAGTGTACAGTCCAGTGTGTAATCCAGTGTACATCCAGTGTAATCCAGTGTAATTAGTGTACAGTCCAGTGTAATCCAGTGTACAGTCCAGTGTAATCCAGTGTACATCCAGTGTACAGTCCAGTGTAATCCAGTGTACAGTCCAGTGTACAGTCCAGTGTGTAATCCAGTGTACATCCAGTGTACAGTCCAGTGTGTAATCCAGTGTAATCCAGTGTACAGTCCAGTGTACAGTCCAGTGTACAGCCCTGTACAGTCCAGTGTACATCCAGTAGAATCCGGTGTACAGTCCAGTGTGTAATCCAGTGCACAGTCCAGTGTACATCCAGTGTAATTAGTGTACAGTCCAATGTATTCCAGTGTACATCCAGTGTACAGTCCAGTGTAATCCAGTGTACAGCCCAGTGTACAGTCCAGTGTACAGTCCAGTGTATTCCAGTGTACATCCAGTGTACATCCCGTGTACAGTCCAGTGTACATCCAGTGTACATCCCGTGTACAGTCCAGTGTAATCCAGTGTACATCCCGTGTACAGTCCAGTGTAGTCCAGTGTACATCCAGTGTAAGCCAGTGTAATCCAGTGTACAGTCCAGTGTACAGTCATGTACATCCAGTGTATCCAGTGTACAGTCCAGTGTACATACAGTCCAGTGTAATCCAGTGTACAGTCCCCTGTACATCCAGTGTAATCCAGTGTACAGTCCAGTGTACATCCAATGTACAGTCCAGTGTCTGTGCCTGTCTTCTCCATGTTCATAAAATCCTATGAATGGCTTTTACAGTCATTCTTACAAGAAATGTCAAAGAACAAATAGTCAACAGGTTTGAAGAAGGAAGGATAAAAGGAACAAAATTTTAATGACCTGAAAATTCGATTGCTTGACATTGAATTCAGGTCAATGGTGTACCAGAGCTCTCCTGTTCTGGCCCACACGAGCAACATTCAAAACATCAGGAATTTTGCCAGCTGATTGTTAAGCCCTTTATAGCTTGAAATTGGCCACAGTGGGAATAGTTACACCAGGGAAATCAGCAAGCACTACAAATCAGGGCTTTTGTTTATCAGAGAGTTCGTGTTCTAGTGGACACGTGGACAACTGACATTCATGACTATGGTACAAACTCATCCAACATGTGATGCCACTAAAACTCCTAGATGCCAGTGTCTGGCAGTTCACATCCTAAGTATTTCCCCAGTGTGTCCCTTCTCTGTCATCCTACCATCTCTGCCTTAGTGCCTGTCTTTACTGTCTCTGCCCAGGATTATTGCTCTTGCCTCCCAGCAGACTCTACCACTGGAACAATGTTATTGTTAAATCTACCACTAGAATAAAGTTTAGTTAAGAACCCTGCCAGTCTGGAATTGAAGAAAAGAAGATAGTTATCTTTGGCTATTGGGAAAAATAACGTATAACACTTTCCTATATAAACAGAGCACTTTTGATTGACTCTAATGTAAGTGGTTTTTGGTTTTTTTATGTTTTTTTGTTTTGATGTGGGTTTCTACAGATTGAATCTATGACCATAGAACTTATTTTCAAAATAGTTTGGCCAGGGAGTTCCCTGATGGTCCAGTGGTTGGGACTTCGCCTTCCAATGCAGGGGGTACAGGTTCGATCCCTGGTTGGGGAGCTAAGATCCCACGTGCCTCCCGGCCAACAAACCAAAACATAAAACAGAAGCAATATTGTAACAAATTCAATAAAGACTTTAAAAATGGTTCACATCAAAAAAATCTTTAAAAAAAAAAATAGTTGGCCAGGGCTAGGTTACAGCCTGTAGCTATGTGACAGTGACAGTAATATGATCACGATGGTATGACCCCATGACTTTTGACCTCACGACTGTCCTGTTCTAGCCAGCTGATCAAAAACAGTTCATCAGTGAAAATATCCACCAGAGGGAATGCTACTGTGGGGCATGATTAGACCCATCTTTGTCTTGACTTTGCCCCGAGCTTAGTCTGGGGAAAGAACTCCTCCAAGTTGCCTCAGCAACAATTCACTGTCACCCAGCCTGGTGTGAGCGCATCCGTAATTAACACTGGTAGATGTGCAGAAACGCCAAGAATGCTGCATTATCTTCTAAGCCACATGGCCTCATTAAGAAAGTAAAACGTTTGTGAGGCTCATGCAGGTTTTCTCCCTCTGGGCTGTGGAAGCTCTCTGGCTGTCAGCACAGCACTCAGGGCCAGGAAAGTTCAGAGAATTACTTCAATAATATGACAGCCTCGTCCGTTTAAAATGGAATTCAATGCCGGCTTCCCTCAGAGGCATTCATTGAAATTCCATGCATGAGCCATTCCTGTAGTCACTTAACAATGTCTCTCATGTTTGCCCTGATTTAAAAAAAAAAGAAAGAGAGAAAGAAAACCAACTTTGTAGTTGCGATAACATGGATCTGGATGGTCTAATTACAGTGAAGAGGCCCCGAGCTTGTAGTAATAGGATGGTTCATCTGATGTGTACGGCCATTAGAAAATGACCCATGCGTGGACGTTCAAGGGGGACAGTAAGGAGGCTTTTAAGAATTACACTCTGTGCAGTAGGAAAGCTAATGAGCAAAAGAGCAAGTAGGAAGAAAAACTACTGCTTCAGGAAGCGTAGTTCCACTTACAGCTTGTGACAGCGTTCCTCAAGTTCGTTAGGACGGACTGGGCTTCCCTCTATTCCCATGCAGCCTCCCCATGGCTCATTCTGCATCTTGTTTTTAAGGAATGAAACCACTGAATAATAAATGGTGAGAAAGAGGATGGATGCAGAGACTGCCAGTAAATAAGATGAAGGCAGACACACAAAGATGAAAGAAGTCATAATGGGCTTCAAGAGCCCCCCCAAAAAAAGCAGTTTTTTATACTCCTCTTTTTGACTTTTTTATGCTATTTTACTTCATATATAAGAAGAAAACATTATCTTATTATGATGTCCAGGCTAGATACTTTTATCCTATATCTTAATTTTTGGACACGTTTGAAAAAAAGTGTCTTCCGATGCAGTCTGTATGGCTTTCTTGTTTTAAAAGTCCTGTGTGGGGTTTCAGGTCACATAATTTGGGAGGTTGACATAGAGGCAAAATGCTTCAAAAGATACACACCTTGCTTTTCAAAGCTGACCCCACTTCACCTACACTGTCACACCAGGGAGTCAGCACCTAGGAGTAAGAGTGGGACAGTGTCTGTAAAGGCCAGTGAAATCAGATGCCTCCTTAGTCCCAGAGGACCCCCTGGTTCTGGGAGGCCTCAACGTCAGTGGAACTGTCGAGGGCATCTTCCACTCTACCTGAGGTGGGCGAGGGGCTATCAGTACCCCAAATCCACTTTCTGAAGCATAAGGTGGTGGTTCCTCTTTCAGGAAACCATAGCGATATCGTGATACCATAGGATACATCTGTTCTCCCTACTCAAACCTACCTTGAGCACCAAGGTGCTGTAGGTAGGTGAAGACAGAAAGGACCCGTCTTAAAGACAATGCCTTCATAACGAAGTAAAACTGGGGAACAAATCCATAGTGTTCATAGAATTAGAACACTGATGAGAGCAGTCTGTAAACTCCGAAAGTACAGCCACCTCTAAGTGGCCTGGGGGATTTTGATTTCTCTGACATCCTAGGCTGTTTCGCAGAGTTTCTGTGTATCTTCTTTCTCTTACCCACTTTTATCTTTCAAATACTACAGATACTATTTTTGTTTCCAAAGGTCAAGTGACTTTCCTAGGGGCAGCAAGTTGCCTGGTGCAGTCAAATAACAGAACTGATGTTACACTTAATGTGCAAATAAGTTATTTTTACCTTATATTTTGAGAAAACAATCCAGAGTAAATAAATATACAGAGTCTTCAAAGATTGTGAGGAGAGGCATTATTTGAAATGGTCTTAGTAATTGAAAACTGTAGTTTCCACTGATTAGAAACTAATTAAGTAAATGAAGGGACTAGAATCCATTTAACCCTACTCCAACCTGACTGCCTGTCTAGTGTCCCAGTATCTGAGTAACAAACCTTTAAAACATTATTACGTGGTCTGATTTGATTCTGTCGGACAATTATGCTTTACCTTTGATTTTTTTCCTTTGCTATCAGCAAGATCTTGTTCAACAGACTATGGATCATAACTCTTGTCCTCTTTACTTAATTGTTTTAACTACTGAGAAAACAATTAATGCAATGAATAGCCATTGAGTACCTGCCATGCTAAGGGGATTTATGTTAAGGTATGAAAGTTGGAAGAATGTATAATAAATAGTTCTACAATTTAGGGAGTAAAAGCAGGGATGCACAAGTGAGAAAACCACAACTTAAATTCTAGCTTTCCCTCCTACTAGCTGTCTGACCCTGACAATGTCTACATCGAAATCACAGTTGTCTCTCTTGTAAAAGGAGTTTAATAACACTGCCTCCCAGGATTCTTGTGACAATAAAGTAAAAGTGCTCAATTTACTGCTTGGATCGGAGTAAGTGATCAACAAATATAGCTTGTTAGCTCCTTTAAAATGGAAAATCTTTAAAGAAGATGAAAGTGTAGAGGAATTGATAGGAAACCAAGAAACCGAACCGGGCAGATATTAGGCAGTGGTGTGTGCAATGCATGAACTATAAAAATTCGGCAAAGGGACAAGCCAGCCCTGGATAAGCATTTTTTTTCTTTTTCATAGTCTTCGCCAGCCGTGCCACAACTGAACTACTGTAATTCCATCTCAATACCATGTACAAAGAACAGAATTTGAATTCAGAATCAGCTAGCTGGTTCCTTAGAAACCTGGAGAAATGTGTGTATGTTGGTTCATCCAAGATAAGTCATATTTTCTATTAAGCAGATTATTAACTTTAATCATTTGAAAAGGCATTCTACCATATTAAGAATACTTAAACCCAACAGGAAAATTACACTGCTTGGGTGGGTTTGGGGAGGTGATGAGAACTGTCTAGCTTCTCAATTACTTTGCTCTGTAGATATTTGCCCTCTTAACTACACCCTTCCTCATCGTCAACCTTTATAACCAACAACAGCCAGGGAATCAAAACCCTGAAAATACAGGTTACGACTTTGTCACTCATTCATTTCCAAAATGTTGGCTCTGTAACAGTGTATTCAAATAAGAGTTAAAATAATGTCAGTCACAATCATGCAATTTATAATTCCTAAATTGTAATCCCAATTAACATTCTGATTTTTCATAAATATGCTACATCCAGCGAAATGTTTCCTTGACAGAATATTAATAAATTATCCTCTGACTACAAATAGTATTCAATAACTGCTGTATTTTAGTCAAAACAATATTAAATTTTCAGATTTGTAAGCTCCAGACATTTTAAGTGTTATAACTCCTCCATCTTAGTAGAGGGTACTCATTTATTTGCTAGGAGGCATTTGTCCTTTCCTAACCTTTTTACCTTCAGAAAATAAATGATGCATGTGACTTGAAAACTGAATTAATCTCAACTGAAAAAGGAATAATAAAAATAGCTAATGTCTTTGTGATCACCATAGCAAGCCTACAGGGCAGTTACTTTTGCTATTTCTGTTTTGTCAGATGCATTCTATCTACTAATCCTCAATAAATATGAAAAACTGATCATTTCACAGCTAAGAATTGACAAACTGGAACACATTTCTCATTTGAATAGACAAGATAAGCAGGTTGCCACCAGCCAGCGCTGCCACCTCCGCCTTCAGGCGAACTGTGTCCCCGGTAGACCCTGTTAGTTCGTGCTTAGGTCACTGCTATCACATTTCTATTTATCTATTCCCGGACCGGAGCTCAGATTCACATTCCAAATAGCCTCCTGTCTCAAGGACCATTCTGCTGCCTACCTTCTGTAGCATCAGGTAAAGAAATGGGGCCCTCCAATTAAACCATTCCAGGTGTAAATTTCTTGCCTGGAGAGCGAATTGAGAAATGAATGGGGTTCATGAATATAAATTGGGCTTTCCTTACACTTAAGTTTTCATTTGGAAATTGTACGGCATGATTCGCTCCCCACATAAATCTTTATTTGCCTTAAGTGTGTTTACTGTGGGAATCCCAGTGCACAGCTGGTAGCCCATTGCTATGCATGACTGAATATTAAAGTTCACAAATCATCAGGCAGAGGGGGCTTGGGGAGGGTGACATCGCAGTGTCCCTGCATCTGTGTGCTCAGCAAAGATGAATCACACCCTCCCGGGCCGTGCACCTTTACTGGGACGAGGCCACCCAACCTCCTCACTCTTTTTCTCTCCTTGAATATTATTTGACAGTTGCTTCCCCTTTCTACCAAGACATTCTGTTTTCCGTATGTCTTAACAGCTCTGTTATCATCAGACTTATTTTTCCTTTCACCCCAATTTTGGTTTATAGAGCTGATGTAATAAATGAATCTTTCATAGGCCACCTCAATTTATTTTTGAACAGACTCTGTGAAACAGAGTCATTTTGAAGATGACTCAGTGAAAGGATGGAACGATTCAATGAGCAAATACATCATCTTTAGACGCAAGGCCACAGGACCTCTCCTGCCCTCCCTTCTCCCCTCCTTTCCTCTCCTCTTTTTGTTTACATAATAGCCGTGTGTATTCTGCAACAGGACCATTGAGGCCAACGGGGCTTTCACCAGAAGACCAAATATAAGTCAGATTTTTAGAAGACATTTCTCTCATTTCAACCTGTACTTTGAATCTTCAGCCAGAGATAAGGCACCATTACACGGACTTGCAAGTGTGCTCACATTGCCTGCTCTTGGTTATAGAACTAGGAAATGGTAAGGAAGGCTGTGGTCATGAATTTTCTATAATCATGCCAGGTTATTTTTTTAACATATACAACAATTCATGTGACAGTGAATTTGATGTGGCTAGGAGTAATGTCATAATAATAGTAAAACAGCAACAGAATTTTTTTAGGGCCAACAGGTATATGAATAAGAGTGGTAGATCTAGACAATGGGAAATCGTAGAAAACAGTTTTTTACAATTAATGTTAAATTTCTCCCTGCATATGAGGCATTCTGGGAGGTAGTAAGGGCCATGACATGGCCTTAAGTCACATTTCTTGTTCCCCAGTCTGATGACTTTTCCATACTGTATAAACTGCAAACACTTTGCCATATTGTATAAACCCTCTCAGCTGAGGTTACTGGTATCAGTTAGACCCGCAAAGCATATGTAAGGGAGGCTTTGACTGTGTTACCACCGACACAACGTAACTGGAGGAAAGGTGGTCAGGACCCTTAATTACATTCTTAATATGCGGTGTCTTTGCAAGAATGTAAAATAACCTAGTAAGGAAAACCACTATGACAGTGGAGTAGGGAGAGTAACGTGAACATGAAAAAAGTGGGACACATAAAGGAGGTCAAAGGATGACTTTCCAGGTTACACACCTGCTCCACTTACCAATCAATGCGGGCCCAGTCCAGGCCTCCCAACTCGGCGCATCCCCAAGTTTGCTCTCTCAGGTGTTCCAAACTGACCACACCTTATTTCCATCTCCTTAGATGAATAGAGTTTATCTCTAACTCAGTGACTATCTGCAAGACACGTTTCCACAGTATTTCTAAGATGAGTGAAAACACATTTTTGCAGAGCAAAGGACAGCGAAGTATTGTGTGTTTAAAATCACATTATAGTCTTTATGTAATTTTACCCTTCCTCAGTTAAAACTCTCACATGCACTCAAAACAAGGTCTATGTATAAACAATGTGGATTGATTAGGAATCTTTTACCCTTTGTTTCAATTTTTTTAATCTGGTTGTAAAACTTAGTGTTTGCATTAAGAAAATCTAGGATTGTAAAAACTTTCTCGCAGGGAATCAGCAGTTCCACTCATTTCCAGACACTCAGTACAGTTAATAGTATGAGCTCTGGAAGGACCTTATTTTACAGCATGAAGTAAATCTGTTTTATTTCTCGATCACCATGTCATTTTCACCTACATCACAACGTTCTTCCCAATATTTGTAAGAACAGTTCACAGCCTTCTTTTAAGAATGCATTTTAAACCACATCTTGTAGTAGGGGTTAAGATAATTAGAATAAATCCTGGTCCACTTAAAAAAGAAGGAAAAGAAAACCTACCAACTGACCCATCCAGAAGGTCATAAACACATACATTCTTTACGTGTTGTATTCTGTATTATCTATGATATGTACATGATCCCTTATGGGAGTGTTTTGCCAGAACGTTTTCTTGGGAGCTAGTGGTGGAACAGAATAAAAGCATGACACACCTGCTGTTGTTGCCTTTTGTCTAAGTCAATGAACGTTGAATTATGTAGAGTAGGGAGTCATTTTGTTCACTAGGGTATGGAAAACAGAATGCATCCTAAGTTAACGGGCTGTTTGATGATCTCTGTGTGAAGTGAGGTAATGCAGAAAAGTGAGAGGGTAAGAGAATGAATCAAATTAACTAGGAAAAAACTTGATAATGTGTGACTTCTCCAAATATCACTGAAACCAAAGCAAAAGATAAACCTGAAAGGTTTAATTTACAGCAGTCAACCAATGTCAATACAGGTTCCCGTCTTTGCATCATGAAGAATTTACCACTGTCACAACCTGCTCATTGGACCACTCTTAAGGATGGAAGTATCAGTGAATGTTTTGGAGTCATACCCTTGTCCACCCTAAGAAGCAAGACATGTATTGTTAGGAATTACACACTCCTGATACAGAGATTGAAAGGTCTGCAGGTTGCCTGGTGAAGAAGTGCTCTCATCCCGTACAAGATCATCATTGTTCTTCTTGGTACAACCAGTTCAAAAGCTGTTTTTTCTTCACAGGTTACCAGCCGGTCTTGTCTGGTCAACAGGGGTTCCAAGGCCTCATGGGGGTGCAACAGCCACCTCAGAGTCAGGGCATGATGGGCAGCCAACAGGGAACTCCAGTGCAAAGCGTGATGCTCTCCTACCCAACCATGTCTAATTATCAGGTGCATATCAGTAACTCGGAAAACTGTGTTTTATAAAGCAGAACTTGCCTAAGTACAAGCTGTGGGTATGTCCCCATATCGGGTGGTTGGCTGGGTGGTAGGTGTTAGGCCCAGCCAGTGTTGACGGTTGATTTCGAGTCAAGATTATAATAGACAAGCAGAAAACTACTGTGGCTTTTGAATGCCCTGCTAAGTGTGATTCCATATAAACTTTCTATTCATGGAAGAAAATTCTTTAGTCTAAAGTTGTATTCATGAAGACCTTCGGGCATTCTGTTGAAATTGTAGTTACTGGGAGAAAGTCCTCACAGCAAATTTTCATTTGTTTTTGGTCACACCCAAAGAAACTTCATTTCACCACAAATTTATCTTATAAGGGATTTTAAAATGGCATCTCAGATTCATTTAAAGGGCATTTATTGGACCTGACAGCTGCATTTTCCAGACTAAACCCACACTGGGTATTTAAAAAGTGTCATGCCCCCTTCTGTAATGTATATCCTGAAATACCCTGGCAGGGGGCAGGGGGTAGTGAAGGGTTGGTGAAACACTTTAGTCATTAAATTTAGCTGCATCAGGTACTTCTGGCCCTGGAGAACTTATCCTCGGTCCTCCTGCCCTGACAATCCTTGTTCACACTGCATTAGTTTCTACCTCCAACTGGATAGGAGATGTTCTCTAAAGCTGCAGGTTGAGAGTGCGCTGGTTCCTGGGACAGAATCCCCTTTTACTATCGATGGCTCCAGGCCACTTTGCATAAAACTGGAATGGGAGCATGGCTTTTCAAAACTGAGAGAAATCCGGAGTGGGAGGTCCAGATGGCAGTCACTGGAGGGCCAGGAGAGAGGAAGGAAGGAGGCTCAGAACTAACATCTTCTGAGCATGTACTTCTAGCCAGATGTGTCCCAAGAGCTGTACACCCCTGCAGTCCTTTCAGGGGCACTTTGAAGGAGGTTACATTATGCAGATGGACTCAGAGAATCAGAGAGGTTAAGTGACTTGCCCAATGTGAAACAGCTGATAAAAGGGAGAGCTGGGATTCGAACCTAAAAGCATGACTGTTTTTGATGACACCACTGTAACTCATGGGACACCCCAAAATAACCTCTTCATACAGGCTTCTGTCTTGTGTCTTCCTACAGGTGCCAATGACCCAGGGTTCTCAAGGACTGCCCCAGCAGTCATACCAACAGCCAATCATGCTACCTAACCAGGCAGGCCAAGGGTCCCTCCCAGCCACTGGAATTCCTGTGTACTGTAACATCACACCGCCGACCCCTCAGAACAACCTTAGGCTGATGGGCCCTCACTGTCCCTCCAGCACTGTCCCCGTGATGTCAGCCAGCTGCAGGACCAACTGTGCCAGTATGAGCAATGCTGGGTGGCAGGTCAAGTTCTGAGCACTCTGGCCATGGTGCATGTCTTCAGATGCTACTCATGGCCTTTAAGGGAGGAGGAGCAAGGTGCGAAAACTCACTGAGGACTTAAGTATTCACTCAACACCCAAATGACTGCTGCTGGTATTCTGTAAAAAACAAAACAAAACAAAACAAAAAAACAAACAAAAAAAACAGAGACTAATCCACACATTAGCTGGTTAATGGTGCATATTTCCGTCATGTCTGCTAGGTATGCCTTTCTAGCTTAGCTAGTGACATGAATTCATCAAGGTAAGATTTTCTCCTACCACTGAATACCACTGTGTAGATGATAATATCCCTAATTTGGATTATTAGTTTTGTACTTTGTGTTGACTTACTTTGTGATGCTAAAAGTATTTAAAAATTATATACTGAAATCACATTGTACCAAAGCTGTAATGGAAAAGAACTGATGAATGGAAGGAATAATTTATATACACTATAGAGTTTTCTTTTTTTAATGGATATATACTGTATTGTAGTGTTTAATCAAAATAAAACTATTTGACCTTATGGAGGAAGGTCATGTTTTTACCACCAGTTTGCTTCACTCTCTGTTCCAATATATGTTGGCTTACGTGTCACTGTTACCCCTTTTGAGCACTATTTCATGAACAATGCACAGAAAAGATGTTCCAGGTGTTTGTAGATGAACTGGCATCACCTTGGTAGGCAAACACTGAGCCAACTGTAGTTTCTTGTCATGAATACTACAGGGGTCCTGAAAATCAGGCGACATCCATCTCATCTGTTCATTGACTTCACATTTTTGAAATGTGTACCTTGCTTTTAGTTTTAGGCCCATTGAATGCATGTAGCTATACTTCAGCAACTAGGAAAACCTGAGTATCCTTGGTAACAACAGCTCTACACCAAACTCTATACCAAACCCTGATCCACCTCCATTCAAACTCCATCATCTACCTGGAAAACAAGATATCTTTGCTTAGAGGGAGATTAAAAGAGGAGCAGTCTAATTTCACCCATTATACTGGGTCACACAATGTACGTACCACTAATATTGACAGTAGGTCAGTATCTCAAAGGTGCTGTTTGTCCTAATTTAAAACAAGGCAAAATAATACAATTTGTTTACAAATACTCAGAACATTCACACACAAAAAAGAAAGAAAATTAGAAGAAGGCTGTTCCTGTCTAATCCCAAAATGTTTAACCCCCTATAGATTCTGCAGGTAAGACTGATTTATGACAACCTTTGAAAAATAATATCAGAACCCTGTATACCATCTTTGGCCCTTCCAGGAGATATTTAATGAGGGACCAAAACCCCACAGCTTTCACTTTGCTATGGCAGTACAGTGACTAACAGTTTTGTATTTTATACGCTCTACCTAAAAACCATTATTACCAATGAGAAGGATTTGGAAAGTATATCTGGATAATTGCCATTGTTTTTCATATTATCACATTCTCTATATTAGATTTTTCCATGTTCATGTTGTTTAGCTGGAGATAGAGTTAGGCAGCTAGTTAAAAACTCAACCTACCAGATTACCATTCCTTAATTTTACACTATTGTTTTATTTTTCCTTTAAAGGGGATTTTTTACACATACTATCATTAGTTTTATGCCTTGTGAAAAGTCTGTCCCATTTTCCCAAATCTCAGTCTACTGATTTCTTCATAATAAGTAAACCGTATGAAAAACGCTATAAAAAGAGGATGTTGCATTTTTTAAAATTGAGCCATTAAACCAATAGGCTGAGTAGCTTTTAAAACAAGAGCTGCTCTGAGAAGAAGCTATGTGTTTGCCTAATTAATATCTTCCCCTAATAGAAGGAGGGGGCTGACCAATATAGATTCATTTTTAAATATATTCACCATGTAGCCCGCTGATCTTGGCAGTGATCCCAAACTCAAGGATCCAAATATGAGTCTGAATGTTTATTTTCTTTTCATACAATTCTGAGAAACTCTGAGCATTTCTTTAATGATTCTTAGAATTATTGAGCTTTCTTTCCCATGGATTTGAAACATACATCATGCTAATAAGCACACAGACCGACCTTCTTTCTTGTTGGCCATTCTTCTCCAAACATGTTACACTCGTTCATATTTAGACATTTGACTTTATTGCATAAATCCCTTCGGTTACTGCTTCCAGCTGAGACATCTTCCTTACTTTCACTAAATATTTGCATCCAGCATTACCTTATTCCTAATCTCATGTTATGCTTACTGTCTTTTTACATTTAGAATATTCAAGGTGGTTGTGTAGAGCACGGGTCCCCAACCCTACCGGTCCGCAGCCTGTTAGGAACCCGGGCCACACAGCAGGAGGCTCCCCATTGCCCTCACTACCGCCTGACCATCCCCCCCAGCCCCACACCCACATCCGTGGGAAAACTGTCTTCCACGAAACTGGTCCCTGGGGCCAAAAAGGTCGGGGACTGCTGGTGTAGAAAGACAGTTTTATTAGTGAAGCACTTACAGAATTTAATTTACCTTCAGGAGAACATTCCGTTTTTTTCACATTAGTTAAAATTTTATTACAATCACATTTTGAAAATACATATTACATATATGTCTATAAACTTATATGGATACATACATATGGATACGTACATATGCAAATATACGAATATACACAGTCATCCCTAATGATCCTCCGTGTGAATGTAAAAGAGAACACAAGTGACATGCATTCATTTATTCAGCAAACTTTTATTGCATACTTGATTATATCCTAATTATGTGGCACAATTTAAAATAAAAGTGCAAATAAATTTCACGCCCATAGATTTATTCTTGTAAGTTTTATCATACATTTGGTTATTCTGTGATAGTTGTAACTAAATGTGCTAACTAAGATACCGATGAATTTCAGCCATAATTATTTTATTGTTTTAATATCGTTCCCCAGGAGGTGGGGTAGGATAAGACAGTGTGTTATATAACATTATGGAAATGGATTTATGTCATTAATTATAAGTATAGTTGGAGGATTTAGATAAAGTCGTAAATCATCATAACAAAGTAAGTGGGGTACCTCTGAGCCAGAGCAGCTTCACAAGAAAGGATGGAAGGACAAAGCAGTTCTAGC
The DNA here is from genome assembly GCF_949987535.1 of Balaenoptera acutorostrata. Classification (NCBI taxonomy): domain Eukaryota; kingdom Metazoa; phylum Chordata; class Mammalia; order Artiodactyla; family Balaenopteridae; genus Balaenoptera; species Balaenoptera acutorostrata. The sequence continues at coordinate 50,400,716 of NC_080073.1, read as the reverse complement.
TCCTAACTCTTAGCGATTCTATTTTATGTGCAGCAAAGCTTTAGCGGCATGTATTTTCTTTTTCCCTCTTGGACAGAAACTTCTGTATGTAAGTGCCCTGTCTTAAGCTGCATCACAAGGCACAGCTCCTATAACCCGTCAGGATAAAACAAATGAGACTGAACAGAACATGGAGACAGCACAGGAGGGCTGCCAAGTCTCCATCACGACATATTCTGTACCAATACCCAACATGCAATGAAATCGGATATTAACTACCTAGTCCCTCTTGTTTAAAAAAAAAATGGTGAGACCTTTATCCATTCTGACTCACAAAACATTTTTTGTTTTCTGTACTTTGCTGGATGCCACTTCTTCTACACAAGACCAGAAATCTTTGCTTCTTCCCATACTATTCTGTCCAAAACCCTCTTTACCGAGAAAGTTGTTCTCTTTAAGGCTTTGACACTGTTTTCCAATAGTTCTCAGCTGTAGTGTTTGTTTCAAGTTCAAATCTTTATCACTTGCCCTCTGTGAAGTTTTGTAACCTCCAGTCTTCTCCCTCCAAAAGATCTGCCACTATTATGTGTGGCAAGAGCTTTTCACTCTTGGAGCTGGGCTCTCTGCTCCTCTCGGCATTGTGTACACAGTGGGGGTGAGAGGCATCTGATACTAGTCTTCTGAAGAGGAAAATCATTTTCTGATCGATGTCCTAACAGAGAACCGAGTCTTCTACTGGGCATGAGGTTGCTTCCTCTCAGACAATAATAACCAGCTCCCTGACTGCAGCAGCTCAGGGAATGCTTTGAAATTAGGGTTCGTTATTTGATTTGTTTTACTGCCTTATTCCATATTACTCTCAGTATTGTCATAGAAGGAGAAGGAAGAGGTCAGATACTGAGCAAATAGGAGGAGACGTAAATCTGAAGGGGGTGAGCCCTGAAACCGGATTCGATGGACAGTCAAGGAGCAAACCCAGCAGGCACTTATGATAATGTGTGTGCCACTGATGCACCGGTCCGACCGATTCAGCATCCTGTCAGAAGAGACTCGCTTTTTGAATGTTCAAGACTTCACTCCTTTGGTGTCTGGTATATACAGAGGATGGGGGAGACATGCAGGGGTGCAGGGGAGAAGATGAGGCATAGTATAGAGATTCTGGAATTAAAAGTAGGGCAGCTGGGACTTCCCTGGTGGCGCAGTGGTTAAGAATCTGCCTGCCAACGCAGGGGACACGGGTTCAATCCCTGGTGCTGAAAGATCCCACATGCCACGGAGCAACTAAGCCCATGCACCACAACTACTGAGCCTGCGCTCTAGAGCCCACAAGCCGCAAGTACTGAGCCTGCATGCCACAACTACTGAGCCCACATGCCGCAACTACTGAAGCCTGCATGCTCTAGGGCCTGTGTGCTGCAACTACTGAGCCCGCATGCTGCAACTACTGAAGCCCACATGCCTAGAGCCCATGCTCTGCAACAAGAGAAGCCACTGCAATGAGAAGCCTGCGCACCGCAATGAAGAGTAGCCCCCGCTCGCCACAACTAGAGAGAGCCCGTGCGCAGCAACAAAGACCCAAAGCAACCAAAAAAAAAAAAGTAGGGCAGCCTATTTGAAGTTCTGAATCATGTTTCTTGCTAAAAGATCCAGCGTCCCCATAAGAATGGCCCAAGAAAACAGATCTGGTTAAATGTGGGGGCAACTTAGGGCCTTACTGCGCTCTCTGTACCCCCAAAATTTTCATTGTATTAATAGCTTGGAAACCATTGCTGTTTGCATTGCCGTAATGCTATCATAAAACACCCCCCCCCTTCTTGTAATTCGATTCCTTTGCGTACAGAGTTTGCAGCTGACTCTTCTGGGTTCTCCAGCAATTAAGTCAGTAGGACCTCTGTCTGGGCACTTACATCATCCCCCTTTTGTATAAAATACCTCAGCTCATACAGGATTCACATTTCCTTGAAGAAACGAATGTGCGTACCATCCTATTATGGGGTGACTGGAAGAAACACCAAGCATATAATGCCATCTGGGTCACTTATATCCATCCCATGAATTGTTTCCAAACTGATGAAAAACACAGAAGCAGGAAAATCACCTGTTTTTTTTTTCTTTTTGAGAAACAAGACAATCACCTGTCATTTTCAAGTGTTTAAATTTTTTTGTCTACAAGAAGGAGACCACATTTTCAGATGAAATGCACAAGCCAATTTCATCCTTTTCAAAACAGAGAGGAGTTACTTAAGGTGCTTAATCGTAATGTAATAGGGAGCAATGGGCTGAGACAGAGAAAAGCAGCAATTTAAATTAGACATTAAGAAAAATTTCACTGGAAGCAAGGGCAATTATACAATGAAATAATTTCCTAAGGGAGAAACAGTGAGGCACCATTAAAAAGAGTTGTTTAAAAGAGAGTAGATTAAAAACCACTTGCAGCTGAGGCTGCTGGAGGATCGTTTTATGATTTATTGCTTTACTCTGCCTGCGTGTCATACTCACGCGATTTCCCAGGCTCAGCTAGCTTACCTTCCATCAAGCGAGGATCTGCATGGTACCAGAGACTATGATGTCTGTATTTTATTTTTCTTTATGCAAAAATGTAGACAGAGCTCTAAATGGGGTACCAGCGGGAAAGGCAAGGAGAACCTAGAGGGCTCTAGTTGTTCGAAAACTACTCTGCGTCAGCGTCCTAGGATATTTTACACACAGGCACACCTCTCTCTCCAATCTTATTTAAACCTTCCCGCAACTAATTGGTTGACCTGTTCAAACTGGTGACCGTTAATCAGTTAGTATTACTGGCCATGAGGATACATGACACAATTATTCCTTCACACAGACATATTGCTATGCGTGCAGCGTGGGGGGTACACAAAGCATCCTTTACCTGATGTCCAAAGTCTTGCGTTTGAATCCTAGCTCCCATGATCAAGCACCCTCAAAAACTAACCTCTGGGTCCCGCCTGTACAGTTCTCTAATCATTGCTATTCCTTTCTTAATCTCTTTCCTCCCTTATCAGGACCAGCAATTTTCCAGCCAGTTTATGTAAGGATTTAACACTAGTTACCAGCCTACCAGCCTACCAGCCAGGAGAGGAAGGGAAGCTGTCTTCTGAGGGGGAGAAGGGATTTCACAGTGCTTCCCAGCCCAACACTGGGGAGAGGCCACCTCCATGAACTCTGAAGGTTTAGAGGGACCTGCAGAACCAACACCCCCCGGTACATATATCAAGATGCTCCCATGCCACGTTTTGGGATTTCTGGTTTTCTTAACCAGGGCCCTGACTTTAGCACGGCAGACCTTTTCAGCTGAGCATTCAATGTCTCTGGAGCTCTGAAATTGTGAGATCTTATGTTTGCTGTTTCCTGCTCAGCTGTGTCCCCTCTTCTACAACAAAAGCTTGAAGCCTTTTTGTGTGCTCCCAAAGAGGCCCTCTGGCTCTCACCCTTAAGACTTGAACTGTGAATGGTCTTTGGTTCTTTGTTAGCCCTCCGCAGAGTGTCCATGCAACTTAGCAATAATTCTAGCTACCTCTCCACTGCTTTGCAGGTATTTTCTCCTCATGTCTTTCATATGCTTGAATCATCATCCCTTCAAGGGCATTTTCCCCCACAGGGATGCTTTGCCCCATCACACCAGGGCAATATTTAGCAAGGGAACCGTGTGTCAAGGGACTCAGGACAGCATCTTACACCACTCTTGGCACCACTTGTATTAATTAGTTCAGGCCTCTGAAAAGCAGATGCCAAGATGGAATTAGACTTTTTAGAGATTTAGAAGGAAAATTTGGTAAGGAAAAATGTGTAGAGAGTTGCAGGAAGCCATCAGAGTCATCTGACTTGATGCAAGTCTGACCTCTGTGGAGGAGAGAGGAAAAGTCTTAGAATTCAGTGCAATTAAAGAAAGTTTCATCGAGATCTACTGGGGGGTCCTCAGGTCAAAGTCTCTGTCAGAGACCCACATGTCTCAGGAGTGAGCCTACCGTAGCATCTCTGCTGAGCTCGTTAGTGTCTTGGGCGGTGTGTTTGCCTTGGTGTAAAGGCAGTGATGGTTTTCAGAGTCCCCACAGTCAGAGATATGAGAGGTGCATTCCTATGGCTGCCACACACAGAGACCCAGAGTCCTTCCATCTTGACAATTCAACCTTCTGTATGGCTAAAGTCCTCTGCATTCAGCCAGTGGATAAAAAGAGTGAGAAGTGACACACATCACGGAGGGAGGGAGGGAGGGAGACGGATGGACTGAGAGTTTGGGATTGGTAGATGCAAACTATTACATTTAGAATGGAGAAACAACAAGGTCCTAATGTATAGCACAGGGAACTATATACAATATCCTGTGATAAACCATAATGGAAAAGAACATAAAAAAAGAATGTATATGTGTATAACCGAGTCACTTTGCTATACAGCAGAGACTGGCACAACATTGTAAATCAACTATACTTCAATTAAAAAAAAAAAAAAAGAAGAAGTGACACACATCCCTCTACTCACAAGGATGCACTTCACTGAGAGTCTGAGAAATGTGTACCTGGTTGGGGGGCCACTTAGCAGCATGAAGTCTACAATAAAGAACAAGAAACGCAAGCCTTTGATGGACAGCGGGTCATTCCTGCCACTTAGAATAAATAAATAAATAAAAGTGAGTGGAAAGCTAACAAAAATGTCATTATTCTGATGGCATGAATGATGAAAAAAGAAAGAAAAATTAAACAATATTAGAAAGGAAAAACAGGGCCTAACTACAAACACAGTATAAATCAAAATAAAGTGTCAATGCTCTGAACAACTTTATGCCAATAAGTTTTAAAACTAGATACCGTATTGGCAAAATATTGATTACCAAGAATGACAAAAAGTAAATGCAAAACCTGAGTAACATGATAACAGATTAAAATAATATACAGTTAAAGATATTCCAATCCCCAAACACCAGACTCAGAAATATTTACAAGGGACTCCCACAAAGCCATCTTATATACATTCTTACAGATTTTTTTTAAAGGCCATTCCCAAAATAGCATACGAGTCTGCTAAAACCATGAAATCAGAACAAAACAAGGAAAGCAGAAGACAGTCAAATCACAGTCAAACTCATTCCTGAAAACAGATGCAAAATATTTGCAATGAAATATTAACAAATGCTACCCAACAATATGTATATGTGTGATCGCATCAGAAGAAACCAAACATGCTGACATCTTGATCTTGGGCTTGAAGCCTCCAGAACTGTGAAAAAATAAATCTCTGTTGTTTAAACCAGGGTTCCCCAACCCCCAGGTCATGGACTGGTACCAGGATGCAGCCTGTTAGGAACCAGGCCACACAGGAGGAGGTGAGCAGCGGGCAACTGAGTGAGGCTTCCTCTGCTGCTCCCCATCGCTGGCATTACCACCTGAACCTCCCCGCTCCCAGTCCGTGGAAAACTTGTCTTCCAAGAAACTAGTCCCTGGTGCCAAAAAGGTTGGGGACCACTGGTTTAAACCACCTCATATGAGGTATTTTGTTATGGCAGCCTAGCAGACTAATACATCAGTTCTCCACATATTAAACTAAGAACTCAAACTGATTATAAACAATGTTTCAACCTATTTTTAAGGAACTTCTAAAGTGTACCCTAAAATTCATGTAGAATAGCCAACAGCTAAGAACATCAAATAAATATGAAGGAACAAGATGAGAGCGTTGAGAGACCTTCAAGATGGTGGAGGAGTAAGACGCGGAGATCACCTTGCTCCCCACAAATACATCAGAAATACATCTACATGTGGAACAACTCCTACAGAACACCTACTGAACGCTGGCAGAAGAACTCAGACTTCCCAAAAGGCAAGAAACTCCCCACGTACCTGGGTAGGGCAAAAGAAAAAATGAAAACCAGAGACAAAAGAATAGGGACGGGACCTGCACCAGTGGGAGGAAGCTGTGAAGGAGGAAAAGTTTCCACACACTAGGAAGCCCATTCACTGGTGGAGACGGGAGGTGGCGGGGGGGAAGCTTAGGAGCCACGGAGGAGAGCGCAGCCACAGGGGTGCAGAGGGCAAAGCGGAGAGATTCCCGCACAGAGGATCAGTGCCGACCAGCACTCACCAGCCCGTGAGGCTTGTCTGCTCACCTGCCGGGGCGGGCAGGGGCTGGGAGCTGAGGATCAGGCTTCAGAGGTCAGATCCCAGGGAGAGGACTGGGGTTGGCTGCGTGAACACAGCCTGAAGGGGGCTAGTGAGCCACAGCTAGCTGGGAGGGAGTCCGGGAAAAACTCTGGACCTGCCTAAGAGGCAAGAGACCATTGTTTCAGGGTGCGCAAGGAGAGGGGATTCAGAGCACCGCCTAAACAAGCTCCAGAGACGGGCGCGAACCATGGCTACCAGCGCGGACACCAGAGACGGTCATGAAACGCTAAGGATGCTGCTGCAGCCACCAAGAAGCCTGTGTGCAAGCACAGGTCACCATCCACACCTCCCCTCCCAGGAGCCTGTGCAGCCCACCACTGCCAGGGTCCCGTAATCCAGGGACAGCTTCCCCGGGAGAACACACGGCGCGCCTCAGGCTAGTGCAACGTCACGCCGGCCTCTGCTGCCACAGGCTCGCCCCGCATTCCGCACCCCTCCCTCCCCCCGGCCTGAGTGAGCCAGAGCCCCCTAATCAGCTGCTACTTTAACCCCATCCTGTCTGAGTGAAGAACAGATGCCCTCAGGCGACCTAAATGCAGAGGCGGGGCCAAAATCAAAGCTGAACCGCAGGAGCTGTGAGAACAAAGAAGAGAAAGGGAAATCTCTCCCAGCAGCCTCAGGAACAGCAGATTAAATCTCCACAATCAACTTGATGTACCCTGCATCTGTGGAATACCTGAATAGACAATGAATCATCCCTAAATTCAGGCGGTGGACTTTACGAGCAACTGTAGACTACGGGTTTGCTGTATGTGACTGAATGGTTTCTGGTTTTCTGCTTTTCTTAGTTTAGTATTTAGAGTTTATTATCACTGGTAGATTTCTTTATTGATTTGGTTGCTCTCTTCCTTTTGTTTTTTTATATATATAGATAGATTCTTTTTCCTTTTTCTCTTTTTGTGAGTGTGTATGTATATGCTTCTTTGTGTGATTTTGTCTGTATAACTTTGCTTTTACCATTTATCCTACGGTTCTGTCTGTCCATTTTGTTTTGTTTTGTTTTGTTTTCATATAGTTTTTAGCCCTTGTTATCATTGGTGCATTTGTTTTTTGGTTTGGTTGCTCTCTTCTTTTTTTCTTTATTACTTTTTAATTGTTTTATTTGATTTTTAATTATTTTTTTATTTTTTATTTTAATAACTTTATTTTATTTTTTTTCTTTCTTTCTTTCTTTTTTTCTCCCTTTTCTTCTGAGCCGTGTGGCTGACAGGGTCTCGGTGCTCCGGCCAGGTGTCAGGCCTGTGCCTCTGAGGTGGGAGAGCCAAGTTCAGAACACTGATCCACCAGAGACCTCCCGGCCTTTGATCCACACAATATCAAAGGTTGAAAGCTCTCCCAGAGATCTCCATCTCAACACTAAGACCCAACTCCACTCAACGACCAGCAAGCTACAGTGCTGTATACCCTATGCCAAACAACTAGCAAGACAGGAACACAACACGACCCATTAGCAGAGAGGCTGCCTAAAATCATAATAAGGTCACAGTCACCCCAAAACACACGACCGGACACTGTCCTGCCCACCAGAAAGACAAGATCCAGCGTCATTCACCAGAACACAGGCACCAGTCCCCTCCAACAGGAAGCCTACACAACCCACTGAACCAACCTTACCTACTGGGGGCAGACACCAAAAACAACGGGAACTACAAACCTGCTGCCTGCGTAAAGGAGACCCCAAACACAGTAAATTAAGCAAAATGAGAAGACAGAGAAACACACAGCATATGAAAGAACAAGGCAAAAACCCATCACACCTAACAAATGAAGAGGAAATAGGCAGTCTACCTGAAAAAGAATTCAGAGTAATGTTAGCAAAGTGGATCCAAAATCTCCGAAATAGAATGGAGAAAACACAAGAAACGTTTAACAAGGATCTAGAAGAACTAAAGAGTAAACAAACAATGATGAACAATAAATGAAATTAAAAATTCTCTAGAAGGAAACAATAGCAGAATAACTGAGGCAGAAGAATGGATAAGTGACCTGGAAGATAAAATGGAAATAACTACCGCAGACCAGAATAAAGAAAAAGGAATGAAAAGAATTGAGGACAGTCTCAGAGACCTCTGGGACAACATTAACTGCACCAACATTCGAATTATAGGGGTCCGAGAAGAAGAAGAGGAAAAGAAAGGGACTGAGAAAATATTTAAAGAGATTATAGCTGAGAAATTCCCTAATATGGGAAAGGAAACAGTCAATCAAGTCCAGGAAGTGCAGAGACTCCCATACAGGATTAATCCAAGGAGAAACAGGCAGAGACACATATTAATCAAACTATCAAAAATTAAATACAAAGAAAAAATATTAAAAGCAGCAAGGGAAAAACAACAAATAACATACAAGGGAATCCCCATAAGGTTAATAGCTGATCTTTCAGCAGAAACTCTGCAAGCCAGAAGGGAGTGACAGGACATATTTAAAGTGATGAAAGGGAAAAACCTACAACCAAGATTACTCTACCCAGCAAGGATCTCATTCAGTTTCGATGAAGAAATTAAAACCTTTACAGACAAGTAAAAGTGAAGAGAATTCAGCACCACCAAACAAGCTTTACAACAAATGCTAAAGGAACTTCTCTAGGCAGGAAACACAAGAGAAGGAAAAGACCTACAATAACAAACCAAAAACAATTAAGAAAATGGTAATAGCAACATACATATTGATAACTACCTTAAATGTAAATGTATTAAATGCTCGAACCAAAAGACATAGACTGGCTGAATGGCTACAAAAACAAGACCCTTATATATGCTGTCTACAAGAGACCCCCTTCAGACCTAGGGACACATACAGACTGAAAGTGAGGGGATGGAAAAAGATATTCCATGCAAATGGAAATCAAAAGAAAGCTGGTGTAGCAATTCTCATATCAGACAAAATAGACTTTAAAATAAAGACTATTACAAGAGACAAAGAAGAACACTATATAATGATTAAGGGATCAATCCAAGAAGAAGAAATAACAATTGTATTTATGCACCCAACATAGGAGCAGCTCAATATATAAGGCAAATGCTAACATCCATAAAAGGGGAAATCGACAGTAACACAATCATAGTAGGGGACTTTAACACCCCACTTTCACCAATGGACAGATCATCCAAAATGAAAATAAATAACAAAACACAAGCTTTAAAAGATTCATTTAAAAAGATGGACTTAATTGATATTTATAGGACATTCCATCCAAAAACGACAGAATACGCTTTCTTCTCAAGTGCTCATGGAACATTCTCCAGGATAGATCATATCATGGGTCACAAATCAAGCCTTGGTAAATTTAAGAAAATTGAAATCGTATCAAGTATCTTTTCTGACCACAACGCTATGAGACTACATATCAACTTCAGGAAAAAATCTGTAAAAAATACAAACACATGGAGGCTAAACAATACACTACTAAATAACCAAGAGATCACTGAAGAAATCAAAGAGGAAATCAGAAAATACCTAGAAACAAATGACAATGAAAACACGACGACCCAAAACCTACGGGATACAGCAAGAGAAGTTCTAAGACGGAAGTTTATAGCAATACAATCCTACCTCAAGAAACAGGAAACATACCAAATAAACAACCAAACCTTACACCTATGGCAATTAGAGAGAGAAGAACAAAAAACCCCCAAAGTTAGCAGAAGGAAAGAAATCATAAAGATAAGATCAGAAGTAAATAAAAAGGAATGAAGGAAACAAGAGCAAAGATCAATCAAACTAAAAGCTGGTTCTTTGAGAAGATAAAATTCATAAACCATTAGCCATACTCATCAAGAAAAAAAGGGAGAGGACTCAAATCAATTGAATTAGACATGAAAAAGGAGAAGTAATAACTGACACTGCAGAAATACAAACGATCCTAAGAGATTACTACAAGCAGCTATATGCCAGTAAAATGGACAACCTGGAAGAAATGGACAAATTCTTGGAAAAGCACAACCTTCCGAGACTGAACCAGGAAGAAACAGAAAATATAAACAGATCAATCACAAGCACTGAAACTGAGACTGTGATGAAAACTCTTCCAACAAACAAAAGTCCAGGACCAGATGGCTTCACAGGTGAATTCTATCAAACATTTAGAGAAGAGCTAACACCTATCCTTCTCAAACTCTTCCAAAATATAGCAGAAGGAGGAACACTCCCAAACGCATTCTACGAGGCCAACATCACCCTGATACCAAAACCAGACAAAGATGTCACAAAGAAAGAAAACTACAGGCCAGTATCAATGATGAACATAGATGCAAAAATCCTCAACAAAATACTAGCAAACAGAATCTAACAGCACATTAAAAGGATCATACACCACTATCAAGTGGGGCTTATCCCAGGAATGCAAGGATTCTTCAATATACACAAATCAATCAATGTGATAAACCATATTAACAAACTGAAGGATAAAAACCATATGATCGGACTTCCCTAGTGGCGCAGTGGTTATGAATCCGCCTGCCAATGCAGGGGACACGGGTTCAAGCCCTGGTCCAGAAAGATCCCACATGCCGTGGAGTAACTAAGCCCGTGCGCCACAACTACTGAGCCTGCACTCTAGAGCCCGCGAGCCACAACTACTGAGCCCATGTGCCTAAAGCCTGTGCTCCACTACAAGAGAAGCCACCACAATGAGAAGCACGTACACCTCAACGAAGAGTAGCCCCCACTCGCCGCAACTAGAGAAAGCCCGTGCGCAGCAATGAAGACCCAACATAGCCAAAAATAAATAAATAAATACATAAATTTAAAAACAGAAAAAAACAAACAAAAAAACCCATATGATCATCTCAACAGATGCAGAAAAAGCTTTTGACAAAATTCAACACCCATCATTTATGATAAAAACACTCCAGAAAGTGGGCATAGAGGGAACCTACCTCAACATAATAAAGGCCATATATGACAAACCCACAGCAAACATCATTCTCAATGGTGAAAAACTGAAATGATTTCCACTAAGGTCAGGAACAAGACAAGCTTGCCCACTCTCACCACTGTTATTCAACATAGTTTTGAAAGTTTTAGCCACGGAGATCAGAGAAGAAAAAGAAATAAAAGGAATCCAATTCAGAAAAGAAGAAGCAAAACTGCCACTGTTTTTAGATGACATAATGCTATACAGAGAATCCTAAAGATGCTACCAGAAAACTACTAGACCTAATCAATGAATTTGGTAAAGCAGCAGAATACAAAATTCATGCACAGAAATCTCTTGCATTCCTATACACCAACAATGAAAAATCTGAAAGAGAAATTAAGGAAACACTCCCATTTACCACTGCAACAAAAAGAATAAAATACCTAGGAATAAACCTACCTAAGGAGACAAAAGACCTGTATGCAGAAAACCATAAGACACTGATGAAAGAAATCAATGACAACACAAACAGACGGAGAGATATACCACGTTTTTGGATTGGAAGAATCAACATTGTGAAAATGACTACACAACCCAAAGCAATCTACAGATTCAATGCAATCCCTATCAAACTACCAATGGCATTTTTCACAGAACTAGAACAAAAAATTTCACAATTTTTATGGCAACACAAAAGACCCTGAATAGCCAAAGCAATCTTGAGAAAGAAAAACTGACCTGGAGCAATCAGGCTCCTTGACTTCAGACTACTACAAAGCTACATTAATCTTGACAGTATGGTACAGACACAAAACCAGATATATAGATCAGTGGAACAGGATAGAAAGCCCAGAGATAAACCCACACACATATGGTCACCTTATCTTTGACAAAGGAGGCAAGAATATACAATGGAGAAAAGACAGTCTCTTCAATAAGTGGTGCTGGGAAAACTGGACAGATACATGTAAAAGAATGAAATTAGAACACTTCCTAACACCATACACAAAAATAAACTCAAAATGGATTAAAGACCTAAATGTAAGGCCAGATACTATAAAACCCTTAGAGGAAAACATGGGCAGAACACTCTATGACATAAATCACAGCAAGATCCTTTTTGACCCACCTCCTAGAGAAATGGAAATAAAAACAGAAATAAACAAATGAGACCTAATGAAACTTAAAAGCTTTTGCACAGCAAAGGAAACCATAAACAAGACAAAAAGACAACCCTCAGAATGGGAGAAAATATTTGCAAACAAAGCAACTGACAAAGGATTAATCTCCAAAATATACAAGCAGCTCATGCAGCTCAGTATCAAAAAAAACAAACAACCCAATCCAACACTGGGCGGAATACCTAAATAGACATTTCTCCAAAGAAGACATACAGATTGCCAACAAACACATGAAAGGATGCTCAACATCACTAATCATTAGAGAAATGTAAATCAAAACCACAATGAGGTATCACCTCACACTGATCAGAAGGGCTGTTATCAAAAAATCTACAAACAATAAATGCTGGAGAGGGTGTGGAGAAGAGAGAACCCTCTTTCACTATTGGTGGGAATGTAAATTGATACAGGCACTATGGAGAACAGTATGGAGGTTCCTTAAAAAACTAAAAATAGAACTACCATACAACCCAGCAATCCCACTACTGGGCATATACCCTGAGAAAACCATAGTTCAAAAAGAGACATGTACCACAATGTTCACTGCAGCACTATTTACAATAGCCAGTACATGGAAGCAACCTAAGTGTCCACAGACAGATGAATGGATAAAGCACATGTGGCACATATATACAATGAAGTATTACTCAGCCATAAAAAGTAATGAAATTGAGTTATTTGTAGTGAGGGGGATGGACCTAGAGTCAGTCACAGAAAGTGAAGTAAGTCAGAAAGAGAAAAACAAATACTATATGCTAACACATATATATATGGAATCTAAAAAGAAAATGGTTCTGATGAACCTAGGGACAGGAAGGGAACAAATACGCAGATGTAGAGAATGGACTTGAGGACACAGGGAGGGGGAAGGGTAAGCTGGGATGGAGTGAGAGAGTGGCATGGAGATATATACACTATCAAATGTAAAATAGATAGCTAGTGGGAAGCAGCTGCATAGCACAGGGAGATCAGCTAGGTGCTTTGTGACCACCTAGAGGGGTGGGATAAGGATGGTGGGAGGGAGGCGCAAGAGGGAGGGGATGGGGGATATATGTATACATACAGCTGATTCACTCTGTTATACAGCAGAAAATACCACAACATTATAAAGCAATTATACTCCAATAAAGATGAAAATAATAAAGATATACAGTTAACATTTCATGGTGTTAACACACCAGCAAATTAATATATCCACAGGAATAAAATAAAGGACCCAGAAACAGACACAACCACAAATAAGAATAATGCAACACAAACTCTAGGAAAATGATACTTTATCCAGTAATGGGAATGAGACTATACGTAATCTCTATGAAAAAAATATAATTAAATATTTTATCTCACAAGGTACAGAGAAATAACATTAAAGCAGATGAAAATCCTAAATTACGTAAGTTATGGATGTGTTAATTTCTTTGATGAGGGGAGGTCTTTCACAATGTATACACATATCAAATCACCATGCTGTATACCTTAAATAACTTATAATTTTATTTATCAATTACACCTCAGTAAAGCTGAAAAAAATTCTAAATATAAAATACAAAACCATAAGATATTAGGAGAAGCTACAGAAGAACATCTTCATGTCCTCAGGTTATATATTGATTTTTTTTAATGAGGATGCAAAATCACAGTAAAGAAAGAGTATTAATGAATTTTGATCACCATAAAATTTAAAACTCCTCTAAAGAAATGTCACCATGACACCGTAAAAAGAGAAGCTATTGACTAGAAGATATTGTATATATTCAAAAAATATAAAGAACACTTAGAAATCAATTAAAAAGACACCCAACCCAATATAAAAATAGAGAACAATCAACTTACAGAAGAGTAAACTTGAATGGTCGATATACATATTAAAGTAAAGGCTCAATATCACTAGTGGTCAGGAAATAGATCTAAAATTCCACATACCATTTTACTCTCAATCACATTAGCAAAAATGAACAAATGTGGCAACAATAAATATTAGGTGAGAATGAGAAGCTCTTATCCACAATTGGGGGTGGGGGGTGGGATTCGTGTGTAAATCGGTACAATCACTTTGGAAAAGAAAATAACATTATGTAGTAAAGTTGGAAATAAGCTTATCCAGCATCCAACAATACCATTTGTAGGAAAACAGCCCAGAGTACCCCTTGCACAGGTAAACAAAAACACACAAGAATGACTAATGGCAATTTTTTATTTATTTATTTTTGGCTGCATTGGGTCTTCATTGCTGCGTGTGGGCTTTCTCTAGTTGCAGCGAGCGGGGGCTAGTCTTCATTGCGGTGCAGGGGCTTCTCACTGCAGTGCCTTCTCTTGTTGTGCAGCACAGGCTCTAGGCACGTGGGCTTCAGTAGTTGTGGCACGCAGGCTCAGTAGTTGTGGCATGAGGGCTCCAGAGCGCAGGCTTAGTAGTTGTGGCGCACGGGCTTAGTTGCTCCGCAGCATGTGGGATCTTCCCGGACCAGGGCTCGAACCTGTGTCCCCTGCATTGGCAGGTGGATTCTTAACCACTACGCCATCAGGAAATCCCTAATGGCAATGTTTTTAAAAGAGAAAAATTGGGATCAGCCTAAATTCCTACAAATAGAATGGACTGATGCATTTATACAATGAAATGAAATACAACAGTAATAATGAATGAACTAATCAGCATGGGAAAATCTCAAAAACAAATTTCTGATCAACATGCAAATAGAAAAGAAATATCTAAAATATAATACTCAAATAAACTTGAAAACATTGAAAATAATACTGTGGTTCATGAATATGGATAAAGTATAATTTAAAATGTGCAATAAAATATGCAGGTGAATAATATTAAATTTAGACTACTGCTTCATAATAGGAAGAAGAGGGTGAAGAATGGAAAGGGCATATTTATATAAGAAGCTTCAAATTGATTTGAAATATAAAATTGGAATGAAATGTAAAAACAATAATGACACAAAAAATAGATGGTTAAAGAGCTGACTGTTTGCAAAATTTATTCTCTATATTTTCCTGAAACCTTGAGATTTCAAAGTAAACATTATTTGAAGACACATAGGAAAAGGTGTTTTGTTGTTGTTTGTTGTAGTTTTATCACTTTAGTTCTGACTTTGGTGAGACTTCATAACTGAGAAATAGCCTACATTTCTTCTTACAAACATCATAGTGTAGTAAAGGATAAATGTTTGGAAGTTTAATAGTTCATCCATGAGCAGTGGTAGCATTTTTTTTGCCTCTTAGGAGAAATGTTACTTCATATGGTCACCTGGATACAGCTGCCTGTGGGTTTTTGACTTTCCTAGCAGAGAAAGCAGAACTAAAGCTAAATTAATGGAAGAAAAAAAGTTTTGTGTGTGTGTGTGTGTGTGTGTGTGTGTGTGTGTGAGAGAGAGAGAGAGAGAGAGACAGAGAGATGTCTCAAGTTGTGGATTATTTGCCAAGATGAATCAGATTGAATTTCTCAGAACTTTTTGGACATTTGGGTATTTTGGGTATTTTGGGTACTTTTGGGTTTAGCTGAGTTCAAATAACATTCCATCCCTATTTCTATGACTGCTGTAAATAACAATGAGTAGACACTCAGTGAATGCCCATTGATGCCAATACCATAGGCTAACAGAAAAACTCAATGAACCATGTTTAGGATTTTCTTGAAAGAAATGTGCTTCTTTGGGGTCCTGATTGATTTTCTTGATATACCCAAATGCCCACTACTGAAGCTGCTCTGAAGGCTCTGAGCAATTT
This sequence comes from Balaenoptera acutorostrata, assembly GCF_949987535.1. NCBI lineage: Eukaryota > Metazoa > Chordata > Mammalia > Artiodactyla > Balaenopteridae > Balaenoptera > Balaenoptera acutorostrata. Next base: position 50,384,793 of record NC_080073.1, on the reverse strand, counting down.
CTACAACTGCAGGCGAGTTAATAAATGTTTGGGGCTCGAGTCTTCTCATCTCAGAAAGGTATTATTAAGCTTAAACGTTGTTTATTCTTCTCCTTTCCAAGAGGTTTGGCACATCACTGTAGCAGGAGGAAATCACTAAACTGTAATCTCTTGCATCTAACAAGACTGCAGAGAGCATTTAATGTCAGCAGAGGCCCCTGAGGGTGAATTTTGAAAGCTCACAGTGTCAGTGTCAGGAGTAGAATCCAGATGTTCTAGTTTTCATCTTAGTAGTTATCCATTCTAAAATGAATTTACTTCAAGACTCTCCTGGTGGCGTAGTGGTTAACAATCCGCTTGCCAGTGCAGGGGACACGGGTTCCATCCCTGGTCCGGGAAGATCCCGCATGCCGTAGAGCAACTAAGCCCATGCACCACAACTACTGAGTCTGCGCACCACAACTACTGAAGCCCGTGAGCCTAGATCCCGTGCTCTGCAACAAGAGAAGCCACCGCAATGAGAAGCCCGCGCACCTCAACGAAGAGTAGCCCCCTCTCGCCGCAACTAGAGAAAGCCCACACACAGCAACGAAGACCCAATGCAGCCAAAAATTTAAAAATAAATAAATAAAATAAAATGAATTTACTTCATTATTTTTCCCTCAATGGGAAAAATATAACATCATCATTAGTCTCTATATTTTTTATTGACAATGCCCAAATTAAATTTTAAAAAGACATGCAAGAAGAATTTTTTTAAAAATAATCAGTTGATAAAAGCAAATCCAAAGATAAGATATAGAAGTATATAGGGAAGTTTAAAATGACCACATAAGTTAGAAAAAATAGATTTTTAAATGGCTGAAAAAATGAAGAATTTCAATTGAGATATGGAATCTACAGAAAAGAATCAAATGGGCATTCTAAAATAAACGTGGATATTCTGAAATATATATATATATACTGCCTATTAACTGAGAACTACTAGATGGGTGGAAAGATACACTGAGCAGAAGACAGAATTAGTGAACCCACAGGCAGATACATAAATACATTAAAATTAAAGCATAAACGCACAAAAATGATGGAACGGGCAGGACAGCATAGGAAATGTGTAGGATGCAGATGGTCTGACATACAGGTAAATGTAGTCCTAGAAGATCTTAGAGGGCAGCGAGATGCAATAATTAACGATTCTGTTGTCAAGCTATTTCCTAACATGCTAAAAATGATAAACCCACAGATTCAAGAAGCTCAGCAAAAGCTAAACAAGATTAATACAAAGAAGATTACACAACGTTTTAGGTTATTTGGCTGAGCTGATAGATCAGTTTGATCAGCTGCTGGGTTGACAGGGCTGAAGGTGCATGATGGCCTTAGCTAGGATGGACTGTATTCGCTCCATGTGGTCCCGCATCCTCCATCAGGCTATCCTGCTTATTCTCAAGGCAGCAAGGAGGTGCCAAAAGAGGAAGAAGTGGGGCTCAGAACTGACACACTTCCACCACATTCTATTAGCCAAAGCAAAACACAAGGCCAGACGAGATTCAAGGAGGGGAGAAATAGTCTTCACCTCTTGATGGGATGAGCTGCAAAGTTACATCATACGGAGTATAGATACAGGAAGGGGAGTCATTGCAGACAATTTTGTAACCATCTACCGATGCTTATCCCAGAAACCCAGAGCTCTTTGCACGCACATACCATTTATTCTAATTCGCGACCATACTTTGGGTTAGGTTTTATGAATGAGAAAAATCAAAGAAAAAGGATGTCATGTAATCTATTTAAGATTACAGTGAGTGATGGAGACTTACTCTTTTATAATACGCTGCCTTCCAAATGCCTGTGCAAAACCATCTATTATAAAGTTCTACGTGACTGATCACACTGCCACCCAAATATATCTTAAAATGTGCTTTATGTGGTCCTTACAATGTTTTCAAAGTTTTGCACCGGTTGCTGAAGCTTTCAAGTAAAGTCCAAATTCCCACCTTCTCTGGAGCATCAGAAGATGCCCACCACTAGATGCCTGCAGCTTCATAGCAGCAGCTGTGGGAAAGAATGTTTCCCCAGCCTGTACCTCCCCCAGCACTCCCCATCACCTCACCCACAATCAGCTGCCCACATCCAGGCGACCTTCCTGGACTTTGGAAGCATGAGACTTTGTAACTTCCTGCTCTATACCAAAGGCTCGATTCTGTTGCCAATTAATTTAATAGCTACCAATATTAGGTAGATAATTAGTTTGTATATTTATCTTAGTGCAGAAGAACAAAACAGAAGAACTAATTATCTTTTGCACCTCCCTATCCCAGGAAGAATTAGCAATGCCTTGAGCCCCAGAGTTGGGGATCTTGTAAAAATGCTGATTCTGATTCAGCAGGTCTGGTTGGGGTCTGAGATTCTGCATGCAATTTTTTAAAATTGAAGTATAGTTGATTTACAATGTTGTGTTAGCTTCTAGTGTTCAGCAAAGTGATTCAGTTATACATAGATATACACATTCTTTTTCATATTCTTTTCCATTATGGCTTATTACAGGATACTGAGAAGAGTTCCCTGTGTTCTACAGTAGGATCTTGTTGGTTACCCATCCTATATATACTAGTTTGCATCTGCTAATCCCTCCCCTCCCCCACCCCCTTTCCCCTTTGGTAACCACAAGTTTGTTTTCTAAGTCTGGGAGTCTGTTTCTGTTTTATAAACTCGTTCATTTGTATCAACTTGTAGATTCAACCTATAATTGATATCATATGATATTTGTCTTTCTCTTTCTGACTTACTTCACTTAATATGATAATGAGATTCTGCATTTCTAACAAGCTTCCAGGGGATGGCTTTGCTGCCGGACCTCATTGAGCCCCACTGTCACAGAGAACTGCCACCTCCCTAAGCTTCGGGGCAAGCTGAAGAGGCTCTGCTCCCATAACCTAAAGTTCAAAAAGACAAGAGCGGGATTGTCCAGGAGGAGAGCAGATTGCTGCTGCAAGAACAGGGTGGGAGAAGGGGAGGAAAGTTTCCAGAATGAAGGGAAAACTCCTAAGCCTAGAAAAGAGCAGTTGGGTTTTGTGGATCCTGGAATTAATAAGAACCTACCTATTTCCTTAGAGAGCCAGACTCACAGGAACTCTGATCCGGTGACTAGGGATGACCCAGAGTTCTAACATAAAGGAGTGCCACAGGAGTGGCAAGGCAGGCTCATGGAAACACCATCTGTGCAGCCCTGCAGAACCCCGTGCCTAGAAGGCCTTCCACTCGCTTTAAAACTCTGCTCTTACCATCTTGAAACTCTTAATAAATTCAGAAGCCCTGAATTTTCTTTTTGCACTGAGCCCCACAAATTATGTAGCTGTTTCTTAGTAGCAGTGAGATTTACCTCAAGAGATGCCCATTTAAGAAGCAGGGGGCAGGCGAGAATTCTATCACTGAATTTGGAATTTGAGAGTAACAGATACACACTAGCATATATAAAACAAACAAGGCCCTACTGTATACCACGGGGAACTGCATTCAATATCTTGTAATAAACCATAATGGAAAAGAATCTGAAAAAGAATACATATATTTATATATACATGTATAACTGAATCACGTTGCTGTACACCTGAAACACTGTAAATCAACTATACTTCAATAAACAAATAAAATTTTTTTTAAAAAGCAGGGGAAACCATCTTTGAGGCAACTCCTGAGTTCAGATAAGAAGCATTTAAGAGACAATGATAATGAATTTATCTCTAAACTCATCTACGCCATACCCTCATGTCACTCAACAATTTTTGGCAGCCCCAGAAAAGGGGAATCCTCCAACATGACTGGGTTTGAATTTCTTGTCACCCAGGGGAGTACAGGCTCAGAATTCAATCTAATTTAATTTAGATAAATAATGAGACATTTTTAAACCCTGGATGGCAGAACAAGGAACATAACCCCTGCACATGTTTCAACTAACCGATCAATCTGATTAAGAATTCTACAGACAGTCGAGAACAGTTATAAGTACATAAACACCTAGCCAAAAGGACATCATGTCAGCTGAAATGACTGACTGTTAAATGGAGGGTAGCTTGTGATTACATCTGTTCAACAGACTCTGTTGTATCCACATCATCAAAGCAGTGTTAGCGTGGGCCGTGAGCCAAGAAGGGGAGCTAGCTGCATTACAGGGACCGGGCGCTCTGGTGGCGTTCATTAAAATCGGATGCTGTCACACATCTTGAGTGATTAACTGGAACAGGAAGCAACTGACATTTGTTCAGATCTTTCACGGGAAGCTGGATGTGTGAACAAGAAGAGTTTGAAGAAGATCTTCATTAGTGGTGAACTGATGCATCAAAGCTTGCAGGGGAGACTTTGATGCCCAGAGGCCCAAGAAAATACACGTGTCAAAATCAGAAGTGAAGCCCATGTTGATTTTTTTGCTGTTGCTGTTCCTTTGACATCAATTGCCTTGTTCATGGAAAATTAATCTCTCAGGGTCCAGCTATCCTGTATGGTTAGAAATTAAGATACAATTGAGAATGTCTGTATAATCTAATAGAATCGAACTATGCTTTTTCCTTCATAAATTGAGCAGGTAATCTATTGAATACCCACCATTTGAATAACTCTCTGCTTTGTGCAAGGGGCTGTGAGAGAATATAAAGATGAATCAGCCTTGGGTCCTGCAACCAAGATTATACTATCCAGAGACAAGATAAGACCTGGACAAAAACGAGAAAAAAGTCATGCCATGTGAAAGATACTGTGAAAAATGCTTACAGTTACGGTGAATTCAGGAGCTTTATTCCTACTTGGGAAGATTGGATGGGAGGATTAGGGGCACGTGGATGGAAGATGATGCAGCCTTCTTGCTGGGTCTTAAGATATTGGTAGAGTTTAACTTCTCACTGTTACTGGGGAAGGCTATTCTTAGTATAGGAAGCAACTTACATAAAGACGGGGAGGCAGTGAAGAGTGAGCATATATGAAAACTTTTAGGGAAAATTCGCAACCTAACATTCTAGAACGTGTGGTTCCGAAACACATCGTGGAATGAGGGATTGCAATAGTGAGAAAGTCCTAATCCCTTGGGTGGTACTAACGCTTTCCATTGTCAGTTTGTTGATTTTTGGAGGGCTTCTTAAAGATCTTAATATTCTTATGTTCATATTAATTCCACAAAGGAAAACACTGTAGAGTTTGCTATTTTTTTAAATAAAATTTTATTTTGGAACAGTTTTAGATTGTCAGAATTACTGAAAAAATAATACACAGAGTTCTTGTATATATCACACCCAGTTTCCCCCATGGTTAATATCTTCAATGAGTGTGGCACTCTTATCACAATTAATGAAGTAGCATTAATATATTCTTATTCACTAAAGCCCATACTTTATTCCAATTTCCTTAGTTTTCACCTATTTTCTGTTCCAGGATCCTGTCAAGGATACCACATTAATTTAGTAGTTGTGTCTCCTGAGGTTCCTCCTGGTTATAACAGTCTGTCAGTCTTGCCTTGCTTTTGATGACCTTTGCAGGTTTGAAAATTGATGCTCAGGTATTCTGTAGAATATCCCTCCAATGAGATTTTTCTGATGTCTTCCTCATAATGAGACTGGGGTGTGGGTTTTGGGAGGAGGTCCCAAGGTAAAGTGTCAATTTCATCACATCATATGAAGTGTGAATACAACCAACATAACTTATTACCGTGATGTTGACCTTGATGACGTGGCTGAATAGTGTATGTCAGGTTTATCCACAGTAAAGTTATTCCATTTTTTTTTCCCTGTTTCCATACTCTTTGAGGAAGTTTCTGTGCTCAGCTCACACTTCAGGAGTGAGGAGCTATGCTCCACCTCCTTGGGAGCAGACCTTCTGCAGTCGACTATATTTGTGCGAGTGTATTTCCAGGCATGGGATTCTGTTCCATTGATCTATGAGTCTCTTCTGTCAATAATACCACGCTGCCCTGATTACTGTAGTCTTACAGTAAGCCTCCATATCAGTGCTCACTCTTCCATCTTGCTCCTCTTCCATGTTTTGATGCTTTGTCAAGGTTTTTTTCCTTTCCATTAAAGCTTACAGTCAGTTATCATTATTTACAAAATAGATAGCATGTAGACAAAAGAATAAATAAGATCATTTAAAATAGTGGAGATAACTGATAGTGATCTATGGTAGAGAGTGACTGGGGGTTAGTTTTGCCAGTGTGATTAGGGCAGGTCTCCCAAGGAGATGTCTTTTGAGAGAACTGAATGAAGAGAAACAGCAAGTCCTGTCCAGTTCACGGAAACAGATCTGCAGAGAACAGACTGAGGAGTGAAGGGCTCTGAATCAGGTTCAGTTTGCTCTGTTTTAGCAACTCCAAGAAGGCCAGTATGGTTGTTACTAAGCTAGCTGGGGGAGAGTAATAAGAGATGAAGTTGAATGAAGTTGGGGCACGAGGCAGGGATTTGAACATGTAGTGTTGATGGGCTAATTGAGACAGAACGAGAGGAGTGGGGTCAGAGGGACCCTGGACAAGTGTTTGACAGAACCAGGCCAGGGACCCTAATACTTGATTGAAATTCACACACAAAGGATAATTTCTTGCATTGAGTTCAAACATTTTCCCACTCTTTCTAACTTCTGCAGTTATAAAGGTAGGCTAGAAAAAGTGAAAGAAAATAATTCAGAGAATTTTGTACTTTCCAATATGAACCGAAGTTTCCAATAACCATAAATACCTGCCTCACTTGTAGAAGACAGATAAAATGCAAAGAAGCAAGTGTCCATGTAATCTGAGTTGTTCTTCATGATCTTGGACTTGCTTGTTTATAGTACTTTTTTATAAATGTATTTACTTTTTTATTTTTGACTGTTGGGTCTTCGTTGCTGCGCACGGGCTTTCTCTAGTTGCGGCGAGTGGGGGCTGCTCTTCGTTGTGCTGCACGGGCTTCTCATTGCGGTGGCTTCTCTTGTTGTGGAGCACGGGCTCTAGGCACGCGGGCTTCAGTAGTTGTGGCGCACGGGCTCAGTAGTTGTGGCACATGGGCTTAGCTGCTCCGCGGCACGTGAGATCTTCCTGGACCAGGGCTCGAACCCATGTCCCCTGCGTTGGCAGGCGGATTCTTAACCACTGCACCACCAGGGAAGCCCCTATAGTTCTCTTCTTAAATGTCTTACTCTTCTTTTTATTATATCTTCCCCCACTCTCTGTCCCTCTCTCTTCCTCCTTCCCTCTGTCTTCCCTCTCTACTCCTCTCTTTTCTCTTTAAATCTAGTTCATTCTATCTATCTATCTACCTATCAATCATCTACCTGTATCTAATATGATCTAAATCAAGGAGCTCCAAAGGTAAATCTGTTAGCATTGCAGTATTATTTTGACTAGAGAAACTTTATGCTTCAATGATAAGAGTTATTTGTTCTTCCCCAAACTCCTTCTGCCTCCTCTGTTTGTTCATGCTGTTTTGCTTCCCCTGGATTATCTCCATTAGGGCCCCACCCTATAAGAAACCTACCAATACCACAGGAGACAGTTCAAACACTATCTTCTCTACAAATCACTTCTTGAGAGTCAAAATACTAGAGATGACTTTTGACCAGGGTAGCACTGGATCTGAACTGTGCTTTGGGGAAATTACTCTGACATGGGTATGGGATCACTGCAAGATAAAGAAGTAAAAAGGAATAGTCAGAAACCATTATTTTTGAAAGCCTATGAGCCATTTCCCCCAACTCTCTGCAGTTTTGCACCTTTTCCTTAGTCATGTGTATCAGTGGCACAGGTGGTCAGTAATTTTATTTCCTAATGAGAATAAATTAGTCCTGGATGTTTGACAGTGGCTGGTTGAGTCCCCGTGATGATGACAAAATCACTATCTTGGTCTCTGGAGTTGAAAGAATACTACGTAAACAGGGCTGTGAGTCGCACATATTCAATTTAGGCAATTGCATTTGGACATGAGATGATTCTATCTGGAAATGAGATCAGTCAGGAAGAAAAATGGACTTTGTGAGGCTGAACAAATAAGTTGCTCACCAAAAATTGAAATTTTCAGTTTTTCCCTGAGTTCTTAGATGAAGCTGTCCATGTCTCTGAAGCTCTGGAGAGTTCTTCTCTTGTTTTTTCCCCTTGTGTCAAATAAGATGTACTGTGTGTGTGTGTGTGTGTGTGTGTCTGTGTGTCTGTGTTTACACCAAATGCCTACAATGATCCTGGTGTATTTGCTACAGAGCAAGATGCATGGCAATATAGCTGCTGCTGCATTTGTAAAATGCAGGCTTCAAGACAGTTTCTCTCTCTTTCTCTCTCTCTCTCTCTCACACACACACACACACACACACACACACACTTTCTTCCTCCTTCCTCCTCCCCTTTCTCAATCTAAATCAGAATGAACAATGATAATGAAATCTGCCATGGCAAGCTAATTCCATTTCCTGAACCAAATGAGATAACACTAGGGCTCTTGGGAACCATGAGTTAACTAGCTTTGTAACTCTATGTTTGTAAAAATATGATTTCTTCTTCCCCCGTCCCTCAATCACAGCTAATCTGAAATGTGCACTGTCATGATTGTTTCTAAGGGCATACAGCCATTGTTTCTGAGCCAGGTCATCCTCTAATGCACTTTCAGTTACTAAGGCAGCGACTGCAGGTTGAGATTCGCTCTTTAGAATTGCATTCAGTAGTAGTAGTAGCAGCAGTAGTATTAATAACATGTATGATTTATTCTGCTGTAATTATATACTAGCCATGGAGCTAAGCACTTGATACATAGTATCTAATTTAATCATCCTTGTCATCTTCTACAATAGGCATTATTATCCCCATTTTGGCAATGTGCCCCATTTCAGGCTGAGAAAGCATATAGGACAAACAACTTATAAGTATTAGAGCCTGGATTCAATCCCAAGCCTACTGAAATTGTCATCTTCATCTCCCTGCCATATTGCCACTCAGAACCTTTAGAAGGAGAAGCTCTTACCTCTAATATATATTCATGTATTAATCATTTTTTGCAGGCAATAAGATAGTGAGAATGGGGCTTGCTTTAGAAGTTAACCACATCAATGGGATTTTCTGCACTGAACAAAGGAGCATGAAGACTTGTAACATGGTGAGGAAAGAATACATTGAAGTTGCTAAATGGAATTCAATGAAAGTATATCGGTTTCTACTACATGCAAGGTATACACTAAACAAAGGGTGATGAATTGGACCCAATCTTTGACTTCAAGCAGAGTTGGAGAAGAGGTTCATACAAATAACAATTAAGGTCACATTGTGAAAGAGTGCTGTAACAAAGATACATTAAAAGGAATGAGGTGATCGGGGAACCATAGACCATTTGCAGTAGTTGGAACATTGCATTTTGAACAACAATGTTCTAGAAAGTTGTAGATTGACAATTATATGAAACCATGTCAAGGAGTATAGCCAGGTCTTGAGAGAAGAAAATATCATGCATGTGTCTCAGCCTGAGAAATAAGCAAGGAAGAAATGACCCTTCTCATGACTCATGGTGAAGAATGGTCAGCCACGTGATCACAGGGGTAAACAGCCCATACACTGACCATTTGTATGGGCTGAACGCATACAACCATTTTGTTGTTCACTTTAAGTACAGTATTCAATAAATTACATGCGATAGTCAACACTTTATTATAAGATAGGTTTTGTGTTAGATGATTTTGCCCAACTGTAGGCTAACGTAAGCATTCTGAGCACGTTTAAGGTAGGCTAGGCTAAGCTATGCAGTTCAGTAGGGTAGGTGTAGTAAATGCATTTTCGACTTAACAGTATTTTCAACTGGTAATGGGTTGATCCTAAGTCAAGGAAGATCTGGACTGAATTGTGCTAAGCAGGTTGAAATGCCAGTGGTGTGTGGCTGAAGCCAGACCCATCTGACTCCATTGCTTACTGCAGCCAAACCACAGTTTTCTCATTCTCTAAAACAAGGATAATAATAGAATTTTATTCAAAGCTTAACAGATGATTAGTGAATTAATATGAATCATGTACGGAGCACATTACCTGAGAAAAACTTCTCAATAAATGATGTTACTACTACAATTATTTCTGTCGATGACATTAATATTGATTCAATAGATATTGATTGGGTGCCACTCCAATGCCTAGAAACCATGGCCTTGAGAGAGAACAAAGACAGTAGAACTAGGCTGATTAGAATAGAATCAGCAGTTTAACACATCTTCCAGTTGATGGTGATGACCGATGACCATTAGTGCTTGAGGAACTCTGTTTTCGTCTGAGCAATTTTGACATTTGAATAGCCTGGTATTTAGAAATCTAAACTATTCATCTGCCAGTAAGATAGATAAGAGTTTGCATTATAAAATATGTGCAGCTCGAAACAATGTGTCTGTTTCCCAGTAGTCTCCATAATATCATTTCCCTCCAACACAACATATTGAAATAAGCCTGAAGCCAACCTCCTACCTGGGAGAAGCAGCTATATTCAGAGCAGACAACTATTCACTTTTGAACTTAGAGCTCTGTAACTTAGAGCTCTTTGTCAGACAATTAGAGCTTAGAGCTCTGTAACTTAGAGCTCTTTGTCAGACAATTTCAACTGTGTAGGACTTTGTATGCGCATATTTATGTATTTATGCAGCTGTGATGGGGATGATCCCATTCTTCTTTGTTACCCATGAACTCAGGAGGTCATGTAATCAAAACCAACTAGATTCAATAGGTACTTGTAATTTGTTTAGCACCAAGCTAGGAGCTATGAAATGTAAAACAAGGCACCGCTATCAAGATTCTCAAGAATAAGTTAAAAAAAAATTTGGAATGTTGGACATGATAGCAGTAGGTGGTATTAAATAGTTTCAGTTGCTGCTGATGTCATTCCTGGTGCCACTTCTCTTGGTAATGCGTGTGATGGGTTGATTATGTCTCCCAAAGATATGTTGAAGTCCTAACTCCCAGTGCCTCAGAATGTGACCTTATTTGGAAATAGGGTCTTTGCAAATGTAATCAAATTAAGATGAGGTCATTGGGGTGGGCCCTAATCCAATAGGACAAGTATCCTTATAGGAAGAGGGGAATTTGGACACAGAGTCACAGGGAAAATGCCATGTGAGGACAAAAGCAGAGACTGGAGTGATGTATCTACCAGCGAAGCAACACCAAGGAATGCTGGCAACCACCAGAAGCTAAGAAAGAGGCATGGAACCCATTCTCCCTTGGAGCCCTCCAAAAGAACCAATTCTACCAATACCCTGATTTTGGACTTCTGGCTTTCACACCTATGAAAGAATAAATTTATGTTGTTTTAAGCCACCCAGTTTGTGGTGTTTTGTTATGGCATCCCTAGGAAACCTATTAAATTAAAAAAATAACCTTGGATACTGTCTGAGAAAAGAGGTTTATAATATATTTGGGAGCATGCCATTTGTGATCTCTGAGAGCAGCTTCATTTGAGTGTATGTGTTTAGGGGACAGTCTCCAGATAGCTGCAAACAGTTCCTCCCTTCCCTGTAAACAAACGCCACTGCTCATTACCAAGGGGTAGAGACTACAGTTTTGCCTTTCTTTGATCAATTGAACGCAGTGGAAGTGACATTCTGGGACTTCCAAACCTGGGCTTTAAGAGGACAGGCAGCTTCTGCTTCTTCCCTTTCAGAGCCCAGCCTCCATGGTCTAAGGAAGTCCAAGCTAAAGAGTTTAATGATTAGAAAACACCTGAAAAGAGACCCTAAATGACTAGAGTCCAACTGGGATGTTCTAGTTCCCTGTGAACTCTCAGCTGATTGAAGCCACTGGAGTGACCCCAGTCAGCATCACCGAAAACAAAAGAACCACCTACCTGAGCCCCGCTTCAATTCCTGACCTACAGCATTGTGATAGATAACAAATTGTTTTTGTTTCATTTTACCAAGTTTGGGGTGGTTTGTTACATGACAATGGATAACTGATACAATGTGTATGAGTGTTGGGGGCTGTGGCAGAAATCGAGAGGTGGGCCCCTGGCTAGATTACAACGAATTTTAAGACAAAGGTGAGTGGAGGAAGGTGAACACTATTGAGATCAGGAATTTAGCTGTGAACGTGCAGATGTTAATCTGCGAAGAACAAAGAATAGATTGGACTTGATCGTTTCTAGGCCAGAGCAAGTTGGGTGTGTTTATAAAAAGAGCCCATGATTGAGGAGTACTTGGTCATCTCCAATTTTACTTTTAACTTTAAGCTGTTCAAATGACTTCCCCATCCAGTTTTGTCTAAAGAGCAGAAGCCTAACATGGGCCATCACTAGATCCTCCGGTTCTGTACCTCTTAGCATTGATTTTTCTCTATTTATTTTTCTCCTTTTGTTCAAGATACGTTTTACAGCAAAAAGTTTATCATGTATTTTATAGATGACATAGCCATTTTTAGTAAATTGTCATAATTATTTAATGCTTTCTTCTCTAGATATGTTACGATGACTCTGGTCTAACCCATGTGGTTCAGAAAATACAAATTATAATTGATATATTGCCCAGCCACACAGCCGACTTTTTGGTGCAAAGAATGTTCAGACAAGAGCAAGCACGATGTCATGCCCCTGGGCTTTTTTACACAATGCTTCCTAGACATCTGAGACCGCTTCTCCCCCTCCCCTTATCCCATACAAACATACATGGCCACCATAAGGGCAAATTCACACTCATGTCTGACAACTGAAGACAGATGTTGCCTTCTTGAATCCTGTCTTGCAAGCTCCCATGTGTTTTCACTGTGCTTTTTACATGCCTCTCTCCTCCAACATTTTGAATTTATATATTTTTCTCTGTAAGTCTGGGAGCTCCACAAGGGCAGTCTTTCATTTTATTCATTCCTCTAAGCTCGGATCCCAGCACATACAATTGTTCAATAATATGAAATAATAAATGAACATATGATCTGGTATCAGAATCTGGGACGTTGTGACCTTGTATGAGTCATCTAACTTCCCAATGCTTGATTACTTCTCTACCTTTAACTGAAAGAGAGTGATTGCCACTTGTTCCTGTCTCCTCTATGCTGCCTTTCTGGAGTGTAATCAGTTAATCATCATAAAACACTCCCAAGATAAGGGACACGAAGAATGCCAGATGGCAATAAAATCCCAAGGCATCTGGAAGAGACCTGTCAATCAGTGAAAAGTCATGGAATGCAGCTTCAAGCACCAGATAATCTGACAGCTGCAGAATCTTCTCTGTATGCCATGCTGGTGTCAGGGATCCTGGGGGCTCAGCTATGATTCCTGCTGATTGATGTTCATAGTCTCATCTCTGCTTGCACCTGTTTGGATGTATCATTGAAAGGTGAACATGTAACACCACTGCATTTGGCTCTGATATTCAATTTCACATGTGTTCTTTATTTATCCGCAACAGTTGCCAACCTTTTATAGTTGCGAATTCTAACATCACAGGAATTCAAGGCTGGGGTTGTCTAGGACAGGCTGACATTAGCCCAGAATGTCATGGTCAATTCTTATCATGCAGTCCTACTTTGGATAATCAGATGTTGGATGAAAAGCAAATATTGCTGTTTAAATGCAAATAAACATATATAAATGCACTTTCCTAAATTTTCCACGCTTCCCAATATTTCCATTTTCTAATATTTTCTCAAATTTGCTGCAGCAGTAGATCCTCCCATTTAAGCCACCCCAGCTGATCCTGCAAGGAGCAGAGCTCCTCCCATCAAGCCCTGCCCAAACTGAAGATTCAAGAGATAAATGTTCGTTTTTTTTAAGCCTCTAAGTTATAAGGTGGTTTGTTATACAGCATGTGAATACTGATACACCTCCTTCTCCATTCTTAATTCCTACTCTTAGAAGCAGATATTTTAAACTTGTTTTGCTATTTCTCCTGGAAATTGCTTCCATATTTCCAGCTAGCATCATCTCAAAACCAATTAAAGGAAATTATGCACACTTTCTGAGGCTCCGTCTTATCTGTAAAATGAGGTAGCAATAATAGCTTTGTCACTAGTTGTTCTAAGGATTAACTGAGAGTATGAACTCAGACACATAGGCACATAGTAAGTACTACATAAATTATGATTACAATTTTTTAATTAGGAGAAAATACATTTTTTTCATGTCAATGTGGAATAATCAAGAGAGTGGAGACCCATATCAGGGTCCATTTAGATTTAAAATTAGCATGACCTTGAAAACAGAGAATTATGTATCAGGCACGGATGAGTCAGTTCATATATGTTTTTATAGCTATTTCTTGAATTTTTAAACAGTGAACATTATCTGGAAACTCTATACTATAGAAAATGACCACTTATTTCTCTTATAGTGATTATAAAGGCATTTCCTTCTCCATCTCCCTGCTACGGTAATACCACAAATTTTGGTTTAATTAATATTAAGTGTTTACATTATAACCATTTAAATATTTTTATATCCGATCCATATTCTATTATTAAACTATGTATTTTTTTCAGTTTTTGAAGCTAATTCTTACAGCTTTACTGCTTTGCTTAATTTTCTATAACCTGGCATTAATTCATAATGAAAGGCTTCACTTTAAGCTTTCCTCTGACTCTTGGCTGTCTGTTCAAATTTGCAGTTGAGTCACTAAAAATCTTCCTTGAACTGACAGTCCATGCAAAAGGCAAATTGACAGGTGGTTTTGAACGTAGAATGATAAGGAGTTAAACTGATTTTTTAATTAAGATTCCCCCAATGTCATTCTCTGTGTCTATGGTCTCTGGGGCTGAGGAAACATCTCCACTCCTGCCTGAAGTGGATAAATCTGGTGGCCTCAGCAGGGGAAGAGGGCAGAGGTTCTCATCATTCATGTGTTTTCAGCTGGGAATTTCTATCACACTAGCCATGTCATGACCACATGATCCATAATTGCAGCTTCTCCAGAAAGTAAACCTAATATGTCCTGGGGTTACGGAGTGGCTGTTACCTGGTTGTATGGATCTGGAGAATGATGTGATAGGTCTAACTGATCCTTAAACAAATTTTCCATCCTTTTTCCTGTCCCTCCACCCAACACACCAGCCTTGGAATCCACCTTCAAAAGTAGTTGGAACTTCCAGTTTCTGAGCCTTTCCAGAGCTCTGTGGCATGAATCAATTTGTTCCTTAAAGGCTCCCCCACTGCACACTTTCAGCTCTGCTAAGTCAGTTTTCACTTGTCCATATTCTTTCCTGCTTCCAAAATTAATTGAATTAACATCTTAAATGAGCTGTTGCATCTTCACTAATTCTCATATCACATACTTTTCTTTTTCCTTTACCTATCCACATTTTTATTCCTTTACTTCCATCTTACTGGAGCTTAAGAGGAAGTGAGGTAAATGCATTTGTTTACATTAGCATGTTTAAGAATTTTTCTATATCTTCCATCAATTATTCTCAAACATTCTCCTGGATTAGAATCAGAAGCTAAGAGTGTACCCAAGGGAAGTTGGGTTTGGGGAAAACAGTTCCCTTCACTTTGGACCCTGGGACTGGCTTATTTGAGGGGATATTTTAAGCTCATTGGTTAGTGAAGCTCTCATGATTAAGGTAGAGATTTCTGGGACACCCCCTGTGGAATCAGGGAGGGAGTGACTCCTCATGAATTTTCACACTGGAATCAAGCTGAGTCAGAGAAACAAGGTAACAAAGGCTTTGTTGGAGTAAAAGTTATTATTTCTCACAGGACTTGGAGCCGAGGGACCCATCTTTCATCCTTGCCAAAATACTCAAGCCAGAAAAACCTTGTTTCCCAAGAGGAAGGGAAAAACCTCCATGGGTTTCTGCGAAGCCAAAGCGCAAACACAATCTTCATATAGATCTTTGAGAACTGACAGAGGACAAGGCAGAAGCCTCCGACTGTCACTGCCACAGGACCTTCTCAAGGCTGCTGCCACCCAACCTTCCTTGCTTCCTCATTCCTCGGCACTGCTTAGCTTTGCGTTTCTAAAAAGCTAAACTGCCTTTTCGTTTTAAAACTCAAAATTTTAGTTTTACATAGCGACTGGCTACTTCACAATTTCTGTTCATGCCCTCAACTCCACTGGCTAAGTAAAGATCTAATCCCAACATGAGAAGTTTTTCCTTTTGAGAGGCGATCAAGGAATCCCTTCTCCCTGTCTGGGTCTCCTAATACATGGGGGTTTCCGGGACCTGCCCTCAAGCACCGTCTTCTCACTCTGCAGTCTAGAACAAGTTGTTGGAAGTAGAGATGATCTAAGAGAACAACAGAACTTGAGACTCTAAATAGAGTTTAGTTAGAAAATTCCTCTTAAATTGTGAAAATATATATATTTTTTCTTTCAGATTAGTGGACTGTCCCCTTTTGAATGGATGATGAAATTAAATCAGACTTTTTGCTTTTCTCTTTCGGTAAGTTACTATTCAATATGCTGAGTAAACCTGAATAAACCGATTAGGCAATCTTGATCATTAAGAATCAGATAAACAAGCCCTTTATCTCTTTCTTTGCATGTTATTTCTTCTAAACTACAGTGAATTTGTTCATCTTGAAGAAGATGTTCTTAGAATCAAAACAGTAGTAATTTCCTAAGTTAAAAATAGTGAGGGTTCCTCATCCACTTTTCACACAGTTTTCACGGAAAATTCCCATAGAAGAAAGCAGTGGGATTTGTGTGCTGTTCGCATTCTTGTAGTGCTACTGTATCCTCCATGTCCTTTTGCTAAAATGGGTAACAATTCCCAGATGGCATTTTCTGGCAGAAAAATCAATCTGGGCATCTTACAGAAACAAGTTCTCCAAGTGCAAATGGCTTACTTTATATTCTCTTTCTTCTTCTTCCTCTGCTTTTCTCCACCTCCCCTTCCTCCCCTCCCCCTTTCTCCTCCCACTTCCTCTTCCCCCTCCCCCACCTCCTCCTCTCCCTCCTCCTCTTCCTTCCCGTCCTCTTCCTACTACTGGTGGCTGGGTTATAACTAAAATAAAGTTGTCCAAAGAAGGTACTTGTCTATTTAAGAGCTTGTAAAAGACAGGCAGGATAGTCTTAACTGTTGTAGCCTTGGTGATAAAAATCAAATATCGCTTTAAGACTTGACTCTTCTCTCATCCATATCCACTTCTCTGTTTTAGAAACCTCAAACTGATTTGTCAAGACAGATCAAAGAGAAAAATTTTTTCCATTGGGATTATTGCTTCTGAGGGCAAACAAAAGACAATGAATTAGAGGCAAAAAAAAAAAAAAAGGTGGAAAAAAAAGTATGGTGTTCCAGCTTCATTACTTTTTATAAGGCCAACTAATGATGACTTTCACCATCCTCCTGATAAAGAGAAGCAACAACATTTCCATTTTCCCCTAATCTCTCTGAGAGAGAGATATGGAGAAACCCTCGTTACTGAAGAGCTAAAATAAATTTGAAACCTGTGACTTTAGGTGCATGCATGTTGGATCAGTTTTTTGCTTTTAATGAAGCAGATGGGAGAAATTCCACACATGGGGAAAGCATGCTGGAAAATCAAAACCCGGTGAATCTCAATCAACTGGAGTGATGTAATACACACCCAGGGATTATCACAAAGCCTCTTGGGGATGAGAGAGGCAGGCACAAGTAGTTCTAAAAAGCTCATTTAATACAGCCATTGTTTCAATAATGAAGCCTACAGAATTTTAAGCTGGACAAAAGTCTCCTGGCTTAAGGGTGGTGCAGGGATGGGAGAAAGGCAGAAAATTAGTCTAAAGGAACAGGCAAGACCGGATTTACAATAAATGGCCTTGAATGCTATTTTAAAAGTTTGCGATTTGCTTTGTAGGAAATGGATGGGGGACAGGCAGCTTGAAGATGCAGACAAAAGTGTAGATTGGTCAGGACAGAATTCAGGAAGATGACTGCATTGGCCGTGTAGCATTTTGAGGGGCTGATTTTAGTATGAGGGGGTTGGCAAGGAAAGAAGCGTAAGAACAAATCCTAGATTTTTGGCCTTCAATGTTAGGTGGATGTTTGCACCACAGGTAAAGAGAGGGGAGATCCTGTTTATTTTTTTTAAAAAGCTAAAAATAAAAGCTACCATATATCAAATGAACCTTGTGGGGGGTGGATTATTTCCAAATTTTACAAGTAAAGAAACTAAAGTTTAGCAAGACTGATGACTTCCCTGAAGCCATCTGGTTCATAAACCCTGGATACAGAATTCAAATCCAGATTTGCCCAATTTCAAAGCAACTCTGATTTTTGCTATTCCATCAGAGACAGTGAGTTATTTTGATGGCTATGTGGCAGAGATACTTGTCCTGCTCTGTCACTCCTTCCTTCCTTCCTTCACACAGCAACAATTACTGAAAACATATTATATATGGGCAAGGTCTTTGATCCAGACTATTTCAAGTAGGAAAAACAGATATTGTTAAGTTATCATATTTTGCCTATAGCGTCCATGCATTATGTGCTTTCCACTCTGGCTTGAGGGATTATTACAATAAATAACAAATAAATAAATAAAAGTTAGCTATTATTTTTAGAACTCATAGTAGTAGTTGTATTAATAGTAAACATCCCAACACTACTGTGTTGAAATTCATGTTTAAAATTCCACTATTTATAGCAAAAATTATGAATCCTTCTGAAATGTAATCTTCTAGCCCATAATTGGACCTCAAAATGAGGCTTTATAACAACAAAGATAAATGACTTTGCCAGAGCCATGTGCCAGGGAAGTGACATGCACAACTCCTAAAACTTATATAAGATTGCTTCCAGGGACATCCCAGACGTAATTCACTTCACAAGGACATCTGGTTGAGGGGGTGAGTAGCAGCAGAAATCTAGTCCAAATTCCCTTGCCGAGCAAGAGTCCATAGATCCTTTTTCTAATTCACACACATCCACTGTCCACTCACCCAAGCCACACGTCAATGCAGCTGTGTTTCCACAAAGGGAGAGAGTGTGATTTCAAATTCTCACAAAGGTGCCTTGAGGGCTAGTGGTGACCACAGCCGGTTTGGATGCCCACCTGCGGACCCAGACTCTGAAGGTCCTGAAAGCCACGGTCAGTACTACGGTTTACCTGAGGTTGGCTTTTTAAAGGTAGCATTCTAAGGCTACAGAAAAACGCATTTTCAGGTGGTGTGAGTTTGAGAATATGATTAGAATTCTCTTCATTTTTTCTAAACAATTTGCCTTTTTGGCTGCTTCTAAGGGTTTTAAGGTGCAGTTGAATGGATAGGACCGAACAAGTATCAGGGAGGCAGAGTGGAGCTTGATAATGGAGATGTGACGGCACACGGTTATGTCTGGTCTCTCTATATCTGTAATATCTTTGCTACTATTTTCAAACTCTAAATGAATCATGGGTTGGAACTTCACCGTGGGGGGATTTTGAGGGCTTTATCACATGTCCTGAATGGAAAACGCTTTCAACTCATTGTTAAAAAAAAAAAGTCTGTCTGAATTCAGGTTCTCATGGCAACACATTCTGAGACTAAAGACTACATTAAAATAGTGTAAAACACCTAGAGATGCCATTACAAAAGGGTCAGTGTTTGACCACCAGCCGATAGAGAGCAAAAAATAAATGGAGCAAACAAATTCTATGCATTTGCCTGGACCCCTGTGCTCCTTTACTTGGGTCTCTCTGCTGGGGTTACATATTCCTGAATTTCTTACTGCTGCCCTCATGACCATGAGACCTCTACTCACCCACCCAGTCAGCATGTTTCCCATCTCTTTCAAGTGCCTCTTTGAAGCTTATCAAAGCCACTTCTCTCACCATCCTTTAAAATTTTCCCCTTAAATGGCCTCCAAAGCTGAAAGTCCCTCATCTCGCCCTTTCTGGTTACTCTAGTGGCGCCTACTGATAATGGACATTCCGTTGACTATTTTGAGCTTAATGATCCCCAAATTATTCACACAGCCTATCTCATGAATTCCCTAGGGACTCATCATGAAGATGACGAGAACCCCAAGTAAATGGTGAACATCACAATTTGGATGTTTCCGATGGAGATGACCTAAAAGCTCTGACCTTGAAAAGTCATGCTTGTGTATTTAATAGACAAGTTTCACTCTGATCAGGGGCTCTGAACACTGTAACTGGAGTATTAGTGACTTTTGCTTCTGGTAATGGCAGCCTAGGCAAATTAGACCAACTCTCTTGCTGAGAACAATTAGAATCACTGGAAACAAAGCCTAAAAGTGACCGGATTGATAACAAGCTGGTGAAGAATTACCAGAACAAAAGATCTAGGAAAAAATGAAAACTCAGATGGGTAGGACTCTCATTTGAAGCTCATTTTTCTCCCAAAGGCTTTGCTGAATTCAGAAGAAAGAGAGAGATTGAGAAGCTAGGCAGTATATCTGACAGCCTCTTGGGTTTAGAAGGGAGAAAAATTGGATTCTGTTTATGGTTCCATAGCCCACCTGCCGTGATTGAAAAACCATACTGACTGAGCTTGGTGAGGAAGGAAGCAGCTCCAGGCAAGAATGCCACATACTCATACTCTTCGTACTGAAGTTCAGCAGTTTTAATAAACACATATTAGTTTGTTGCATGCCTGTACGTGAATTTCTGAGCATTACCATGGTTGTTTGGGACCATTTTTTCCAAGTTTTTAGATGCCTTCTGGGGAAGTGACTTTTCAACCTTCTCACTCCATCGTGCCAGAAGAAAGAAGTCCCGGTTTGCAGGGCAGAAACTGAGACACAGATGTAGAGAATAAATATATGGACACCAAGGAGGGAAAGGGGAGGGGGTGGTGGTGGTGGTGTGATGAATTGGGAGACTGGGATTGACATATATACACAAATATGTATAAAATAGATAACTCATAAGCCCTGCTGTATAAAAAATAAATAAAATAAAATTCAAAAATTCAAAAAATAAAAATAAAAAACAGAAGAAAGAAGTCTCCACAGCTTTTTAAATCATTCTTTCTGTGATGGTGTGTCCAAATTCTTTAGCCCATTGACACCTCTATACATCTTTTTTCTTTCTCTTACTGTGGCCCTTTCTTTGTCCTTATGTTTTATATACATCTCCAAACATGCATATAGCTATATTTTTTGTTACCTTATGTGACAACCTGTATCTTTTAATGGGATATTTTAATGCATTTTTATTATTGTGACAACAGCAACATTTGCATTTTTTCTTTTTTCCTTTTGCCTTCAATTTTTCATATTTTTCTCTTTCCTTTAATATATAGGGGCTTTAATTATTTTTCCACTTCACTGGTTTGAAAATTTTCAATTCACTGTACATCTCTTTAATGGTTACTTTTGATTAACATACATAACTTAAAAAATGAATCAAATCAGTGTATTTATACTCCTCTTAAACAAACAAGAGCCTTAGACAGTTTTAACTCCAAACATTGTCTTCCATTTTTTACTTTGTGTTATTTTTGGTTACCTACGAATCAGACATTAAAAATGCGTATTTTCTGTATTTTTGTAACCCTATAAATTAGACATTAAAAATATTCTTCTAGGGACTTCCCTGGCGGTCCAGTGGCTAAGACTCTGCGCTCCCAAGGCAGGGGGCCCAGGTTTGATCCCTGGTCAAAGAACTAGATCCCACATGCCACAACTAAGAGTTCGTGTGCCACAACTAAAGATCCTGCATGCCACAACTAAAGATCCTGCATGCCTCAACTAAGACCCAGCACAGCCAAATAAATAAATAAATATTTTTTAGAAAATATTCTTCTATACTGTCAGTGCTTATTACCATTTACCCATGGATTCCTTGCCTCACCATTCCTTTTGCATCGCAGAGTACATTTATGACTATTTTCCTTTATTCTGGAATCCCTTCCATGAAATTCTTTGGGTAAAAAACTCATTTCTGTTTCTCTGACATTTCTTTATTTTGTCCTCTTTGGACAACTTTAGGTTTCTTTCAGCACTTCTGTGACATCACTGACTTATCTTTTACATTCCGTTTTGCTACTGAGAAAGTAGCTGTCTTATTTCTCTTTAGATGATCATTTTTTTTAATGGCTGCTGAGATTTTCTCTTTTTCTTTAGTTGCATACAGTCTCTACTATGCGTCTAGGTGTGGATTTCTTTTTCTTTACCATGGTTGAGATTTCTTGTGCTTTCTTTATATGAAGCTTTGTGACTTTAATTTCTGAATAATCTTTGCTATTCTTCCCTTATACATTGCCTGTCCTATTCTAATCATAATTTCCTGAATAATTTCCTGATAAAATACACAGAGCTTACTCAAAGTTCATCAGTTATATATGCCCTCGTGTGTGTGTGTGTGTGTGTGTGTGTGTGTAGCTCTATACAATTTTATCATGCATTGTTTCCTATAGCCACTGTTGCAAACAAGATCCCTACCTGTACCATTACCATGAGGCTCCTTTGCTACTGCTTTATACCTACACGCGTCTCCTGCTTCCCCATCCATAATCTCTAAATGAGTTTTGAATGGTATGCCAGCCTTGCATATCTGGCATTAAGTCCTACTTGGTCCTGATATATGTTTTTTACATATTGTTGGATTTAATTTGCTAATTTTTTTGAGGATTTGTACATCTAAGGTCATTAGAGATATTCATCTGTAGTTTACTTTTTTATGCTACGATTTTGATATCAGGAAAATTTTGGTATCATAAAATCAGTTAGGAAGTGCTCCATCCTCTTCCATTTTCTGGAAGTAATTGTGTAGAATTAGTGTTAATTCATCTTTAAATGTTTGGTAAAATTCTCCAATGAAACAGTCTGGGCCTGGATTTTTTTTTTTTTTAATTGGAGTAAAATTGCTTTACAACGTTGTGTTAGTTTCTCCTGTACAGTGAAGTGAATCAGCTGTATGTATACATATATGCCCTCCCTCTTGGACCTCCCCACCCCCGCTTCCCACCCCACCCCACCCAACCCACCCATCTAGGTCGTCGCAGAGCACCGAGCTGAGCTCCCTGCACTATACAGCAGGTTCCCACTAGCTATCTATTTTACATGTGGTAGTGTATTTATGTCAAACCTAATCTCCCAATTCGTCCCACCCTCCCCTTTCCCCCCTGTGTCCACATGTCCGTTCTCTACATCCACATCTCTATTCCTGCCCTACAAATAGGTTAATCTGTACCATTTTTCTAGATTCCACACATACGCGTTAATATACGATACTTGTTTTTCTCTTTCTGGCTTACTTCACTCTGTATGACAGACTCTGGTCCATCCACATCTCTACAAATAACCCAGCTTCATTTCTTTTTATGGCTGAGTAATATTCCATTGTATATATGTGCCACATCTTCTTTATCCATTCATCTGTCGATGGGCATTTAGGTTGCTTCCATGACCTGGCTATTGTAAATAGTGCTGCAATGAACATTGGGGTACATGTGTCCTTTTGAATTATGGTTTTCTCAGGGTATATGCCCAGTAGTGGGATTGCTGGGTCATATGGTAGCTCTATTTTTAGTTTTTTAAGGAACCTCCATACTGTTCTCCATAGTGGCTGTATCAATTTACATCCAACAGTGCAAGAGTGTTCCCTTTTCTCCACACCCTCTTGGGCCTGGATATTTTGTTTTGGGGAGATTTTTAAGTGAAAAGTCAATTTCTTTAACAGTTACAGAATAATTTGGGATATCTATTTCATTTGGTTGACTTTTGGTAGTTTGTAGTTTTTAAAGAATTGGTCCATTTCTTCTAAGTCATAACATTTAGGAACATAAAATAGTTTGTAGTATTCACTTATTATCTTTGATAACTTCAGGATCTGCTGCAATGCCACCTGTTTTATTCCTGATATCGGTGATTTGTGTCTTTTGCTCTTTTTGTCAGTCGTGCTAGAGGTTTCTCGATTTTATTGTTTTTGAAGAGACGGCTTTTTGTTTTATTAATTTTCTCTACTGTTTTCCTGTTTTCAATTTCACTGAATTTTGTGTGGAATATAAAAACATCAAACCCAGAGTAGAATAGTGGCTGCCAGGGGCTGAGAGGTAGGGTAAACAGAGGTAGGGGGAATGTTAGTCAAAGGGTATAAATTTTCAATTATAAGATGGGTAAGTTGCGGGGATGCAAGGTACAGCCTGGTGACTACAGTTAACAATACTGTAGCGTACACTTGAAAGTTGCTATGAGAGTAGAGTTCTAATGTTCTCACCATAACGACAACAAGAAGATAATTATGTGAGGTGAAGATGTGTTAATTAACCATACTGTGGTATCAAATCATCACATCATACAACTTAAATTTACACAATGTTATATGTCAATTATGTCTCAATAGAGCTTGAAAAAAATAAATTCTCAACAGATACCCATACTCTACATGAACAAATCTCTGGTTACTTCCCTGAAATTCTCATGAAACTCTCTTTATTCTCTAAACTCTAACTTCCACAGCCTCGCTCTGTCCTGCAAACATGTGAAGCTAGTTTACTCTTCGGATACTAGCAATTCTGACTTCCTTAGACACTCTGTCCCTAGAACTTTGTAGACGTGATTCTTTCCAATCTTTCAAGTCAAAACCCAATTGTCTTCTCAGAGGAACTTTCCTGACCACTTAGTCTCAAGTAACCTCCCGTGTATCTACCCATTCTGTTTTTTAATTTCTGCTAGCATTTGCCACTATCTGCAACCACATTATGCAGGTTCTTGCTTGGTTATATGTTTATCTTTTCTCTTTCTTTGTTCTCAGAATGTAATCCCTTATAGGCAGAAAACCTACTGTTTTTATATTCCTTAATACATCCTCCCTTCTTAAAAAGAGTCTCTAGGTGTAATAAATGTTACGTGAATGGATGAGTGAGTGTCTCTCTTACTTTCTATTCAGCTATAAGCCTACTGAAGTACAGGACTTGCCTTGTTCATCTACAGTGCCTGTTATATAAGCAGATAATTTGTATTGAATGATTATTTTGAAATGCTGAGTTTTTGCTTGATAAATACACTGATGCTTGTCATTCTTGAATATTGTGCAAAACCATGCTGATATTCAGTGGGGGAAAAAAGTGAACTTAGGCTGTAAAAGGCTTGCTATGAATTGGTTCTGTTTCGTCTTGTCAATTCATCCGTACTAAATCTGTGTGACTCTTCCCCCAGGTGTAATTTTGCAAAGTATCTTCTAAGCCTCTCTGTTTTTGCTCCTTACTTTCTGATTCCTTAGCCTTTCTTGTCTCTCTCTCTCTCTCTCTCTCTCTCATTTCCTTTTCCAGGTAATTTATAAAGGGGGGTGCTGGGGACAGCTGAGTCCCTGCATAGCTCACCAGGCAACCTCCT
The DNA here is from genome assembly GCF_949987535.1 of Balaenoptera acutorostrata. Classification (NCBI taxonomy): domain Eukaryota; kingdom Metazoa; phylum Chordata; class Mammalia; order Artiodactyla; family Balaenopteridae; genus Balaenoptera; species Balaenoptera acutorostrata. The sequence goes on along the minus strand of NC_080073.1, from coordinate 50,359,670 downwards.
GTGACTGTGGCAGTTTTATTTATTATCTCCACACAAAAGCAATTTCAGTGCCATTTTTAGTCTCTCAGGGGACTTGGAGTGTTCAAAGCTTTCTTCCTTAGACTAGGAAGCTTTATTTATTTAAATAAAATGAACAGGAAGGTGACAGCAAAGGGACTCATACAGTCTCCAGTTGGCACATGATCTTCATCCTCCTCGGGAGTAACCTACTGGTTGTAGGATCACAGTATCTAAACAGAGAGACCCCAAGGAGCAGGGAAACATGAATGAGAGTTGACAGTTCATGCACACCAGCAGACAGCTACAAAACGTTATTTGACATTAAAAGCGATTTAGAAGTCAGTTTCTCCTTCACTGGAGACAATGTTCCGGTCTATTTCTGTGAGTCAAGTGCTGTTTGATATATTTATCTATGGAGAGAAACATACTCTTATAAAAATCCTTACTCTAGACATTCACTTTCTATCATTCAGTAGAATCTAATATAATTCCTCAGAAAATCTGGGGCTGGCCCCTGTGGTCTTATCAGCCTCCCTCCTTCCCTTCCCCATGAAATGTTCACATGGAAAATCTTTCCTTTACTGAACTCACTATACAATTTCATTCTCTCAGTTCAAATGATACCTACTCTGTGAAATCCTGTTTGGTCCATCCTAAGCTGGTGAGGATTCCCTTCATCAAACGGTATTACAATAGTCTGTTCAGATATTCACCTTTCCAGTTGACTCTGGGACCATGACTGAATCTCCACTGTATCTTCAGAACCAAGACTTGTGGCTAGCTAGGTTTATTTACTGAAGAACATTTAAAATAATTTTAGGCGCATGCTGAGTTTACTGTCTCATAAGTTAGTTATTTTTTTATAAGGCCAAGAAATGATTTTCCCTCACAAACCAAATTCTGAATACATAAGGACTAAAAGTTGATTGGTTCTTCCTCTATTAGACTGCATCCTCTTAAGAGTAGGACAATATGTCTGAATTTTTTTCTCTATGCTGGCCCCTACAAAACTGTCTGATTCAGAAGAGGCACTCAGTAAATACTTGTTGAAAATAAGGACAGAAATACAACATTAAAAGAGGGACCATTCGTATAAAATTGAGTCAGAACAACTGACTTCCAAAAATCACAGTCTAAGTTCACACTGTATCTGTAAAGTAGAAAGAGAAAAAAAATAATTACTTCTGGTTTAGATTTTTCCCCCAAAGTTGCTGAGCTATGTTGATGCTACAAAAAGAAGGGGGAAAATTGATGTTCTAAGATGAACTGAAGCTACTAAAATAAGTTTAAATTTTTCAACCTAAAGTTAAGCTGTCCTTGGAAATAATATTTCCTTTAATTCCCTAAGAGACTGAATATTTGCTGAACATCCTTGTACTACTTTTCCTCGGCTTTGAATTTCTGCAGCAGAAACTTTTAGATTGGTTTTAGGTTTTTGATCTGTTGTTATTATTAGCCCTCTAGTACTCAACTTAGCATTAGAAAAACCAGGGCTAGAAGAAATAAATTGAGCTTCATTTTTGAGCAAGATTCAGTCTCAGAGAAGTGGTACATCTCCTCAGGATTCCTAGAGGAGACACCTTTAGTTTAAGCAAATCATACATAATCATATTTTCACTCCCCATTTAAAGTTTTATTTTTCAGCTCTTGCTGAGAAGGACCCACAACATCAAATGGACTTAGATGTTTTAGCCATAAATTTCAATAATATAAGATCAAATGTAGCTCTTCAGGAAGGAGGGAGAAGAGAGAGTCAGCTGAGAACAAAGAGACAAATTTGGAGACAAACAGAAACTGCTGAGCCAGAAGAATAGTATTCATGAATGCCTGGGTACGTGGAAGAATCAAGGGCTAGAGACAGGAAAGGAAAATATGATGGAAAAGTAGGCAAAGGCACACTGTAGAATACCTGGTGCACTGTTCAATTTTATTTTGTATTTTAAAACAAGAATGAAGAAATGTGTGCCGCAACACCAAGAGCTCTGCATTCTCTCCTTTAAATTTCTGAATGCTGAATTTTGGAAACTGCTAGAAGAAAACTGCACAATGGCCTGGTTCTGCATCCTGGGGGCCGGAGGCAACAACTACACACAACTGAATGAAAAGTAGGCAACACTACAACGTGACTCTGTTACTGCATAGGTAACCTATAGGTGATATGATGGAGTCAGCAGCCTAAGATAGAATGATGCTTAGCCTTTTGGGTATTTGCCTTCATTCTGAGTTTAGAATTTTTTCAGTTAAAAGTCTCATACCCAGGTTTCTCCTAATTATTTTTTTAAATTTTTATTGGAGTTGATTTACTTATAGTTAATTTATTTATAGTTGATTTACAATGTTGTGTTAGTTTCTGCTGTACAGCAAAGTGAATCAGTTATACATATACATATATCCACTCTTTTTCAGATTCTTTTCCCATATAGGTCATTACAAAGTATTGAGTATAGTTCCCTGTGCTATATAGTAGGTCCTTATTATTTATCTATTTTATAAATAGTAGTGTGTTTATGTCAATCTCAATCTCCCAATTTATCCCTCTCCCCTCCTAATTTTTTAACTAGAGGTTGTCCTATAATGACTGATGTTTTAACATCATTGAAGGAGGGGTGTTCAAGTTAGTTATACTATAGGACCCTGCTGTCCTAATGTTCAAACAACCACCTTTTTATTCCTTGGTTATGTACATTATTATAGCGGTATGCCTAATTGTTAAACTATTTTGTAGAAAAATGCCTGACTCTTTGGGGAAAAAAATACATCAAAGCATTAGAGACTAAAATGCCATGAATCTTTAATCAGGTATAATGAAATCAAAGCTATCAACAAGTTGACAAGTGAGAAGCAAAGAAATGAGGTTGTATTTTAATTATCAGAAAAGAAACATGTTTCAAATATCAGGCAAGATATGAAGATATCTATGCATAAAACACAAGATGCATAGTGCTTTGTGAGATAAAATTATATGTTTTTGAAAAACAGTAAAGTAGATCTAAATAAAAGGAGAAACATACTATGCTCATGGATTGGAAGACGAAGTAGAGACGTCAGTGCTCTCACAATCAACTAAAATTTAATCTAGTTCAATAGAAAAGTCAAGAGATGACTAACAGAACTTGACAATTTGAGTCTAAAATTTATGGGAAAGCTGAAGTCCAAAAAAAGCACAATACTGAAGGCAAATGACCAGGTAGGGTACAGGACAAAGATTTATTAACAAGTTAGAGTAGTTTTAAAGGCTATTGATAAAAACGGCATGATTTTGACTTAGTGACAAACAAACAGACCAATGGAACAGAGTAAAATTCCAGGAACAAACTGATGACAATACAGAAACAGCACTTGTCAACTCTGGTATTGCAGATAATTGGGGAAAGGATGGATTACTCAATGAACAGTGCTATATACATTAGTTATATATGTGGAGAAAATACAATTGTAATTCCTACATTTTACAAAAAATTTTGTGAATAAACTGCTTAAATGTGCAGGGCAAAACTATAAAACATTTTTTAAAATATGAATTATACTTATCACATAACAGTAAAGAAGCAGTCCTTAAACAAAATAGAGAAATACTCAAATTTGACTATTAAAATGAATAACCTCCATGTCTGAAAAACTACTGTAAAGGAAATGAAGACATGTCACATACTGAGAAAAAGTAGCTGTGCCATGTTCAACAAAAATAGTATTCTTACCTAAAATAGTTGAATCTCCATGTGAAAGACACAAGAAATCCAATACAAAAATGGATAAATAACTTAAGCAGGTACTTTAGAGAAGAGGAAACTCAAATGAACTCCCTGAGTAAACCAAAAGTAATTAAAACAGGTATTTAATTTATAGTCATTTTTGAGGAGTAGTCCCTCAAGGCACTTGTAGGAGCAGATGAAAGTTCTCTATTGAAAAATCCACATGACTCCAGGCCTCAAAAAATCCTCAGGCATATAGTAGCAGCTCATGGGGTGGGGGGAATAACAAAATACAAACAAGGCACATAAGACAGTCATCAGAAACAACAGACATCACAATGAGAGCCTAAAATTATAGATACTGGAATTATCCAACTCAAAATAAAATGTTTAGTTTTTTTCAAGACTTGAAAATATAATATACACACTACTATATTTAAAATAGATAACCAACAAGGACCTACTGTATAGCACAGGGTACTCTGCTCAATATTCTGTAATAACCTAAATGGAAAAAGAATTTGAAAAATAGATACATATATATGTATAACTGAATCACTTTGCTGTACACCTGAAACTAACACATTGTTAAATCAACTATACTCCAATATAAAATTAAAATTTTTTAAAAGACTTGAAAATGTGAATAATGAGCACAGACATGTCATTCATAAAAATATTTAAATACACTACTTCTGGAAATAAATTGAATTGTCTCAGTTCCCTTCACGTCTTGGAGCGCTGTGTTGCTGGCACTTTTGAAGGCAGGTGTGCCAATCTCTATGGGTGTCCCTGGGAGGAATGGAAGCCCAGCCCAAGGAACTCCAGAGACCTTAGAACAGAAACTGTGTTTACTCCCTAGCAATTCCAGCACCTGCTAGCTCCCTGGTGCTGTCTGCATTTACGCCTAGCAGCCTTCCATATGTGAATGAGAGATGCTCACGTACTCTTCAGACACTGCTTGAGCCTGGGGAAGGTAGCTCTCCCTTCAGAGCTCATCTAGTAATTTTCGGCTGTTGACACTGTTCATTGGACATACATACTGCTTTCCACTGGATGGTGACTTACTGTAAGAATCAGAGTCAAAGTTGCTCTGGAATCCAACAGGTCTGTCCTTGCTCAGTTTCCAATTAAACGCTGCATTTTCCTTCTATACTCTACAAATTTGATTGATAGTTTGGTTTCAAGAAAGAAGGTAAATTAAACCCAGTAGACTATCTGACGTGCTCATAGCTTAAGACAGCTGAGGAACAAGTGGTCTAAAATCTACAGCCCTTTCAATTAATTTAGTGGACTCACTTGGATCTAATACTAAGAAAACCCATTTAGTGGCCATGAAGCTGTCAACCAGAGACCCTTGAGTGAAGAGATAGGAGAGCAATAGGATTAAAGTAAAGCAATTACATTTGCCAAGTAGAAGACTTTATTTCATGAAAAGGAACAGCAACAGGTGTTACATTGGATCAGCTGAAGATTATGTCAATTTTTTTCTCTATAGCTTTTCTGAAAAAGTCCATAAAGATGGTCTTTTTTTTTTTTACCTTTATGACCAAATAAGTCCCTATATAATTTTTCTGCTGCTTGGAGCCTGCACTATTTGTATTATGATGGGGTGGAAAAGTTTTCTGCTTTAAAGATCAGGCCCCTGGCTTTTTATGGGTGCACACTAGTTTTTGAAACACAAATATCTCCCATTCCCCATCTGCTACAGCCCTTACACATTAAAAATACCTAAAGATACAAGGCAGACCAGCAGGAGACATTTGTAACATGTAAAACAAGTAACTAATTTCTGGAATGTAAAAGAGCACCTTGCAGAGCAGAAAAAGAAAAAGAAGGAATTCAACAGAAAATGGACTAGGGATATGAAATAAGAAGACTTCAAATGGCAAATGAGTATAAGGAAATTCAATGTTAGCAGTAATCAGAGAAATGTGGATTAAAGCAAAAATGAGACTTTATTGTTCCAGGTTAGTTACACGGGTGTGTTCTGTTCTAAAAATTTATTTAGCTGTACACTTAGGATATTTATCTTTTTCTTATGTTTATTATATTTCAACAAGAAGTTAAAAAGGACTGAAAAGTGAAAGCAGTAGAATAACATATAAAAAGAGAGATACTGGATCTAGGGAGAAGATGGCGGAAGAGTAAGACACGGAGATCACCTTCCTTCCCACAGATACAGTAGAAATACATCTACACGTGGAACTGCTCCTACAGAACACCCACTGAACACTGGCAGAAAACGTCAGACCTCCAAAAAGGCAAGAAACTCCCCCCGTACTTGGGTAGGGCAAAAGAAAAAAAAAAAGAAATAACAGAGACAAAAGAATAGGGACGGCACCTGCACCAGTGGGAGGGAGCTGTGAAGGAGGAAAGATTTCCACGCACTAGGAAGGACCTTCACGGGCAGAGACTGCGGGTGGCACAGGGGGAAGCTTCGGAGCCACGGAGGAGAGCGCAGCCACAGGGGTGCGGAGGGCAAAGTGGAGAGATTCCCGCACGGAGGATTGGCGTCGAGCAGCACTCACCAGCCCAAGAGGCTCGTCTGCTCACCCGCCGGGGCGGGCGGGGCTGGGAGCTGAGGCTCGGGCTTCGGTCGGATCGCAGGGAGAGGACTGGGGTTGGCGGCGTGAACACAGCCTGAAGGGGTTAGCGCACCACAGCTGGCTGGGAGGGAGACCGGGAAAAAGTCTGCAGCTGTCGAAGAGGCAAGAGACTTTTTCTTGCTTCTTTGTTTCGCGGCGCACGAGGAGAGGGGATTCAGAGCGCCACCTAAACGAACTCCAGAGACAGGCGCGAGCCGCAGTTATCAGCGCGGACCCCAGAGACGGGCGTGAGACGCTGGGGCTGCTGCTGCCGCCTCCAAAAATCCTGTGTGCGAGCACAGGTAACTCTCCACACCGCCCCTCCTGGGAGCCTGTGCAGCCCACCACTGCCAGGGTCCCGTGATCCAGGGACAACTTCCCCGGGAGAACGCACTGCGAGCCTCAGGCTGGTGCAACGTCACGCCGGCCTCTGACGCCGCAGGCTCGCCCCGCCTCCTCTATACCCCTCCCTTCCCGCGGCCTGAGTGAGCCAGAGCCCCCGAAGCAGCTGCTCCTTTAACCCCGTCCTGTCTGGGCGGGGAACAGACGCCCTCAGGCGACCTACACGCAGAGGCGGGTCCAAATCCAAAGCTGAACCCCGGGAGCTGTGCGAACAGGGAAGAGAAGGGGAAATCTCTCCCAGCAGCCTCAGAAGCAGCGGATTAAAACTCCACAAACAACTTGATGTGCCTGCATCTGTTGAATACCTGAATAGACAACGAATCAGCCCAAATTCAGGAGGTGGACTTTGGGAGCAGGAGATATTAATTTTTCCCCTTTTCCTTTTTTTTGTGAGTGTATATGTATATGCTTCTGGGTGAGATTTTGTCTGTATAGCTTTGCTTTACAATAGCTTTATTTTACTTCACTATATTATAGCCTCTTTCTTTCTTTCTTTCTATTTTTTCTCCCTTTTACTCTGAGCCGTGTGGACGAAAGGCTCTTGGTGCTCCAGCCAGGCATCAGGGCCGTGCCTCTGAGGTGGGAGAGCCAACTTCAGAACACTGGTCCACAAGAGACCTCCCAGCTCCACGTAATACCAAACGGCAAAAATCTCCCAGAGATCTCCATCTCAACATCAAGACCCAGCTTCACTCAACGACCAGCAAGCTACAGTGCTGGACACCCTATGCCAAACAACTAGCAAGACAGGAACACAGCCCCATCCATTAGCAGAGAGGCTGCCTAAAATCATAATAAGGCCACAGACACCTCAAAATACACCACCAGATGTGGACGTGCCCACCAGAAAGACAAGATCCAGCCTCATCCACCAGAACTCAGGCACTAGCTCCCTCCACCAGGAAGCCTACACAACCCACTGAACCAACCTTAGCCACTGGGGACAGATACCAAAAACAATGGGAACTACGAACCTGCAGCCTGTGAAAAGGAGACCCCAAACACAGTAAGATAAGCAAAATGAGATGACAGAAAAACACACAGCAGATGAAGGAACAGGGTCAAAACACACCAGACTTAACAAATGAAGAGGAAATAGGTAGTCTACCTGAAAAAGAATTCAGAATAATGATAGTAAGGATGATCCAAAATCTTGGAAATAGAATAGACAAAATGCAAGAAACATTTAACAAGGACGTAGAAGAACTAAAGAGGAACCAAGCAATGATGAAAAACACAATAAATGAAATTAAAAATACTCTAGATGGGATCAATAGCAGAATAACTGAGGCAGAAGAAAGGATAAGTGACCTGGAAGATAAAATGGTGGAAATAACTACTGCAGAGCAGGATAAAGAAAAAAGAATGAAAAGAACTGAGGACAGTCTCAGAGACCTCTGGGACAACATTAAACGCACCAACATTCGAATTATAGGGGTACCAGAAGAAGAAGAGAAAAAGAAAGGGACTGAGAAAATATTTGAAGAGATTATAGTTGAAAACTTCCCTAATATGGGAAAGGAAATAGTTAATCAAGTCCTGGAAGCACAGAGAGTCCCATACAGGATAAACCCAAGGAGGAACACGCCAAGACACATATTAATCAAACTGTCAAAAATTAAATATAAGGAAAACATATTAAAAGCAGCAAGGGAAAAAAAACAAATAACACACAAGGGAATCCCCATAAGGTTAACATCTGATCTTTCAGCAGAAACTCTGCAAGCCAGAAGGGAGTGGCAGGATATACTTAAAGTGATGAAGGAGAAAAACCTACAACCAAGATTACTCTACCCAGCAAGGATCTCATTCAGATTTGATGGAGAAATTAAAACCTTTACAGACAAGCAAAAGCTGAGAGAGTTCAGCACCACCAAACCAGCTTTACAACAAATGCTAAAGGAACTTCTCTAGGCAAGAAACACAAGAGAAGGAAAACACCTACAATAACAAACCCAAAACATTTAAGAAAATGGGAATAGGAACATACATATCGATAATTACCTTGAATGTAAATGGATTAAATGCTCCCACCAAAAGACACAGGCTGGCTGAATGGATACAAAAACAAGACCCATATATATGCTGTCTACAAGAGACCCACTTCAGACCTAGAGACACATACAGACTGAAAGTGAGGGGATGGAAAAAGATATTCCATGCAAATGGAAATCAAAAGAAAGCTGGAGTAGCAATTCTCATATCAGACAAAATAGACTTTAAAATAAAGACTATTACAAGAGACAAAGAAGGACACTATATAATGATCAAGGGATCGATCCAAGAGGAAGGTATAACAATTGTAAATATTTATGCACTCAACATAGGAGCACCTCAATACATAAGGCAAATACTAACAGCCATAAAAGGGGAAATTGACAGCAACACAATCATAGTAGGGGACTTTAACACCCCACTTTCACCAATGGACAGATCATCCAAAATGAAAATAAATAAGGAAACACAAGCTTTAAATGATACATTAAACAAGATGGACTTAATTGATATTTATAGGACATTCCACCCAAAAACAACAGAATACACATTTTTCTCAAGTGCTCATGGAACATTCTCCAGGATAGATCATATCTTGGGTCACAAATCAAGCCTTGGTAAATTTAAGAAAATTGAAATCGTATCAAGTATCTTTTCCAACCACAACGCTATGAGACTAGATATCAATTACAGGAAAAGATCTGTAAAAAATACAAACACATGGAGGCTACACAATACACTACTTAATAACGAAGTGATCACTGAAGAAATCAAAGGGGAAATCAAAAAATACCTAGAAACAAATGACAATGGAGATACGACGACCCAAAACCTATGGGACGCAGCAAAAGCAGTGCTAAGAGGGAAGTTTATAGCAATACAAGCCTACCTCAAGAAACAGGAAACATCTCGAATAAACAACCTAACCTTGCACCTAAAGCAATTAGAGAAAGAAGAACAAAAAACCCCCAAAGCCAGCAGAAGGAAAGAAATCATAAAGATTAGGTCAGAAATAAATGAAAAAGAAATGAAGGAAACAATAGCAAAAATCAATGAAACTAAAAGCTGGTTCTTTGAGAAGATAAACAAAATTGATAAACCATTAGCCAGACTCATCAAGAGAAAAAGGGAGAAGACTCAGATCAATAGAATTAGAAATGAAAAAGGAGAAGTAACCACTGACACTGCAGAAATACAAACGATCATGAGAGATTACTACAAGCAACTCTATGCCAATAAAATGGACAACCTGGAAGAAATGGACAGATTCTTAGAAATGCACAAACTGCCGAGACTGAACCAGGAAGAAATAGAAAATATGAACAGACCAATCACAAGCACTGAAATTGAAACTGTGATTAAAAACCTTCCAACAAACAAAAGCCCAGGACCAGATGGCTTCACAGGTGAATTCTATCAAACATTTAGAGAAGAGCTAACACCTATCCTTCTCAAACTCTTCCAAAATATTGCAGAGGGAGGAATACTCCCAAACTCATTCTACGAGGCCACCATCACCCTGATACCAAAACCAGACAAAGATGTCACAAAGAAAGAAAACTACAGGCCAATATCACTGATGAACATAGATGCAAAAATCCTCAACAAAATACTAGCAAACAGAATCCAACAGCACATTAAAAGGATCATACACCATGATCAAGTGGGGTTTATCCCAGGAATGCAAGGATTCTTCAACATACGCAAATCAATCAATGTGATATACCATATTAACAAATTGAAGGAGAAAAACCATTTGATCATCTCAATAGATGCAGAGAAAGCTTTCGACAAAATTCAACACCCATTTATGATAAAAGCCCTGCAGAAAGTAGGCATAGAGGGAACTTTCCTCAACATAATAAAGGCCATATATGACAAACCCACAGCCAACATTGTCCTCAATGGTGAAAAACTGAAACCATTTCCACTAAGATCAGGAACAAGACAAGGTTGCCCACTCTCACCACTATTATTCAACATAGTTCTGGAAGTCCTAGCCACAGCAATCAGAGAAGACAAAGAAATAAAAGGAATCCAAATCGGAAAAGAAGAAGTAAAGCTGTCACTATTTGCAGATGACATGATACTATACATAGAGAATCCTAAAGATGCTACCAGAAAACTCCTAGAGCTAATCAATGAATTTGGTAAAGTAGCAGGATACAAAATTAATGCACAGAAATCTCTTGCATTCCTATACACTAATGACGAAAAATCTGAAAGTGAAATTAAGAAAACACTCCCGTTTACCATTGCAACAAAAAGAATAAAATATCTGGGAATAAACCTACCTAAGGAGACAAAAGACCTGTATGCAGAAAATTATAAGACACTGATGAAAGAAATTAAAGATGATACAAATAGTTGGAGAGATATACCATGTTCCTGGATTGGAAGAATCAACATTGTGAAAATGACTCTACTACCCAAAGCAATCTACAGATTCAATGCAATCCCTATCAAACTACCACTGGCATTTTTCACAGAACTAGAACAAAAAATTTCACAATTTGTATGGAAACACAAAAGACCCCGAATAGCCAAAGCCATCTTGAGAACGAAAAATGGAGCTGGGGGAATCAGGCTCCCTGACTTCAGACTATATTACAAAGCTTCAGTAATCAAGACAGTTTGGTACTGGCACAAAAACAGAAATATAGATCAATGGAACAGGATAGAAAGCCCAGAGATAAACCCACACACATATGGTCAACTTATCTTTGATAAAGGAGGCAAGCATATACAGTGGAGAAAAACAGCCTCTTCAATAAGTGGTGCTGGGAAAATTGGACAGGAACATGTAAAAGTATGAAATTAGAACACTCCCTGACACCATGCACAAAAATAAACTCAAAATGGATTAAAGACCTAAGTGTAAGGGCAGACACTATCAAACTCGTAGAGGCAAACATAGACAGAACACTCTATGACATACATCACAGCAAGATTCTTTTTGACCCAGCTTCCAGAGGAATGGAAGTAAGAACACAAACAAATGGGACCTAATGAAACTTAAAAGCTTTTGCACAGCAAAGGAAACCATAAACAAGACCAAAAGACAACCATCAGAATGGGAGAAAATATTTGCAAATGAAGCAACTGACAAAGGATTAATCTCCAAGATTTACAAGCAGCTCATGCAGCTCAATAACAAAAAAACAAACAACCCAATCCAAAAATGGGCAGAAGACCTAAATAGACATTTCTCCAAAGAAGATATACAGATGGCCTACAGACACATGAAAGAATGCTCAACATCATTAATCATTAGAGAAATGCAAATCAAAACTACAATGAGATATCATCTCACACCGGTCAGAATGGCCATCATCAAAAAATCTAGAAACAATAAATGCTGGAGAGGGTGTGGAGGAAAGGGAACACTCTTGCACTGTTGGTGGGAATGTAAATTGATACAGCCACTATGGAGAACAGTATGGAGGTTCCTTAAAAAACTACAAATAGAACTACCATACGACCCAGCAATCCCACTACTGGGCATATACCCTGAGAAAACCATAGGTCAAAAAGAGTCATGTACCAAAATGTTCATTGCAGCTCTATTTACAATAGCCAGGACATGGAAGCAACCTAAATGTCCATCGACAGATGAATGGATAGAGAAGATGTGGCACATATATACAATGGAATATTACTCAGCCATAAAAAGAAATGAAATGGAGGTATTTGTAATGAGGTGGATGGAGTTAGAGTCTGTCATACAGAGTGAAGTAAGTCAGAAAGAGAAAAACAAATACAGTATGCTAACACATATATACGGAATCTAAGGAAAAAAAAAAAAAAAAAAGAGGCCATGAAGAACCTAGTGGCAAGACGGGAATAAAGACACAGACCTACCAGAGAATGGACTTGAGGATATGGGGAGGGGGTGGGGTGAGATGTGACAGGGTAAGAGAGTGTCATGGACATATATACACTACCAAATGTAAAATAGATAGCTAGTGGGAAGCAGCCGCACAGCACAGGGAGATCAGCTCGGTGCTTTGTGACCACCTAGAGGGGTGGGATGGGGAGGGTGGGAGGGAGGGAGATGCAAGAGGGAAGAGAAATGGGAACATATTGTATATGTATAACTGATTCACTTTGTTATAAAGCAGAAGCTAACACACCATTGTAAGGCAATTATACTTCAATAAAGATGTTTAAAAAAAAAAAAAGAGAGATACCAAAGTATACCCTTACAGATCAACAAAAATTAGACAACTGAAATGATATTAAATACTATCAGGGATGTAAGGAAGTGCAATACCTCTTACACTCCTAGTGGGAATATAAACGGCCACCATGTTGGGTTGCACCCTACAGGCCTGCAAGTCCTGTGCTTAGCCAGCTTCAAGACGGAAGAGTCAGCAACAGAGACATCAATGGTTCAATGGATGGGTGATCTTAAGTGTCTAAAGCAAGGTCCTAGAGCGACACCCCACCTTGTGTGGCAGGACATGGCAGTAGTCTTCGTTACCGGGGGAGAGGAAGGTTACCAGTTAGAGGAAATTGACATCTTGTTGGCTCACTGGTTACCAAGGAAACCAGCAGAGGGGCACGCCCCTCACTGCCCCTTTGATAAGCTATCCTGGTGAAGATGTTCTGATTTAAGATTAGAACAATCACTAGATGGGGCAGGGGCAAGAAAGTAGGAAGGTCAGTCACGTGAGTAGGGTGTAGGTGAAACAGGTACTCGTTAAGCAGGGATGTACAGACAGCAATCCTAGGGGGAGAAGAATCTGGCACTGTTAGTATGGAACTGAGGATTCTCAAACTCTAGGACACAATTCCATTCCTGAAAATACACCAAGAAACTCTCATTCAGGTCCACAAGGGAACGTGTATAAGGAGATCAGGACCAGTAACAGTTCTTTGAATCTGATATTAAAAAAAAAAAACAAATGAGATATTACACATAAAGTGCTTGGGATAGTACCTTTCCATACTGTTGATCACATAATGGGTTAGTTAATTGGAAAAAAAAAAAAAAAAAAAGCAGAAGATGGCAGGACACGCCTGGCTGGATCCAAGATGAAATGTGGGAAAAAATGAAGTTACCAAATTAAAGATTGCTCCACTAAATCCATTTTTAGAAGTAAATAAAATTTTCCCTTGATTTCTAGGCTTGTGGGGGGAAAAAGGAAAGCAAAAACAAAAACTTAACAGAAGACTGAGTGAATGAAAGAGGTAACGAAGCCTGAAACAATTCAGTTTTTTCAATGTCCCTGGAGCCGTCAAAAACCTCAGAAAGTCATTCTGGGCAATACAGATGCTGATGGCCTGAAGAGCCACCAGGAGAGACGAGGAATCATGAAGTGACAAGACAAGCAAAGAAAGTATATTCAGGTGACACAGTAAGCAGCAGAAGGGTAATGAAAAAACAAGGCCTTGAAACCAAAGATAAATCAAAGAGGAAGAGTACAGGCAGAGGTGAACTGACCAGAAAGCTGATGACATTTAAGCTTCGGAGTCCCTCCCTTGCACAGGTCCATCAAAAAGTCTGCGTCTAACTTTGTATTCTTCATAAAGGTTAACTGTCCCAAATTTTACAAGGCTAACAGAGAAGCCAAAAATGCCCCATTTCTTGTCTCCACTCTAGAGATAGGCTTTGTTATTGTTCTGTCCCACTTATTTTGAGAGTAAAGGAATTACAGGCACTATCTGTCCAGGGGTGTCACCCCGAGAGAGCTTTGCCTGGAGAGATACAGACAAAATGTCCAAGGGAGCAGCTAACACTCTCATAGTTTCACCCACCTCCCTGCCCCACCATCAGTACAAAATAAATGCTGTTAGGGATTACCAGAGAAGGCATTTAGAGCAGCAGCAGCCAAAACAGCCAAGGAGAAGACAGTCTCTTTCATCCTGAGTCCCACGCAGGGGAAGGAGGTAATCAGGGCCGCTACAGCCTCCCCGACATGTGTAGTTGACTGAATTAATTACACAGGTCAGCTTTTCCCCATGTGTGCCCAGAAATAAAATCTATAAGAACTAGAAAGCCTTTGATGAGGACACCAATAGGTCACTAGCCAGATTCACATTTAATATGAGGATTGATTGCCTTTCTACCTGGGGTTGCATAAGGAGGCCACTGAAACCTGCATAATTGCTACATTTGGGCAGAGATTTTCAGCATTTCACAGACTTGGGAACCAGTTTCACCTCCTGTGGGGTCTTATTATTGCACTCAGTTAGCTAAATAAACGTGTAATCTGTAACCGCTGGCATAAATTACCTATTTCACAGCCTGCTCCAGAGCATGAAAGAAATCAGGGAGAGAGAAAGATTCTTTTCTGTAATTCCATCCACTGCGGGCAACTTGATGAAACAGCTTATGCAGTTTATTAATTAAGTGAGCTGACCCCCGAAAGGTAATACACAGCAGCTGGAAGTGTCCAGTCAATCAAAGCAAGTAGATGTGGATGTGACCTGCTGGACTGCAGCTCAATTTAATAGAACTGACTGTCTTTTAGAGCCTTGCTACTTTCTCAAAGTGTGGGCCTGTGTCAGAAGCATCTGCATCACCAGGGAGCCTGTTAGGATGCAGGTTCTTGGGCCCAGCTCTTGACCCACTGAACACAATCTACATTTAAACATTCCCAAATAATTCATATGCACAACAACATGTGAGAAGAACTGGTTTAAAGCAATGACATTGAAATGATCAAAAATTCCCCCCAAGGCTATCTGAGATCTGAGCTCACTGTTGGGATCTGAGACCACATGCAGTGAGTTACTTTACACAGGCTCTGGAATCAGACCAAAAGAATACAAACTCTACCTCAACCTTTACCAACTGTGTGCCCTTGGGTAAGTTGTCAACCTCTGTAGCTTCTGTTGACTATAAAGTGGGATAACAACATTACTTTTTTCATGTGATTGTGATATGCATGCCAAGCTGAGAGCATATGGCCTGTAATAAGCCCTCAATATAATTTCATTCTTAATATTATCATTTGAGAGTACAGATGCTTAAGGTGTGACTTGGGAAAGCATAACAGAATCCAATGACCTCTGCTTCTGGCCTTGATTATACAATTGCTGACCTTCTGCTTGCCTCCTCCTGGTTCAGTTCTCTGCAGGAAACACATGGACTCCCTCAGCGACTTTGTCTGAACCTTAACACGGCCTCTTACCTCCTAGTGCAACTCTAGGATTAGCTCATTTTTCTAGCAAGCTTTTTAATCTTTTTTTTTTTTTTGAGGAGTGCAGATTTCAAAAGTAGGCCAAAGTAGAAAATGTGTTGGTCTTTGTACAAGTTATTTGCAATTCAGCAACATGTAGATTCTCAACTGGACCATCTCCACATTTAGGCATCTCAAAGGAGCAGACACAGAAGGGAAATTGAGTTCAATTCACCTTACTTTGGATTTGCCCCAGAGCTAAGCCAGCTTCTGTAATTTTTTATTTCAAGTCAAGCATCTTATATAGTACTGGTATTCTGTGTCTGTTTCATTTATTTGTTTCTTAAATCATCATTCATCATTTATTATTTATTCAGAGCCGTTGAATTGTGAATGGTGCTAATGGAACTGAAAGATGAAAGAGACCTAGCCTTTCTCCACCAAAGATTTATACTCTAGTAACTTACATCCAAACAAATAATTACCATAACCATATAAGTCCCCCCTTCATCACACTTTTTTTCCCCAAATGTTCTCCCTGTTATTCTTACAGGATCCCTCTTGCATTCCTTTTCTTTCACATCTTGCCTTACTCTTTCATTCTTTATTTCTCTTCTCACTGGCACTGCCACTGATTTTGTTTTTGTTGTTGTTTATTTTTTAAATTGTTATTGGAATATAGTTGCTTTACAATGTTGTGTTAGTTTCTACTGTACAGCAAAATGAATCAGCTATACATATACACATATCCCCTCTTTTTTGGATTTCCTTCCCATTTAGGTCACCACAGTGCACTAAGTAGAGTTCCCTGTGCTATACAGTATGTTCTCATTAGTCATATACAATGGAATATTACTCAGCCATAAGAAGGAACGGAATTGGGTCATTTGTAGAGACATGGATGGACCTAGAGAGTGTCATACAGAGTGAAGTAAGTCAGAAAGAGAAAAACAAATATTGTATATTAACGCATATATGTGGAATCTAGAAAAATGGTATAGATGATCTTATTTGCAAAGCAGAAATAGAGACAGACGTAGAGGACAAACGTGTGGATACCAAGGGGGAAAGGGAGGCAGGGTGGGAGGAATTGGGAGATCGGGACTGACACATGTACTGTATGATACTGCCACTGATTTTGAATGTAACACTAGAATTGGTCTCATGAGCTGACAACAAGAATGTATTTCCTCTGCTGTTTTAAATAGCACCTTTCCCAGCTGAATTGTCTCTTTCAGTTTATCTGAACATTCTGAGAGATAATTTTCCAATTTTAGTTAAAGAAAAATGCCAAATGCCAAATTCTCATGATACGTATGTAATGGCAGCTTTTCAGTGAGCATGGAAACGGCAGTTTTCATCTCAGAAAAAAATAAAAACTAGACAAGTACAGTATTACATTAGATGATGAAAAATATTGAGAATATTTGGCAGCAAACAGAGACGTTAATGTAGATATACTTTTAAGTTTGGATTGCAAAATTCAGTATATGCTACCAGGAAATAGCACAGATTAGAATCTCAAGATATGGCTGCTTGTGAGGCCCACTGCTGGTCAGAGAGGAATACGTAGGTTGTCGAGTTGTTGTGGTTTTTTCTCCCTGTCTGTGATCACAAGGGTCCCTGATATCAGAAGCTCCTAACAACTATTGCTGCTTTTAGTTGACCACCGTCTAGGTTGCGATTTCCATGCTCAGTTGTCCACGACACAAAAGCCAAGTCAATTACCCACAACAGCCTCAGCAACTTGGCTTCAGCCATTTAGAGGATGTTTCCCCAACATTCTGATCCAAAATGTAAACACCCAAAGGATGAACTGTGTCACAGCAAATGAGAACCAACTGGCTCTAACTCTCCAAATTGGCCTTTTAGGAAGCCAGAGAGGCTAACTTTTAAAAAAGCCTTATTTTGGTAGCGTAATGTTTCCCAGAAAACAAAACAATACAAAACAAACCTAAAACACTTTCACCCTTCCTTTAAATACAAGCTGTCAAAATTTTTGGCAGCTCTATGCATTAAAATTGCTCTCAAATAGAACAGACTTGTGGTTGCCAAGGGGGAGGGGGCATCGGGGAGGGATGGATTGGGAGTTTGGGATTAGCAGAGGCAAACTAGTAAATATAGGATGGATAAACAAGGTCCTACTTGTATAGCACAGGGAACTATATTTAGCATCCTGTGATAAACCACAATGGAAAAGAATATGAAAAATAATATATATATATGTATAACTGAATCACTTTGCTGTATGGTAGAAATTAACACAACATTGTAAATCGACTATACTTCAATAAAAGAAAAATTTTTTTAATTGCTCTCAAATCTATTTTTGGCCATTTATCTCCAGTGCTCCAGCAGAAGCCCTCATCATTTCCCCTCTGGATGGTGACTGCTACCATCTACTAACTCTTCTTTCAGTCTCCAGCCTAAATTGATAGAGCAGCCTCTCTAAACTCCATCTGATCAACTGTGGGTCCCCATTGCCATGGGGATAGCATTCAAATTCCTCCATGTGAATACAAACCCTGCCACCATCTGGTCCCAGGCAATCTGCGGTTTTCCTGTGCTCCCCATGTTCTAACTTCTGAAGATTCCCCCCTGCCCTGCTGTTACTCAAGCCATTCCCCTGCCAGGAATTCCTTTTACTTTCTTTACTGATCATCTGTATCCTATATCACACTCTGTTTAAAACTGGCCTCTGTAGTTGCCCTCTGCCGATAAGTGATTATGTGTTTTAATTTTTATTTCCCTTTCCCTCTCATGACATGGTCCCTGCCTACTTCTCACCTCTGTTCCTGCCTCCTCTCCTCTCCTTCTGTGATTTCTGTTCTGTATGGAATGATCCTCCCTTTCTCCTAGTGTATTTCTTCCACCCATCTCCTAGGTCTCAGCCTGTAAACCATCATTATAGGTGAGCATTTCTCCCATAGTCACCCCCAGATAGATTAAAACTCCCTGTTCATTCTGTTGGTTGGTTGGTTGGTTGGTTGGTTTTTTATTCTGGCATAGTTTATTTCCTTCAGAGCACCAATTACAGTCTGTGATTATCTTGTTTTCTTGTTTATTGTTTCTCCCCGCCCACCAGTAGGCTGTAAGCTCCAGCAGGGACCTCATCTTCTTATCCACTCTGTCACTAGCATCTCGAGCAATGCCCTGCACCCAGTGGGCGCTCATTTAATTTTTGTTGAATGAATGAATGAACTATTAGCTCATCCTATACACTGAAGACGATCGCATTCCGTTTATCACATTCTAAGTGAATGAGCAGTTGTTTGACCTTTGTCTCCCCTGATGGACTGAAAGCTCTATGAAGTCAGGGATAGTAACTTCGTCTTCACTTTGCTTGGAAATTATCTGAATTTGTCTGGAACGAGGTAGCTATTCACTTGTTGGAAGACTTCAAGCTGCCTAAAGACAATAATGATGTAAATAAATATATGTAACATTTAAAAGAATAAAATTACTATAAATATTATTAATTATAATAAATAAAATAAAACTGCACTGATAACATCATTAAAAGTGCTAAGATGCCATCATTTTCTCCACTAAATGACTTATCCAAAGGAATGTATCTTCATGAAGAATCATAATTTGGAAAACTTTTAAACTCACTGGAGAAAGGCATGTTTTCATTTTTTAAACATCTCTGAATTTTATGCTATTATGAAGTTCTATTTATTTTAAACTCATAGACTCTGACATGTTAGTGTCCTTTGGGACTGCTGTGTTTAATGGATACAATAAGAATAATTTATATTAATCTTCTTAGTTACATATAAATTTTTGCTAAAGCATTTAAAGCAGTGCTATCAATTAGATTAAACATATCTCCCTAAAATATGATCGGTGTTTTCATTTGACTATCAAGTAGTTTTAAACCACATAACACACACAAATTAAGCACAAAATAAAAATATTTTACTCAAATTTTACCAATTCCAATCAAAAGGATGTCAGTTGGGGCATTTAAATATATTTAAGCCTCTAACACACCACCAGCTACATTTTATTCAATTAATACAGTCCTAGTGTTGATTGAACAATTTCCACACACCCTACACATTTTCCTATGAGAAGATATTTGTTACATCTCTTTTTTAAATTGGAAGATCTTTGAAGACAGGGAAGTTTTTAGCATTATTGTCACAGCTGTGGTTTTTGAGCAAAGTTCCCAGGAAAAACACCAATGAAGGTTACCGGGTCCAGTATGGACTCTGGGCAAAAGGCCGACAAGTATCTTGGCCCCCATTCCCCCAACATCTTTTGGAGAGTCGTCCTTGGGCTGAGGGATAGCTGGATACGGAGTGGGGCTGAGCTCCAGCCAAGAGACCTAGACTCTTCTTTTTCATGCATCAGGCATGGTAGCAACACTGAGTGGTTGCCATAAACATTTGGACTTGGATATTAAGCGGTCTGAGATTGGACACCAATGATTTGGTGCAGTGCTGAGAAATGCCAGACTCCCAGCACATCACGTGGAGAGCTTGGGGGCTCTGGTCCTGTAGGAATTGAGTCTGTGCACAGCTCTTCCCTCTGGGAGATGAAGCCCAGCACACTCATATCACCTGACAACCTGGGATGAGACTTGAAGCAATCCATTAGAAATTCTGCCTGCCTTCTCCATACACATCTTCTTTACTCATGAACTCTTGGTTTCACAATGACTGAGTTGAGACTTAAAATATTGGTGTTCTTTTTTCTTTAAGGTATTGAATACACAGAAGCCTGGAAACTTGATTTGTTAACAACCAATCAGGAGAAATTGGTCTTTGATTATTATTTAGTTGAGAACTGGGATGAAAAAGGCAAAGCGACTATTTTTGTGAACATCTGCTCACAACTGTGACATCATCTATTCCTACAATACCCCTATCCAGTATTACTGGATTACTGGCCCTCTTTTAAAACTAGAAAAAGGAGAATCATTAAATAAGTGGCCCAAGGTGCCATCGCTGGTACAAGGCAGTCTTGTCTGAATCCAAATCCCATTTGTTGGGCTGATTTTCTGTGGTTTCCTGTAGTGATGACACACACAGACACACACAGACACACACACACACACACACACACACACACAGTCTGTTGTTATGACAACTACACAGAGCTTTTGGGTCAATAATTCAGTGTTATCTGCAGGCCCCAGACAATGTGTCATTTACTTTTTTCTTTCCTATCCCATCTGATCATCCACTTGTATTCAGTGGATTTTCTGCTCAAATTCTAATTAAACCACAAATCAGTGGTTTTCCAATTTTTCTTAATTTAGTGGAATCCAGTTTTAAATGAAGGCCTAAATCAGAAGCCCCACTTTCTCTTCCCCAAATACAAGGTGCTCTTGAACATATTTTGGAATACAGGTACTACACAGAACATGGAATTTGAGAGCCATTGTTTTAGTCAGGAAATGTACTATAGGAAACAAATGAGCAGGTCCAGCTGTGAGCTTTCTGGTTCCCCAGAAACTCTGTCTTGGACAGAAGGCCATGCCCTGAAGGAGAGGTGAAGGCAGCTCACAGTGTGTTGAGTGGCTGCCACAGCAAATAGAGGACAACATTTTCTCTGAAGTTTCAACTCACAAAATGGGAGAATCACCTCATTACCCCCTGGATGCCTGTTACTGCAACTCAATTGTATGGTGTACAAATGTTGGTGTCATAAAAATTACGCTCTCAATATATCACGTTGAAATTGACCTAACCTTACCCTTACAATAAACTCATGAAATCACATGGATTTGGCAGCTTGAGTCCATTTGTCTTCCTGATCCATTAACAGTGCATTTATCAACAAGTGAACTTAAAATGATTTTGCTGCTGTTTGCTCTCAACAGTGTAGGTGACCAAGGCACTGACATCACTCGGTGAATCTTACCAGGGGGTAGAGACTCTGTGGGCACACAGGAGGCTAGAAAGATTCTCTGAAAGAGGAGAATAAGAGATTCAGCAGAAGGCAGAAATCAAAACAAAAAATGAAATCACGGAATAGACTGACCCTCTGTGATAGTGTCTCAGACAACCACGGCTCCTCTTTTTGGCAATGAGGAGGAGTGAGCATCCTTCAAGTGTTTATGCTTTATTCTGCATCATGGGTTTTACTTAGTGAAATTGTCCCTAGAGCCTAAAATGGAAATAAACGCTGTCATTGTCTTTATCATTTGGAGGTAAGAAAACACAAGAACTTTGTGATACCCGAGCTGCCTTGGCTCCAATTTGTTATATGAGATACTGCAAATGTATTCAACCCCTTCAATGTGGTGAGTTAATCAGACAGTCTTTTCAGAAACTGTAATGTCAGACATCATCTCTCTACGGGTCCCTTCAGCCATTACACCCATATAGCCCCTTTTACCTTTAAGGCAACACCAAGAGCAATGAAACAGACCAAAACAACATTGACTCTTCTGTTCCTGCTAAGAATCATCCAGTTTCGTTTTTCATAGCCAAACAATAAGCCACCTCTTAACTCATTCTCCACATTACCAGTTTCATCCTGGATTCAAAGCCTTGCTGTCTCTTTCTACCCTCATCTAATTATCTCCTTCCAAACAAGAGAACAGAGCACTGAGTCAGGAACCCAGTAGGGTACCTTGAGATTTCAGACAGCTGGGGTGGGCCTGAACTTGCCCAGAGTTCATGAAGTTACGTCAGAAGCATCAGTGAAACAGAAAGCAAAGGACATCCAACCAGAGAGAGTCTACCTGAGTCATAAATTCTGAGGTGGAAGCTGGGCAGGACAGGTGAACTCTGGCAAGAAGCAATGGGAAGGAAACCCAGGATCCCATGTGGAATTTCTCTCTTTTTAAAAATTTTATTTATTTCCAATTTTTTCTAGGGTCTCTTCCTTCTTATAAGGGCGCTTATCCTATCATGGGGACTCCACTCTCATGACCTCACCTTCTAATACCATCACACTGGGGTTTAGGCTTTCAACGTAAGTATTTTGGGGGACATATTCAGTCCCTAACACTCTGTAACCTTGTACAAGCAAGCTACTTAATAATGCTGAGACTGTAAAAAGGGAAATAATAATATCTCACTCTTAAAGGGCTGCTGTGATGCTTAAATGAGATACTGCAGAAACAGGGTCTAGAATGGTGCCTCATACATGGAAAGACCTGGAAAATTATTTTGTTTTCTCAGGGAAATACACAGCTATTTCTTTCTGGGGTAGAACTTAAACAAAGGCGTAAACACAACCTGTATTGCCTAGGGAAGCATACATACAGTCCCCGAATGAGGGAGGGATTCACCTCATCTCTGCACCACTGGCTCAGATCTCAGTCCTTCACCTGGGGTGGTCTCATATAAAGGGAACCATGCCCAGAGGACACTACCATGATGTCAAGGCATCTGGACACCAAGACACCTGCATTTACTTAGAAGCATCGTATTTTTTAGGAAGATTATTGACAGACGTGGGGATTTCTAGAGAAAGATGACTAGGTTAGGAAAAGTCTGGAAGCCATTGGAATGAGTGACCAATATACTAGAATTAAGCTTGCCAGATTTAGCAAATAAAAATATAAGAAGTCCAGTAAAATCGGAATCTCAGATAAACAACGAATTATACTTCAGTATAAGTATGCCCGTTGCCATACCTGGAGACTACTCATACTAACAATGTACTTCTTGTGTATCCAAGATTCATATCCAGCCAGGATCTCTGAATTTTATCTGGCAATCCTGGCTACAATGAGTTTACCATCTTATAGGAAGACAGTGCATACCCATGAGATAGAATGTAACATCACAGTCGTGAACACATTTTTTGCATTTACACCTGAACAATATGAGCTGCTGGGTATACACATTTCTGAGTAAGCAATGGGAAAGTTCAGAATTAGGAGGGCATTACCTGGGGAGAATCCTTCTACTCATTACAAAGAAAGTCCTCCACCCTAATGTAAGCAAGGAGTAAGAATTACCACAGAATTTCCTTTATCTGTAGCCTCTGGCCTGTTGTAATCTGAGGATTCCCAGAGGTAATCTTAGGATCCAGTCTTCCCAGGTCCACTGTTTGCTATAGTCTGTCCTTGTCTGCCATCATTGCTGGTTCCAGTCAGGGGAATTTTTAGGATCATACTCTGGACTCTCTTACTAACTCCCCACTGGGTTAAGTCTTAGGTTATCCACCTTTCCTTCATAAAGACATGAAGAAACTCTTCATAGAAATGTATTTGCTTCTGGGATGATAGCAACCTTCTCAAATTTCCAATTTGCCACACAGTGTTCCATGAATCTATTATATAACATTTCAATACAAATTCCCAAACATGATAATGTAAATAAGCCACCAGCAAAGGAACAAGAGACTGTTTCACAAATTCTATTTGGGAAATGCCCACATTGCTCAGCTTTGCTCTAATCTTTATGCTGAGGAAAAGAAACTGCAAGAAGACATCTTATTCAAGGAAACTAAATGAGGTACCTTCCCAAGCTAGCATTTGGCTACCACAATAAGTGCCCCAAATAAACTCTTCAGTCCAGAAGAGAAGGCCCATGTCATGCCTGTTTCCATATCTACTTCCTTCCATACCTGCCTAGCCAAGGTGCTACATCTCTGAAATCTCAAAACAAAACTCTGGTAAACCAAACATTTCTTTTCTCATCTTATCTGCATCTGTAATATTCAGAAGGACCCACAAAGAGCAACTCCCCAAACTAAGCAAGACCTCTCTCCCTCTGGAAGTGTAAACAGTGTGACAAAAATCACATAGCTCCAGCATGATGGAGTGAGGGGGGCAACACATCCTTTCCCAAAAGCAATCAAAGAGCTTGGGCAAAACTATCAAAAACAGCCATTTCAGTGCTCTGGAAATCGTCAAAAGGTGAAAGACAAACCAAGATGCATTCATTCGTGAAACTGTTGAACTTCTGATAAGAGCAGAGCATCCTTGCCCAGCACTCCCCACTCCCCACTCGGTGTGGTCTTTCAACCAGGGCAGAGCAGGCAGTGGACACCAGCAGCTTCCCTTCCACTGCTGACAGAGCACCCTTAAATAGAACACTGTCGATTAAATGGTGACCTCAATGGCAAGGAGCTAGCTCCACTAACCTTGTAATAGTCCTGTTTAGGACTGGGAATGGATCAACAGACTAGCCGGGGATTTAACAGTGAATTCTGGGAGACGAGAGAGCCACAGGGGCCTGAAATCTCTCCACTTATCCTGGGTGAAATGGAGGCTTTGTAGGTGCAGGGCAAAGAGACTCAAGGAGGTGAAGCAAATAATCTAAGACTGGACTGTGGTTATGGTTGCACAACTCCATAAATATATTGAAACTAACTGAACTGAATATATACAAGGGGTGAATATTATGGTATGTAACTTATACCCAAATAACGCTGTAACAAATTCATGCAACCCATAAAAAATATATATAACAATTCAGAAGCAAAGACCCAATCTACATACCTGGATACCACATGAATCTGAAGATATTAAGATAGGCCTTACTTAAAAGATTTTAAATTAATAGATATTAATTTTTGAAAGTATTACAAAAATCTAATAACTTTTTAAAGTATTATATAACAGATATTTAAGAGCAGCATTGTCCAATATAACTTTTTGCAATGATGGAAATCTATAGCCGTGCAGTCCAGTATGTTAGCTCCTATTTGCATGTAGCTTTTGAGTTCTTGAAATGTGGCTAGTGTGACTGGGAAATGGAATTTTATATTCTATTTCATTGTAATTAATTTAAAGGTAAAGTTAAACAGCCATTTTTGGCTAGTGGCTACTTTATAATACACTATATAGTAATATGTAGTGATAGCAAAAGTCTAGAAAGAGCTCAAATATATACATAATTTTGTTTATGAAAAGTGGCCAATTCAAAACAATGGGAAAGGAATGGATAATGTGGAATACATTTTGAAGGTTTCCAATTCAAGAAATGCAAACTAAACTAACGTGACACTATTTCTATTTAGATTGGTTCAAGATGGCAGAGTAGAAGGAGGTGCTCTCACTCCCTCTGGTGAGAGCACCGGAATCACAACTAATTGCTGAACAGTCATCGAGAGGAAGACGCTGGAACTCACAAAAAAGATACCCCACATCCAAAGACAAAGGAGAAGCCACAAGGAGATGGTAGGAGGGGCGCAATCACAATAAAATCAAATCCCATAACTGCTGGGTGGGTGACTCACAAACTGGAGAACACTTATACCACAGAAGTACACACACTGGAGTGAAGGTTCTGAGCCCCACGTCAGGCTTCCCATCCTGGGGGTCCGGCAACAGGAGGAGGAATTCCTAGAGAATCAGACTTTGAAGACTAGCAGGATTTGATTACAGGACTTGGACAGGACTGGGGGAAACAGAGACTCCACTCTTGGAGGGCATACACAAAGTAGTGTGCTCATTGGGACACAGGGAAAGGAGCAACGACCCCACAGGAGACTGGACAAGACCTACCTGTTAGTGTTGGATAGCCTCCTGCAGAGGCGGGGGGTGGCTGTGGCTCACTGTGAGGACAAGGACACTGGCAGCAGAAGTTCTGGGAAGTACTCCTTGGCATGAGCCCTCCCAGAGTCCGCCATTAGCCCCATCAAAGAGCCCGGGTAGGCTCCACTGTTGGGTCGCCTCAGGCCAACAACCAACAGGGAGGGAACCCAGCCCCACCCATCAGCAGAAAAGTGGATTAAAGTTTTACTGAGCTCTGCCCACCAGGGCAACAGCCAGCTCTACCCATCACCAGTCCCTCCCATCAGGAAACTTGCACAAACCTCTTAGATAGCCTAATCCACCAGAGGGCAGAAAGCAGAAGCAAGAAGAACTACAATCCTGAGGCCTGTGGAACAAAAACCACTTTCAAAGAAAGACAGACAAGATGAAAAGGCAGAGGACTATGTACCAGATGAAGGAACAAGATAAAACCCCAGAAAAACAACTAAATGAAGTGGAGATAGGCAACCTTCCAGAAAAAGAATTCAGAATAATGATAGTGAAGATGATCCAGGACCTCGGAAAAGGAATGGAGGCAAAGATCGACATGATGCAAGAAATGTTTAACAAAGACCTAGAAGAATTAAAGAACAAACAAACAGAGATGAACAATACAATAACTGAAATGAAAACTACACTAGAAGGAATCAATAGCAGAATAACTGAGGCAGAAGAACGGATAAGTGACCTGGAAGACAGAATGGTGGAATTCACTGCTGTGAGACAGAATAAAGAAAAAAGAATGAAAAGATATGAAGACACCCTAATAGACCTCTGTGACAACATTAAACGCAACATTTGCATTATAGGGGTCCCAGAAGGAGAAGAGAGAGAGAAAGGACCTGAGAAAATATTTGAAGAGATTATAGTTGAAAACTTCCCTAACATGGGAAAGGAAATACCCACCCAAGTCCAGGAAGTGCAGAGAGTCCCATATAGGATAAGCCCAAGGAGAGACACGCCAAGACACACAGTAATCAAATTGGCAAAAATTAAAGACAAAGAAAAATTATTGAAAGCAGCAAGGGAAAAACAACAAATAACATACAAAGGAACTCCCATAAGGTTAACAGCTGATTTCTCAGCAGAAACTCTACAAGCCAGAAGGGAGTGGCATGACATATTTAAAGTGATAAAAGGGAAGAACCTACAACCAAGATTACTCTACCCAGCAAGGATCTCATTCAGATGTAATGGAGAAATCAAAAGCTTTACAGACAGGCAAAAGCTAAGAGAATTCAGCACCACCAAACCAGCTCTACAACAAATGCTAAAGGAATTTCTCTAAGTGGGAGACACAAGAGAACAAAAGGACCTACAAAAACAAACCCAAAACAATTAAGAAAATGGTAATAGGAACATACATATCAATAATTACCTTAAACGTGAATGGATTAAATGCTCCAACCCAAAGACACAGGCTTGCTGAATGGATACAAAAACAAGACCCATATATATGCTGTCTACAAGAGACCCACTTCAGACCTAGGGACACATACAGACTGAAAGTGAGGGGATGGAAAAAGATATTCCATGCAAATGGAAATCAAAAGAAAGCTGGAGTGCAACACTCATATCAGATAAAATAGACTTTAAAATAAAGACTATTACAAGAGACAGGGAAGGACACTACATAATGATCAAGAGATCAATCCAAGAAGAAGATATAACAACTGTAAATATCTATGCACCCAACATAGGAGCACCTCAATACCTAAGGCAACTGCTAACAGCTATAAAAGAGGAAATCGACAGTAACACAATAATAGTGGGGGACTTTAACACCTCACTTACATCAATGGACAGATCATCCAAACAGAAAATTAATCAGGAAACACAAGCTTTAAATGACACAATAGACCAGATTGATTGATATTTATAGGACATTCCATCCAGAAACAGCACATTACACTTTCTTCTCAAGTGCGCACGGAACATTCTCCAGGATAGATCACATCTTGGGTCACAAATCAAGCCTCAGTAAATTTAAGAAAACTGAAATCATATCAAGCATCTTTTCTGACCACCATGCTATGAGATTAGAAATCAATTACAGGGAAAAAAACATAAAAAACACAAACACATAGAGACTAAACACTACATTACTAAATTGCCAAGGGATCACTGAAGAAATCAAAGAGGAAATCAGAAAATACTTAGAGACAAATGACAATGAAAACACGATGATCCAAAACCTGTGGGATGCAGCAAAAGCAGTTCTAAGAGGGAAGTTTATAGCTATAAAAACCTACCTCAAGAAACAAGAAAAATCTCAAGTAAACAATCTAACGTTACACCTAAAGGAATTAGAGAAAGAAGAACAAACAAAACCCAAAGTTGGCAGAAGGAAAGAAACCATAAAGATCAGATCAGAAATAAATGAAAAAGAAATGAAGGAGACAAGAGCAAAGATCAATAAAACTAAAAGCTGGTTCTTTGAGAAGATAAACAAAATTGATAAACCATTAGCCAAGAGAAAAAGGGAGAAGACTCAAATCAATAGAATTAGAAATGAAAAAGAAGTAACAACTGACACTGCAGAAATACAAACGATCATGAGAGATTACTACAAGCAACTCTATGCCAATAAAATGGACAACCTGGAAGAAATGGACAAATTCTTAGAAAGGTATAACCTTCCAAGACTGAACCAGGAAGAAATAGAAAATATGAACAGACCAATCACAAGTAATGAAATTCAAACTGTGATTAAAAATCTTCCAACAAACAAAAGTCCAGGACCAGATGGCTTCACAGGTGAATTCTATAAAACATTTAGAGAAGAGCTAACACCCATCCTTCTCAAATTCTTCTAAAAAACTGCAGCAGAAGGAACATTCCCAAACTCATTCTATGAGGACACCATCACCCTGATACCAAAATCAAAGATACTACAAAAAAAGAAAATTACAGACCAATATCACTGATGAATACAGATGCAAAAATCCTCAATAAAATAGTAGCAAACAGGAATGTAAATTGATACAGCCACTATGGAGAACAATATGGAGGTTCCTTAAAAAACTAAAAATAGAATTACCATATGACCCAGCAATCCCACTACTGGGCATATACCCAGAGAAAACCATAATTAAAAAAGACACATGCACCCGAATGTTCATTGCAGCACTATTTACAATAGCCAGGTCATGGAAGCAACCTAAATGCCCATCAACAGACGAATGGATAAAGAAGTTGTGGTACATATATACAATGGAATATTACTCAGCCATAAAAAGGAACGAAATTGAGTCATTTGTAGATACGTGGATGGATCTAGAGACTGTCATACAGAGTGAAGTAAGCCAGAAAGAGAAAAACAAATAACGTATATTAACGCATGTATGTGCAACCTAGAAAAATGGTACAGATGAGCCAGTTTGCAGGGCAGAGGTTGAGACACAGATGTAGAGAACGGACATATGGACACCAAGGGGGGAAAACTGCGGTGGGGTGGGGATGGTGTTGTGCTGAATTGGGCGATTGGGATTGACATGTATACACTGATGTGTATAAAATTGATGCCTAATAAGAACCTGCAGTATAAAAAAACAAACAAACGAAACAACTAATACTAAACTTTCATTGGGTTATTTGTATGGAAATGTGTTAATATAAATGTTTCAGACATTACATGAAATTTCTAAAAATCTTATATGTTCTGGTATAATGTTATAAGTCATAATCCTAGTTATTACCTTAAAATGTATATCTCAGAAATAACTAATTTTCTTGTCAACTGCATTATTATGAACTTTCATCAAATTTTTAACTGTGGTCATTTTTAAGTCTTTTGTCATTTACAGACAGTTCTGTGTGTACTCTGATGCTATTGCAAATATGTTCCTATAAAAGGGTTTCATCTTTAAGAAATTCATGGAAAAGACTCTGACAAGTACAGGTTTCTGGTAACTGACTGTACTGCTGAACTGAATGAATAAGCAGAACTGAATTTTCAGAACTCTAATGAAAAAGTGATGAACTCATAAAAGTGCTAACAAAAGATCAAGATGAAAAAAAAAATTAATTACATGGGACTGAGTGAACTGATGAGGATGAGTATAATTTTTGTGACTTTGTCTGAATTATTAAAAATTAAAAAAAAAAATCCAACAAGGACTCAGAGGCAAAGAATATACAAATCATTTTTCACTGCAAAGTAAAGGAGCTGTTACAGTGGAGGATTACTGGACTGAATGTCAACATTATGACATAGTATGAGTGTGTTTCATGTTTGGTAATTGCAATCATTGTTGCTTTTGTTGTGGACATCCATGTACAATGTTTGGTGTCAGTCTATTTATCTCTTGTAAAAATAAAATACAGTGTGTGTGTGTGGAAAAAAAAAATACTAGCAAACAGAATCCAACAACACATTAAAAGGATCATACACCATGATCAAGTGGGATTTATGCCAGGGATGCAAGGATTCTTCAATATTCGCAAAACAATCAAAGTGATACACCATATTAACAAATTGAATAATAAAAACCATATGATCATCTCAATAGATGCAGAAAAACTTTTGACAAAATTCAACACCCATTTATGATAAAAACTCTCCAGAAAGTGGGCATAGAGGGAACCTACCTCAACATAATAAAGGCCATATACGACAAACCCACAGCAAACATCATTCTCAATGGTGAAAAACTGAAAGCATTTCCTCTAAGATCAGGAACAAGACAAGGATGTCCACTCTCACCACTATTATTCAACATAGTTTTGGAAGTCCTAGCCACAGCGATCAAAGAAGAAAAAGAAATAAAAGAAATGCAAGTTGGAAAAGAAGTAAAACTGTCACTGTTTGCAGATGACATGATACTATACACAGAGAATCCTAAAGATACCACCAGAAAACTACTAGAGCTAATCAATGAATTTGGTAAAGTTGCAGGATACAAAATTAATGCACAGAAATCTCTTGCATTCCTATACATTAATGATGAAAAATCTGAAAGAGAAATTAAGGAAACACTCCCATTTAACACTGCAACAAAAAGAATAAAATACCTAGGGATAAACTTACCTAGGGAGACAAAAGACCTGTATGCAGAAATCTATAAGACACTGATGAAAGAAATTAAAGATGATACAAACAGATACAGAGATATACCATGTTTTTGGATTGGAAGAATCAATATTGTGAAAATGACTATACTACCCAAAGCAATCTACAGATTCAATGCAATCCCTATCAAATTACCAATGGCATTTTTTACAGAACTAGAACAAAAAAACCTTAAAATCTGTATGGAGACACAAAAGACCCCGAATAGCCAAAGCAGTCTTGAGGGAAAAAAGCAGAGCTGGAGGAATCAGACTCCTTGACTTCAGACTATACTACAAAGCTACAGTAATGAAGACAGTATGGTACTGGCACAAAAACAGAAATATAGATCAATGGAACAGGATAGAAAGCCCAGGGATAAACCCATGCACCTATGGTCAACTAATCTATGACAAAGGAGGCAAGGATATACAATGCAGAAAGGACAGTCTCTTCAATAAGTGGTGCTGGGAAAACTGGACAGCTACATGTAAAAGAATGAAATTAGAACACTCCCTAACACCATACACAAAAATAAACTCAAAATGGATTAGAGATCTAAATGTAAGACTGGACACTATAAAACTCTTAGAGGAAAACATTGGAAGAACACTCTTTGACATACATCACAGCAAGATCTTTTTTGATCCACCTCTTAGAGTAATGGAAATAAAAACAAACGGGACCTAATGAAACTTAAAAGCTTTTGCACAGCTAAGGAAACCATAAACAAGACGAAAAGACAACCCTCAGAATGGGAGAAAATATTTGCAAACAAATCAATGGACAAAGGATTAAGCTCCAAGATATGTAAACAGCTCATGCAGCTCAATATTAAAAAAAAAAAACCAATCCAAAAATGGGCAGAAGACCTAAATAGACATTTCTCCAAAGAAGACATACAGATGGCCAAGAAGCACATGAAAAGCTGCTCAACAGCACTAATTATTAAAGAAATGCAAATCAAAACTACAATGAGGTATCACCTCCCACCAGTCAGAATGGCCATCATCAGAAAATCTACAAACAATAAATGCTGGAGAGGGTGCGGAGAAAAGGGAACCCTCTTGCACTGTTGGTGGGAATGTGCAATTAATACAGCCACTGTGGAGAGCAGTATGGAGGTTCCTTAAAAAACTAAAACTAGAACTACCATACGACCCAGCAATTCCACTACTGGGCATATACCCAAAAAAAACCATAATTCAAAAAGACACATGTACCCCAATGTTCATTGCAGCACTATTTACAATAGCCTGGTCATGGAAGCAACCTAAATGTCCATCGACAGACGAATGGATAAAGAAGATGTGGTACATATATACACTGGAATATTACTCAGCCATAAAAAGGAACGAAATTGGGTCATTTGTAGAGACATGGATGGATCTAGAGTCTGTCATACAGAGTGAAATAAGTCAGAAAGAGAAAAACAAATATCATATATTAACGCATATATGTGGAACCTAGAAAAATGGTACAGGCGAACCAGAGTGCAGGGCAGGAATTGAGTCACAGACGTAGAGAACAAACGTATGGACACCAAGGGGGGAAAGCGGTAGCGGGGTGGGGTGATGAATTGGGAGATTGGGATTGAGATATATACACTAATATGTCTAAAATGGATAACTAATAAGAACCTGCTGTATAAAAAAATAAATAAAATAAAATTCTAAAATATATTACCCATTATTAAACAGATGGTTCACTAATAGATGGAGGAACTTGGGAACTTGATTTTTAAGACACTGCTGATTGAATTATGAAAGAATCTGGTTTCTGGGGGGAAATTGGCTGTGCATAGCAAATAATTTAAAATTATGCTTTTAGTTGATTCAGAAATTCCACTTGTAGGAAACGGCCCTAAGAAAATGATTTAAAATGAGCATAAGTGTGCTCTCTACTGTGTTTGCAATAACAAAACACTGGTAGTAAATTAAATATTCAAGAATACAAGACTAGTGAAATAAATTACACCACTGTATTTGTAGAATTATAGTATATTTTAATATTTACTTAAAATATGTTTATTGTTTGTCAGTAAAGGCAAAAGGTAGGTTGCACAACATTCAAAAATGTGATTTCATTTTTGAACTCTCTGTGTCTATGTTTATCAGTCTCTATATCTAGAAGCAAATAAGTCAGAGGAGCAGCAGGGCTCATCTATGGGTGATGAAATTATGAGCATATCAATTAGGGAATCTGTTGGCAAGCACAGAAGTCAATTCCAGTTACATTATGCAAGCACTGTTTATTTAAGAAGACTGAAAAAATAGATTAACCCATATTGAATCTAACCAAGGGGAAAGGGAGAGGGAGAGAGAGAGATGCACAAAAGAGTAGGAGAATTACATGAGGTATAGCTCTCTATATAGCTCTATGGCAACAAATTTATAAATCTGAGTGGTCTCCTGATAGTCCAGACATTAAGCCTTTAGTTGCTGGACTATAAGATGGTCCAGTGGATCTTTGGGAAAGAGACCAGGTAGCAAGGGTCGGAGGTGTGGACAAGAGTTCAGAGATCAGGTTAGTAGCTAGCTACCAAGCAGTACAAAAGTGTTTCAATAATTTTAAACAACCACTACAGCTGTACTCATGCAAGCAAGTTCACTATCAGCTTTGTCTATATCTACATCTCTACATCCCATATTTACTATTTCTTTTCTCCATGAGGTCTCTGTTCTATTTGTTTGCTAGAAGCATGATTCAAATATATTTCTTAGGAGAGAATAAACTATGTGGGTTATTCTAAGAGTTCTTAAAATTCCTCAAAAATTAGATAGATAGATAGATAAACAGAATAGAGATATATTTGTCAAATAATACCTTTCCTAAATTTAAGACACTTTTGTTTCAACTGTTCGTTTTTAATGATATATAGATATTTTTCCTCTGACTTCTAAATGCAAACTTTGCAATTGAGGAATCTGATAGCAGTCAAATTCTGTGTTTCTTTTGTAGGTACCTTCTTTTGGCCTGCAAGTTTATATCGTTTTTATCCTTAGAGAGCAAGGGTTTTACCAGGTATGCCTGGGAGGCTGTGCCTTTTCTGATTAATTTAGATGGAACTCTGAATATGTTCAGTCTAGAGACCCTGATCTTTCTTCTTCAGAGTTAACTTTACTATCTATTTAATTATTGCCTCTACTCTCTTGACTCTTTTTAGTGAATCATGAGTTTGGTATCATGATTAAGAATTTTCCCCAAACCCTTGGTCTCACCGACTTTCTCCTATATCTGCTTCTAAAAGTTTTATATTTAAATCTGTAATTCATTTTGAGTGAATTTGGGTATATGATGGGAGGCTTAGGTTCACTTTTTTTTTAATTGGCCTTATGTTTTTAGAGCAATTTAAGGTTCACAGCATTGTTTACTCTCCGTTGATGATCTTGATTCTTAATTCGCTGAAAAACTGAAGCCATCAGAAGATAATTTCTCATGACTCTTATAACTCACCTATATATCTAACATCTGTATTCATATGCTCTGCCTTCCCTAGTGGTACAATAGATTAACTATCTGCCTTCCTTTATAAAGCATCCTCCCCTCCTCTCTCGTTTACACAAGGACAACACTCCAGCAATATACCATTCCCTCGAATATTATCAGTTTCCTCCCTCAACTGGATTATTCATACTAGCATATGAACATACTGCTATTTCTTCTGCATTAAATATCTAGTATCTTGAACACACATTCCTTTCAAACTGCCACCCATTTATTTGTTCCCCTTCTCATCAAACAGTACTTCAAATTGATGATTGTAGTGATTGTCTCCATTTCATCTCTTCTCATTTTATCTTATACTCAGTCTAATCAGTGATTTTCCCCCATTATTCCACTGAAATACTATTATAAATAGCCTTCATGTTATTAAATCCAATGTTCAAATCTCAGTCCCTATCTCATTAGAGTAGCAGTTTTTATGGTGGATCCCTCCTTCCTCCTAGAAACAAAATCATGACCTGGCCTCCAGTCTAGGTTTTCCTCCTTTTCCATTGGTTGCTCCTTCTCAGGTTTCTTTGTTATTTTTTCCCTATTCCCCTAAATCCCCAGGGATTTTCAAAGTGAAATCAAAGTCACAGATATTTATCTTCCTTCAATAACCTGTCCATGGCCTCCTTCTCAGTACCATCTTCAGGACCCTTATGCCCTCCACCAGGAACAAACCCACTCTTGCCCAAAGACTTTGCTGTGTCCTATTAGGGATGCTCTGTATAGATCTGGATCACATGGCCCAGAATGCTCACAGTGGTCCTCTGATGCATCAAAGAAAAGATTCCCCCTTAAGATGTGAGGATCTTGGGCTTGTGAGAGGGTAATCCAAAGGCAACACCGAAGCCTCTGTAATTAATGGACTGGAGACTAGTGAAATTCCTTCAGGAGCTTAAATAACTTGCGAGTCTGCTTTCGTGATCTTAGACCAATTTGTAGCTGCAGTGTAAGGCAGAGTGACAAAAGATGAATGGCTAGAATTGGAGTGTGCTCTAAAGTGTCCTGTAGCTAGGGTACCCACCTCCCTTGTTCAAGAAAGAACACATCAATGTTAAGTAATATCTCTTCTCATGATTTGTTCTTACACAGAGGGGTTTCTTGGCAGGGATCCCTAATAAAAATGTATTATTTTTTCTCTGCTTCATTTTTGCCTTCATTAGTTTCCTGTAGTGCTTCTCCCTGAACCTCTTTTCACTTTATTAAAGCTCATCTTGTGGAAATTATCTTACACTAAAGAACATAAATAAACTTTTATTTAGCAAGCTGTGGAAATTAGGGATATGCAGCAAAGACGACTGAGCTCATTAAGCAGCAATGTCGCTAATGCTCTCTCACTCATTACTCATCCATTTCACTGATTGCTTTAACAGGAGAGGAGGTGCCACTCCTCCCCTGGATCATCACATCCTTCTCTATAGGTGTCACAGAAGACAGGAGATGGGGGCCAGCCAGCCTATGGGCTTTGGTGCTTCAGGAGACACAATGGGAGTGCCATCACTGACAGGTCCAGGGTAGGGTATTAGCTCTCTCAGGCTCTTCCCTTCCCTTCTCCCTCTATAACAGGCACAGAAGGAGGCGATAAGAGGCACACTGAGTTTAGGAGATCCTCTGAAATGGAAATTTCATACTCAGCATTTGGTGGGAACTAGTTCAGGGGATCCGGAAAATAGCATCTATCATTTATACTGTGCACTAGTTTATTTCCACTCTAAACCTGTGTTTACAGAGTTAGCTCAACATTGATTCTACCACTGTTACTGCCGGAAGCATCCTTTACCCCAGATAATTGAAAGAACTTGTGATATATTTCACCACAAGATTTGTTCAAGTTCTTGTAACAGGAAATATGTAGAAACTGATCTTCAGACCCTGAGTCAGGTAAGGAACCTGAAAGAGTCTTCTATTTACACATGGGAACAGACTGCAGGAAATTATCATCTGTGTGTACATAAATTCATGGCAAATTTTCAGCTACCAAATCACATGGGAAAACAGCTGGAGAAAAAAAAATTTTTTTAAGAGTAGTTGATTTACAACATTATATTAGTTTCAGGTGCACAGCATAGTGATTTGGTATTTTACAGCTCATACTCCATTAAAAGTTATTACAAGGCAATGGCTATGATTCCCTGTGCTATACAATATATCCTTGTTGCTTATCTATTTTATACATAGTAGTTAATGTTTTAAGTAGACTTCCTTAAAATATAGACTATGTGGCATATATGGAATTCACTTGGTGACTGGGGGCAGATGACACCTCACAAGGCTGGACCACCACCCTACAGCAGCAGGTTTGCAACAGAGCTGTTCCTTGCTGGAACAGCAATATAACAGGTACTGCAAGGTGAGCAGTTCCGTGTAGTTATTTCTTTAACAAGGGGCAATGATTCTCCTGGTAATGACTCTGGAGAAGAAATCTAGTAACGTCATAATCTCAGCTATGTGTCAGGCACAATCCTAAGACTTCGATTGTGCCGTGTCATCAAATCTCCAAAATAATTCCATATGTTAGGTATTATTGTTACCCAGACCCCCTTCCATTTCACACATGAGAAAAGAAGGACCAAGCAAAAGGTCCTACAGCTAGTATGCAGTCGTGCCAGTAGTTAAAACAAGGCTGCTTAACTGCAAAACTGTTGCATTTGACAGCTACCCTCCAAAACATGAAAAGTCAGGATCATAGTCTTTACATATTCATCTCGGGTAAAGAAGATAATATACAAGTTAGCAAAGTAAGCAGCAGGTTGTGATTAGGAGAAGCAGAGCAGTATGTGCCTGAGGTTAGAGGGTTAGAGCCTGGAGAGATTACAGAAAACCCAGCATGGAGCAACCGGAACTAATCGAGGGTATAGATAAGGACCAGGGACACCACTTCAACTTTCCTTGTGTCCGGGACATAATAATGCAATGGAAAGTCAGCTTGAATCAGAACAAGAAATTCAGTACTTCTTTGTACAGGTTTTCCTCTCTCTATTCAGTAAGTGGGGGACAACAGGGAGAAAGGGAATAGCTAGAATTTGATTGATTTTCCAATGCAGAGTGGTAATTGACCCTTCTCAGAAATGACATCCTGGGGACATCAAAAGAAAACCTTAGCTAGGTGGCGTGTGCCCATGTAAAACTGGAATTCAATTGTTAAAGAAAGCTAGCTAGTCAGGGCCCAGTAGTTATAGAAGTCACTCCTGCTCCCATTCTGCCCAAATGAAGAACTACTTTAATCAACGGATCCTGGAGGCACAAGGGCTGGATTCTTAAATTTGTTGGCTAGGAAAAAACATAGATGGGCTTTGTTTTATTTACTGATTATAAAATGAATACATCTTTATCCTGGAAAAAAAATTAAATTTGCAGAACTACATAAAGAAATATGCAGGGGAGTAAAAGGCACAAGCTATTGGGTATAAAATAAGCTACAAGGATATATTGTACAACATGGGGGAATAGAGCCAATATTTTATAATAACTATAAATGGAGTATAACCTAAAAGAAAAAAAAAGAAATATCAATCACCCATATTGCCACTCTTTAGAGGCAATCATTGTCAGCTGACATAACTTTTTCATACCCTTCATCTACTGCTAACTTCAGACCCCACTAAAGTCCAAGATGTCCTAAAAGATACTATTTATAATTAACGGGGGCTGTACCACATGTGCTGAAAAGAGTCTAAGAAGGAAATCCTCTTTTTCCTTCTTCTCAGGCTCTGAACAACCATTTCTTCCGCTGTGATGGACAATTTGATTAAGGAAGACTCCAAGTAAAATTGATGTGTGATTGGGGCAAAGGATTTTTCTCAGCCCTGAGAGGTAAGATTGACTAGTGATAGGACATGGGTGCTGTTCTGGGGTAGCCACAGTGAGATCTTCAGATAGCCATCCTTTTGTCAGCTTCATGCCAAACTCCACAAAGTACCTCAGGGAAAGAAATTAGTTGGCAAACTCCTTGCTTATCAAATCTTTTCTTATTCTCTCAAAGGCTGTCACCCTTTGAGAGAAAATAATGGGTGAAAAGGTACCACTTCCCAGCACAGAAGGTTCTGAGGCACAGAAGGTTCTTTCTCAAGACTTAATTACTTCATGCTAGTAAAGAGCCCTTCCCGAAGCTCTTTCAGAAACTGAAACTAAAAGACCTAAGTGTAAGGCCAGACACTATCAAACTCTTAGAGGAAAACATAGGCAGAACACTCTATGACATAAATCACAGCAAGATCCTTTTTGACCCAGCTCCTAGAGAAATGGAAATAAAAACACAAATAAACAAATGGGACCTAATGAAACTTAAAAGCTTTTGCACAGCAAAGGAAACCATAAACAAGACCAAAAGACAACCCTCAGAATGGGAGAAAATATTTGCAAATGAAGCAACTGACAAAGGATTAATCTCCAAGATTTACAAGCAGCTCATGCAGCTCAGTAACAAAAAAACAAACAACCCAATCCAAAAATGGGCAGAAGACCCAAACAGACATTTCTCCAAAGAAGATACACAGATGGCCAACAGACACATGAAAGAATGCTCAACATCATTAATCATTAGAGAAATGCAAATCAAAACTACAATGAGGTATCACCTCACACCGGTCAGAACGGCCATCATCAAAAAATCTAGAAACAATAAATGCTGGAGAGGGTGTGGAGAAAAGGGAACACTCTTGCACTGTTGGTGGGAATGTAAATTGATATAGCCACTATGGAGAACAGTATGGAGG
This sequence comes from Balaenoptera acutorostrata, assembly GCF_949987535.1. Classification (NCBI taxonomy): domain Eukaryota; kingdom Metazoa; phylum Chordata; class Mammalia; order Artiodactyla; family Balaenopteridae; genus Balaenoptera; species Balaenoptera acutorostrata. Next base: position 50,320,156 of record NC_080073.1, on the reverse strand, counting down.
TTCCTTAAAAAACTAAAAATAGAACTACCATACGACCCAGCAATCCCACTACTGGGCATATACCCTGAGAAAACCATAATTCAAAAAGAGTCATGTACCAAAATGTTCATTGCAGCTCTATTTACAACAGCCAGGACATGGAAGCAACCTAAGTGTCCATCATCGGATGAATGGATAAAGAAGATGTGGCACATATATACAATGGAATATTACTCAGCCATAAAAAGAAATGAAATGGAGGTATTTGTAGTGAGGTGGATGGAGTTAGAGTCTGTCATACAGAGTGAAGTAGGTCAGAAAGAGAAAAACAAATACAGTATGCTAACACATATATATGGAATCTAAGGAAAAAAAAAAAGGTCATGAAGAACCTAGTGGCAAGATGGGAATAAAGACACAGACCTACTAGAGAATGGACTTGAGGATATGGGGAGGGGGAGGGGTGAGATGTGACAGGGTGAGAGAGTGTCATGGACATATATACACTACCAAATGTAAAATAGATAGCTAGTGGGAAGCAGCCGCATAGCACAGGGAGATCAGCTCGGTGCTTTGTGACCACCTACAGGGGTGGGATAGGGAGGGTGGGAGGGAGGGAGATGCAAGAGGGAAGAGATATGGGAACATATGTATATGTATAACTGATTCACTTTGTTATAAAGCAGAAACTAACACACCATTGTAAAGCAATTATACTTCAATAAAGATGTTAAAAAAAAAAAAGAAACTGAAACTAGAATGAGATGAGATTTGGGACAACTTTTACCAAATTGCCCTCTCCGTTTTTGTATAGTATGTTTGTGTCTCTGGTGGGGCTACAACAACTGTACATGTGTACAGTGCACACAAAAATACATCTCTTTGATGCATTCACCACTCAGCCAATGTTCACAGACCATCACCTACATCCCAGGGGCTATTTTGGTTACTGCTGTGGTAATGAAAGCACCATGTGCTCCGGAGGGCTTATATTTTAGTAAGAGATACAGACAATAACAAATAGTATCTAATATAATTCAAAGTATTGGGGCTTCCCTGGTGTCGCAGTGGTTAAGAATCCACCTGCCAATGCAGGGAACACGGATTTGAGCCCTGGTCCAGGAAGATCCCGCATGCCGCGGAGCAACTAAACCCGTGTGCCACAACTACTGAGCCCACGTGCCACAACTATTGAAGCTGGCATGCCTAGAGCCCATGCTCTGCAACAAGGGAAGCCACCGCAATAAGAAGCACACGCATTGCAACGAAGAGTAGCCCCCGCTCACCCCAACTAGAGAAAGCCTGCGTGCAGCAATGAAGACCCAGCACAGCCAAAAATTAAAAATAAATAAATAAATGAATAATTCAAAGTATTACATAGCACAACGAGAGAAAGTTTTAAAAGCATCATACAGACATGACGAGATGCTTCTATTTTGCATGGGATAGTCAGGTAAAACCCTCCAACGAGGTGTCTTTCAGCTGAGTTTGAATAAAATAAGGGGACAAGGCCATGGTTGACTGGAAGAAAAACAAACCAAACAAAGGAAAGAGTAGGTACAAAGGTCTGGGAAAGGGGGAGGTGGGAGGGATCAGGGAGGTGGTGAATTTGCTTGGCCTCTTTAAGAAACAGCACTTGCGGCTGGAGTGAGGGAGGGAAAGGGGAAGTGGAAAGAAAGACCTTTAGAAATCAGATAAACAGAGCCTGAAACACCATGAAAAGACATCACCATGGAAATCACTGGTTTCTCCCCACTTCTGCAGCCCTGAAGTCTGAATTCCTTCACGGGGCACTCACCGTCTTTGATGATCTGGACGCCACTCACTACTCAGCTCCCAGCCCTGACCCCTGGCTCATGTTCAGGCTTCTCTTCAGTTGTCCTGAGCTATCTCACCCACCCAGCTCCTCACGTCCTTCCTGGCCTCTCTGCTTCTGCACAGGCAGTTTCCTCAGCCTCGAAAGCTTTTCTCCATATTGACCTGGTGAATTATGACCCTTCTGAGAAAAAACACCTTTGATGTGAGGCTTTTCCTGACTCATACAGGAAACCACCCTTGTCTTTATACCACTTCTATTTCTAGCATATCTGATAGGTGCTTTGGGGTAATTACTTCTCTGCATAAAAATATGAACTTTGTGCATTCACAAACTAGCTCTTTTAGATTCCGTATGGTTAGCACAAAGCCCCATGCATGGTAAAATAATAATAATAATGCACATGAATAAGTGAATGAGCTTGTGAGTGCCTACATGAATGAAAAGTTGTCTGAATGAATTTGGGGTTTGTTTTACTTCGGGTCAATAACACAAAAAGTCATCACAAAAAGGACTCCTCTTTCATTCTCATTCAGCCAAGAAGACAATTTTTTTTCTGAACTTTTTCTAAGAGAAAACAGCAAGTGAAGTAAATGTCAAGAATGTTCTATGCATGGAAAATATAATAACTACATAATACACCTGTCAAAATGGTGTTTAAAATAAAATGCTAACAGGCCCATAAAACTGAAGAGGCTTTGTGGGAGTTGCTATTATAAAGCAGTTTTTAACGCTCTGCAAAGAAAATTATCACCTACGTGAAACTTTTAGAGCAACTGTGATTTAGAGCTGGAAACTGTACTTGACACTACCAGTAAGCCATTTCAAACATTTCTTATATCTGATCATTGGTTTGCAAATCTATAGAATGGGCCAACTCTTATGTGCTCAGGGCTGGATGGGGAGGAAATGAAAGACATTTCAGAGTAAAGTTTTTCTTTAAATATTGCCCTTTACTTAGGGTCAATGTCTAAATTTAACATAGAATATTAAATATATGAAATTAATATGTGCCTAAATATTATATAGGAAAAATAAATGATCTTCCATATGATTCAATGATTGAATTAAGCTGGAAGTAAAATCCCCTCATAAAGTCAAGATATTAAAAATCAGAGGTAGGTCAAGAAAATGAACTAAAGATATTTTTCCTGCTCTATTTTTTCATGTCCAACATCTCTTTTCTCACTTTTCTCCTTTGGTCACAATTGCTCTAGGTGCTGTTGATCTTCTCTCTCTGGCATGGATAGGAGTGTTCCAGCAGAGCCTAAAATAGGAAATGCCTCAGGTGAAACCACGGTGGACACTGAAATCATGGATATGGGCAGAGCTCATCCAAGTGTACAAATTAAATCTGGCAATTTGGAGATGGAGTCTAAATGGGTTAACCAAATGGAGGAGCCAAAAAAGGGACTGATATCTGAAGTCCACAGCCAGGAGAAATGGGGGTCAGTGGTGGGGGGGAGAAGTAGAAAGGAGAGGAAGGAAGAGGAAACACAGCTAACACTTATTCACGGCTCCACGTTGTCAGGCACTATTTTAAGTACCAGGAGCAAAAAGCACACAATTAGCCAACAGCATCCTGGCACCTGCCTGGAGTAGGCTTGATAATCAATTGGAGGAATTACCTGGCGCGGCTGGCTTGGTTCAAAGGAGAAACTATTGGTGGTAATCATGAATAGTCACCATTTTCCATGACTTTCCAAGAGAATCCCCTTGGATTCTCTTCTTACCACTGGTATTGTTCCTTCTCTGGATTTTTAGTCTGTCATTGTAATTGTGGATCTCTAAACCACAGTCATTAACCCTCTGGTTTTCTCTCCCTCTTTCTAATCAGCTGAAAATACTCTCAATACTTCAAACAGGATGTCTAATGACAATTCGCAGATCTTTAAGCATTCTCTCTAATCAGTTGAATGTAGGAATCACCATTTGGATGTCCCACCATTACTCAAACTTAGCATAGCCCTTTTATCACCTTCAAAGAAACTTCTCAAGCCACTAAGGGAATTATAAATTCTACAGAGATATTTTAGACATATTGTATTTATTAATTTGTTCACTCTTCTTAGATTCCAGGACAGTTGATTCCAGGGTTTGTGTCTTTTTCTAAGCAGCATTACTTAGAGCATCTAGTACGATGCTTGGCACATGGAGGGACCCATCACGTGTTTAGTTTACTGAAGTGAACTTAATGGTTAAGTAAATATGAAGAAATGGAATAGCTAAGAAAACACAATTTAGCTGAAATATTTTGGACTGTTCAGAAAATATTTTTAGCAATATTTTCAACCCTGGATTCTCTATGTTCATGAGTGATTTTCAAAATATCAAGGAACATAAAATATATCATATACTTTGTTGAGCAAAATATATACCTTCATATATATGAAAAAATGGAATGATTTCAATTGCAATATCATTTGTAGCACCAAGCAGAAACCACAGAAATACTCATTAATGAGGGTTGGTAAAAGAAAGTGTGGTACATCAACAAAATAGCATATCACATTAAATACTCTGTGTGTGTGTGTGTGTTTGTGTGTGTGTGTGTGTGTGTATGAGAAAACACAAGGTGCAGCCCAGTTTGTGTATCATTATCATTCTGCTTGGATTTATTTTAAAAATTCACACTGCACAAGAAACTGGGAAATACACACTACTATATATAAAATAGATAAACAGCAAGGTCCTACTGTATAGCACAGGGAACTATATTCAATATCTTTTAATGATCTATAGTGGAAAAGAATCTGAAAAAGAGGGACTTCCCTGGTGGTGCAGTGGATAAAACTCCATGCTCCCAAGGCAGGGGGCCAGGGTTCTATCCCTGGTCAGGGAACTAGATCCCACAGGCATGCTGCAACTAAGAGTTCACATGCTACAACTAAGGAGCCCTGGAGTCGCAACTAAGGAGCCTGCCTGCCACAACTAAGGAGCCAGCAAGCTGCAACTAAGACCCGGCACAAACAAATAAATAAATAAATATTTTTTAGAAAGAATCTGAAAAAGAATATATATTAGATATTGTATATATTCACTGTACATAAGCTTTTAGTTTGATGTAGTCCCATTTGTTTACTTTTGCTTTTGTTTCCCTTGCCAGAAGAGACAGATCAAAAAATATGTACATTGCTAAGGCTGATGTCAAAGAATATATTGTCAATGTTTTCTTCTAGAGCTTTTTGGTTTCAAGTCTTACATTTATTTAAGTCTTTAACCTATTTTGAGTTTATTTTTGTATATGGTGTAAGAAAATGGCCCAGTTTCATTCTTTTGTATGTAGCTGTCCAGTTTTCCCAAACACCATTTATTGAAGAGGCTGACTTTTTCCCATGGCATATTCTTGCCTCCTTTGTCATAGATTGACATATTATCTTCAGTTTACTGCTGAGCTCTCTATTCTATTCATTGATCTATGTGTGTCTGTTCTTAATGCCAATACCATACTACTATGATTACTATAGCTTTGTAATACAGTTTGAAATCAGGGAGCATGATATTTCCAGCTTTGTTCTTCTTTAAGATTGTTTTGGCTATTCGGGGTCTTCTGTGATTCCATACAAATTTTAAGATTAAAATTTGTTCTAGTTCTATAAAAAATACCATTGGTATCTCGATAAGGATTGTGTTGAATCTGTAAATTGCCTTGGGTAGTATGGATATTTTTTAACGTTAATTCTTCCAATCCATGAGCGTGGTGTATCTTTCCTGCTTTAGCTGCTTCTCACAAATTTTGATATGCTGTGCTTTCATTGTTATTTAAATCAATATTTTAAATTTTTTCCTTCTGATTTCTGTTTGGGTTACTTAGAAGTATGTGTTTAATTTCCAAATATTTGGGAATGTTTCAAGATATCTTTTGTTATTGAGTTCTGGTGTAATTTTGTGATGGTCCAAGAAGAAATATATATATAATTGTTTAATATATATACATATTTAATTTTTTAAGATTTATTTTATGACTCAGAATGTGGTCTAGGTCACTGAATGTTCCATGTGCATTTGAGAAGAAAGTTTGGTGGAGTGTTCTTTAAATTTTAATTAGGTCTAGTTGGTTGCTAGTTCCGGCTATCTATAACCTTAGTGTTTTTCTGCTTATTTGGTCTATCAATACTTGAGAGAGAAGTATTGAAATCTCCAACTATAATTGTAGATTTTTCTATTTCTCCTTTAAGATCTATCTGTTTTTGCATCACATATTTTGAAGTTATGTTGATAAGTGCATAGAAGAAATATGTATTTTTTTAAAAGAAAAAAGGAGTTACAATGATATTTTCAGTTAAAATTTCAAATGAACAAGTTTTGACCTAATTTGATTTTATATTTGTTAACTTTTTTTTTTATTGAAAATCATGTTTTCCGAAATATATTAAGAACATTAAAGTTTGTACTTCTCTGATCAGTAAGAGCAAGTATCTTTTCATACAGTTAAGGGCCATCTTAAATTATTTTTCTCTGAACTGCTTATTCATGTATTTTGTCCATTTTGCTGTTAGTCTTCCACTTCTTAATTTTTAGGAGTTATTTATATGTTAGAGATTTTCAAACATTTTTCTGTTATACATTTCCATGTAGATTTTCCCAATATTTTCATTTGGATGGGGGTTGTCAAAGCTTTTTTTTAGTTATAAATGCTTTGTAATGTAAATGAAATCACCAATATTTTCTTTAATTGCTTTTGAATTCTGAATCATAGAGAAATTTTCCACTCCTTCATTTTAGAATGAAATCCATCCATTCTTTTCTAGTATCTTTATAACCTTTTAAAAATATATTTAGGTCTGTCAACGATTTGGTGTTTGTTTTGTGTTTGGAGTGTTGTACAAATTTTTATCTTTTTTCAAATGGCTATCCAATTTTCCAATACCATTTATCAAAAAGTCCATCCAGAGTGGATAGAAAATCGGGCGAGGTGGATTAACCAAGATGGCGGAGTAGAAGGACGTGCTCTCACTCCCTCTTGCGAGAGCACCAGAATCACAACTGGCTGCTGGACAAGCATTGACAGGAAGACCCTGGACTTCACCAAGGAGGATACCCCACGTCCAAGGACAGAGGAGAAGCCACAGTGAGACGGTAGGAGGGGCGCAATCAGAGTAAAATCAAATCCCATAACTGCTGGGTGGGTGACTCACAGACTGGCGAACACTTATACCACAGAAGTCCACCCACTGGAGTGAAGGTTCTGAGCCCCACGTCAGGCTTCCCAACCTGGGGGTCCGGCAACGGGAGGAGGAATTCCTAGAGAATCAGACTTTGAAGTCTAGTGGGAATTGATTGCAGGACTGTGACAGGACTGGGGGAAACAGAGACCCCACTCTTGGAGGGCACACACAAAGTAATGTGTGCATCGGGACCCAGGGGAAGGAGCAGTGACCCTGGGGGAGACTGAACCAGGCGTACCTGCTGGTGTTGTGGGGTCTCCTGCAGAGACAAGTGGTGGCTCTGTTTCACCGTGGGGATAAGGACACTGGCAGGAGAGGTCCTGGGAAGTTCTCCTTGGCGTGAGCCCTCCCAGAGTCTGCCATTAACCCCACCAAAGAGCACGGGTAGGCTCCAGTGTTGGGTTGCCTCAGGCAAAACAACCAACAGGGAGGGAACCCAGCCTCACCCATCAACAGTCAAGTGGATTAAAGTTTTACTGAGCTCTGCCCGCCACAGCAACAGTCAGCTCTACCCACCACCAGAGCCTCCCATCAAGCCTCTTAGCATCAACCACCAGAGGGCAGACAACAGAAGCAAGAAAAACTACAATCCTGCAGCCTGTGGACCAAAAACCACAGTTACAGAAAGACAGAGAAGATGAAAAGGCAGAGGGCTATGTACCAGATGAAGGAACAAGAAAAAACCCCAGAAAAACAACTAAATGAAGTGGAGATAGGCAACCTTCCAGAAAAAGAATTCAGAATAATGATAGTGAAGATGATCCAGGACCTCGGAATAAGAATGGAGGCAAAGATTGAGAAGATGCAAGAAATGATTAACAAAGACCTAGAAGAATTAAAGAACAAACAAACAGAGATGACCAATACAATAACTAAAATGAAAACTACACTAGAAGGAATCAATAGCAGAATAACTGAGGCAGAAGAACGGATAAGTGACCTGGAAGACAGAATGGTGGAATTCACTGCTGCAGAACAGACTAAAGAAAAAAGAATGAAAAGAAATGAAGACAGCCTAAGAGACCTCTGGGACAACATTAAACGCAACAACATTCGCATTATAGGGGTCCCAGAAGGAGAAGAGAGAGAGAAAGGACCAGAGAAAATATTTGAAGAGATTATAGTCGAAAACTTCCCTAACATTGGAAAGGAAATAGCCACCCAAGTCCAGGAAGCGCAGAGAGTCCCATACAGAATAAACCCAAGGAGAAACACGCCGAGACACATAGTAATCAAAGTGGCAAAAATTAAAGACAAAGAAAAATTACTGAAAGCAGCAAGGGAAAAACGACAAATAACATACAAGGGAACCCCCATAAGGTTAACAGCTGATTTCTCAGCAGAAACTCTGCAAGCCAGAAGGGAGTGGCATGATATACTTAAAGTGATGAAAGGGAAGAACCTACAACCAAGATTACTCTACCCAGCAAGGATCTCATTTAGATTTGATGGAGAAATCAAAAGCTTTACAGACAAGCAAAAGCTAAGAGAATTCAGCACCACCAAACCAGCTCTACAACAAATGCTAAAGGAACTTCTCTAAGTGGGAAACACAAGAGAAGAAAAGGACCTACAAAAACAAACCCAAAACAATTAAGAAAATGGTCATAGGAACATACATATCGATAATTACCTTAAACGTGAATGGATTAAATGCCCCAACCAAAAGACATAGACTGGCTGAATGGATACAAAAACAAGACCCATATATATGCTGTCTACAAGAGACCCACTTCAGACCTAGGGACACATACAGACTGAAAGTGAGGGGATGGAAAAAGATATTCCATGCAAATGGAAATCAAAAGAAAGCTGGAGTAGCTATACTCATATCAGATAAAATAGACTTTAAAATAAAGAATGTTACAAGAGACAAGGAAGGACACTACATAATGATCCAGGGATCAATCCAAGAAGAAGATATAACAATTATAAATATATATGCACCCAACATAGGAGCACCTCAATACATAAGGCAACTGCTAACAGCTATAAAAGAGGAAATCGACAGTAACACAATAATAGTGGGGGACTTTAACACCTCACTTACGCCAATGGACAGATCATCCAAAATGAAAATAAATAAGGAAACAGAAGCTTTAAATGACACAATAGACCAGATAGATTTAATTGATATATATAGGACATTCCATCCAAAAACAGCAGATTACACGTTCTTCTCAAGTGCACACGGAACATTCTCCAGGATAGATCACATCTTGGGTCACAAATCAAGCCTCAGTAAATTTAAGAAAATTGAAATCATATCAAGCATCTTTTCTGACCACAACGCTATGAGATTAGAAATGAATTACAGGGAAAAAAACGTAAAAAAGACAAACACATGGAGGCTAAACAATACGTTACTAAATAACCAAGAGATCACTGAAGAAATCAGAGAGGAAATCAAAAAATACCTAGAGACAAATGACAATGAAAACACGACGACCCAAAACCTATGGGATGCAGCAAAAGCGGTTCTAAGAGGGAAGTTTATAGCTATACAAGCCTACCTAAAGAAACAAGAAAAATCTCAAGTAAACAATCTAACCTTACACCTAAAGAAACTAGAGAAAGAAGAACAAACAAAACCCAAAGTTAGCAGAAGGAAAGAAATCATAAAGATCAGAGCAGAAATAAATGAAATAGAAACAAAGAAAACAATAGCAAAGATCAATAAAACTAAAAGTTGGTTCTTTGAGAAGATAAACAAAATTGATAAGCCATTAGCCAGACTCATCAAGAAAAAGAGGGAGAGGACTCAAATCAATAAAATCAGAAATGAAAAAGGAGAAGTTACAACAGACACCGCAGAAATACAAAACATCCTAAGAGACTACTACAAGCAACTTTATGCCAATAAAATGGACAACCTGGAAGAAATGGACAAATTCTTAGAAAGGTATAACCTTCCAAGACTGAATCAGGAAGAAACAGAAAATATCAACAGACCAATCACAAGTAATGAAATTGAAACTGTGATTAAAAATCTTCCAACAAACAAAAGTCCAGGACCAGATGGCTTCACAGGTGAATTCTATCAAACATTTAGAGAAGAGCTAACACCCATCCTTCTCAAACTCTTCCAAAAAATTGCAGAGGAAGGAACTCTCCCAAACTCATTCTATGAGGCCACCATCACCCTGATACCAAAACCAGACAAAGACACTACAAAAAAAGAAAATTACAGACCAATATCACTGATGAATATAGATGCAAAAATCCTCAACAAAATACTAGCAAACAGAATCCAACAACACATTAAAAGGATCATACACCACGATCAAGTGGGATTTATCCCAGGGATGCAAGGATTCTTCAATATACACAAATCAATCAATGTGATACACCATATTAACAAATTGAAGAAGAAAAACCATATGATCATCTCAATAGATGCAGAAAAAGCTTTTGACAAAATTCAACACCCATTTCTGATAAAAACTCTCCAGAAAGTGGGCATAGAGGGAACCTACCTCAACATAATAAAGGCCATATATGACAAACCCACAGCAAACATCATTCTCAATGGTGAAAAACTGAAAGCATTTCCTCTAAGATCAGGAACGAGACAAGGATGTCCACTCTCACCACTATTATTCAACATAGTTCTGGAAGTCCTAGCCACGGCAATCAGAGAAGAAAAAGAAATAAAAGGAATACAAATTGGAAAAGAAGAAGTAAAACTGTCACTGTTTGCGGATGACATGATACTATACATAGAGAATCCTGAAACTGCCACCAGAAAACTGCTAGAGCTAATTAATGAATATGGTAAAGTTGCAGGTTACAAAATTAATGCACAGAAATCTCTTGCATTCCTATACACTAATGATGAAAAATCTGAAAGAGAAATTATGGAAACACTCCCATTTACCATTGCAACAAAAAGAATAAAATATCTAGGAATAAACCTACCTAGGGAGACAAAAGACCTGTATGCAGAAAACTATAAGACACTGATGAAAGAAATTAAAGATGATACCAACAGATGGAGAGATATACCATGTTCTTGGATTGGAAGAATCAACATTGTGAAAATGAGTATACTACCCAAAGCAATCTACAGATTCAATGCAATCCCTATCAAATTACCAATGGCATTTTTTACGGAGCTAGAACAAATCATCTTAAAATTTGTATGGAGACACAAAAGACCCCGAATAGCCAAAGCAGTCTTGAGGCAAAAAAATGGAGCTGGAGGAATCAGACTCCCTGACTTCAGACTATACTACAAAGCTACAGTAATCAAGACAATATGGTACTGGCACAAAAACAGAAACATAGATCAATGGAACAAGATAGAAAGCCCAGAGATTAACCCACGCACCTATGGTCAACTAATCTATGACAAAGGAGGCAAAGATATACAATGGAGAAAAGACAGTCTCTTCAATAAGTGGTGCTGGGAAAACTGGACAGCCACATGTAAAAGAATGAAATTAGAATACTCCCTAACACCATACACAAAAATAAACTCAAAATGGATTAGAGACCTAAATGTAAGACTGGACACTATAAAACTCTTAGAGGAAAACATAGGAAGAACACTCTTTGACATAAATCACAGCAAGATCTTTTTCGATCCACCTCCTAGAGTAATGGAAATAAAAACAGAAATAAACAAGTGGGACCTAATGAAACTTCAAAGCTTTTGCACAGCAAAGGAAACCATAAACAAGACGAAAAGACAACCCTCAGAATGGGAGAAAATATTTGCAAATGAATCAACGGACAAAGGATTAATCTCCAAAATATATAAACAGCTCATTCAGCTCAATATCAAAGAAACAAACACCCCAATCCAAAAATAGGCAGAAGACCTAAATAGACATTTCTCCAAAGAAGACATACAGACGGCCACGAAGCACATGAAAAGATGCTCAACATCACTAATTATTAGAGAAATGCAAATCAAAACTACAATGAGGTATCACCTCACTCCTGTTAGAATGGGCATCATCAGAAAATCTACAAACAACAAATGCTGGAGAGGGTGTGGAGAAAAGGGAACCCTCTTGTACTGTTGGTGGGAATGTAAATTGATACAGCCACTATGGAGAACAATATGGAGGTTCCTTAAAAAACTAAAAATAGAATTACCATATGACCCAGCAATCCCACTACTGGGCATATACCCAGAGAAAACCGTAATTCAAAAAGACACGTGCACCCGAATGTTCATTGCAGCACTATTTACAATAGCCAGGTCATGGAAGCAACCTAAATGCCCATCAACAGACGAATGGATAAAGAAGTTGTGGTACATATATACGATGGAATATTATTCAGCCATAAAAAGGAACGAAATTGAGTCATTTGTTGAGAAGTGGATGGATCTAGAGACTGTCATACAGAGTGAAGTAAGTCAGAAAGAGAAAAACAAATATCGTATGTTAATGCATGTATGTGGAACGTAGAAAAATGGTACAGATGAGCCAGTTTGCAGGGCAGAAGTTGAGACACAGATGTAGAGAATGGACATATGGACACCAAGGGGGGAAAACTGCGATGAGGTGGGGATGGTGATGTGCTGAATTGGGCGATTGGGATTGACATGTATACACGGATGTGTATAAAACTGATGCCTAATAAGAACCTGCAGTATAAAAAAACAAACAAAACAACTAATACTAAACTTTCATTGGGTTATTTGTATGGAAATATGTTAATATAAATGTTTCAGACATTACATGAAATTTCTAAAAATCTTATATTTGTATTTGTATGGAAATATGTATGGAAATATGTTAATATAAATGTTTCAGACAGTACATGAAATTTCTAAAAATCTTATATTTGTATTTGTATGGAAATATGTATGGAAATATGTTAATATAAATGTTTCAGACATTACATGAAATTTCTAAAAATCTTATATTTGTATTTGTATGGAAATATGTATGGAAATATGTTAATATAAATGTTTCAGACATTACATGAAATTTCTAAAAATCTTATATTTGTATTTGTATGGAAATATGTATGGAAATATGTTAATATAAATGTTTCAGACATTACATGAAATTTCTAAAAATCTTATATTTGTATTTGTATGGAAATATGTATGGAAATATGTTAATATAAATGTTTCAGACATTACAGGAAACGTCTAAAAATCTTATATGTTCTGGTATAATGTTATAAGTAATAATCCTAGTTATTACTTTAAAATGTATATCTCAGAAATAACTAATTTTCTTGTCAACTGCATTATTATGAACTTTCATCAAATCTTTAACCATGGTCATGTTTAAGTCTTTTGTCATTTACAGACAGTTCTGGGTGTACTCTGATGATTTTGCAAATATGTTCCTATAAAAGAGTTTCATCTTCAAGAAATTCATGGAAAAGACTCTGACAAGTACAGGTTTCTGGTAACTGACTGTACTGCTGAACTGAATGAATAAGCATTTTCAGAACTCTAATGAAAAACTGATGAACTCATAAAAGTGCTAACAAAGATCAAGATGAAAAAAAAGAAATTAATTACATGGGACTGAGTGAACTGATGAGGATGAGTATAATTTTTGTGACTTTCTGTCTGAATTAAAAAAAAAAAAAATCCCACAAGGACTCAGAGGAAAAGAATATACAAATCAATTTTCACTGCAAAGTAAAGGAGCTGTTACAGTGGAGGATTACTGGACTGAATGTCAATGTTATGACATAGTATAAGTGTGTTTCATGTTTGGTAATTGCAATCATTGTTGCTTTTGTTGTGGTCATCCATGTACAATGCTTGGTGTCAGTCTATCTATCTCTTGTAAAAATAAAAAAAATAAAAAAATAAAAAAAAAAAAAAACTACAATGAGGTATCACCTCACTCCTGTTAGAATGGGCATCATCAGAAAATCTACAAACAACAAATGCTGGAGAGGGTGTGGAGAAAAGGGAACCCTCTTGCACTGTTGGTGGGAATGTAAATTGATACAGCCACTATGGAGAACAATATGGAGGTGCCTTAAAAAACTAAAAATAGAATTACCATATGACCCAGCAATCCCACTACTGGGCATATACCCAGAGAAAACCGTAATTCAAAAAGACACATGCACCCGAATGTTCATTGCAGCACTATTTACAATAGCCAGGTCATGGAAGCAACCTAAATGCCCATCAACAGACGAATGGATAAAGAAGGTGTGGTACATATATACAATGGAATATTACTCAGCCATAAAAAGGAACGAAATTGAGTCATTTGTTGAGACGTGGATGGATCTAGAGACTGTCATACAGAGTGAAGTAAGTCAGAAAGAGAATAACAAATATCGTATATTAATGCATGTATGTGGAACCTAGAAAAATGGTACAGATGAGCCAGTTTGCAGGGCAGAAGTTGAGACACAGATGTAGAGAATGGACATATGGACACCAAGGGGGGAAAACTGCGGTGAGGTGGGGATGGTGGTGTGCTGAATTGGGCGATTGGGATTGACATGTATACACTGATGTGTATAAAACTGATGCCTAATAAGAACCTGCAGTATAAAAAAACAAACAAAACAACTAATACTAAACTTTCATTGGGTTATTTGTATGGAAATATGTTAATATAAATGTTTCAGACATTACATGAAATTTCTAAAAATCTTATATTTGTATTTGTATGGAAATATGTATGGAAATATGTTAATATAAATGTTTCAGACATTACATGAAATTTCTAAAAATCTTATATTTGTATTTGTATGGAAATATGTATGGAAATATGTTAATATAAATGTTTCAGACATTACATGAAATTTCTAAAAATCTTATATTTGTATTTGTATGGAAATATGTATGGAAATATGTTAATATAAATGTTTCAGACATTACATGAAATTTCTAAAAATCTTATATTTGTATTTGTATGGAAATATGTATGGAAATATGTTAATATAAATGTTTCAGACATTACATGAAATTTCTAAAAATCTTATATTTGTATTTGTATGGAAATATGTATGGAAATATGTTAATATAAATGTTTCAGACATTACAGGAAACGTCTAAAAATCTTATATGTTCTGGTATAATGTTATAAGTAATAATCCTAGTTATTACTTTAAAATGTATATCTCAGAAATAACTAATTTTCTTGTCAACTGCATTATTATGAACTTTCATCAAATCTTTAACCATGGTCATGTTTAAGTCTTTTGTCATTTACAGACAGTTCTGGGTGTACTCTGATGATTTTGCAAATATGTTCCTATAAAAGGGTTTCATCTTCAAGAAATTCATGGAAAAGACTCTGACAAGTACAGGTTTCTGGTAACTGACTGTACTGCTGAAGTGAATGAATAAGCATTTTCAGAACTCTAATGAAAAACTGATGAACTCATAAAAGTGCTAACAAAAGATCAAGATGAAAAAAAAAAAGAAATTAATTACATGGGACTGAGTGAACTGATGAGGATGAGTATAATTTATGTGACTTTCTGTCTGAAGTAAAAAAAAAAAAATCCCACAAGGACTCAGAGGCAAAGAATATACAAATCAATTTTCACTGCAAAGTAAAGGAGCTGTTACAGTGGAGGATTACTGGACTGAATGTCAATATTATGACATAGTATAACTGTGTTTCATGTTTGGTAATTGCAATCATTGTTGCTTTTGTTGTGGTCATCCATGTACAATGCTTGGTGTCAGTCTATTTATCTCTTGTAAAAATAAAATACAGTGTGTGTGTGTGGAAAAAAAAAAAAAAAAAGTCCATCCATTCCTCACTAATTTGAGATAACTTCTTTGTCATATGTTAAGATTCCATATATATTTCAGAGATTTACCTTTTGTTCAATTAGTCTGTAGGAACATTCCCATATAGCCAATACCATACTGCTTTAATTATAGAGGCATTACAATTTGGTAGGGCTGTTCCCCAAATTGCTCTTCTCTTTAAGGATTTTTCTAACTAATCTTGTCTTAATGAACAGCGTTGTTTTCAGATTTTTTTTCTTTTTTCTTTTTTTTTTTTAAAGCTTGATGGTATTCACATTGCTTAATTTGTGTCATGCTTTATTTATTTATTTATTTATTTATGGCTGCGTTGGGTCTTCATCTCTGTGCGAGGGCTTTCTCTAGTTGTGGCAAGCAGGGGCCACTCCTCATTGCGGTGCGCAGGCCTCTCACTATCGCAGCCTCTCTTGTTGCGGAGCACAGGCTCCAGACGCACAGGCTCAGTAATTGCGGCTCATGGGCCCAGCCGCTCCGCGGCTTGTGGGATCTTCCCAGACCAGGGCTCGAACCCGTGTCCCCTGCATTGGCAGGCAGACTCTCAACCACTGGGCCACCAGGGAAGCCCCTCAGATTGTTTAGTTATAAAAACAATGTGTGTATTTTATTGTAATCCCACAAGTTTATGAATTTACTTAGCAAGAACTGACATCTCACCAATATTCCTTGGACTCTCTAACCATGAACATATTACTTTTCTATCTGTTGAGGTCAAATTTTTATAATGAATAATTATTTTAAAGGTTTTCTCATGTAAGTTTTAAACATTTTAAGTATATATCTAGGATCATTTGTTGTTTGTATTTTGTTTGGGGGACATTAAAGATAACTCTGGCTTCATTAAATTAGTGTGCAATGGTAATTCTTTCTCCTGCTCCCTCACCATTGAAGCCTCCCTACTTTCAAGCTTCTACAAAGCATCTATTATTACGACCACCATTTCATCACCTGTAATTCTGAAATCTTATTCACACACATTAACAACCCGGATTGTATATTGTTCACAGGGTAGGTTGGAATATACAGGAATCTTTCTTGAGTGTATGTGTTGGAAGCTGGCTGAACTGGTATAAAATCTAGAAGGAAGAAGATTGACATGTAAACTTATTAAGGTGAGTTCAAGAAGTTGTAACTTGGCTTATGAAACTCAGAAAGTCAGCAGCCCTGTTCTTAACTTCTTGCACTCCTTTCCTACCTGGTAGATTGCATCTCTCCTGGGCATATATTATGTCAGCAGAACATCCTGACATAAATTTTCTTTCACTTAAGTTCACAGGCAGTGTTCAGGAAAACTACCATTAGGAATTGTAAGAGTGAAAGTTGAAGCGGGTGGGATGCAGAGGGGTGGGGACGACAATTACGAACTGAATTGGAGGCATTGTTCTGATGCTGTGAAAGGTGCTTTTAAGTATATTAGTGATATTCCTGTGAAAGCCACCTTATTAATTCATTCAAAATAAAACAGCCATTATGTAGAAATTGTGACACAGAAGGAAAGAACATAATGATCCTTTTGTTACAAACATCTACGCAAATAAGTCAAGATTCAATCAGGGTTCCCTAAAAGAAATGTTAAGTGTTAGAATTAATGGGTCTTTTGAAAATATTTCTGAATATTACAAAACTATTAAAATAATCTGAAAATACCTATTCTTTCTTCCCATATAGTTCTTTTCTCTCTTCCTTATACTAATAAGTCTCCCTAGAAGTTAAATATCTGTTTCAATTAACCTTATTTCTTGTTGACACTGAGCTCCCAATTATTAAAAAGTAGGACAGAAATAAATGGTTATCAAAATTAGTAATATATGTAATTATATTCTATTCTCTACATTGGGTAGTAACAAAAGATACTCTCTCCAAATATTTTTGCATAAATTCCCATGCATATACAGAATAATATCCAAGCATTTTCAAATTTTTGAATACTGGTCATCCCTTGGCTATATTAATAATGTATTGGAATGTATCCCAACTCTATCTCCTTTATTCTGACTTTCTTGTCTCATAACAGAGCTCATTAGAGTGTAGGACTCTGCCTATATGTGGAACAGAAGCCACATTGGTGGGGTGTTGAGTTTCTCTCAATACCATAATTACAGGTGCTTGGTAGTAATTAGCAAGATGGGTGTCATATAATTTTGAGAACCATCTTTCAATCCTGATCACTTTCTCACAGCAACACTCTCTGACAGGTATATTCATCTTTCAAATTTAAAAATTGCAAGATCAGGTGACCAGATCAAAAAATGAGTGCTAAAAGAGGGAGCCCAAAAATTGAAATGATGATGATAAATATCCCACCTCTGAACTACTGGCTCCCTTGTGTTTTGGGGGTTTTTTTTGACATGAACCATTTTTAAAGTCTTCATTGAATTTGTTACAATATTGCTTATGTTTTATGTTTTGGTTTTTTGGTCCTGAGGCATGCGGGATCTTAGCTCCCCGACCAGGGATCGAACCTGCACCCCCTGCACTGGAAGGCTAAGTCTTAACCACTGGACCGCCAGGGAAGTCCCTCCCTTGTGTTTTTAGTGCCACTTGTATTGGTGGTTAGAAACGTCTCCCTGACAAAATGACATGCTTGCTTCCCAGTTATTGAGAGAAGAGCTGGAAATTGGTGGCATTACTGCAGCCTATCCATAGCCGACATTCTCAGCTGTAGCAAACATTCTAGAATCTGTCATTATTTTAAAACACCAACCAGAAGGTACAGCCATTTCCTTATAGCTATGAATAATTCATTGAATATTTCAGGTACTGAAGTCACTAAAAATAACAGGAAAGTTGAAGGCCCTGAGCTTAAAACAAAATCCTAACTATTGCTCAATATTGCTATTTTTTTTAAACATGACACCAGTCAAGCTAATTTCCTAAAGACTTTGCTTGTTGTATTTTAACATATTGACTTCACAGCAAAATTCCAAGCACTTTCTGAAATATCGAACAAATGCTGAAGTCATTCTTATAATATTTCTCTAGTTCTTAAAATCTAAGTACAGATGAGATCTTACTTTCCTTTTACACTCTTATCCAGATGCCTTAACATGACTGACACTTGAATATTGAACCAGAGTATGAGAGACTGAAAATCAGTTTGAAAAATCCTGTGGAGAAACTGGAATCGTGGGCAATAGCTCTATTTTTCCTTTTTTTTTTTCCATTTAAAAAATGTTTTTATTGAGACATAAGTGACATAGAACATTATGTAAGTTTAAAGTGTACAACATGTTAGTTTGATACATTTATATATTGCAATATGATTACCACCGTAGCATTAGCTAACACCTCTATCATTTCACATAATTATTATATCTTTTTTATGGTGAGCCCAATTAAGATCTAGTCTCTTAGCAACTTTGAAGTTTATAATACAACATTTTTTACTATAATCATTATTCTGTGCATTAGATCTCCAGAATTTATTTATCTACTAGTTGCAAGCTTGTACCCTTAAACCACATCTCCCCAAATCCCCCCACCCCCAGACACTGATAGCCCCCGTTTTGCTCTCTGTTTTATGAGTTAGGCTTTCTTCCATTTTGAAGATGGATACTCTATTCTGTTAGAGAAAATAGTTCTGAATTTGGTAATGATAGATTAGGTTTATAACTACTAGCTATATAGCCACGGGAAAATCAATCTGCCTCTCTAATCCTCTGTTTTCTCATCTGTTAAGTAGGGATATTAACACCTGCCTATAAGAGTGTTATACAGATCAATTGAGAAAACATAAGTGAAAACCTTTTTAAACCATAAAACAGCACAGCAAATTAAGTAATATTGTGATTGATTTCAAAAGAAGAAAGGAAGTAAAATCACCATAAAGGAAATTTGGACAAGTTCCCTCTCTTATTCTGAGTTTAGGGTATTTTTTCATATCATTTTATTCACACAATACATGAATAACTTATTGTAAAAGATTCACAAGTATATGGAGAAAAATGAGAACCTTTTTTTCTAATGAACTTGTTTAGGTTTTTTCCCCCTCAAGGTAACCGTTCTTAATAGTTGAAAATATATTTTCTTCTTTCTTTATGCATTCAGTCTGCTGTTGTTACATTTGAGACAGAGGTGGAAAGGTGCTGTGGTTTCACCTCTGTGTGACCTTCTTTGTCATTTTTCCTGCTTGGAATGTGTGGATCTTTTAGATGTGAAGAAATAGAAATTACCTTCTGGATGCAGGTGATGACAAACTGAATCATTAACATCCCCCCACCCCAAAAGCTTGGTGTTTCAAATGTTAGAGGTGTTTTTTTTTTTTAGTGAAAAGACAATTATTCCATTATCCATGATTCATCAATTTTAGGCTGTTAGTAATATGAAAGTTTGAGAATCAAACTGACAGGAAAATAGCACCAAATCACTAATGTGGATCTTAAAAATGCTGCATAATTTGATTGCTCTGCTATTTTCAGTGGAATATAATGCCAAAATGATACCTTAAATCTGTTGAATATACAATTTCTTGTCAAACTTTTTTGAGATGTTTTTGAATTTTACATTTCAGATGTTGCTTACTACTCTAGAGGTACTGTGACCGAAAACAGCCACTAGTTTATTTGGGATTTCATAAAATTTTGTATCAAATCTTAATTGAAAATTTCTACTTACAGATGCTAAGAATCTTTATCTTAATTGTTAATAAAGATAATATATTTTTATATGCTTCATATAACCACAATAGCTATACACCAAAAACTAATTTTCATTTTATAACTATTTTACGAAGTGAGAAATTTACATCCATGATCTTTAAAATTCGTGCTTTGTTTACCCCTAAAAATATGTTGAAAAACTATGTACCTCTTTACATATTTAGAGTTGACATATAAAACTTTTTATTATAAATCTAATTAGTTGTAAAATATGTAATTTCTGGCATATCATAAATAGACATTTTAAAATAAAATTCTTTAATTGCATCTAATAGAATCTAAACCCTCGATCTATTTGATACCCACATTTATTTATTTAGACAAATACCCAAACTCTTATTTGGGTATTGATGTGAAATATTTTACATCATTCCTTAATTTTTTTGAACTTATATTTATATTCTATGTAACTCTGGAAAGATGAGGCACAGGGAAGTCAAGTGAGTTGCCCAAGGTCACACAGCATGTATATGGTAGCTCTGGGTATGAACCCAGACTGCTTGCCTCAGAGTCTGTTATTTACATTTATTATCAACAATTCATTATTTACATTTTGAATTTAAATAAAATTTAAATATGTATGTTATTACCACATTATTTCCCTTCCTTTCCTTTTTTCTATCTAGAAACCTGCTAGTGGTATCCACTGTCTCTGATTAAGTCTGATTAAGGGCTATTAAGTCTTGCTGTGCCTTGAGAGTTGTCAAGATTAAATACAATGCTGAGCCTTACTCTGGAAGAACTGACAATCCCACAGTGTGGAGGG
Source organism: Balaenoptera acutorostrata (assembly GCF_949987535.1). Taxonomy (NCBI): domain Eukaryota; kingdom Metazoa; phylum Chordata; class Mammalia; order Artiodactyla; family Balaenopteridae; genus Balaenoptera; species Balaenoptera acutorostrata. The sequence goes on along the minus strand of NC_080073.1, from coordinate 50,299,044 downwards.
TTCAAGGCATTTGGGAGGAGGCATCAAAATTATTTATCCTATAGCAAACACTGTGCCATCCATCTCAGACACATGATGACATTAGATACAGATAACACCACTTCTACATCAGACGGATGAAGAAACAGAAGCTTCGAGAGTGACTAAAGGCCATGGAATAGGGATGACCCAGGTCTACCTGGCTCCAGCCTGTGCAAAGCTGTTTCCCTCATCCCCTCACTGCCTCTGGCCATGTGGTCATCCCTAAATAAATTCTGATTGAATTGGATTCCATACCTCAAGTTTATATTCCATGAAGAGAATACTTACGGAAACCTTAGCTATTACTCAGGCCTCCCCACAACCTGAACTGTGGCACAGAACAGATTCTACTGTACCATTTCTTTCTTCTGGTTTCAGAATAAATTCCCTTCAGTAAGAGTCTGAAGGCTTAAACCGCGCCTTTTTCTTTGTAGCTGTGCATATATTGGACACAAACTATTTATGGGAGTTAAAATGAAGCTTCATTGAAATGGAAGATTTTTTTAAAAATTTGCCATGATACTATGCTAAACTCCAACAGGTTACGATTAAGGACATACACACCCACAAAGTGAAATATCACAGAAATGACAAACATTTAGAGCCAGCAGGTTTTTCTCAGCTGCTTTGGAAAGGTAAAACTACGTCTTTTTTCTCTCACATATGACCATATGTCTTTCACCATGATATAAGTGCTATTATATTCAAATTGCACTTTTGTTTATTCATTTCATCCTGACAGCAAATATCTAGGAAAGAGCTATAGGAAAATGTTTAAATGACTGATACTGCATTTGCTATCCAAAGCACAAATCAAGTTATCTCTAACAGCACTCAAATCCCTTTTCCATTTGAAACACAGATAATAAATTAAAATGTCAAAAATACACTTTGGCTTAAACATTTGTTTTGAAGATTAAAGATATGACCTGACTCTATTGTTAGTGAAAGACACATTCTGTTCTTTGGCGCATTGCAGCAGTGTGAGTCCATAAAAAGAAAAATCAGTTTTGGACTCTTCATCTTGAGTACTTAATTTTTTTTTTAGGATACTTGTATTAGTGTGTCTTGAATACAGCAAGCTCATTTCTGTATAATATGGGAAGCAGATCTGGTACTGTGCAAAAACACAGGAATTGGATTCAGGATCTGTTTCTGCTACTTGCTATGTAGATTTTGGGAAATTCATAATCTCAGTTTCCTCATCCATATAATGGGTATGATAGTGATGCCTGACTAATAGAATTGTTGCAAGTATTAAGTGTCATTATATGTGTAAATATCCTTACCATTTTACCTGACATGTAGTAAGGTAGTAAGGACTCAATAATTGTCATTATTAATTGCATTACAGTTATTATATATGAGAGAGTTGGCTAGGGTAAGAAAGATTTGGAAACATTTTCCAGAGTGATTATAATCAAATAAGTGCAAAATACACACAAGCACACTGAATGCTCAGAAAAGTGCTACACTGAAGAATGCTCCCAAGCTTTAATTAACCCAGCATTTTTCAATGTTGTTTACCAAGGACAGGTCCCCTCACACAACACCCTAAAACTTTGATGTGAACATCCTACAGAAATCAGAATAGTGATAAGTACCCCAATATCAAGCCCTTCCTTGGTGGGATTTATATTTGAGAAATGTGTTGGTTTTGCTGATGATGTTGGCTTTTAAAGTAAGGTATATTTTTTTATAATAAATTCACAGTTATTACTGAAGTTTTGGAAAATTAAAAATATAAAATATAATGATTAATTACACTTAGGCTCATTTCCCACCCTCCCAGAAAAAGCATTGTTTTTTTTTTAAGTTGGATTTTTAATTGAATATAAAACTTAAAAGATATGGTGGAATGTACATTAAAAGCTTATTACATGCACAATACTCCAAGCTATCAGTGTAGGGAAGTTACAGATTTTTCACTTCATTCAGGTGAGTTTTTAAAACATGAAACAAAATATGAAAGTTCTAATGCATGTGAGCTCTTCTAATAAAGAACAATGATCAACAGCAAAAAAAAAAAAAAACCGCAATCAAAAAATGGGCTGAAGACCTAAATAGACATTTCTCCAAAGAAGAAATACAGACGGCCAACAGGCACCTGAAAAGATGCTCAACATAGCTAATTATTACAGAAATGCAAATCAAAACTACAATGAGGTTACCACCTCACACTGGTCAGAATGGCCATCATTAAAAAGCCTACAAATAATAAATGCTGGAGAGGGTGTGGAGAAAAGGGAAGCTTCCTACGCTGTTGGTGGGAATGTAAGTTGGTGCAGCCAGGGTGGAAAACAGTATGGAAGTTCCTCAGAAAACTAAAAATAGAATTACCATATGATCCAGCAAACCTGCTCCTGGGCATATATCCAGACAAAACTATAATTCAAAAAGATGCATGCACCCCTATGTTCATAGCAGCACTATTCACAATTACCAAGACATGGAAACAACCTAAATGTCCATCGACAGATGAATGGATAAAGAAGATGTGGTGCATATATACAATGGAATACTACTCAGCCATAAAAAAGAACAAAATAATGCCATTTGCAGCAACATGGATGCAACTAGAGATGATCATACTAAGTGAAGTAAGCCAAAAAGAGAAAGACAAATACCATATGATATCACTTATATGTGGAATCTAAAATATGACACAATGAACCTATCTATGAAACAGAATCAGAATCCAAGACATAGAGGACAGACTGGTGGTTGCCGAGGGGGAGGGGGTTGGGGGAGGGATGAAGAGGGAGGTTGGGGTTAGCAGATGTAAGCTTTTATGTATGGAATGGATAAACAACAAGGTCCTACTATATAGCACAGAGAACTATATTCAATATCCTGTGATAAACCACAATGGAAAAGAATATATTAAAAAAAGAAAGTATGTATATGTATAACTGAATCACTTTGCTGTACAGCAGTCATTAACACAAGATTCTAAATCAACTATACTTCAATTTTAAAAAATTTTTTTAATAAAAAAAAGAACAATGAGTCCTTTTGACGCAACAAGACTTGTTCTAGCAACTCCTCTCCTAACTAATTACACCTGCTGAGGAAGAGCAAGGTTGCCGCTAGAATAAGGTCACCCCTTGTGGCTGTTCCTGCAGCTCAAGAACTCATTTTACACAACAGGCAAAACGAAAACCTGAAACCAAAATCCATTCTGTCACCATGATAGAACTTCAGAGTAGGATGAAACTTAGAGATGTTTAGAGAATCGCGGCAGGCGCGTGTGGGCACGTGTGTCTGTGTCTACTGAACTCGAGTGAGCTCCTACGAGTTTTCTCCGGTATGACTGTTCAGATCCTGGCACTTAATCTTCCCGTAGCTCTGGGGACCAGGTGAGAAAGAGTGCCAGGGAGAGCTCTAAATAGCCCTAGGATCAAACCTTGCAGTGATTGCCGTTTAGGTCAGCACGTGTTCCTTTCTCATTAGGACAGACACCTGAGAGCAGAATTCCTCAATGGGTGAAACACCTGCACCCAGGCCTACTCCCGAGTTCTGTGGGCTGATGGAGCCCTCCTTAGACTGCCGGGGCCCAGCAGCCACAGAACGGGGGCAACACTCCTTACGACGACTCACTAGAAATGAACAGGGCCATTGCGAGGCCAGGCCCAGCCCACCTCTCCTTTTGTCCACTGTGAGCACCCCAAAACTCTTAAGGGTAACTTTAAGTCATTATAATCTCATTAAAATTCACAGCAACAGAAACACACGCATTCGAGCGCCATGCCATTCTGCCAGGGGCGAAGGTTAAAGCACTCAGGGCAACCTCGAAAGGCCGCGCCGCCCTGGTCTCCCCACCGAGTCCCGTGTCCCTGGCTACACGGCCGCACACCGCCCTTCGCCGCTACCGGGACCCCAAGGTCAAGGCGCGAAGCACGCCGCTCAGAAACCACCAAATCACTGCCACTGACCCCAGAACACGAGTGCCGGGACCTGAGGGCCTCGCCGGGCCCGCCCTCGTCCACCGTCTACCTCCCCGCCGGCAACCGACTAAGCCGGTGCGGGACGACCCGCGGGCCCGCCGTCCCCGGGAGCCCCCGGGCGCGTCCAGACCCCAGCCCGCAGCTCCCAGGCCGCGCGCGGCGCCCGCCGGCCGCTCAAGCTGCCCCGCATCCCTTGGGACCCGCGCAGCCCCTCACCTAAGCCCGGCCCGGCCACTCAATCCCCCAGCCCCTCAGACTTCAGCCCCCGGCCCGGCCACTCAGTCTCCCAGCCCCCGAGACTTCAGCCCCCGGCCAGTCCACTCACCGAGCAGCAGCAGGAGCAGCGGCCGTCGCCGGGCCGTCGGAAGCCGCCATGGGCGCGAGCGGAGCTGGGCTGGGTCTGGCGGCTGACCCGGCGGAGTGAGGGCAGCTGGTCCCAGTGCGGCGCCCTCTGCAGGAAAGAGAGAAAAAAGCATTGTTAACCTGAGTTGCACGACTTTCCCTATTTTTTCTTCGTTTTTTTCTTCGGTTTTTATTTGTATGTCTTACTTAGACTCATTCTGCATCTAAAACCTGGTATGTAGCTTTTCCACTTAACATTTTAACAAGTTGTTCAAATAAGTTGCCATGCCATAAGTTACCTAACCATTAATTGATGATAATGTATTTATGCTTTTACCAAGTTATCATTCTTACAAACTAGTGTTAAACTTTCCAAAAATTCTAAAATTTTTAAATTCTAAAGTTCTCTTCTCCATATTTTGAACTACGTATTCACAGTGAAATCTGAGAACTGGGGTTAAAGTATCAGAGTTTTATTTACTAATTCACTTTTTTAAATAAATTTATTTATTTTATTTATTTATTTTTGGCTGCGTTGGGTCTTCGTTGCTGCATGCAGGCTTTCTCTAGTTGCAGCGAGCGGGGGCTACTCTTCATTGTGGTGCACATGCTTCTCATTGCGGTGGCTTCTCCTGTTGCAGAGCACAGGCTCTAGGCACGCGGGCTTCAGCAGTTGTGGCTTGTGGGCTCTAGAGCGCAGGCTCAGTAGTTGTGGCACACGGGCTTAGTTGCTCTGCGGCATATGGGGTCTTCCCCCGGCAGGGAGCAAACCTGTGTCCCCTGCAGTGGCAGGCAGATTCTTAACCATTGTGCCACCAGGGAAGTCCTAATTCACTTATTTATTCAACAGATACTTACTTCTATCTGGGTATCAGTGCTAGGTGTGGTGCTAGGGTTGGGAGCTAATGGGATTCAGCCATGGCTCCTGTCTTAGAGGACATGCTATCAGATTTTTAAGACTATGGATGTATAGAGACAAATTGCTTTCCGTTAAAAGCACGGTCCAAATTAGTGCTATAGATTATCGTAATTAAACTCCAATGGCAGTTGTAGAAATATATTAAAAATATAGACACAGATACAGTTATAGATGCAGACATACAGATACTGTATATGGACATATAGATGTGAACTTGTCTTGGAGAGGAAGGTAGCATTATGATGAATGTGTGAACATCTCTCATTCTTCTCTTTTCATTCCAATTCCTGCTTTAGTAGTAACCTATTTATCTAAAATATATGTAAATATCTGAATATCACTGCCAGTTATCTAATTTGAATATGATTTTTGCACATATTTCCCAAAATAGAGACATCAAAAGAAATTCTTAAGTTTTTAATATATTTTAATTGATATTGTCACATTGCTCCAGTATGATCTAGCTCTGGAGGAAATTCCAACCTGCCTCTAGGTCCTCAAATTCTCAGGTCATTTAATACTTAAAAATTCATTCAACAAATAGCATTCCAGCAAACTGCTTCCAAATGTTTCTCTCTCTCTACTCTGAATTCCCTCAAATTAATGCCACTCATAGAATCTTCCTTCCACCATTGCCATAGCAACTCAAAGTGGTTTCTCCCTTCTTTCAGTTCTCCCCAACCCAGCTACCAAAGCAACACTCCTGAAACCTGATTCTGATCATTTCGCCCTCTCAACCAGAAGCCTTTCATGACTCCCCACTAACCTCAGAGTAAGAATATCTGAAGACAATTTTTTCAAATCATATTTTCTCCTTCCTTTCAGGCAACTCCAGTTCCAGTTAAATCCAAATCCCCAGCTCCCCATACCCTTCACTTTTCCACCTACTTCCTTGATTCACTCTGTCTAGTTGACTAGTTGATCTAGAAAGCACGATGATGTCTACGTAGTGATAATAGTTGTCAAGAATCAACTATCTGCTTTGTGCCTGGGACTGAATGAGTGTTTCCAAATGTTATCTCATGTGCTTTAATCATCACAGCCTCTATTTCACATACAAAACAACTGTGACGACTTAAGTGACTTGTCCAAATTCACACAACTTGCTTAAATTTAGAGCTCTTTGGACTCCAGAGTTCTTGTTATTTAAACTTCAGTATATTCCATCATCCCAATACTACTTGGTTTTTGGGTTTTTGTTTTGTTTTTTGGTTGTTTTTTTCTTTTTTGGGGGGGCCACACCACGTGTCTTACGGGACCTTAGTTCCCCAACCAGGGATCTCACTGCCCCTGGCAGTGAGAATGCCGACTCCTAACTACCAGACTGCCAGGGAATTCCCAACTAGTTTTTTTTTTTTTTTTTAATTTTTTATAGCTACTTTATTTATTTATTTATTTTATTTTTGGCTGTGTTGGGTCTTCGGTTCGTGCAAGGGCTTTCTCCAGTTGCGGCAAGCGGGGGCCACTCTTCATTGCGGTGCGGGGACCGCTCTTCATCGCGGTGCGCGGGCCTTTCACTATCGCGGCCCCTCCCGTTGCGGGGCACAGGCTCCAGACGCGCAAGCTCAGTAGCTGTGGCTCACGGGCCCAGCTGCTCCGTGGCATGTGGGATCTTCCCAGACCAGGGCTCGAACCCGTGTCCCCTGCATTAGCAGGCAGACTCTCAACCACCACGCCACCAGGGAAGCCCCCCAACTAGTTTTTTAATCACAGTTATCACCAAATTCATGAAGTCCTTTCCCTCATTCCAGTTAGAAGTGATTTCTCACTCTTCCAAGTTCCTGTAAATCTTACTCTGTATCTCTAGCTCATCACTGATTATGTTTCCTCTTCATTTATTTAGGTAATATGTCTTTTTTCACTTTTTTATCCATTCAATATTTTATAATTAATATTTTATTAAGTGTGGGCCTAGTAAATGGCAAGGACTTTGCTAGGCATCTGGACTATAAAACAAAGTAAACATGATCCTTGCTCTCAAAAAACATACAATTAACTTGTGTTAAGAAAACTCAAAATAAATATATACTTACACATTTTAACTAGTTCTGTGAAGCAAAAGCATGGAGTACAGGAGACAATAAAGAAGGATCATATTGTGTATGTGGGCGGGGTGGAGGGGGTGAAGATTATTCAGAGTTGGCCTTGGTGAGGAAATAAACTGTCAGCCAAGACACCAAGATGAAAAGAAATTAGCCAAGTAAAGAATGGGAATGTGGAGGAACAACATTCTAAGCAGAAGGAAAATCACAGGCAAATGTTTTGAAGCAAAAAAAGACTATTTTCCAAGAATTAAAAGAAGGTCATTCAAGGATGCAGTATAAAGCTGTGCTGTTGTCTGTGTGAATGGAGCCCCACAGGGTTTTGCAGTGGTGCCCTGAGGTCAAAATGCCTTGAGAGTGAACCAATGGACTGGAAAAGTAGAACTGCATCCGTGTGGAAAGGAAGGCAGGACCACATCATTCAACAGTCTGCTAAAGAATTCACATCTATTTTAAGTGCAAAGGGAAGTCTCTTACAAGATTTAACCAGTGATTGCTATAATCCAATTTCAGATGTTTATTTATTCTTCTAGAAGGGAAACACTGTGGGTTGATACATCTATGCATACCTTTTATCTTTAATATGTCTTTAACTCCACAGTGCCTAATATAATTATTTGAGGATATCAGTTGTTTAATGCTTATTTCCTGAGATAAAATGAGTTAGCGTTTCTATCTTCATATAGGCATTGTCATTATGGCTATTTTCTTATATCCTTATGAGACAGGAGATAGATGGGCCCCAGGCTGAGCAGCTGGGGTCTGTCCGCTATGGACAGATACTCCAAGATGAAGATAAAAGCAGGAGCAAGGAGAAGGCTGGGCCCTGCCCAGATAAGAGATAAAGAGACCACATATTCCTCATTCTCAAAGTCAAGGAGACCTTCCCTACTACACATGCGCAGAAAGCCTCCTTGGAGGTCAAAGGGGGGGGGGGGCACCACCCCATAGTAGGTGAAGTCAACCTACCCATAGGCCTCTTGGCTAGAATCCATCTTGGCTAAGAGGTGCGCATGCACACATGGGAGGACCCTGAGATAAACCAAATACGGACTTAGAACCAGGCAAAGCAAGATGATTGGCCAGAGGAGACCTGGAACAAATGCCCCATATAAGTGATTCAAACTACCATGAGGGCGTGACTCTCTCTCTGAGCCTGCACATGTGAGTCTATTCACACATGTCTTTTTTCCTCCTAGTAAACACTTTACTTGTTTCACTACTTTCCGTCCTTTTGAGGGAATTCATTTCTACAAAGCCGATGGGCCAGGGCCTTGTCACTGGCCACTGGTCTAGTGGTCAGGATTCAGCGTTCTCACTGCCACAGCCTGACTTGTCTCTGGCTGGGGAACCAAAATCCTGCTTCAAGCCTCTGCAGGCTGAGGCCACTCAAAATGACTTACACTGGAGAATATGTGTGAAATTCTGCACCATTTTTCTCCCCAGGTGATATTTCTTTAATTGTTTTTAATCAAGTTTGAACCTTCCCAAATAGCTGACTTGAGCTCGTGATATTGTTGCTAGCTAGAAATGACCATGAACTACAGACGTTGGGTACAGTGATGACTTTGACAGTCTAAGTATAAAAGAACTGTCAAGGTTTTCACTCTAAGGCTACAGGTTACAGAAAATTCAGAAATAAAGTTTGGTGTTCCCTTTGAATCAATTTGTTACATCCTCTGCTAATCCCATTTCCAAAAGGGCTTACTTTCTAACGGATTACATACTATAGCCCTTGACCTTTCTGAGAGGACTGAATAAAGTTGAATTTGTAGCAAGTTAGAGGTTGTATAGAATAATAGAAGATGATCCTTTCCCAGTTGGAAATTCACTGGGTGGACTGATGCAAATTTATTAGACTGGGGAGGAAAAGTCACTTATACTGCATAAACCAGTGCCAATCAGTTGGTAGTAGCTGTATGGAGAAAGATTTGGAGACCACATTTGGGCTGGGGAAGAAATGATTAATGGTATCTGTCACATGTTCAGAAGGAGGAAATGGCATTTGAACACATGGTTATTTCTGCCCAAGCTCATTTAGTATAGCCAGGGCCTTGAGTGGTGTTTCTAATATGAGAGAATTTAATCAAAACACAAAGCAGGGGATTTAAAACAAGATTTTAAAGAATGGCAAAAAACACTATCCAGTATTAAAAAGGCTTGTGAAATTAAAAATAATATTCAAAGTGCTAGTAAATCAATAAGAAAAATGACCTCAAAATAAATTTGGGTAATAAGCCCAGCAGATATTGATTGTTTCAATAGTCCTTTATATTTAGCTTGCTTACTGAATTGTCCTCTAAATTTCTCATCATTGCTACCTTGATCCTCTCAGATTTTCACATGGAGAATCTGCAGGTAATTATAACAAATTGCATTGCAACTTCCAAATATCTAAATATTTTTTTCTTATTGCATTGACTAGAAGTTCTTTAAAAATAAAAATAATGAAGGAGGGAGTGTACATCTTTTTTCTGTTCTTACCTTGAATGAAATTATTTTAATATTTTACCATTGAGAGTCAGAGATTACAATAAGCGTTTTTTTTTTAATCAAAATAGAAGTTACATTTTATAAATAATTTTTCTGACATTAACTGATATGATTCATATGACTTTTTCATCTTTGAATATTATGTAATATATTTCCCAATATTGCTGAAATAAACATACTTGATTATGTTGTATTATTCATGCTCTAATGATTGATATACCAATCTTTTATTTTAAGATTTTTGTTTCAATGTTTGAAAAATGAGAATTGCCCAAATATTTTTTTCTTAGGTATAATTATTGGTAAGATTATTGTGTCAACACTATGCTTGTTTTATAAAATTCCGTACTTTGTTGCAATTTATGTTCTGGGAGCAACTTTAAGGTAGTGGCTAAGAATCCAGGCTCCCACAAATCAAAACAGTATGGTACAGGCATAAACAGACACATAGATCAATAGAACAGAATAGAGAGCCCAGAAATAAACCCATACTTATGCAGTCAATTAATTTAGGACAAAGGAGCCCAGAATATACAATGGGGAAAGAATAGTTTCTTCAATAAATGTTGGGAAACTAGACAGCCACATAAAAAAAAAGTGAAACTGGACCACTATCTTACACCATACAGAAAAATCAATTCAAAATGGATTAAAGTCTTGAATGTAAGATCTGAAATCATCAGAATCCTAGAAGAAAGCATAGTTACTTGATATCAGTCATGACAATGATTTTTTGGATTTGACGCCAATAGCAAAGGCAACAAAAGCAAAAATAAACAAATAAGATTACGTCAGACTAAAAAACTTCTGTACAGCAAGCAAAACCATCAACAAAATGAAATGGCAACCTATAGGATGGAAGAAAATACTTGCAAGTCATATCTGATAAAGGGTTAATACCCAACATATATAAAGAGCTTAACAACTCAATAGCAAAACAAAAACAAAAGCAAAAAACCCAAACAATCCAATATAAAAATGGGCAGAGGAGCTGAACAGACATTTTTCCAAAGAAGAAAGACAAAATGGCCAACAGGTACATGAAAAGGCGCTCAGCATAACTAATCATCAGGGAAATACTAATCAAAACCACAGTGAGATACCACTTCACACCTGTTAGAATGGTTATTATCAGAAAGATAAGAAACAACAAGTGTTGACGAGGATGTGGGGGAAGGGGAACACTTGTGCACTGTTGGTGGGAACATAAATTGGTGCCACCACAATGGAAAGCAGTTTGAAGCTTCCCCACAAAATTGAAAACAGCAATCCGGCAATCCCACTCTGGTATTTATCTGAAGGAAAAGAAATCACTATCTTGAAACGACATCTGTGCCCCTATGTTTATTGCAGCATTATTTAAAATAGCCAGGACATAGATACAACTTAAGTGTACATGATGAATGAATGGATAAAGAAAGCATGGAATATTATTCAGCCATAAAAAGAAAAAAAAAGTCCTGCCATTTGCAACAACATGGATGGACTTTGAAGGCATTATTCTAAGTGAAATAACTCAGACAGAATAAGAAAAATACTGTACGATCTCACTTATATGTGGAATCTAAAAAACACCCAAACTGATAGATTCAGAGAAGAGATTGGTAGTTGCCAGATATGGGGAGTAGGGGGTGGGCAAAATGGGTAAAGATGGTCAAAAGGTATAAACATCCAGTTATTTGATAAACAAGTCCTCAGGATGTAACATACAGCATGGTGACCATAATTAACAATACTGTATTGTATATTTGAAAGTTGCTGAGAGAATAGATCTTAAAAAATTCTCATTAGAAGAAAAAAAATTGTAACTATGTGTGGTGATGGATCTTAACTAAACTTGTTTTGGTAATTGTTTTGCAATATACACATATATCAAATCATATAATACAATGTTATATGCCAGGTATATCTCAATAAAATTTAAAAAAAGAATCTAAGCTCTCAGTTGTAAGCTATTTGGGATAGAAACCCAGTTCCATTACTTGCTAGTGTTCCCCATTTGTACGAAAAGAGATAACAATGGTATCTACCTCATAAGATTGTGACTATTAAGTGATAGTTCACACCAAGTACTTACCAGGATTTGTAGCAAGTAATAAGTACTCAATAGCTATGCAAACACATACACATAGGTACACTCAAAGAAACATAAAAATTGAGAATGTATTATATTTTAAAAGCTTCATAAAATTTGCCAGTAAATTAGTGACAACCTATTGCCTCTTGGACCCTTAATTCTTTGAAATCTCTCCCCTCTTTCTCCTATGTGTTTCCTTTTCAAGGCTCTCTGCCTCTTTTGTCTTTTTTATATTTAATTTGTATTAGCCCAGATAGCAACTATTTCAGTGAGATTCTAAAAATGTATTGGTGAGTTATACATAGCTTTTTTTTTTTTTTACATCTTTATTGGAGTATAATTGCATTACAATGGTGTGTTAGTTTCTGATGTATAACAAAGTGAATCAGCTATATATATACATATATCCCCATATCTCCTCCCTCTTGCGTCTCCCTCCCACCCTCCCTATCCCACCCCTCTAGGTGGTCACAAAGCACCGAGCTGATCTCCCTGTGCTCTGTGGCTGCTTCCCACTAGCTATTTTACATTTGGTAGGTGTGTATACGTCCATGGCACTCTCTCACTTCATCCCAGCTTACCCTTTCCCCTCCCTGTGACCTCAACTCCATTCTCTACATCTGTATCTTTATTCCTGTCCTGCCCCTAGGTTTTTCAGGACTTTCTTTTTTTTTTTTTTTTTTAGATTCTGTATATATGTGTTAGCATACGGTATTTGTTTTTCTCTTTCTGACTTACTTCACTCTGTATGACAAACTCTAGGTCCATCCACTTCACTACAAATAATTCAATTTCATTTCTTTTTATGGCTGAGTAATATTCCAGTGTATATATGTGCAATATCTTTTTTATCCATTCATCTGTTGATGGGCACTTAGGTTGCTTCCATGTCCTGGCTATTGTAAATAGAGCTGCAATCAACATTCTGCTACATGACTCTTTTTGAATTATGGTTTTCTCAGAGTATATGCCCAGTAGTGGGATTGCTGGGTCACATGGTAGTTCTATTTTTAGTTTTTAAAGGAACCTCCTTACTGTTCTCCATAGTGGCTCTATCAATTTACATTCCCACCAACAGTTCAAGAGGGTTCCCTTCTCTCCACACCCTCTCCAGCATTTATTGTTTGTATATTTTTTGATGATGGCTATTCTGACTGGTATGAGGTGATACCTCATTGCAGTTTTGATTTGCATTTTTCTAATGATTAGTGATGTTGAGCATCCTTTCATGTGTTTGTTGGCAATCTGTATATCTTCTCTGGAGAAATGTCTGTTTAGGTCTTCTGCCCATTTTTGGATTGGGTTGTTTGTTTTTTTGATATTGAGCTGCATGAGCTGCTTATAAATTTTGGAGATTAAATCCTTTGTCAGTTGTTTCATTTGCAAATATTTTCTGCATTCTGAGGGCTGTCTTTTCGTCTTGTTTATGGTTTCCTTTGCTGTGCAAAAGTTTTTAAGTTTCATTAGGTCCCATTTGCTTATTTTTGTTTTTATTTTCATTTCTCTAGGAGGTGGGTCAAAAAGGATCTTGCTGTGATTTATGTCATAGACAGTTCTGCCTATGTTTCCCTCTAAGATTTGTATAGTGTCTGGCCTTACATTTAGGTCTTTAATCCATTTTGAGTTTATTTTTGTGTATCGTGTTAGGGAGCTTTCTAATTTCATTCTTTTACATGTAGCTGTCCTGTTTTCCCAGCACCACTTATTGAGGAGGTTGTCTTTTCTCCATTGTATATTCTTGCCTCCTTTATCAAAGATAAGGTGACCATATGTGCGTGGGTTTATCTCTGGGCTTTCTATCCTGTTCCATTGATCTGTATTTCTGTTTTTGTGCCAGTACCATAAAGTCTTGATTACTGTAGCTTTGTAGTATAGTCTGAAGTCAGGGAGCCTGATTCCTCCAGCTCCATTTTTCTTTCTCAAGAGTGCTTTGGCTATTCAGGGTCTTCTGTGTTTCCATACAAATTGTGAAATTTTTGGTTCTAGTTCTGTGAAAAATGCCATTGGTATTTTGATAGGGATTGCATTGAATCTGTAGATTGCTTTGGGTAGTATAGTCATTTTCACAATGTTGATTCTTCCAATCCAAGAACATGGTATATCTCTGCATCTGTTTGTATCATCTTTAATTTCTTTCATCAGTGTCTTATAGTTTTCTGCATACAGGTCTTTTGTCTCCTTAGGTAGGTTTATTCCTAGGTATTTTATTCTTTTTGTTGCAGTGGTAAATGGGAGTGTTTCCTCAAATTCTCTTTCAGATTTTTTCATCATTAGTGTATAGGAATGCAAGAGATTTTTGTGCATTAATTTTGTATCCTGCAACTTTACCAAATTCATTGATTAGCTCTAGTAGTTTTCTGGTAGTATCTTTAGGATTCTCTGTGTATAGTATCATGTCCTCTGCAAAGAGTGACAGCTTTACTTTTTTCCGATTTGGATTCCCTTTATTTCTTTTTTCTTCACTGATTGCCATGGCTAAAACTTCCAATACTATGTTGAATAATTCTGGTGAGAGTGGACAACCTTGTCTTGTTCCTGATCTTAGAGGAAATGGTTTCAGTTTTTCACCATTGAGAATGATGTTGGCTGTGGGTTTGTCATATATGGCCTTTATTATGTTGAGGTAAGTTCCCTGTATGCCTACTTTCTGGAGGCATAACACCCATCATAAATGGGTGTTGAATTTTGTTGAAAGCTTTTTCTGCATCTATTGAGATGATCATATGGTTTTTCTCCTTCAATTTGTTAATATGGTGTATCACATTGATTGATTTGCATATGCTGAAGACTCCTTGCTTCCCGGGATAAACCCTACTTAATCATGGTGTATGATCCTTTTAATGTTCTGTTTGCTAGTATTTGGTGGAGGATTTTTGCATCTATGTTCATCAGTGATATTGTCCTGTAGTTTCCTTTCTTTTTGACATCTTTGTCTGGTTTTGGTATCAGAGTGATGGTGACCTTGTAGAATGAGTTTGGGAGTGTTCCTCCCTCTGCTATATTTTGGAAGAGTCTGAGAAGGATAGGTGTTAGCTCTTCTCTAAATGTTTGATAGAATTCGCCTGTGAAGCCATCTGGTCCTGGGCTTTTGTTTGTTGGAAGATTTTTCATCACAGTCTCAATTTCAGTGCTTGTGATTAGTCTGTTTATGTTTTCTGTTTCTTCCTGGTTCAGTCTTGGAAGGTTGTGCTTTTCTAAGAATTTGTACATTTCTTCCAGTTTGTCCATTTTATTGGCATATAGTTGCTTGTAGTAATCCCTCACGATCATTTGTATTTCTGCAGTGGCAGTTGTTACTTTTCCTTTTTTGTTTCTAATTCTATTGATTTGTCTTCTCCCTGTTTTTTTCTGGATGAGTCTGACTAATGGTTTATCAATTTTGTTTATCTTCTCAAAGGACCAGATTTTAGTTTTACTGATCTTTGCTATAGTTTCCTTCATTTCTTTTTCATTTATTTCTGACCTGATCTTTATGATTTCTTTCCTTCTGCTAACTTTGGGGGTTTTTTGTTCTTTTTTCTCTATTTGCTTTAGGTGTATGGTTTGGTTGTTTATTTGAGATGTTTCTTGTTTCTTGAGGTAAGATTGTATTGCTTTAAACTTCTGTCTTAGAACTTCTTTTGCTGCATCCCATAGGTTTTGGGTCATCGTGTTTTCATTGTCATTTGTCTCTAGGTATTTTTTGATTTCCCCTTTGATTTCGTCAGTGATCTCTTGGTTATTTAGTAGTGTATTGTTTAGCCTCCATGTGTTTGTAATTTTTACAGATTTTTTCCTGAAGTTGATATCTAGTCTCATAGCGTTGTGGTCAGAAAAGATACTTGATACAATTTCAATTTTCTTAAATTTACCAAAGCTTGATTTGTGACCCAAGATATGATCTACCCTGGAGAATGTTCCATGAGCACTTGAGAAGAAAGTGTATTTTGTTGGTCTTAGATGGAATGTCCTATAAATATCAATTAAGTCCATCTTGTTTAATGTATCATTTAAAGCTTGTGTTTCCTTATTTATTTTCATTTTGGATGATCTGTCCATTGGTGAAAGGTGGGGTATTAAAGGCCCCTACTATGATTGTGTTACTGTCGATTTCCCCTTTTATGGCTGCTAGCATTTGCCTTATGTATTGAGGTGCTCCTATGTTGGGTGCATAATATTTACAATTGTTATATCTTCTTCTTGGATTGATCCCTTGATCATTATGTAGTGTCCTTCTTTGTCTCCTGTAATAGTCTTTATTTTACAGTCTATTTTGTCTGATATGAGAATTGCTACTCCAGCTTTCTTTTGATTTCCATTTGCATAGAATATCTTTTTCCACCCCCTCACTTTCAGTCTGTATGTGTCCCTAGGTCTGAAGTGGGTCTCTTGTAGACAGCATATATATGGGTCTTATTTTTGTATCCATTCAGCCAGTCTATATCTTTTGGTTGGAGCATTAATGCATTTACATTTAAGGTAGTTATCGATATGTATATTCCTATTGCCATTTTCTTAATTGTTTTGGGTTTGTTATTGTAGGTGTTTTCCTTCTCTTGTGTTTCCTGCCTAGAGAATTTCCTTTAGCATTTGTTGTAAAGCTAGTTTGGTGGTGCTGAATTCTCTTAGCTTTTGCTTAGCTGTAAAGGTTTTAATTTCTCCATCAAATCTGAATGAGATCCTTGTTCGGTAGAGTAATCTTGGTTGTAGGTTTTCCCCTTTCATTACTTTAAATATGTCCTGCCACTCCCTTCTGGCTTGCAGAGTTTCTGCTGAAAGATCAGCTGTTAACCTTATGGGGATTCCCTTGTATGTTATTTGTTGTTTTTCCCTTGCTGCTTTTAAAATTTTTTCTTTGTATTTAAGTTTTCATAGTTTGCTTAATATCAAATTAATTAATTAACAAATTAATTAATATTGAACACTTCTGCCAGTGTTCAATAGGTGTTCTGTAGGAGTTGTTCCACATGTAGGTGTATTTGTGATGTATTTGTGGGGAGGAAGGTGATCTCCACATCTTACTCCTCCGCCATCTTGAAAGTCTCCTACATAGGTTTTTAAATATATAATTACCTGCTTCATCCCCTCTGATTTCAGGCTATATCCCATTTCTCTCTCCTAATAATTTTTTCTTCTTCAACATTGTCAGAAATTTGTCTGTTTATCAGTGTTTCCCAAGACCAGCTCTTGAATTAAACACTCGGTTTTTCTTCTTTTGGCTTTCTAATTTATTGATTTCTATCTTTATTGATTTCTTTCTCTCCTTTTGATTTTTATTTTCTGGAATGCATGGTCTCTGCCTGGCTGAGGATGCACAGTGGCAGGGAGGGGGGTGGGGCCTGGAGAGGAGACATGGGTCATCATCTGCAGCTAATGTTGACATGAGGCTGGCTTGTTTCCAACCCTAGTGTAGACTCTGGGCCTCTGGGTCAAGCATCATGTGGGAGAGTGGTTATGTGGGAGGGGCACAGAGCATCCTCTTTTCTGTCATATGTGGTCTCTCAGTAGACAGTTCTAGCATAAGAATGCGTGGTTTGAAATCAGAGACCTAGATTTGAGTCCAGGCTCTGCTACTTATTATCTTTGTGAAAAATTCCTTTACTTCTTTAAACCTCGTTTTCCTCATCTGCGAAAAGGGCATAATAATAGTATTTTCCTCCAAGGGTTATTGTAAGGATTAAATGAGATAATGCAGGGACTTCATTTATTTCACTGGCATGTCCCTCCTGATAAATATTGATGTGTGTGTGTGTATGTGTGTATATAAAATATTTCTTGAACTAATAATTCAAAAATATTCCTTCAGTAAGCCTAAGGAATTTCCACCCAGCCTTAAAACACTACATATTACTGGAACCCAATCTTGTGAAGAGATTGAAGAGCTCGCTGAACCTCTGCAGCTATTACATGATAAAAACGATTGAAGCCACTTGCCAACATAAAAGTGCCTTGTGCACAGTTATTAATAATACTGAGCAGTGCCCATTATAGAAAACCTACAGCTTTTATGCTTCCATAATTTTAGGCATGCTATCATCCTCTCAAGAAAGAAGAATCACCTCCAACACAAATCCTACCAGCTCTCTATTTTCCAATAAAGAGAACCTTACAAATGATGAAAACAGTGGCAGGTCCTTTCACTAGCCCCACTCACAGGCGGGGAAGGGATGTAAATGAGGAGCATTTACCTTGCCCTCCACAAATCACCACATGCTTGGTGGTTTCCAAGCTGACAGAAAGATCTTCCATTAACAGAGATGGGAAGGGAAGTGTTCCTCCTTCGACAAAGAGCCATTTCTGAAAAGGCACTTCCTTACGATAAAAAGGGCATGAAAAAATCATTCAGAGAAAAATAACCTAAATGGACTCCCAAAAGCAAACTGCATATTCTTGTACATGGCATGTACTACCACCACTTGTTTCAGGGAAGATACTTAGAGAAAATCTTTGACATTCTAGAAGCCTCTCCTCTTTTTTAGATGAGTTTTTATAATGACTCGACTTCCTGTTTAGAGGCAGGAAATTGTTATTTTTCTGCATTGCTGTGTATAAATTTTTAAAATTAGAATGTAATTTGTTGGGCTGATAGCAAATATATAACATTTATACTATATATAAAACAGAAGTCAGCCTCTATAAACTGCATAAAATGATGATAGAAAAATTACTATTTGAACAAAGTAAACATTTTAATCATAACCAGGGCACGTTAGAGAGAGTACCCTGAGAGAAAGTTATCTGTAAGATTAAGTAAAAACACTTGAATATGAGGATCCAGAGAGTAGAAAAAAATGTGAGGGGAGGGACAGGTCAAGGGCTGGTGCTGACAGCCCTCTCTTTGGTAAGAACCATAGGTCAGAGTCGCCCACTTGAGGGGATAACGTTCTCAGTAAGTCACTCCAGACACGAGCTTCATGGACCACTTCCTCCTCAGCATCCTCATAGGTAAGCATTCCAGCTGCTCTGCTCATCTGCCTGTGAGAATCAGAAAGCTGCCCAGACTTGCCATGCCATTTCTTGGGTCTCTGTCCTGTCAGCTAAAAACTTGGGAAAAAAAAAGATTGGGGTTTCATTTTGAAGAGGTAGGTGGGGAAGGAAAACAACTACAGTTTAAGATGAGTAGCTTCTATTTTTTCCCTTCGTCACTAAGTAGTCTTGGGGCAAAACTGTCTTTTACAAAAAAGACTACATGTGATTTTTGTTTGAAACAGGATCCCAGTAAACTAATGCTTCCTCCTTTGATGGAGCCATTATTAGAGCTTGAGCCCATGATATTAAATGTTACAGTCTTTAAAAAATTATCGGGGGACTTCCCTGGTAGCGCAGTGGTTAAGAATCCACCTGCCAATGCAGGGGACATGGGTTCGAGCCCTGGTCCGGGAATATCCCACATGCCACGGAGCAACTAAGCCCATGCGCCACAACTATTGAGCCCACGTGCCGCAACTACTGAAGCCCGTGCGCCTAGAGCCCGTGCTCCACAACAAGGGAAGCCACCGTAATGAGAAGCCCAAGCACTGCAATAAAGAGTAGCCCCCACTTGCCACAACTAGAGAAAGCCTGCGCACAGCAACAAAGACCAAACGCAGCCAAAAATAAATACATTAAATAAATAAATTTAAAAAAATAAACATAAAAAAATGTTTTTAATTAAAAATAAATTAAAAATAAAAAATTATCGGTCATTTCCATAATAATGTGAAAAGAGGTGAACAACTATGTTTTTCATGTTATGTATCTTTTCCCAAGGTTCTATTCCATATCAGCTGCTAACAGGTTAAGATAGCAGATGCTTAATACATATGAAACTTTTTTCAAGATGGGCCTCTTATGGCTTCTTGCATGTTTCCTGAGGATTTTCTGAATTCAATATTCAAGTATCAGTCAAAAATCTCCAGGACTTAGTAGTGTAACAATGTTCCACTCTACATTTCTTATCCAGTGATAATGTTTCCATTGTGTGGAATTATGTTTCTCTTGCCCAATATAGATGTAAGATTAATTTGGAGTATTTGGTGGAACAGATGTTATACTTGGAAGATAAGGAGCAGGAAATCCCTCTGGATAAATAACTCTGAGAGGAAAGGCCACAGTGAAAAGTTGGGTTCCATCAACTTTCAGTTAAAGTTCTTTCCTCCCATTGTCAAGCAGAATACAAAAGTTTTTCTTATTTTCAGAAAATGATGAAATTGGGAAGGAATGTGAAATGCTTCAGAGGAAGGGAAAGGGCATTTCCTTTCCTTGTTATAGCTTTGCTCGGGATCTTTATTAAAAGATAAACCTGAATCCTGCCTGCATTTGCTCTCAGTGTTGTGGGAACTATCATAGCCATGAAATCTCTTGTGATTTTGTCAGCCAGAGTTGTCTTTTTAAAAAAAAAATAAATTTATTTATTTTTGGCTGCATTGTGTCTTTGTTGCTGCGCGCTGGCTTTCTCTAGTTGTGGCGAGCAAGGGTTACTCTTCATTGTGGCACACGGGCTTCTCATTGCAGTGGCTTCTCTTGTTGTGGAGCATGGGCTCTAGGTGCACGGGCTTCAGTAGTTGTGGCACACGGGCTCAGTAGTTGTGGCTCGCGGGCTCTAGAGCACAGGCTCAGTAGTTGTGGTGCATGGGCTTAGTTGCTCTGTGGCATGTGGAATCTTCCCGGACCAGGGCTCGAACCCATGTCCCCTGCATTGGCAGGCGGATTCTTAACCACTGCGCCACCAGGGAAATCCCCAGAGTTGTCTTTATTGAATTTACTCAAGGACTAGTAAAGGTACTGGTAACAGCACCCACCTGCAAATCTTGCTGGTAGAACTACCTGGTGAAACCAGGAAAGGGATCAGGGTTTTAGTAAGCAAACTGAAAACTACAGACAACATAGACACCTCTCGCCCCCTATTGTTAAAAATGTATAAATCTGGAAATACATCCAGCTAGACTCAGCACCAGGTACTTCTCTTTTGTCTTGTGATTGGGGCCGTTACCCATGCAGAGAGCTTCTTATTACTTTCACCAACCTACCAGATGGCCCAGTCAGTCCATGCCTTCATTATTATTGTAGCCAAGTGGATATTGTCATGTCAAGTATGAGGAACGGACTGGTTAGGAGGGCTGCAGCGTACACAAAGCTGCTGTGGAGAGCCCTGCTAATTGCCCTGTGGTCCAAACTCAGCATCACTGTGATTTCCTGACAACAGTCCAGATGGCTGCAGCCTCTACTGCAGGCATGCCAGCCTGGGAAGGAGGGCACTGACACCTGCTCAAGGAAGACGGCTGAGCCCATTAATTCTGATTTACAAAGATGACACGGATTCTAGAGTGTTGGCCAGGTGGAGCCCCGTAGCCCATTTTTAGAAACCAGTCACTGAGGCCTCCTCATCCATCCACTTCCCTGCCCTCTGGCCTTGCTTGTAACAAAAAGTTACTTGCAGCCTTTAAACTGTTTGCTCTCTAGCTTTATTGCTGGCAGAAAATAGTGCAGTTTATCAACATTATCTCATATCGGCAGATCCCAGACAGTGAAATGGTAGTTGTTGGGGCCATTAAAAGATACTTCCACACTCTGCCTGGTGCAGAATTTATAGAGCCTCCCAGCATAAGGTCCTGGAAAGTACAGATCGCCTCATTATATGAAATGACAACCTAGCACCTCAGAGATAGGGTAATTCCAAGTACTCACGGGCCTCAGGTACAACTGGGCTTTTGAGGCTTGTTAAAAATGATGCTGATAAACTTTTAAGATTTTTATGAGATTCATCTTTTCCTATGCTCAGACTTTCAAGGAAAAATATGCTTGCTTCACCCCACAAAGCTCCTGCAAATCCCTTTCTGAGCAAATTCATATTCCTTTCTTATCAGTTTTGCTTTTTGTACTTGCCTGTATTTCCACACGTATTTCTACATATGTGTGGTGTTTTCTGGGCTCCTCAGAAGTGGAGGCTGAGACAGGGATTCTTATGCGCATGGTTTATTGAAGGAGCGCTCTGAGGAAAATGAAAGTGGGGGGAGCAGGGTGGGGCAGAGAAAGGAGCTGAGCAAAGCAGTGGCCTCAGCTTGATCCCACAGGGACCGTGGAGGATGAGTTATACCCCAGAGATGGTCACACCTTGTGGTAAGGAAGCCATTCTCTTGCCCCTCTGTCAGTGAGTCGTAGTCCTTGATGTGGAGGAGGGATGGGCAGGATTTGCTGTAACTCTCAGGCAAGCAGGATTTAGCTCGGTGGAAAGGCGATGCATGGTCATCATGATGTTGAGGCTTCATCACCTGGGAATTTGTTAGACCTGTCAGTTCTCAGGGATATCCTCAGATCTACTAAATCAGAAACTCTGGAAATGGAGCCCGGAACTCTGAGGGTCAACAAACCCGCCAGGTGATTATGATTCATAATATTATTTGAGCACCACTCTTTTACGTCAGTTCCCTGAAGAACGGGGTCATCACTCACAGCAGCTGCAAGATGGGTGCACAAGCCTGGTGAAGGAGATCAATGATTTCTATCAGGTCTCAGGAAAGCTTTGTGCAAAGAAAGAAAAATGGAGGCTAAAGCTTAAGTCTGAGGAGATGTTAATTGGGTAAAAGAGGTGGATTTCTAGGCAAAGGGAGAATCATATATGAAGGTTCTAAAGTGAAAAAAGGTTATAGTTTATTGAAGAACTGACTGAAGAGTAATATGGCCAGAGCATCAAGCACAAGGTAAATAACAGTGCCAAGTGAAAGTTGAAAGGTAGGCTGGGGTCAGAAGGGTGATTCTAATGGCTAAAAATAACAGCAGTTAACATTTACAGAGCATTTTCTATGTGCCAGACACTTTGCCAAGAGCTTCTCATACATTGTCTTAATTAGTCCTCATAAGAAAAGATGTAGAGAGATTAGATGAGGACCTTGAGCCTTAACTAAGGAGAACAGCAGTGAGTGATGGAGCAGAGCATTGACTGAAGGCTTTGTCTGGGTACAAAGCCCCCACTCTTAACCACCACCCCATCCTGACATGGTATGGGTTTTTGGAGTCTTATCCTATGAGCCATGGGAAACCACTCAAGGTTTTAATTGGGAAACTGACATAGTCATATTTATACTGTATGAAGAGCATTTTAGCTGCTTGAGATACAATTGCCATATAACATTGCCTAAGTTTAAGGTATACAACAGTGATGATTTGATACATGTAAACATTTATATGTTTATTATTACATTTGCTTAAGAACAGAAATACAGGGACTTCCCTGATGGCGCAGTGTATAGGACTCCACGCTCCCAATGCAAGGGGCCTGGGTTCCATCCCTGGTCAGGGAACTAGATCCCATGTACATGCTGCAACTAAGAGTTTGCATGCTGCAACTAAGAGTCTGCATGCCACAACTAAGGAGCCCGCCTGCCGCAACTAACACCTGGTGCAACCAAATTAATAAATAAATATTTTTTAAAAAGAACAGAAATACAAGCACTAAACACGTTTTTTTTCAGAATAAAGGATAATTGCCCACCATCTAACCCCAAAGCACCCCACACTGCTGCAGCCATCCTTATATTCCCCGCCCAACCCCAGCGAATGTGATTTAGTAAATCTGGAGTGGGGCCTGAAGGCTACATATATATTTTTTAATCTACATTTTAAAAATACAAGTTCCCTAACAGATTTAAACGCAGGCGTCCTTACCCAAAGGACTCTGCTTGCTTCCACGCCCCCTCCTTCCGGAAGAAGGAGCCGCAGATTCCACGTCTCGCGACAGTTTCGTCTTTTTACAGAATCTACTACAGGTCTTGCGAGAATGGCTCGTCCAATCATAAGGCTGGACGGAGGGCAAAGGTAGCAGCTCAGTGGAAGGTCAGGTCCGGGCTTCTAGGGTGTTCGCGCTGCGGCTGGTGCCCACGCCAGACGAGCCGTCTCGCTGGAACTTTGACCTCCGAGGTGAGTCACGTGATATCCCTCAGGCGGTTTGCGAGTTCACTTAACCTGGGTAGCACCCCGGGTTCTCATTCTCCGGTTCTCGGCCTGTGAGGTGCTGAATTCCGGGTCTGACGGAGAGAGACCAGATGGTGTCTATGAGTGTGTGGGGTGGGGGGCGGGGAGCTGACAAATAGAATGGCTGCTAGTACCGAAGTAGGAAAGACCCCGCGGTGGAGGAGGTTTAGCGAGATCTGAAGCTGAGCAGGGAAGACAATCTGAGGGGGTAAGATGAGGGCGTGGAAGGAGTGGAAGAGACGGAAAACTGGCAGTGGCTGCGCTAAACATTTCTAGGGGAAAAAATAGACGCAAAGAATATGTATCAAGAAGCAAACCGAGAACAAGGAGAAGATTTCAGCCCCATTATTTCAAGTGTGTTGCGAGATGGGGACCCACTTTGGGTCCCAACTAGGATAAGACGCTGCTCTGCAGAATTTGGGCTTGAATGGAGAGAAAAAGAAAAACGTTGTGTGCTAACCACAAAGAGGCCAGAGCCAAATTTTGCAGCAGGAAGCCAAACTACGAAGCCCCTGGTCCAGAATATTATCTGAAGTCATATTTCTCCATGGAACTCATAATCAGTAGGGAAGGCCTCAGTTTGGTGTAAGGAACAGTACTGAGTGTTTTTTGTTTTGTTTTGCTTGACTTTTATATTAGGCTAACTTTTCTTCAAAGAGCCATTCGCAGTTTTCCCATTTGGATCTTAGGTCATCTGGAGATGGCATTTGCTATGTTTCAGACCCTCATTTGCCCTGCCTTTTTCTCTCCTATCTCCATCTCCACAGCTTTCTCTCTCATCTCCATGAAGATAGTTTTTGAATGTCTCCATCTATTGGTGCTTGCTGCTCCAGTTCCAGGGCTAAACACCAGAGTTGAAACAGTTTATCATAGCTTCAGCCTGTCCACCTGTTGAGAGCTGGGTATTAAATTTCATTGCCTGTGTTGCCCAGTGTCTGGTTTTCTAGGACTGAGATACTGCAGCTTTAAATGTCAACACTTTTTCCCATGGAGGGACCGCTTGCCTTAATCTCACTTTTCATCTTTTTAAACATGTCTTCTTTCAGAGCTTTTTCATTCTATTTTCTGAATATATCCACTAGCCAAAAAGACTTTGCAGCACTTTAATTACTATTTAAAGAAATAGGGATGCTGATAAGTGTTTAAAATTATACATGCAAGTATAATTATTTTTATTTTATTCTCTCACACTGCCGACCCCAAGAAAGATTTTTTTTCCCTGATTGCATGTCACTGTGTGTTCTGGTTTCTCTCGTCCAGGAGTGATAGTCCAACCCCTCTCTTCTACAGAAATCTTTCCAGTTGCCTCCCATGGGATGAGAATCTATGTTCTACACCCCCAGGCACCCTGGAGAAAGGAAGCTCAGGAGGAGGAGAAGTGGGCCCAGCACACGGAAGAGGACCGTCCCTGACCACCACCACTGGCCTTGCTTATGGTGTCTTTCAGGTACATTATCTCATTTAAGACCCACTTAGTCCTACAAGTGACTTAGCATTGGTGTCTCAGAGAGGAAACTCAGGATCAGAGACATGAGACACTTTCCAAGGTCATGTGTCAAGTGAGTGGCTGAGTTACAACACAATATTTTTGAGGTCCAAATGGTGAAAATTGTTTTCACCAATATCCCACAGTTTAAGGACTTCAGATCTTCACTAGGACCAGCATCTGTGCTTGCTCACTGTGCTTCATCTGCCATCTGTAGTACAGCAGTTCCCCCTTATGCATGGGAGATACATTCCAGGACCCCAGTGGATGCCTGAAACTTCGAATAGAACCAAACCCTATAGATACTATGTTTTTTCCTATACATACATATCTATGGATAAAGTTTAAGTTATAAATTAGGCATAGTAAGAGATTAACAACAAAAACTAATAATAAAATAGAACAATTATAATATACTGTAATAAAAGTTATGTGAATGTGGTCTCTCAAAGTGTCTTACTGTACAAATTCAATGCCTTTTCTATATTTATTTATTTGTTTATTTATCTTTGGCTGTGTTGGGCCTTCGTTTCTGCGCCTGGGCTTTCTCTAGTTGCGGCAAGCAGGGGCCCCTCTTCATTGCGTTGTGTGAGCTTTTCATTGCGGTGGCTTCTTTTGTTGCGGAACACAGGCTCTAGGCATGCAGGTTGCAGTAGTTGTGGCATGCGGGCTCAGTAGTTGTGGCTCGAGGGCTCTAGAGCACAGGCTCAATAGTTGTGGCGCACGGGCTTAGTTCCTCCTCGGCATGTGGGATCTTCCTGGACCAGGGATCAAACCCGTGTCCCCTGCATTGGCAGGCGGATTCTTAACCACTGCGCCACCAGGGAAGTCCCTGCCTTTTCTATCTTAACTAAGCACTTATCATACATTGTGGCCATAACTTTTGCAGTTTAATGTGCAACAGCAAAACTAGCAGAAATTTCTTTTTCCTTCTTCACAATTTCACAGATAGAGGATTGGTTTTTACTGTAGATCTTAGCAACCTTAGCATACAATTTTTTTTTCCTTATTGAGAATTTTCCCCTTTTCACGTAAAGGAAGCACTTTACAGGTTCTCACTGGCATATCTGAATTGCGAGTATCAGTACTCTTGTGCTTTGGGCCATTATTAAGTAAAAGAAGGGTTACTTAAACACAAGCACTGTGATACCAAAACAGTCAATCTGATAACTGAGATGGCTACTAAGTGACTAAGGGGCAGGACACTCTGGCAACAGGCATGATTCATATCCTGGACTGGATGTAGCAGGGCAGTGCAAGATTTCACTACATTACCCAGCATGGCATGCAGTTTAAAACTTATGAATTGTTTATTTCTGGAATTATCCATTTAATATTTTTGGACAGTGTTTGACCACGGGTAACTGAAACCTGAGAAAGCAAAACCATGGTTAAGGGGAGACTACTGTATCAGCTGCAGGATAACCATAGTCATAGTAGTAACAGGACACTTTTAGTGAGTTGTCAAGCTTTCTAGAAAATGTTAAGAGAAATTTGGGTGTACAGTTTTACTAGTGAATAATATAAATTATTTTTAAATTAAATTAAAAAGGGATACATTAATGGTGCATGTCATGCAATTAAATGTCCATAATTTTAAAAGACAAAACACAAGTTCAAGGACACTGTGATTTTAGAAGCCCACATCAGGCTAGCCCTCAAAGCTAACCTGAAGGTCCACATTCCCTCTCTGCTACTAAGGCTAATAATGTTGAAAATTGAGAAACATTGTTGGCTTAAATATCTTCTTGAATGGATTCGTTTTCTTTTTACCAGTGATTCTGTCATTTCCTTGAAGTTGGGGACTGAGAGAGAGGTAAGGAGCTAAGTGTTCCCTTGTGTACAGAAGCGTCCAAAAACAAGATGGTTTTACAGCATTTACAATTCATGGCACTGCCCTTCCCTCACAACTATATGTTTATGTTTAATGTGGATGTCAGCATCCTTGCCTTCTAAGATGGTTGACCTGTTGTCAGTCACAAAGTAAGGCCACGGCCTAGTAGGTTAATGGCAGATTATTCTTGAATAGAGACTATTTGAAGATTATGTCATATGTAAGAGAAGGATCTTCAGGGAAGAAAAAATAAAGGTTGGCCTTAGTGTTCAGAGCTTAGAAAAAGAAAAGAAGGAACTTTGACTTCTGTTCTATTTCTGAAATTTAGCATGGCTCTCTAAGAGGACTGGAATCCATTCAAGAAAGGCAGAGAGTTTTTGAAATTGATACCCAGTATTTAAAGATGATGTTGATTTGCTGATCAAAGTCAACTCTTCAGCCTCGCATATAAAACCCTTTGCCTAATTTTCTCCATGTTAAATTATCAGTGTTATTTCTTGTTACTCCCAGTGATTTTCATTCTGAGGCTGCTGCCTGGTCTCCCAGAACATTAATATTTATGATTGTCAATGCCCATACCACTGCTCCTGGCACAAATTTGCAACTTACTTAAGCTCATCAAAAATAGATAGACTCTTCCTGTGATGAGTATCATTGCCTTTGTGCTTAAAATTATAAATGAACTTTAGTATAAGTGCTAAACTTCTGACAAAATCCTGTGCAAAAGTGAAACTGGTTTCTCAAGTGGCTATTATAAAACAAATCCAAAACTCCTAACAGCAAAAGTATGGATTTTGTTTCTTTGTTTGCTACTTTCCTCATACTTTATTTAAAAATGTGCTTAAAAATTAAATTGTTCTAAATGGCTGAAAGTGAAAAAGATGCTAGTCTAATTGCTCGTTATTTTTTTTTATTTTTTTAAATTTATTTTTATTTTTTTAATGCTATTCTTGTCTGCTTACATTCTTTTTATGTATGTACGTATGTATGGCTTTGTTGGGTCTTCGTTTCTGTGCGAGGGCTTTCTCTAGTTGTGGCAAGTGGGGGCCACTCTTCATCGCGGTGCGTGGGCCTCTCACTATCACGGCCTCTCTTGTTGCAGAGCACAGGCTCCAGACGCACAGGCTCAGTAATTGTGGCTCACGGGCCTAGTTGCTCCACGACATGTGGGATCTTCCCAGACCAGGGATCGAACCCGCGTCCCCTGCATTGGCAGGCAGACTCTCAGCCACTGCACCACCAGGGAAGCCCTAATTGCTCTTTTTTATACCTGAGTCCCACTGGCCAGAAGCAAAAATATTCAACTCTGTTAGCTATTTATCCTATAATATTTATATTAATATTTCTAAATACTATGTTTACATTGCGGTTTGTGGAGTTAGCCATTCAGATGTTACTTATTGATTTATTCCTATGGTTGATTAGGGTTTAGCCAAAAAGAATGCCCCCCCCACCATTTCTTCTCTATATTGCCAATATAGTTATTTCATATACTATGGTTAAATCAATATTCAGTATTTATGTTTATGGCTGTAAGTAACTGCCCTTGCTGAAATACACTCTCAAAGAGTCAATTCCAGTTAGTGAAATATGGTTATGTTTTGTGCATTACAAAACAATTTTTTTTTCTATGTATTTATTACAAATTCATCCAGAATGCTTTCATTTTCTTTCTAATCAAAGACATCAAACAATTCATCAGTGCATTTTATTTTTCCTAGAGACTTTCTTTGTGTTCCCTCTCTAATTTAAACTGGTTGTTCTTTAGACTTTTGGGCACACATTGTTCCAGAACTGTCCTACATTATCCAGTGTTGATCTCCTGTTTACCCATTTCTTGGTTTATTCTACCTCTTAGTAAAGTACATCCTTCAAAAGTTTTCTAAGAAGAAAGGTACTTAGGTAAACTGATTCCGCCTGTCTGTCATTCTATTTATTTTAACCTTAAGTTTGAGTAGTTTGGCTGGGTATAGAATTCTTGGATGGAAAAGGTTTTTCTTCAGAATTTTGGATGTATTTTCTTTTACTTTTCAGTACTGCTGCTAAGAAGTCTGAAAACTTATTCCTTTTTTTAAAAATAAACATTCCCAATATCATCATCCAGAGATAACCTCTTTTTTTTAAATTAATTTATTTTATTTTATTTATTTTTGGCTGCATTGGGTCTTCGTTGCTGTGCACGGGCTTTCTCTAGTTGTGGTGAGTGGGGACTACTCTTCATTGCAGTGTACAGGCTCCTCATTGCAGTGGCTTCTCTTGTTGCAGAGAATGGGCTCTAGGCGCGCGGGCTTCTGCCACGCAGGTTCAGTAGTTGTGGCTTGTGGGCTCTAGAGCGCAGGCTCAGTAGTTGTGGTGCACAGGCTTAGTTGCTCTGCGGCATGTGGGATCCTCCCAGACCAGGGATCGAAACTGTGTCCCCTGGATTGGCAGGCAGATTCTTAACCACTGCACCACCAGAGAAGTCCCTGAAAACTTATTACTTCTGATCTTTTGTATTTTACATGTTTTATTTATTTATTTTTACTTAGTTCCTAATGTTCTGAAATGATATGGCTTGGGGGAGGTTGTTTTTCTGTTCATTGTGGCAGACAGGCAGAAATGATCCCTGTCAATCTTGAGAGATTTTGTTATTTCTTTAATTCCTCCCCCACTTTTACCCCGTTCTGTCTTTCTAATTGTTCTACTATATTTTTTATCTTCTCGATTTTTTATAGTTTATTTTCTATTTTTCATTTTTGGCCTTTTGCTCATGTTTCTGGAATTACCTCAGTTTTATTTTAACAATTTCTATTATTTTTTTATTGTTCAAAATTCATTTTTCTTTCTCTAAAGCTCTTATAAAAATTGTATTATATTTTTGTTTCATGGATGCAATATCCTTTCTTATCCCTTTGAGGATATTAGAGGTATTATTGTTCTTGTTGTCATCATAATCTTTCTTTTCCTCTGTCCCCTTTATAGTCTCTGTTTCCTCTGAGTTATTTTTCATTTGTTTAGACTGTTTATCAAGTTGGAAACTCTTCTCAACTTGATTCTCCCTGGATGTCCATTTGTATTTAAGAGTGAGATATTAAATAGGTGATTTTAAAACTCTGCATACCTGGAAAAGATTTATCTACTGATAGAATTCACTGTAGAGCAGTTGGGTTTTGAAAGAGTATATTAATTTCTGTTGGTGTTTTTGTGTTGGGTTGGTCATCTCTACAAGAAGATCTTCTAATATTTTGTCTGAAGTGTATACTTGGTTGCTAACAGTCTGGGAAGCGAGAGGGAGAGGTCAGGCTTTCACTTAATGCCATTTCAGCCTTGTGTTCAGCCTTCTCCACTGTTCTTTGTGTTCTTCAGTCAGTGGATTCTCTTCATTCACCTTCTCCGGCTTTGGTTGGGAGGTGGGGAAGGTAGTAATCAATTAGCCATGTGGAGTGGCAGAGGATACTTGGACATATAAGCTCTCCGTCTGTAAACTTTGAAGCACTCTCCCTATTTTCAGCCCATGTGCCATTTCCAACTTCTATAACACCAGTTGACTCTAAATCCTGAAAATGTGTAGGGCATCTCAGGTCTAATTCTGACTAGGAAGATCTTCCTCTTTAAGCATTTAGTTTATCTAGTCTAGTTTTCTCAAGTAGAGAGTCTCCACTCTCCGATCTGCATTCCATCTCCCCAAAAGGTGTTGAAATCTCCAATCCACTGCTGCTGCATTGCCTGTTACCTCTGCTCTCACTATTTATGTATTTTTATTAGATTACTAATGTTTTAATGGGATTTTAGAGAGATATAATATAAAAATGCTGAGTTAATTCTTGAAATTCTATTTAAATTAAGGTAAGAGCCATGGCCTGACTGGAAGGGGCTTCCTTTTCTACTAATTAGGGGAAGATAAGAGACATAATACATGCCCTGTGTGTCTTTAAGTTTTTATTACTTTGAGACCTGCTTAAACATGACTAAGTGAAACTATTTTTTCTCTAATCCTCAGTCCTTAAATCCACTAAAAAATTTAAATATTGAATACAATTTTAAAGAAATAAGGAAATGGCCACCACCCAACCCACAAACCCTAAACCACACCAAAAATTGCTGTGAAATATTCCCTGAGGTGAAAACACCAACATATCTAATTCAAGGCTACACAATTTGCAGCTCATCCTGGTTCTGAAAACTAGGCGTAGCCTATCCTTGCCTAATTCATGTAGTAGTAGAAGTATGGCATCTCATATCAATATAAAATATGTGGCACTGGCTTAGCTGCTGGCTCGAGAGTGGTAAGGAAACTGATGTTAGAAAACGGAAAAATGGAAACCCATGTTATAGTGGAAAATATCTCATAAATGGTAACCTGCAGTAACTTGGTAGATGGGACCATGTAGGTACTGAACTAAAAGCAGTTGGGTGCATTTGGCAAGCAATTAAAAGAGTGATATGAGCTAGTTAAAATAATTGGCCAGTTTGAAAGTGGAAATGAAAAGAGATAAATTGATATCAGAAATTTGGGACAATGTAGAGTTAGAATAGCTGATTTCTTTTAGACTGAAAATGTAAAAGATTAAATAGAAGAAGTCTTAAGATCCATTAAAACTTAATCTGTTGGAATAGACCAAATTAAAGGTATGGCCATCACCTCTAAAGGTAAAGTTAAAATAGCAAAGTGAATTAAGAAGCCTCAAAGGAAAAATAAGAATAAGGGCATAGCATTTTCGGAATAGCTCACTAGCTCTAAGGTAATCTAGTTTAAAACTAAAAAGATATGAGGACAAAAGAAATGCAATTTACATGAAAAACATGTTCTTAAAAAGATCTCTCTTATACACTACCAAATGTAAAATAGTTAGCTAGTGGGAAGCAGCAGCATAGCACAGGGAGATCAGCTTGGTGCTTTGAGATGACTAGAGGGGTGGGATAGGGAGGATAGGAGGGAGGCTCAAGAGGGAGGGGATATGGGGACATGTGTATGTTTATGGCTGATTCACTTTGTTGTACAACAGAAACTAGCGCAATATTGTGAAGCAATTATACTCCAAAAAAGATCTATTAAAAAAAAAATCTCTGGCACGTGAAACTTGCTGTGACGGAATGCGCAAGAAATCTGTTACGTTTTGAGATTCTATTGTCAAATATATTATGAGGCTGTATTTAAATGTCCTGTAACTGAGTCTTGGACACCTACCCATCATGAGCAGAATGTGGAGTGGGAAAGTTGTGCACCTGTAAGCAGAGTGTGTTCCCCAATACCCACTTCAGAGATGGCCAAGGAGGAGAAAGGTAAAGGAAGAACCCCGCATAGTGGGGCCAGGGATTACAAAGAACAATGGACAAGGAAGCTTTTCCCAAGAGAAAAGTCAGGACCAAGCAAGGGATCATTCCTCACCCTGGAGAGGGCCTGTCACAATGTTGTCCCAGCTAGCCATGAAAGGGTTACCTTTCATGTTTTAAATAAGTTCTTATGAAAATAATTCAGAAAACTGATCTTGCAGAAACTTTTACAGTTGAATCTCTTCTCAGTTATATAACATTCCTATAAGCCTTGGGTGATGCTTATTTTGAACTTCAGTGAGATTCACTATAGTGATTATAGTGCTGTTTTCTGGATGATGTGTTCCATCAGTGATTCCTCCAGTGATAAGGAACCTGCTATACTGAGCTAGGACAAAGTTAACCTTAATGTATGGAGCTGATGACAATGAAAGTAATCCAGGCAAGTTAATCATTTAAAACCCAATATTCTTTGGATATTTGTTTAGCATTTACATGAAGATGTTATTAAGAATCTGATTTTATACAGATGGCCAATAGACACATGAAAAGATGCTCAACATTGCTAATTATTAGAGAAATGCCAATCAAAACTATAATGAGGTACCACCTCACACCAGTCAGAATGGCCATTATTAAAAAGTCTATAAATAACTAATGCTGGAGAGGGTGTGGAGAAAAGAGAACCCTCCTACACTGTTGGTGGGAATGTAAGTTGGTACAGCCACTGTGGAAAACAGTATGGAGGTTCCTCAGAAAACTAATAATAGAATTACCATATGATCCAGCAATCCTACTCCTGGGTATATATCTGGACAAAACTATAATTCAAAAAGATACATGCACCCCTGTGTTCATAGCAGCACTATTCACAATTGCTAAGACATGGAAACAACCTAAATGCCCATTGACAGATGAATGGGTAAAGAAGATGTGGTACATATATACAATGGAATACTACTCAGCCATAAAAAAGAACAAAATAATGCCATTTGCAGCAACATGGATGGACCTAGAGAGTATCATACTAAGTGAAGTAAGTCAAAAAGAGAAAGACAAATACCATATGATATCACTTCTATGTGGAATCTAAAATATGACACAATGAACCTATCTATGAAACGGAATCAGAATCCCAGACATAGAGGACAGACTGGTGGTTGCTGAGAGGGAGGGGGTTGGGGGGATGGATGGAGTGGGAGGTTAGGGTTAGCAGATGTAAGCTTATATGTATAGAATGGATAAACAACAAGGTCCTACTGTATCGCACAGGGAACTGTATTCAATACCCTATGATAAACCATAATGGAAAAGAATATATTAAAAAATGAATGTATATATATGTATAACTGAATCACTTTGCTGTACAGCAGTAATTAACACAGTATTGTAAATCAACTACAGTAAAAAAATCTGATTTTATATTAACAAAAATTGTATACTTCTTTCTATCAAAAATAAGGGAGTTTTACATGCGTTAGATATAAAACATTTTTTAACATTTGTATTTGTCTTTCATTTCACTTTTTTTCACCCACCATTTGTATTTGGATAGTGTTGTTCTTTCACAAAAGTTAACTTAATGAATATAATTATTAAAATCATGTTAAAATTGTATTTTAACATTTCTTTCTGGCTTTCACACTGGAAACTGTGGTTCTGAAGATCTGTTCTTCCTCACTTTTTTTTAGTGACTTTTCAAACCAGGCATCACTTTGGAAATCAAGTGAAAAATATTAAAAATTTGCATATTAACATAAACTGGGTTTTTTTTCCCTGAAAATATCACCACGGCATGCAGGAAGCCATGTGGTTTTAGGATATCTGTGGGTTATGAGTACTGAATTCAAGTGATAGTTGAAGGGCTGCTTGCACTGGTGGTGCTGTACTGATGTAAAATTCCTCTCCAGAAATTGACTATTGCTAGCAAGATTCTTCCTTTGTAATTCATACTCTAGGATTTTTCCTTTTTAATTCATACTCTAGGAGTCTGTTTACTTCAGTAGATCCAGGCCCAGATTATATTTTTCTAGTTAATTAGAATTCTGATTGGAAACCTAAGTTTATTTCTTATGGTGTTCTCAAGCTTGTATGGAGTGGGAACCCCCAAATTGCTCTTCTGGCTATTCTTCAACCAGCTCCTGGCTCCCATTATGCTCATTGAGCAGAAGCTTATATCTAGAAATTCTTTGAGGATTTTCTATCTTTAATTGATTTGGTAATAAGTTTTATTTAGACTCTTCATATATTGATTAATGCCCAATGAAGATAGTCTCAATCAAGAGCAACCAAGACAGCAGCGATTCCCACAACTGATACTAAATGTCTGAACACACTGAAAAAAAGTGAAAGGAAAGACTAAGACTCGTTTTTGGAGATTTCCCTTGCCCTACTGACCTCATGGAGCTGCCTTGAATGTTGAGTAAGTTTTTATATATGAAAGTAACTTTGCACACAGAGGTGGCAGTTTATTCTTAATGTCACTAACAGTAGCTTCAAATGTTTGTCTTCTCTGCTTGCCTGTTATCTGTCAGTAGCAATGGAAATATCTTAGAACTAAGTCAGATATCATATGAAAATAAACATTTCCTTTATTTTGAATTTTTCTAACCTCTTTCAGTTTTCTCCTTATTCTTCTTCCTGAGAATATTCAGAGAAGTAAATTGAAAAGTCTGAAATCATTATAGTCTGTACCTAGATGACACAGATATAAGTACTAATTTTCCTTTTTAAGTAGTTAGTTAAATAATTGAAAAATTACCAGAATACTTTAAAAGCTGCCCTTCCCAAAATAATGTTCCTTTTTTTTTAAATTTAATTTTATTTATTTTTTTATACAGCAGGTTCTTATTAGTTATCCATTTTATTTTATTTTATTTATTTATTTATTTATTTTTTAACATATTTATTATTTATTTATTACATTTATTTTTTAGTAGCTTTTCTCTATTTTTGTCTGCTGTCTCTGTGCTTTATAAATTCTATTTATTTATTTATTTTTATATTTATTTTTGGCTGTGTTGGGTCTTCGTTTCTGTGCGAGGGCTTTCTCTAGTTGCGGCGAGCGGGGGCCACTCTTCATCGCGGTGCGTGGGCCTCTTCACTATCGCGGCCTCTCTTGTTGCGGAGCACAGGCTCCAGACGCACAGGCTCAGTAGTTGTGGCTCACGGGCCTAGTTGCTCCGCGGCATGTGGGATCTTCCCAGACCAGGGCTCGAACCCGTGTCCCCTGCATTAGCAGGCAGATTCTCAACCACTGCGCCAACAGGGAAGCCCCAGTTATCCATTTTATACATATTAGTGTATATATGTCAATCCCAATCTCCTAATTCATCCCACCACCACCACCCCTGCCACTTTCCCCCCTTGGTGTCCATACGTTTGTTCTCTACATCTGTGTCTCAACTTCTGCCCTGCAAACCGGTTCATCTGTACCATTTTTCTAGGTTCCACATATGTGTGTTAATATATGATATTTGTTTTTCTCTTTCTGACTGACTTCACTCTGTATGAAAGTCTCTAGATCCATCCACATATCTACAAATGACCCAATTTTGTTCCTTTTTATGGCTGAGTAATAGTCCATTGTATATATGTACCACAACTTCTTTATCCATTCGTCTGTCGATGGGCATTTAGGTTGCTTCCGTGACTTGGCTATTGTAAATAGTGCTGCAATGAACATTGGGGTGCATGTGTCTTTTTGAATTATGGTTTTCTCTGGGTATATGCCCAGTAGTGGGATTGCTGGATCATGTGGTAATTCTATTTTTAGATTTTTAAGGAACCTCCATACTGTTCTCCACAGTGGCTGTATCAATTTACATCCCCACCAACAGTGCAAGAGGGTTCCCTTTTCTCCACACCCTCTCCAGCGTTTGTTGTTTGTAGATTTTCTGATGATGCCCATTCTAACTGGTGTGAGTGATACCTCATTGTAGTTTTGATTTGCATTTCTCTTATAATTAGTGATGTTGAGAAGCTTTTCATGTGCTTCATGACCATCTGTATGTCTTCTTTGGAGAAATGTCTATTTAGGTCTTCTGCCCATTCTTTGATTGGGTTGTTTGTTTTTTTAATATTGAGCTGCATGAGCTCTTTACATATTTTGGAGATTAATCCTTTGTTCATTCGTTTGCAAATATTTTCTCTCATTCTGAGGGTTGTCTTTTTGTCTTGTTTGTAGTTTCCTTTGCTTTGCAGAAGCTTTGAAGTTTCATTAGGTCCCATTTGTTTATTTTTGTTTGTATTTCCATTACTCTGGAGGTGGATCAAAAAAGATCTTGCTGTGATTTATGTCACAGTGTGTTCTTGCAATGTTTTCCCCTAAGAGTTTTATAGTGTCCAGTCTTAAATTTAGGTCTCCAATCCATTTTGAGTTTATTTTTGTGTGTGGTGTTAGGGAGTGTTCTAATTTCATTCTTTTACATGTAGCTGCCCAGTTTTCCCAGCACCTCTTATTGAAGGGACTGTCTTTTCTCCATTATATATCCTTGCCTCCTTTGTCATAGATTAGTTTACCATAGGTGCGTGGGTTTATTTCTGGACTTTCTGTCCTTTTCCATTGATCTATATTTCTGTTTTTGTGCCAGTACCGTATTGTCTTGATTACTGTAGTTTTGTAGTATAGTCTGAAGCCTGGGAGTCTGATTCCTCCAGCTCTGTTTTTTTCCCTCAAGACCACCTTGGCTCTTTGGGGTCTTTTGTGTCTCCATAAAAATTTTAAGATTTTTTTGTTCTAGTTCTGTAAAAAATGCCATTGGTAATTTGATAGGGATTGCCTTGAATCTGTACATTGCTTTGGGTAGTATAGTCATTTTCACAGTATTGATTCTTTCAATCCAAGAACATGGTATATCTCTCCATCTGTTGGTATCATCTTTAATCTCTTTCATCAGTGTCTTATAGTTTTTTGCATACAGGTGTTCTGTCTCTTTTTGTTGCAGTGGTAAATGGGAGTGTTTCCTTAATTTCTCTTTCAGATTTTTCATCATTAGTGTATAGGAATGCACGAGATTTCTGTGCATTAATTTTGTATCCTGCAACTTTACCAAATTCATTGATTAGCTCTAGGAGTTTTCTGGTGGCATCTTTAGGATTCTCTATGTATAGTATCATGTCATCTGCAAACAGTGACAGTTTTTCTTTTCCAATTTGGATTCCTTTTATTTCTTTTTCTTATTTGATTGCTGTGGCTAGGCCTTCCAAAACTATGTTGAATAGTAGTGGTGAGAGTAGACATCCTTGTTTTGTTCCTGATCTTAGAGGAAGTGCTTTCAGTTTTTCACCATTGAGAATGATGTTTGCTGTGGGTTTGTCGTATATGGCCTTATTATGTTGAGGTAGGTTCCCTCTATGCCCACTTTCCGGAGAGTTTTTATCATAAATCGCTGTTGAATTTTGTCAAAAGCTTTTTCTGTATCTATTGAGATGATCATTTGGTTTTTTTTTTTTTTTTTTTTTTAAGATTTTTTTTTTTTTTTTTTAGAAATTCACGTTCTTTTATTTATTTATTTATGACTGTGTTGTGTCTTCGTTTCTGTGCGAGGGCTTTCTCTAGTTGTGGCAAGTGGGGACCACTCTTCATCGCGGTGCGCGGGCCTCTCACCATCGCGGCCTCTCACCATCGCGGCCTCTCTTGTTGCGGAGCACAGGCTCCAGACGCGCAGGCTCAGTAGTTGTGGCTCATGGGCCCAGTTGCTCCGTGGCATGTGGGATCTTCCCAGACCAGGGCTCGAACCCGTGTCCCCTGCATTGGCAGGCAGATTCTCAACCACTGCGCCACCAGGGAAGCCCGATCATTTGGTTTTTATTATTCAATTTGTTAATATGGTGTATCACAATGATTGATTCGCATATATTGAAGAATTCTTGCATCCCTGGGATAAATCCCACTTGATCGTGGTGTATGATCCTTTTAATGTGTTTTTGGATTCTGTTTGCTAGTATTTTACTGAGGATTTTTGCATCTATATTCATCAGTGATATTGGTCTGTAATTTTTTTTTTTGTAGTATCTTTGTCTGATTTTGGTATCAGGGTGATGGTGGCCTCGTAGAATGAGTTTGGGAGTGTTCCTTACTCTGCAATTTTTGGAAGACTTTGAGAAGGATGGGTGTTAGCTCTTCTCTAAATGTTTGATAGAATTCACCTGTGAAGCCATCTGGTCCTGGACTTTTGTCTGTTGGAAGATAATTACTTTTTTAAAATTTTTATTTATTTATATTTATTTTTGGATGTGTTGGGTCCTCGTTTCTGTGCGAGGGCCCTCTCCAGTTGCGGCAAGCGGGGGCCACTCTTCATCGCGGTGTGCGGGCCTCTTACTGCCGCGGCCTCTCCCATTGCAGAGCAGAAGCCCCAGACGCGCAGGCTCAGCAGTTGTGGCTCACGGGCCCAGCTGCTCCGCAGCATGTGGGATCTTCCCAGACCAGGGACCGAACCCGTGTCCCCTGCATTGGCAGGCAGACTCTCAACCGCTGTGCCACCAGGTAAGCCCATGTTGGAAGATTTTTAATCACAGTTTCCATTTCATTACTTGTGATTACCTGTGGTCTGTTCATATTTTCTATTTCTTCCTGGTTCAGTCTTGGAAGGTTATACCTTTCTAAGAATTTGTCCATTTCTTCCAGGTTGTCCATTTTATTGGCATAGAGCTGCTTGTAGTAGTCTCTTAGGATGCTTTGTATTTCTGCGGTGTCTGTTGTAACTTCTCCTTTTTCATTTCTAATTTTATTGATTTGAGTCCTCTCCCTCTTTTTCTTGATGAGTCTGGCTAATGATTTATCAATTTTGTTTATCTTCTCAAAGAACCAGCTTTTAGTTTTATTGATCTTTGCTATTGTTTTCTTTGTTTCTATTTCTTTTATTTCTGCTCCGATTTTTATGGTTTCTTTCCTTCTACTAACTTTGGGTTTTGTTTGTTCTTCTTTCTCTAGTTCCTTTAGGTGTAAGATTAGATTGTTTATTTGAGATGTTTGTTGTTTCTTCAGGTAGGATTGTGTTGCTATAAACTTCCTTCTTAGAACTGCTTTTGCTGCATCCTATAGGTTTTGGATCATCGTGTTTTCATTGTCATTTGTCTCTAGGTATTTTTTGATTTCCTCTTTGATTTCTTCAGTGATCTCTTGGTTATTCTGTAACATATTGTTTAGCTTCCATGTGTTTGTGTTTGTTACATTTTTTTCTCTGTAATTGATTTCTGATCTCATAGCGTTGTGGTCAGAAAAGATGCTTGATATGATTTCAGTTTTCTTAAATTTACTGAGGCTTGATTGTGACCCAAGATGTGATCTCTCCTGGGGAATGTTCCGTGTGCACTTGAGAAGAAAGTATAATCTGCTGTTTTTGGATGGAATGTCCTATAAATATTAATTAAATCTATCTGGTCTATTGTGTCATAAAGCTTGTGTTTCCCTATTAATGTTCTGTTTGGATGATCTGTCCATTGGTGTAAGTGAGGTGTTAAAATCCACCACTATTATTGTGTTCCTGGCGAATTCCTCTTTTATAGCTGTTAGAAGTTGCCTTATGTATTGAGGTGCTCCTATGTTGGGCACATATATATTTATAATTCTTATAGATATAACAATCATATCTATATAATTGATCCCTTGATCATTATGTAGTGATGATTGATCTTCTTGGATTGATCCTTTGATCATTATGTAGTGTCCTTCCTTGTCTCTTGTAACATTCTTTATTTTAAAGTCTATTTTATCTGATACGAGTATTGCGACTCCAGCTTTCTTTTGATTTCCATTTGCATGGAATATCTTTTTCCATCCCCTCACTTCCAGTCTGTATGTGTCCCTACGTCTGAAATGGGTCTCTTGTAGACAGCATATATATGGGTCTTGTTTTTGTATCCATTCAGCAAGCCTGTGTCTTTTGGTTGGAGCATTTAATCCATTCATGTTTAAGGTAATTATCAATATGTATGTTCCTGTTACCATTTTCTTAATTGTTTTGGGTTTGTTCTTGTAGGTCCTTTTCCTCTCTTGTGTTTCCCACTTAGAGAAGTTCCTTTAGCGTTTGTTGTAGAGCTAGTTTGGTGGTGCTGAATTTTCTTAGCTTTTGCTTGTCTGTAAAGCTTTTGATTGCTCCATCGAATCTGAATGAGATCCTTGCCAGGTGGAGTAATCTTGGTTTTAGGGTCTTCCCTTTCATCACTTTAAATATGTCATGCCATTCCTTCTGG
The DNA here is from genome assembly GCF_949987535.1 of Balaenoptera acutorostrata. Taxonomy (NCBI): domain Eukaryota; kingdom Metazoa; phylum Chordata; class Mammalia; order Artiodactyla; family Balaenopteridae; genus Balaenoptera; species Balaenoptera acutorostrata. Next base: position 50,258,506 of record NC_080073.1, on the reverse strand, counting down.
CTTGTAGAGTTTCTGCTGAGAAATCAGCTCTTAACCTTATGGGAGTTCCCTTGTATGTTATTTGTTGTTTTTCCCTTGCTGCTTTCAATAATTTTTCTTTGTCTTTAATTTTTGCCACTTTGATTACTATGTGTCTCGGCGTGTTTCTCCTTGGGTTTATCCTGTATGGGACTCTCTGCGCTTCCTGGACTTGGGTGTCTATTTCCTTTCCCATGTTAAGGAAGTTTTCGACCATAATCTCTTCAGATATTTTCTCAGGTCCTTTCTCTCTCTCTTCTCCTTCTGGGACCCCTATAATGTGAACGTTGTTGCGTTTAATGTTGTCCCAGAGGTCTCTTATGCTGTCTTCATTTCTTTTCATTCTTTTTTCTTTATTCTGTTCCACAGCAGTGAATTCCACCATTCTGTCTTCCAGGTCACTTATCTGTTCTTCTGCCTCAGTTATTCTGCTATTGATTCCTTCTAGTGTATTTTTCATTTCAGTTATTGTATTGTTCATCTCTGTTTGTTTGTTCTTTAATTCTTCTAGGTCTTTGTTAAACATTTCTTGCATCTTCTCGATCTTTGCCTCCATTCTTTTTCCGAGGTCCTAGATCATTTTCACTATCATTATTCTGAATTCTTTTTCTGGAAGGTTACCTATCTCCACTTCATTTAGTTGTTTTTCTGGGGTTTTATCTTGTTCCTTCATCTGGTACATAGCCCTGTGCCTTTTCATTTTATCTGTTTTTCTGTGAATGTGGTTTTTGTTCCACAGGCTGCAGGTTTGTAGGACTTCTTGCTTCTGCTGTCTGCCGTCTGGTGGATGAGGCTATCTAAGAGGCTTGTGCAAGTTTCCTGATGGGAAGGACTGTTGATGGGTAGAGTTGGCTGTTGCTCTGGTGGGCAGAGCTCAGTAAAACTTTAATCCTCTTGTCTGCTGATGGATGGGGCTGGGTTCCCTCCCTGTTGGTTTTTGGCCTGAGGTGACCCAACAGTGGAGCCTACCTGGGCTCTTTGTGGGGCTAATGGCGGACTCTGGGAGGGCTCACGCCAAGGAGTACTTCCCAGAGCTTCTGCTGCCCGTGCCCTGTCCTCACGGTGAGACACAGCCACCCCCCGCCTCTGCAGGAGACCCTCCAACATTAGCAGGTTGGTCTGGTTCAGTCTCCTATGGGGTCACTGCTCCTTCCCCCTGGATCCTGATGCGCACACTACTTTGTGTGTGTCCTCCAAGAGTGGAGTCTCTGTTTCCCCCAGTCCTGTCAAAGTTCTGCAGTCAAATCTTGCTAGCCTTCAAAGTGTGATTCTCTAGGAATTCCTCCTCCCCTTGCCAGACCCCCGGGTTGGGAAGCCTGACATGGGGCTCAGAACCTTCATTCCAGTGGGTAGACTTCTGTGGTATAAGAGTTCTCCAGTTTGCGAGTCATCCACCCAGCAGTTATGGGATTTGATTTTATTGTGATTGCGCCCCTCCTGATGTCTCATTGTGGCTTCTTCTTTGTCTTTGGATGTGGGGTATCTTTTTTGGTGAGTTCCAGCGTCTTCCTGTTGATGATTGTTCAGCAGTTAGTTGTGATTCTGGTGCTCTCGCAAGACGGAGTGAGAGCACATCCGTCTACTCCACCATCTTGAACCAATCTCAAGGATGTCCTTGATGGTGTGGTTAATAAAAAATGGATTTTTTTAAAATTTAAAATGTCAAACTTCATAATTAAGGCTCAACATAGTGGGCTAGGGTCTGTTGATACCCGGGAAGTTAATAAGAATAAAAGCCAGATTCAATTGAACATTGTAGTTATTTATGCTTAGAAATTTAAACCAAGTCCAATAAACTGTACAAGGCACAAAAGATGATTTGTAAAATCTCAGAACTGTCATTACCCTAGTAGACAGAAAGACAGCATGCTGTTCCTAGTGAATGCTACCCAAAGAGATCTACTCCTTCAGTATAGTCCCCACCAAAATTCCAATGTCATTCTTCACAGAAATAGAAAAAAAAATTCTGAAGTTCTTATGGGAACCACAAAGGACTCCAGATAACTAAAGCAATCTTGAGCACAAAGAACAAAGGTGAAGGCATCACACTTCATGATTTCAAATTGTATTGCAAAGCTATAGTGATTAAAACAGCATGGTACTGGTATAAAAACAGACATATAGACCAATGGAAGAGAATAGAGAGCCTAGAAATAACTCCTTTCATATAAGATCAACTAATCCTTGATAAAGGTACCAAGAATACATAGTCTCTTCGATAAATGGTGTTTGGAAAACTGGATATTTACATGCAAAAGAATGGAACCGGACCCTTATCTTACACCATACATAAGTCAACTCAAAATAGATTAAAGACTTAAATGTAAGGCCTGAAACCTTAAAACTCCTAGAAGAAAACAGGGCAAAAGCTCCATGACATGGTCTTGGCAGTGAGTTTTTGGATTTGACACCAAAAGCACAGGCAATAAAAGTAAAAACTAAAACCCCAAACAAACAGAAAAACAAGTGGGACTACGTTAAACTAAAAAACTTCTTCACAGCAAATGAAACAATCAACAAAATGAAAAGGTAACGTATGGAACAGGAGAAAATATTTGCAAATATGTCTGATAAAAGGGTTAATATTCAAAATGTATAAGAAACTCATACAACTCGATAGCAAAGTAACAAATAACCACATTTAAATATGGGCAAGGGACCTGAATAGACATTTCTCCAAAGAAAATGTACAAAAGGCCAATGGTATATGAAAACATGCTCAACATCACTGATCATTAGGGAAATGCAAATCAAAACCACAATGAGATATCACCTCAGATTTGTTAGGATAGCTATTTTCAAAAAGTCAAAATATATCAAATGTTGAAAAGGATGCAGAGAAAAGGCAACCCTTGTACACTGTTGATGGGAATGGAAATTGGCACAGTCATCATGGAAAACAGTATGGAGGTTCCTCAAACAAAAATAGAACTACTTTATGATGCAGCAGTTCCACTTCTGGGTGTACTTCCAAAGGAAATGAAATCAGGATCTTAAAGAGATATCTGCATTTCCATGTTCATGTCAGCATTATTCACAGTAGCCAAACTATGAAAACAACCTAAATGTCCATTCACAGATGCAAGAATAGAGAATACAAATTACTCAGCTTTAAACATAAAGAAATCCTGCCATTTATGCCAATATGGATGAACCTGGAGAATATTATGCTAAGTGAAATAAGCATGATCTCATTTATATGTGGACTCTTAAAAAAAAAAAGTAATTTGAGTCAGTATATTTGGATTAATGTAGAATAAACAATTTTCTCTGTTTAGTGTTTAACACTAATTGCCCTCTGGAAATTAAATATTTATTCATATACTAATTATAATTGAGTATTTTAAGATATTGGGTATGATTTTATGCAGCAACTTAAAGGAGTGATGTTAATATGGAAGTTTTTTGTGTTGCTTCAAACATCCAGGAACTATGATAACCAAGGCACATTAGCAATGTTATAACTACTGACTGGGCTTAATCTTATGTCATCTAATGCTGAGAACCACTTAGTTAAGCTGGACTTCCTTTTCTAAGTTAGGCCAGTTAGAATGGTAAAGGACCGTGGACGACCTCCACTATAAAAATAATTTCTATATAGAAATGACTTAATTATATTGATTCAAAATATACAAACATTCAAATGATTCTTATAAACATAATAGGAAATATATTTTTAAAGGTCAGCATGCTGTTGATGGATAGCACAATAATAACATTTTTAGGTATTAAAAAAAAAGGTTTCATTTAAGGCAACCCTTCCTTCCACAGGAAATATTTGAGGTTGTTTTTGTCAGTTGTTTTTAGATAGAGAAATAGAATTCAGTTCTTTTGTGTCATAGTCCAGTGCATTTTACTTCAAGTTAGATGGCCTTCCAGTATAATTGTAGAGGAAAAGTTGCTTAATTTCATTGATTCATTGTCTTTCCAATAAAATACTGGAAAGCAAGCAAACAAATAAAAACTACCAGTGAGTACTCCAAAAAAGTTGTTCTTTTAGTAGGCAAAAAAAAAAAAAGTAAGAAAATGTAATTTTGTCTAATTGCATCCACTCATTTGTTGGATCCTTAGCATTTCTGCCTTATAATAAACACCTTCCCTTTTATTTTCCTTCCCTTTAAGCTGCTTTTAGTGATGAAAGGCAGAGCATTGAGGGAGACTCAAGTTAAAATCAACATAGAGTTTTTACAGAGTCAAATAGACCAAACCTGGTTCAATTTATGAGCCAGGAAAGCTGTTTCTTTACAAGCTTGAACCAGCTCTGTACTGAGGCTGCTGTAACTCACTCATCCCACAGAGGTTAGAAAAAGGTTTTCTTGTTGCTTGCCCTGAGGTTCAAAATTGAATTTTCTAAGTGAAAGGATAAACTTATTTCAAGAAAACCTGTAAAATTGCTGGCAACCTTTTTTCTTTACTAAAGGTTACACATGTAAAACTTTATTTCATTCTGTGTTTCTTCTCTCAGTTATCAGTACCTACCATGATGCAAAAAACATTAATTTTTAGGCTCAATTAGTGAACAGAGGAATCTGCATTGCAGAAGGGTTTATAAGCTGGCTTATTTCCTTTGATAACTCTGGTGTTCCTAGCAGCCGCTTGCTGGTGGAAACTGTTCTGGGAATATACCCACACGGAACAGGAGATGGAGCTCTTCACTAACACGAACTCAAGGTGCTTCCTGGCTTTTCGGATTAACCTCATTTACTTTATCCTACAAAATTCAGAGACTCCCAGAAATCAGGGCTGCCTCAATTTCCTCTGATTTTCAGTTACTTATGCTGGGAAGTATCCAATTTGGGGAATCGAAGTCCTTCCAGACTCATGATCTATTACTTCAAAATGATGAGAACTTGAAGAAGAGGCTCTGAGTCCCAGGGCTGTGAGATTCAGAGAAGAAAGGGCAATATTCCTCACAAAGAAGTAAATCCCAAGCTACAGGGCACTCTGAAGGCAGTGTTTGCCTGGAGATGTAGAGCTACTCTGTGTGTGTGTGTGTGTGTGTGTGTGTGTGTGTGTGTCTATGGCAAAGGAAGACCTTAGCCCTCTTTGACATGGACGACTGACAGTAAATCTGTTGTGAAGTCTATGCAAATGAAGCTGTAAGACCCCTTTTTCAGTCAGACTACTCCATCCCAAACCCTTTCTACAAAGAAACAATGGAATTGCCCCTAGAGTTGGCTGATGTAATTTACTGACTTCAGAAAATGGCCATATATATCTTCTTCCCCTACTTACCCCTCCTAAATATGCTCTTTTCTCTTCAACATTCCTATTTGATTTTTCAGCTTTGTTCCAGGTAGACCTTTCATTCCTTTCCCTTTTTATTCTGTTTAAATGGTAGGAAATAATTTTGGAAATGAAAACCCCTTACAATTCCGGGAACGGAAGCAAAAGAGTAGTTTGTTTTTTTTGTTTGTTTTTGTTTTCTTTTGGCCATGCTGTGCGGCATTCGAGATCTTAGTTCCCCGAGCAGTGATCGAACCTGTGCCCCCTGCAGTGGAAGTGCGGAATCTTAACCGCTGGACCACCAGGGAAGTCCCAAAAGAGCAGTTTTAATCGTTACTCTTTCTGACAAAACACTAAAGAGACCAAATTCCTTTATACTTCTGAATAAGTGGGCTTGTTGGACTTTGTTCCTACATTTAGTCTATTAGGAATTGTTAAATTAATCATCCATATGTTGAAGAATAATCCTCTTTAGGAAAAGCCTCCATGACAACTTAAGTGAAGCCATTACAGTTCAATGTGGATATTTGGGAGGTTCCCATTGTACACAATACTCCAGTCATAGGGAGCCTTGGAAATGGCACTTATTAGCTTACTCTGTTTCACTCCTAGTGCATGTACTTAGTGAAGAAGGAGCAGCCGCAGAATGCAGGTTAGGTTATAAATGGGGGTAAGAGACACAGGTCAGACCCTGGTTCTTAATACCTTACTTCAGCTTTCCGCATTGTTAGTGAAACCCAGGTGATGAGATGTGTGTCTAACCATGAAACCATGGACAGCACTCACCCTTCCATGAGTTTTGTGAGCCCATGAAGTTGTCCTCTCTTTGCAGCCTCTGGGGGGCAGCGTTCTCTTTCCTTTCCTTCCAGTTTAGGAGAGACCCCCAAGATAGCTTTCTTTGTGTCCTATAGAAACAGTAAAACCAGGGAAAAAATGGCTTGATAGTGTGTCTATTTATAATCACTAAAAAGTAATAAGGCAGGGACTACCTCTTTAAAAAAACTTTTATTTAAGTTGAGGTATAGTTGATGTACAATATGATACAAGTTTCAGGTTTACAACATAGTTCACAATTTTTAAAAGTTATACTCCATTTATAGTTATTATAAAATATTGGCTATATTCCCTGTGCTGTACAATATATCTTGCCCCTCACCCCTTCCTTCTTCCCACTGGTAAACACTAATTTGTTCTCTGTATCTGTGAGTCTGTTTCTTTTTTGTTATATTCACTACTTGGTTGTATTATTTTAGATTCCACATATAAGTGATATCATACAGTATTCGTCTTTCTCTGTCTGACTTATTTTGCTAAGCATAATACCATCTAGGTACATCCATGTTGTTGCAGACGGCAAAATTTCATTCTTTTTTATGGCTGAGTAGTATTCCATTGTGTGTGTGTGTGCGTGCGTGCGTGTGTGTGTGTGTGTGTGTATACACACAAAACATTTTCTTTATCCATTCATCTGTTTATGGACACTTAGGTTGCTTCCATAATCTTGGCAATTGTAAATAATGCTGTTATGAACGTTGGGTGCAAGTATCTTTTCAAATTAGTGTTTTCATTTTTCTCAGATACATACTGAGGAATGGAATTGCTGAGTCATATGGTAGTTCTATTTCAGTTTCTTGAGAAATCTCCATACTGTTTTCCACAGTGGCTGCACCAATTTACATTCCCACCAACAGTGTAGGAGAGTTCCCTTTTCTCCATACCCTCTCCAGCATTTGTTGTTTGTAGACTTTTTGATGATGGCCATTTTTACTGGTGGCAGGTAATACCTCATTGTGGTTTTAATTTGCATTTCTCTGATGATTATTGATGTTGAGCACCTTTTCATGTGCCTGTTGGCCATCCATATGTCTTCTTTGGAAAAATGTCTATTCAGTCTTCTATCCATTTTTTTTTTTAAAGGATATTATCTATTTATTTATTTATTTATATTTTGGGCTGTGTTGGGTCTTCGTTTCTGTGGGAGGGCTTTCTCTAGTTGCGGCAAGTGGGGGCCACTCTTCATCGCGGTGCGCGGGCCTCTCACTATCGCGGCCTCTCTTGTTGCGGAGCACAGGCTTCAGACGCGCAGGCTCAGTAGTTGTGGCTCACAGGCCTAGTTGCTCCGCGGCATGTGGGATCTTCCCAGACCAGGACTCGAACCCGTGTCCCCCACACTAGCAGGCAGACTCTCAACCACTGCGCCACCAGGGAAGCCCTTCTATCCATTTTTTAATCGAGTTATAGTAAGGCTGGGGACGTGGAGGGGGATGATTTTTGGAGAACCTGCTTTTGCTCTCTGGTGATCACTCAGTCCAGCCCTGTAACTGGTAGGGACCTCGTAAATGGTTTACATACTTCTTCCCCACATTTCTTCGACTATTTGGAGAAGACAGAGGATATAATGTCCTGGGGCCTCTTTGGGTCGCCAGGATTCTTGGAGTGATGAGGATAACATTTGGGTTGGAGTTTTACAGCAGAGCTTAGGGAAGATATTTTCAGGAGTGTGTTTCACATATTTTCTAATTATGGTGAATCTGTTATGGAAAGAAATTCTAGTTCATTAGATACTGTGAATGATGAAATATATTTGATTTGTGACAAGCCAAAATCAGAGCTTCTTACACTGAATAATATGATGCTTTTTGGAAATGGATAATGCAGAGTACTCATTATGGATGTATATAACATATCATCTGCCTGTAAATGAGTCCATCAGCAACAATTTATATGTGATGCCCTGTCAGTCCTTTTGATAAGGAAAACCACTTAATGGAGATTTGACCAGTTACGTTTTGAGTTGATGGCATTTGTTGATTCTATTAAACAGTAACAAGGAAAATAAGTTTATTTTTAGTTGCATTTCATTTAATTCATGTGAAAAAATTAAAACAACAACAAGCTGTGAACCTAGAGAGAAGCTTCAGAAGGCCTTCAATGGAGTACATTAACATTATGCTCTTGAATTCTATTGAGATATGAGGTATTTTCTGTTTAAACTTTGGTTGAAACAGTGCTTACATTGTGTGGTTCATTTAGAACTTAGTAGAAGAAAATTAAGTATCTTTTCTGAAAACATGTGTGTCCCTTTCTATATAATAAGGTAATCTATAATTATTTCCTTTTACATTAGTTGCAAAAAAACCCCACTTATAATTAATGTCAATGTCTATATTAGCTCAGTGTTCCATATATTTATATTCTATTATCACTCCTTTAGAAATTCTATTTGGAGCTTAACAATATTACCGTGAAAGAGTTTATGTTAAAACTGTGTATAAGGTACTATTTTTCTCCTTTCTTTTTAAAGGAGTATTATTTTTGATTGCTTCTAATATAAGTATGATCTGAAAGTCACTTTGAAACCTATGAGCATTTGCCCATGAAGAATCACTCCAGTGGTTTCACCTAGTTACGTCAATGTAGGGGTGTTAGGCATCGATTGCTGGGGAAGAGATTTGAACAGGAGGATAGAAGGATGTTGGGAAACATTTTAGATTTTTAATCACAGGTACCCTTACAGCCAAATCTGTTTTGAATGAGAAAGGAGGTTAATTTGAAGAGCTTTCTGGGTGGGAAAATACCAGTATGTGTACTTTAAATATGTGATGAGAATAATAGCCTTTTAAAAATAGTTTACGGTGTCTTGAAACTCATCACATCCAAGAATTTCTTATATATGAGAAAATCAAAGTATCAAGGGATTAAATGACTTTCCTAGTATCACCCAGACAATCCATAGCTGAGCCAGAACTGGAATGCACTGGGATATGTGTTTTTGCTTGTTTGCTGGTTTTGTTTTTGTTTTCAAATATCACAATTTACTGACCCAGCATTTGGGAATTCTGATATAACACAAACTTAAGGGTTAATACAGCTTTGGTAAGCTTTAGTCAGAATCACATCCTGATTTACACTGAGACTGATGTGCCTCAGAGCTGGAAAAATAAAAGTGGAGGTAAATGTCTTTCATCAGGAATGTCTGCTGTTCTGCAACTACATAATGTTGAGTCATTGCTCTGTTCATCTTATCAGGCCTTGCTAAGAAAGGCTGCAGCTACTAACCTACGTCCAATCTACGTAGCTGCGTGTTACAAAATCAAAATAAAATGCAGGGGATTCAGTGATCTTTACAGTCATTCTGTTTCCAAGACAGGTATCTTAGTCCTCAGTAAAAAGAAATTTGAGAAGATGATGTGGCAGCATAAAGCCAGAGCCTTCCAAACATCCATATGTGCTGAGCTGATAACCTCCCAGTCTCTCCTAAGAAATAATGGCAAATGCAGAAGAAGATGACTTACGTCAAAATCTCAATGCTGTTATTTATGATACTGAAAAATTAACAAGAATAAAAAGCAGACTAGATAAAGTATTTATAAAATAGGGTAATTTGAAGAAACATTAAGCAGACAAAAAATTTGTATAATATGAGAAAATATAAATGTTCATTGTTAAAAAGTAGAGAACAAAATAAGACAAAATATTAGTGTATCCCTGAGTAATGAGGATTAAAAAATTAAATTTACTTCCAGTAAATTTTTTTGTATGTTCCAATTTGTCTTCATCGAATATACTTATACTTTATTTTGTAAACAAGAATTAGCTTACTGGAATCTAAAAAAAGGGTACACATGAACTTACCTACAAAACAGAAATAGAGTTACAGATGTAGAAAACAAACTGATGGTTACCAAGGGGGAAGTGGGGGGAGGAATAAATTGGGAGATATGGATTGACATATACACACTACTATATATAAAATAGATAACTAATAAAGACCTACTGTATAGCACAGGGAACTCTACTCAATATTCTGTAATGACCTATATGGGAAAAGAATGTAAAAAAGCGTGGATGTACGTATATGTATAACTGATTCACTTTGCTATACACCTGAAACTAACACAACATTGTAAATCAACTATACTCCAATAAAAATTTTTTTAAAAATTAGCTTACTGAAAATAGATGAATGAAAATGATAGAGGCTACAGTGCAGAGTGCTGTGAAAAAGGAAAAATGTATACAGTTATAAAAACACTGCTTTTGATTTTAGGGAGCTGGGAGACCTAGCTCGAAGCCATTTAAGCTCTTGGTATGGCTGCTACTTGTGAATTCTGCTCTCGTTTTTAATTCATGGGAAAAATTAGATTTTTATTACTCACTGTCAACTTCTCATTTTCTGTTCTGCCACCTTGCCCCTTCTGTCATCTTCCTGCTTTCCTTCCACTCCATTTCTCCTAGGATTTGGAAACAAACTCTAACTGAAGTTTGGTTAGAAACTCAAGGTACTTGGGCATTCCATTTTGAAAAGATTAAACATGGTTCTAGGGAAACCATTCATTCTGATCAAAATGATAAAAGTGAAATAAACCCTTCCTGCTGTTTATTTTGAATTATGTGATAAATCTGTTAGTTCTTCCTACTTATGCCCAATAAAAAAGAAGCCTCGGGAAACCAAGTTCCTTTCCCAAGATTGTTTTCAGATAATTAGTGGTATTAGACTATTAATGTTTCAGAGGGGGAGTCTTAAGTCTTGACCTTTCTATGTGTTAAACTTTATTTCTCATAGCTTTTGGTGACTTTTATTTTTTTCCTTGTAGCTTTGCATGGATGGTACACGCATCTCCAAACATTTGGCATATGTTATAAATCAGGTGTTGGTAAACTTTCTCTATAAAAGATAAGATAGTAAATATTTCAGGATTTGTGGGCCACGTACAGTCCCTTTTGCCACTACTCAAATCTGCCAGTTGCAGCCCAAAAGCTGTCATAGGTGATATGTAAATGTACAGGCATGGCTGTTTTCTTCTTCTTTTTTTTTTTTTTAGCTCTAAAATACATTTTTATTTAAATACTCATATTGTTGTTTATAGATTGTCATTTGAGTAACATTTCTTTATAGCGGCATGACTGTTTTCTAACAAAACTTTATTTAGGAACACTGAAATTTGAATTTCACATGATTTTCACTTCATGAAATATTCTTCTTTTGATATTTCTAAACCATTTAAAAGTGTAAAAACCATCCTTACCTAGCAGACTGCAAAAAAGTAGATGCAGGCAAGAATTGGCTAGCAAGTCGTGTTTCCCTTACCCCTGCTGTGAATCAGGTGGGAACAAAGTGATCAGCAAAAAATCAGGGATTCTGCTGAGTAAAACCTTGCCCTGGTTCTCAACCTGATATTCCTCAGACCTTTCATTGTACTGTTACCTGGACACGTCTTCAACAGACCATTACATTAAATACCTTTGCTCTATGTGATAGATTCAGAAGTGGCCACAATTCTTCATGCTCCTTCTAGCAGGAGATGAGAAAGGGAGAGTACACTTACCCATGCAGGTTGGCCTCGTGACTGACTTTGCCAGTAGAATGTAGCAAAAGTGACACTGTACAAATTTAAATTAGTCTTTTGCCCACTTCTGCCCTTATGAAGTGGGCTGACATGGGAACGTCACTGTATAGTTTTCTGGAAGATGAGAAACCTCATGGCAAATAAATGAACGATTCCAGCAGCCAGCCAACGATTACACTAGCCAGTTCCTGTCAAATCAGCAAATGACCAAAGACAGGTCAGCACGTCCAACTGAGATCTATTAAGGCTGGCCCAGATCAACAGAACCAACCGATAGAGCCAAGCCCAAATTGCCAATTCACAGATTTCTGAGCTAAATAAATAATTATTGTTTAATCCACTAAATTTTGGGGTAGTTTGTTATCCAGGAAAAGCAAACAGATGCATTTTGACTTCAGCCTATTGCGTGTAGACATATTCATGGAAGCATCAAGGTTAAAGGTAAAGGACTACATGCAATTCCTCCAGTATGTATAGAAAGAGTCATGAGAAGAACTGTATATAATGGAGAGGAAAAATGAAACATTAAGAGATTAAACAAAAGAACTAGCATTTATTGGGCACCAACTGTATTTCAGACATCGTTTCAAGTGACTTATTCCTTATCTGCTCAAAAAGTGCTACAAGGCAGATGCAATCCAGGAGGCTATGTATTTCCTTAAGTCAGACAGAAAGAGTAGGATCCAAATACTATCCTGTTTGACTTCTAAGTCCTTTCTAATATACAATGCTCTTAGAAACATCAAAATATAAATGTAGTATCTGGACTTACAAAGACCTTGAGTATTGATGGTGTTTATAGGTTTAAGGGTTTTTGTTCTTTTGATTTTGAAGGAATTTTACAAAATGTCTTATCATTGCATTAAAGATACTGGCTAGATAATACATATTGTTCTTTCACACAGCCGGTAACTTGCTAAACTGATACTAAAATGATAAACTTTAAATGCCTAAACCTGGGAGAATAGACATTAGCAGAGAAGACAGTCATCCAACTTATGTTAAGACAGAGAGTGGTAAGAATTGGACTAGAGCAGGAGGAAACGCAGGCCAGAGCAGGCATGGAGTGGGAGAGACAGAGAGGGGGCTGACACCACCTCTAGACTCCCAAAGAGGCTTGAAACTTGGAAACACTGATTTTGACAATGGGTAGGAAGGAAAATGTATCTGAAATCAAACAGCTCCTTTGGAAAACTAAAGATGAAATAATTGACAACCCTGTTGTCTCCATGGGTGCGGAATTCTCAGCAATCAGAAATCTATACCCCCGTATCATTGAAGAAATAGCAAAGTATTTATTACTAGAGAAAATGAATGGCCTCAGAGAAAAGACTTCAAATTTCAGATAGTTAGGAACCTTAACATAAGTGTTCATTCCCATGGCTAAGTCATCCAGTCACACAAATACCCCCTCTATGTACACAGAGCTCAGAAGTCAGCTTTTTATTTTCTTAGTCTTAAAACTGCTTCTGTGGCTAAACCGCACTGACTTCGTTTTGTCAGTTCCATTTTAGGCCCGCATCCTACCACCTCCCCTCTCTGTGTGACTGAGCTTTAGCCTACTCACAAGGGATGCCCCCAAGCCAGATAAGTTCCCTATCAACTTTTACCTTGCCTTCATCTGATACGAAAACTGGAAGAATGCCTTTTGTTGACACAGATGGTCAATGGTCATGAGACCCCCCAGGGGAGGAAAAACCCTGGTTCCCATTGGTGAGGACATGATTCTCCCTTGTTAATCAGATTCTATTTTTAGCTTTGGCCCCTTTAAATCCCCCTGTACTCCTGTAGGCGGTGCAGGGTGCAGATGTGAATGCCTGTGGATTGTCCTCTGCCAGATCCTTCCTGTATGTAAGTTACCCACTTACATACATAAAGTTGCACTTTATGGAGTTGCCTGCTTTGTTTTTCAATCTCAAAGTATGTTGTCAGTGTGGAGGATATTATTCAGTGTCTCCATATCCCAACACTAATTCTTAAGCTAACAGTTAAGATCGCCAACTATTTGAACCAGCACCAGATTAAACAAAACCAAAGAGAAAACATAATCCTGAATGAGAAGATGAGTTATGAATAGAAAACATTCTTAAAAACTAGTGTAAAGGGCTTCCCTGGTGGCGCAGTGGTTAAGAATCTGCCTGCCAATGCAGGGGACACGGGTTCGAGCCCTGGTCTGGGAAGATCCCACATGCCGCGGAGCAACTAAGCCCGTGAGCCACAACTACTGAGCCTGCGCGTCCGGAGCCTGTGCTCCGCAACGGGAGAGGCCGCGACAGTGAGAGGCCTGCGCACTGCGATGAAGAGTGGCCCCCGCTCGCCGCAACTGGAGAAAGCCCTCACACAGAAATTAAGACCCAACACAGCCAAAAATAAATAAATTAATTAAAAAAAAAAAAAAAACTAGTGTAAAAAGAGGTTTTTTGTATTCACAAAAAATGAGACATCTAAAAAGGGAAAAAAAAGAACTTATGAAAAAAGTTAAAAAAAAGAACTTTTGAAAATTAAAAACATAAATGTTGAAGTACAAAATCAGTTAAAGGATTAGACGTCTAAATCAAAAAGCCTCTCAAAGATGAGAACTAATTCGGTTTCTAGTATGACAACATAAGACCAGTCCAGAAGGCTTGTTATGCAATAAATGGGAACTCCAAGAAAAGAGAGATGGAAAATATTAAAGGAAAAGTACAAGATAATTGCCCATATCTGAAGGACACACACATCTCCTGGTTGAAGACCAGCACAATAACTGAAAAGTATACCCACACCTTGGCACATTATTTTAATATTTCAGAACTATGAGGATAATAAAAAATATTGTAAATATTTGCGTAAGAGAAAATAGTTAACAACAAGGGAAAACAGGCACATGGGCTCAGTATGTTGGCAACATTACACAAAATTGACAATGCCAATCATAATTCTGGTAGAATGTTAATCCTAAAATTCAAGTGAATTGTCAATTAAATATGAAGACAGATTGCAGATATTTTCTTTGGAAGTTGTTTGATAATGTATACATGTAAAACACAGTAAAACAGTAAAAGATAGGATGTAGCAATCAGAAACGCAATGAAGGGAAATCTCAGAATGTCAGCTGTAAAGCAGGACAATGAAAAGTAGACTAATATTGAAGTAGGAGGCCGGGGGGCCCAAGAAGGTGTTTTCCTGGGACATTAGGGGAATATCTACTTAGTGGATGAAATTTCAAATAGCTATGGAAAAAAATAGAATACAAGTAACCATGTACCTATGACCTGGTTTCAACAATTATTAACACATGACCAATCTTTTCTACATTTTCATTCATGTCATTCCAGGAAGTTAATAGATAACAACTAAAATTATGGAAAAAGAGCATATTACTTATACATGTTGAGATAATTAGCTGAATGATAAGCTATAATTTTAAAAAATGTTTACCCATTAGGAACAGTACTCGTGGTTACAAGAAAAGGGGAAAGGCAATATTGTTTTCACTATATGTCCTTGTATATAGTATTTGCTTAAAAAAAAATCTATGTGTATTTGATGAAAATTTATGTAATAATATATAATTGATACAAACTATAATAAATAAAAGATGAAAATCAAGTAGGGTAGTAGTTCAATAAGAAATTGAGACCCTATAATGTTGAAGTGACTTTTTACAGTAGCAATTTAGAAAGTTAGAGGCAGTGGCATGCCTGAAGCACAAATTTTAAACTGCTAGTCACCAATCACAAAATCATCTCACCGTTTGAGAAGAATGGTGTGGAAAATGTTACTGCTAAGGATTTATTATATCTTATTCCTTATGACGTAGTATAAAAAGAAGGCAAGCCATGATTGAAAAGTTTGGCAAATACCTAGATATATTATAAACTTCATGAAAAAATTGCAGTACAGAACACCCATTAGACACATCCTTGGTGAAGAAATGGTGCTCAATATATTGTTCAGGGTAATTTTCTTTTTCCTAGAAAAGTTACCATCCTTAAAAAAGACATCATTTATCTCTTGAAAGGCATCTCTGTAACAGGATTTGTTCAGCTATATGAGACTTGCAATTTAGTAGAACAGAATACTCGCTCAATTTTCAATGGATATTTGTCTCTGTGTTAGGAAATTTTACAAAGTATGTTGAAACCAAAAATCCCTCAACTTGGTTACAGTGAAGTTTAGGATGTTAAATAGCGCATGGCCATCCTTGATATGGTATCTTAGGTTGGATTCCTTAGAAACAAATCTTAACCCAGGGATTCTTGTTTCAGTGTTTTACTGAGAAGTGTACTGAGGAGAAGGTGAAGGAAGCAGGGTAAGGTGTGTGTGTGTGTGGCAGGGGGGGGGGGATTGGGGGGGAATTGTGGGAGGTGGGAAAGGAAGTTATGGCAGCAAGAGAGTAGTTTCAGCCTGATCTCATGAGGAATTCTAGAACATGAATTGTGCCACAGAAGATATCCCACCCAGAAGCAAGGGCATCAGTCTTTTTCCTGAAACCCACATACATAAGTCATTGGTCAAAGTGAGGCAGGGTCTGGCTTCCCTTTGGTAGAAGGCAATTTTGAGACCAGAGAGAGAAGCGTCTATCAGCCTTTAGTAGCCCAAACTCAGAGAATCTACAAGATGAGTACAATAACCTGGTAAATGCAATCTGAGTTGGTCCCCAAGAGCATCCACTAAAGTTGGTTTCTAGGAGCAAGAGATTTCTAATCAGACAAACCATGTGAACACAAAGCTGTGTGTAGTAATGTTTGAGCACTGCCGCCTCCTATTCTATGTTCTCAGAGTTTATTTAGAGGTGTTCCTGCTTTTAGAAAATCGTTAATAAAACCACATTCTCCAAATGGAGAGTAAACTCTAGTTCCATTCAAGGGATATATAATCAGATTCTTCCATTTCATTCGGTGTGAGACTGTCTTTCTCTAATGCAGGTCTGATCTCTTTCCAGCAAGCTTTACTGTGCCATGCCCATGTGCTCTTAAATCATATTTGTTCCTTTCCTCATTTTTAGTCATCTATTTGAAGAACAGTTGTTTTAGAAACTCTTTTTAGTTGTTCTGTGAGTTAACTCTAAAATGTTCCCTATTCTCTTGATGTGCCTCATATTTTATTTTCATGTGAATGGAAATACATTTAGACTTTGGCACTTCTACCTTCTATTCTGTTTTTTAAGAGATTCCAATTCCACGTAAAAGACAATTAACTTTCGAAAACGGTTCCCTTTTTTCCTGTATTTGAAGTAATCTAAGTTTTAAATCCATTTAATACTGCTTATTTATAGGGTGGTTTATGGCTTTTTCAAAAATTTGAGCGGCACAATAATCCCAAGAGAAACAACAGATACTGCTATCTCCATTGCCTGATGATAAAATCAAAATACAGAGAAATGAATACATTCTTTCATTAAGAGATATTTATGGTTTCATATTTTAATAATCCAGGAGATTCTACCTAGTGGTTGATGTAATGGCTCTTAAATCTCAGCCACAAGGCAGGAGACTCATTGAGGCTAAACCAAAGTTTGTAAATCACAAAAATGCTTGAAGTTCTGATTTTTTTTTATTAAAATGAGTTTAAAAAGAAAAGACTTTTTGTCTTGTCTATATCATGGACAGATTTCATTGCTATAAATCAAGAAAAACAACATGAATAAATATGTCTAAGTAAATCCAATTTAAAAGGACAATACTTATAGGTGAAAGCATGAGAATCCATAAATGGATATATGTCTGAACTCCATAGACAGGATGGTTTTGGGGGACGGAAAAGGAGGTGTAAGCAGATATCCCAATTTGGAAGAGGTGAGCGGTGCTGGGAAGAAAGGAAATTGCAGAAGGCCTGTGAAAAATATGTCCTGAGATTTTCACTAGATATTAAATTTTAAATATTTCATTGAGTTTGAATGGACATTTGGGAAGATTATATTGCTTTTAATTACCAAACATTAGAAGCAGATTGTGACAGAATTACCAACCCCCAATTGCTTAACTTACTTCCCCTGATCTTAGAATAATATATTTTTCTTGGTCCTTCAGTGATAACAACCTAAAAACACAAAAATTCCTGTTGGGATTCGAGTTGGATAGCATCAAGCTTATATATTTAATTCAAAGATAATAGACATTTGGCTTCCCTGGTGGCGCAGTGGTTGAGAATCTGCCTGCCAATGCAGGGCACACGGGTTCGAGCCCTGGTCTGGGAAGATCCCACATGCCGCGGAGCAGCTGGGCCCGTGAGCCACAATTACTGAGCCTGCACATCTGGAGCCTGTGCTCCGCAACAAGAGAAGCCGCGATAGTGAGAGGCCCGCGCACCGCGATGAAGAGTGGCCCCAGCTTGCCGCAACTAGAGAAAGCCCTTGCACAGAAACAAAGACCCAACACAGCCAAAAATAAATAAATAAATAAATAAATTTAAAGATAATAGACATTTATACAATGGGTATTTTTCCTATTTGCATGATTTATCTTTTCATTTAAACATTTCTTTTATTTTTTATTGAAATATAGTTGATTTACAATATTGTGTTAGTTTTATAGCAAAGTAATTCAGTTATTTGTTTTCAGATTTTATTCATTACAGTTTATTAAAAGATACTGAATGTGATTCCCTGTGCTATACAGTAAATCCTTATTGCTTATCTGTTTTAAGTATAGTGGTTTGTATTTGTTAATCCCATACTCCTAATTTGTCCCTCCCTTCCTCCCTCTCCCTTTTGGTAACCATAGTTTGTCATCTATATCTGAGAGTCTGTTTTGTATATAGGTTGATTTGTATTATTCATTCCACAAATAAATGATATAGTATTTGTCTCTCTCTGTCTGACTTACTTCACTAAGTATAGTATTCTATAGGTCTATCTTTTAACACAGTTTTAAGACCTCTACAAAGGCTTTACAGTTCATTTGTTAAATTTATTCTTTAGTACTTTATTTCTTTGATGTTTATGTCTAGGATATCATTAAAAACATTATATTTTCAAACTATTTGCTGCTGGATAATAGAAATGAAATCAATTTGGGGGTTGCCATTTTATTTTAATAACTTTTGCTAAGATCTAAATTCTGATTATTTGTCTTTAGATTCACAGGCCTTTTTTTTTTTTTTTTAAAGATTTATTTATTGATTGATTGATTGCTATGTTGGGTCTTCATTTCTGTGCTAGGGCTTTATCTAGTTGAGGCAAGCGGGGGCCACTCTTCATCGTGGTGCGCGGGCCTCTCACTATCGTGGCCTCTCTTGTTGTGGAGCACAGGCTCCAGACACGCAGGCTCAGTAGTTGAGGCTCACGGACTTAGTTGCTCCGCGGCATGTGGGATCTTCCCAGACCAGGGCTCGAACCCGTGTCCCCTGCGTTAGCAGGCAGATTCTCAACCTCTGTGCCACCAGGGAAGCCCCGAGATTCACAGGCCTTTTTAAAAAATTTTTTTTAAATTGAAGTACAGTTGATTTACAATGTTGTGTTAATTTCTGCTGTATAGCAAACTGATTCAGTTATACATATATATACATTATTTTTTATATTCTTTTCCATTATGGTTTATCATAGGATACTGAATATAGTTCTCTGTGCTATACAGTGGGACTTTGTTGTTTATGCATTCCATATATAATAGTTTACATCTGCTAACCCCAATCTCCTACTCCATCCCTCCCCTAACCCCCTCCCCCTTGGCAACCACCAGTCTGTCCGTGAGCCTCACAGGCCTTTTGATATAGAAAATTGTAACATCTGGGATAATGACAGTTTAAGTTTTACCTTTCCATCTTCATTTATTTTATTCCTTTGTTTCTTTACTACTTTTCAAGTAATTCATGTGTTTATTTCTGTGGAGGCCTCTTTATTATATTTATTACTTATTTCAGTGTAGTACTCCTACCACCAAGTCAATTAAAAGTGGTGACAGGAGTCGATGATCAGTTTTGTTAAGAAAAGATTGTGTCTGTGATGACGAGAGAGAATATTTCAGTGGCTGCACAAGCTCATATAGCAATTGATCTTAGGTGGGTAAATTTATAAAGAGGCTTGCATGTGAAATAAAGGGAAAAATTAGGAAGAAGATAATAAGAGAGTGCTGTGAAGCAAGAGAGATGCTTATTTTTAATTAACAGACTTGATAATAATGAAATATCAGGAAATTCCCTGGCGGTCCAGTGGTTATGACTCTTGGCACTTTCACTGCTGTGGCCCAGGTTCAGTCTCTGGTTGGGGAACTAAGATCCTGCAAGCCGCATGGTGCTGCCAAAAAAAAAAAAGCGGCGGCGGATGGGGGGGGATTAATAGGAAAAAGTCCCAGAGAGGAAGGGTTGAAGATGTTAGAAAGCAATTGTCATGTCTTTAGGGGCTACCCTTGTTAGGTCCTATGGCCCATCACCATGACCTCTCCCTTTTATACACTGTGATGACTTTTGTGATATGTCCATTTATCTAGACTATAGTCCCCAGTTATTTGATCACACACCAACCTAGGTGTTGCTATGGAAATATATGCAGATAAAATTAAAGTCCCTAATCAATTAACTTTAAGTAAGATGTATTATCCTGAATACTATGAGTGGGCCTGACTGAATCAAGTGGAAGGCCTTAAAAGCCAGACTGATATGTCTACAAGATATAGAAGAAATTCCACCTATGGACAACAGCTTCTGACCATGCCCATGGAGTTCTATCCTATTTAAAATGTTACCTTCTGATTGCCTGTGGACAACAGCTTCAGCTTGTGCCATGGGTTCCAGCCCACCCGTGATCTTCCCTTCCAGGCTGCCTGCCCTATGGATTTTGGACTTGCTTAGCCAGACCTCACAACCACATGAGCCAATTCCTTGTCATACATATATATACATACACACACATATACCTACATACACATACACACACACTATATAAATTATGTAGTATATTATGTATAATTATGTAATATATATGATTTATACACATATATATACATATATATAGAATATGTATCATATCATACATATGATGATATACATCTTACCAGTTTTGTTTCTGTGGTTGAACCTGACTGATGTATACATCCTCAAGTTCTTTGGTCCCCTTTCTATCTTACTGTCAATGTAAAATGAAAACTCTAGTTGAGTCTGACATTTAGTCAACTTTATGACTAAATAAATCTAGAGTCTTAAAAGATATCTGAGGAGAAGGCTACATAATAGGTGAGAAATAACAAATTAATAAAAAGATACAGATATTTGGGACCTACGTGTACTTTCCAAGCAGAGCCCAACTATTAAGCTTCTCTTTATATTGGAGAACTTAAAAGTCACCTAAAGCCAAAATTATGGATGATTATATGGCTTAAAAATGTTTAGAATAAAAAAAAACCCAAAATAAAAAAGTTTAGGATTCACTAAATTATCTTTCTAATGAACTAACAGATCTTCCTATACAATGGAACCCCTAGTTTGTTTATTCTCTCCCTCACCTTCCCAACGATCTAGCTATTGGGCTCTGAGAAAACTTATCTAATAGTTAGCTTTCTACAGGCACTATTTAGAAGGTAAAGTAAAATAAAAATAATATATCTAGATCCAGAGTATCTGCATTTCTCTTTGATGAATGGAAAGTTTAATCAGCCTTAATCAAGATGCTATAATTATTTATGCTAATGTATGAATAACTGATAATGGGATTTGCATAATGCCAAACAAATGAATCTCTAAAGAGAGAATATCAGAAATCAGCAATTAAGTCAATTCATGGATGGGTGAATAATGTGTAAAAATTCTGTGGGCTGTACAATGGTGCTACACCCATGAAATAATTATGAGTCTGCTGAAAGTGAAGGTAAATGCACAATTATGTGAGACATCTATATTCAAAGCCCCAGGCACCTTCTCTGTTGACAGCCCTACTTTCTCTTCTTCTCCCCTGATTCATGGTGAATGGC
The DNA here is from genome assembly GCF_949987535.1 of Balaenoptera acutorostrata. NCBI lineage: Eukaryota > Metazoa > Chordata > Mammalia > Artiodactyla > Balaenopteridae > Balaenoptera > Balaenoptera acutorostrata. Next base: position 50,237,025 of record NC_080073.1, on the reverse strand, counting down.
CCGTTTTTACTGGAATCAGGTTGTGTTAATAATGGGATGCAGCTCTCCTGAGATCCTAAAGGAACTGTATTTGACTGTTCCTACCTTGCTCCTCATTCAGCTTCTGAAATTGAGTTATTCTTTAATAATGGTGCTTTAGCCTTGATACCCTTGGCCCTAGCCTATGTCCTAACTCCAAATAACCTAGAAACCCAGGAACTCTAAAATTACTTGCCATGACATAATGCACTTGAAGTAAAGTCTAGCTTTATTTGAATGATGAACAAGATTAGCCCATTGTGAATTAATTCTCTGTTATTTAAACTTTATGAAAATTTGAGGCAACCAGCTAGCCAATAAATAGCCCAATTGTGAGGCAGGATAAATATGATTAAAGTCACTTTGGTCATTCAACTACAGATGTGCTCCATTTAAGCCAGTTTTTGCTTAATCTATTTAATTTCCCCCCCTTTGGTGAATTAAAAATATGCCAGAGTAGGCCCAGTAATTAGCATTTGTTATTTTATGGATGATATTAAATGTATAAATCTTGAATAAAATATTTATTTGTCCTTTGTAAAGTTTTGTTTAAAGAGATTTTATTCCAGTAGAGTGTTCTTGACTGTTTCAACCATTAAAAATCTAAAAATATTTAAATGTTTTAAATGAAATTTATCCCCAAAATGTGGACATCTCACTACCTCTGATTGGTTTTGCCAGTTTCACAGGAAACTCAATGATTATTGACTTGAGATAGAAAGAAGAGATTCTTTGCTGTGTGAGCTCCCTAGAGCATTTTGCCTGGAGTGGCAGTACTGACAAGCTGGGAGAGAGGAAGCCTGGGTTCCCATCCTTATTCTGTTTGGGGAGGAGGATTAATCAGGTAGCTTACCTTGGTTCCAGTTTTCTCTTCCACAAGATGATGAGTTCTGAGAAATTAAGCTGTGAGATTCTTTCCAGCTCTAACATTTTATGATGAATTCTGAACATTGAGATGGATGTATTTCTCAGTATATTTCAGGATACTAATCTTTCACAAAGAAAATGACTCTTCTGTCATCCATTATTGTACTCAAAAGAGTGAACAAATGAAGCTTCTAAAATTATCTGTCATATTCAAATATAACTAATTCACTGGATGTTCAAATCTCCTTTCCAGTTATTAAAACACTGCTCAGTGCCTTTTTTTTCCTTTCAAAGTAAATTGACTCCTCTAATATTCTTTCTTCAAGCTTAAAAAAAAATGTAGTGCAACTGTGTTTTAAAATAGATCAAATTGCACTGATGAAAGCAATAAGACAGAAGTTCAAATTTTTAAAAAGATAACTCCTTAATACTATCAGCCAAAGATGGAATGACTTAAATCAAATAGGGGCTCGCCTGCTGCCAGGTACTAGGAAAGGCCCCCGCCAGGGCTGATGCTGTCATGCTGGCTGCTGGGCACTAGGAAAGGCTCCCACTAGTGCCGAATCTCTTGCACCCATGGCTGCCAGCTTCCCTGCTCACCTGTCGCTGCCGAGGCACCTGCGACCCTGGCAGCTGTGCCACCTCTGCACCTTGTCCTCACTGGGGCAGACCCAAGTGTTCCAGGGCAGCCTCGAGACCAGACATCTGTGGGTGGCCCACATGCAGAGGTGGGGCTAAAACCACACCTGAGCCCCAGGGGCGGGGCAACTAAGGAAGAGGAACGAAAATCTTTCTGTGCAGCTGCACAAGCTGCAGATTAAATTCCTACAATCAGCTTGGTAAACCCTGCATCTATGGAATATCTGAATGGACAAGTGTTCCCACAACTGAGACAGGTCTAGCCTTAGCAGCTGTGGACTTTGGGTACAAGTACACATGGGAGTTGGGCCAGGTCAGAGTCTGAGCTGTCCTCACAGTGCCTACAGAATGACAAGAGACCTACCTAGAGGTATTGAAGAAGCATCCTGGGGAGGAGGAGGTTGGCTGTGGCTCATAGTGGGGGCAAAGACACTGACAGCTGAGACCCCAGGAAAATATTATTATTACTATTATTTTTTTATGTTTTGTTCTGTTGTTTTTATTATTTTTTATTTTCTAACTTTTTAATACATTTTTATTTTTAAAATTTTTCTGTATTTACGATTTCATTGTTTTGTGTTTTTTACTTGTTTTGTTTTTATCTTTTTTAATCGTATCTTGTGTGTTTCTTTATTTTTTTATTTTTTTTAGTTTGCATTCTGCTTTTCTTTTGTCTTCTGTTTTTTGTTTTGTTAGTTTTGTTTTTAATTGTTTGATTTCGTTCTTGGGTTCTTTTGTCTGGCTGTTCTCTTTTTTTTGTATTCTTTGCTCTTGCTTTGTTTCTTTTGTGTATGTGTTTCTTTGTTTTTTTTTGTTTGGTTTTGCTTTTACCATTTGTCTTGGGTTTTGTTTGCTCTGTTTATTCCCTTTTTTTAATTGTTGATGTTGCTATTTGTTTCTTTTTGTCTTTGCTATTTGTCTTGGGTTTTATTTCTCTGTTTCCTTCCCCCACTCCCCATTTTTTTTTCTTTTTTGCCATGCTGTGTAGCTTGCAGGGTCTTGGTCCACTGGCCGGGGGTTGGGCCTGAGCCTCTGGGGTGGGAGCACTGAGTCCAGAACACTGGACCGCCAGAGAATTCCTGGCCTCAGGGAATATTAATTGGTGAGAGCTGTCCTGGAGGTCTCCATCTCAACACCAAGACCCAGTTTCACCTAACTGCCGGCAGGCTCCAGTGTAAGATGCCTCACGCCAAACAACAAGCAAGACAGGAACACAAACCCACCCATCAGCAGACAGGCTGCCTAAAGTCATACTAAGCTCACAGACACTCCAAAACACACCACCTGACACAGCCCTGCCCATCAGAGGGACAAGATCCAGCTCCACCCAACAGAGTGCAGGCACTGGTCCCTCCCACCAGGAAGCCTACACAAGCCACTGAACCAGCCTCAACCAAGTTGGGCAGACACCAAAAGCAAAAGGAATTATGACCCTGCAGCCTGCAGAAAGGAGACATCAAACACAGTAAGTTGGACAAAATGAGAAGACAGGGAAATATTTGCAGACTAAGGAGCAAGGTAAAAACTCACAAAACCAAATAAATGAAGAGGAAATAGGCAATCTACCTGAAAAAGAATTCAGAGAAATGATAGTAAAGATGATCCAAATACTAGGATATAGAATGGAGGCACAGATAGAGGAAATATGAGAAATGTTTAACAAGGACCTAGAACTAAAGAAAATACAAACAGTGATTAACAACACAATAACTGAAATGAAAAATATACTAGAAGGAATCAATAGCAGAATAACTGAGGCAGAAGAATGGATCAGTAGGCTGGAAGATAGAATAGTGGAAATAACTGCTGCAGAGCAGAATAAGGAAAAAAGAATGAAAAGAAGTGAGGACAGTCTCAGAGACCTCTAGGACAACATTAAACGCACCAACACTTGAATTATAGGGGTCCCAGAAGAAGAGAAAGAGCCTGAGAAAATATTTGGAGAGATTATAGTTGAAAATTTCCCCAACATGGGAAAGGAAAAAGCCATCCAAGTCCAGGAAATGCAGAGAGTCCCATATAGGATAAACCCAAGGATAAACACACCGCGACACATATTAATCAAACCAACAAAAATTAAATACAAAGAAAAAAGTATTAAAAGCAGCAAGGGAAAGCAACAAATAACATATAAGGGAATCCCCATAAGGTTATCAGCTGATTTTTCAGCAGAAACTCTGCAAGCCAAAAGCAAGTGGCAGCATATATTTAAAGTGATGAAAGGGAAAAACCTACAACCAAGATTACTCTACCCAACAAAGATCTCATTCAGATGCGATGGAGAAATCAAAACCTTTACAGACAAGCAAAAGCTAAGAGAATTCAGCACCACCAAACCAGCTTTACAACAAATACTAAAGGAACTCCTCTAGGCGGGAAACACAATAGAAGAAAAAAGACCTACAAAAACAAACCCAAAACAACTAAGAAAATGGTAGTAGGAACATACATATTGCTAATTACCTTAAATGTAAATGGATTATATGCCCCAACCAAAAGACACAGACTGGCTCAATGGGTACAAAAACGAGAGCCATATATATGCTGTCTACAAGAGACCCACTTCAGACCTAGGGTTACATACACACTGAAAGTGAAAGGATGCAAAAAGATACTCCATGCAAATGGAAATCAAAAGAAAGCTGGAGTAGCAATACTCATATCAAACAAAATAGATGTTAAAAGCTGTTACAAGAGGCAAGGCAGGATACTACATAATGATTAAGGGATCAATCCAAGAAGAAGATATATAAATATTTATGCACCCACCGTAGGAGTACCTCAGTATATAAGGCAAATGCTAACAGCCATAAAACAGGAACACAATTATAGTGTGGGACTATAACACCCCATTTACACCAATGGACAGATCAGACAGAAAATTAATAAGGAAACACAAGCCTTAAATGACACATTACACCAGATGGACTTAATTGATATTTATACGACATTCCATCCAAAAGCAGCAGAATACACTTTCTTCTCAAGTGCACACGGAACATTCTCCAGTGTAGATCACATCTTGGGTCACAAATCAAGCCTTGGTAGATTTAAGAAAATTGAAATCATTTCAAGCATCTTTTCCAACCACAACACTATGAGGTTAGAAATCAATTACAGGAAAAAAAAACTAGAAAAAACAAACACATGGACGCTAAACAATATGTTACTAAATAACCAAAAGATCACTGAAGAAATCAAAGATGAAATCAAAAAAATACCTAGAAACAAATGACAATGAAAACACGACAACCCGAAACCTATGCGATGCAGCAAAAGCAGTTCTAAGAAGGAAGTTAATAGCAATACAATCCTACCTCAGGAAACAAGAAAAATATCATAAACAACCTAACCTTACACCTAAAGCAACTAGAGAAAGAAGAACAAAAAAACCCCAAAGCTAGCAGAAGGAAAGAAATCATAAAGATCAGATCAGAAATAAATGAAAAAGAAATGAAGGGAACAATAACAAAAATCAATGAAACTAAAAGCTGGTTCTTTGAGAAGATAAACAAAATTGATAAACCATTAACCAGACTCATCAAGAGAAAAAGGGAGAAGACTCAAATCAATAGAATTAGAAATGAAAAAGGATAAGTAACAACTGACACAGCAGAAATACAAAGGATCTTAAGAGACTACTACAAGCAACTATATGCCAATAAAATGGACAACCTGGAAGAAATGGACAAATTCTTAGAAAGGTAAAACCTGGCAAGACTGAACCAGGAAGAAATAGAAAATATGAACAGACCAATCACAGGTAATGAAATTGAAGCTGTGATTAAAAAATCTTCCAGCAGATAAAAGCCCAGGATCAGGTGGCTTCACAGGCGAATTCTATCAAACATTTAGAGAAGAGCTAACACCCATCCTTCTCAAACTCTTCCAAAACTTTGCAGAGGGAGGAACACTCCCAAACTCATTCTATGAGGCCACCCTCACCCTGATACCAAAACTAGACAAAGATATCACAAGAAAACAAAATTACAGACCAATATCTCTGATGAACATAGATGCAAAAATCCTCAACAAAATACTAGCAAACAGAATCCACCAACACATTAAAAGGATCATACACCATGTTCAAGTGGGATTTATCCCAGGGGAGCAAGGATTCTTAAATATATGCAAATAAATCAATGTGATACACCATATTAGCAAATTGAAGGAGAAAAACCATATGACCATCTCAATAGATGCAGAAAAAGCTTTTGACAAAATTCAACACCCATTTATGATAAAAACTCTCCAGAAAATGGGCATAGAGGGAACCTACCTCAACATAATAAAGGCCATATATGACAAACCCACAACAAACATCATTCTTAATGGTGAAAAACTGAAAGCATTTCCTCTAAGATCAGGAACAAGACAAGGATGTTCATGCTCACCACTGTTAATTCAACATAGTTTTGGAAGTTCTAGCCATGGCAATCAGGGAAGAAAAAGAAATAAAAGAAATCCAAATTGGAAAAGAAGAAGTAAAACTGTCACTGTTTGCAGATGACATGATACTATATGTTGAAAATCCTAAAGATGATACCAGAAAACTACTAGAGTTAATCAGTGAATTTGGTAAAGTTGCAGGATACAAAATTAATGCACAGAAATCTCTTGCATTTCTACACACTAACAATAAAAGATCAGAGAGAGATTAAGGAAACAATCCCATTTACCATTGCAACAAAAAGAATAAAATACCTACAATAAACCTACCTAAGGAAACAGAAGACCTGTACTCAAAACTATAAGATACTCATGAAAGAAATCAAAGACAACACAAACAGATGGAGAGATATACCATGTTCTTGGATTGGAGGAATGAGTATTGTAAAAGTGACTATACTACCCAAAGCAATCTACAGATTCAGTGCAATCCCTCTGAAATTACCAATGGCATTTTTCACAGAATAAAAACAAAAGATTGTACAATTTGTATGGAAACACAAAAGACCCCAAATAGCCAAAGCAATTTTCAGAAAGAAAAACTGAGCTGGAGGAATCAGACTCCCTGATTTCAGACTATACTGCAAAGCTATAGTAATCAGGACAGCATGGTACTGGCAAAAAATAGAAATATAGATCAACGGAACAGGATAGAAAGTCCAGAGATAAGCCCACGCACATATGGTCACCTAATCTTTCACAAAGGAGGCAAAAATATACAATGGAGAAAAGACAGTCTCTTCAATAAGTGGTCCTGGGAAAACTAGACAGCTACATGTAAAAGAATGAAATTAGAACACTCCCTAACACCATACACAAAAATAAACTAAAGACCTAAATGAAAGGCCGGACACTATAAAGCTCTTAGAGGAAAACATAGGCAAAATAGTCTTTGACATAAATCGCAGCAAGATCTTTTCTGATCCACCTCCTAGAGTAATGAAAATAAAAACAAAAGTAAACAAATGGGACCAAATTAAACTTAAAAGCTTTTGCACAGCAAAGGAAACCTTTATAAACAAGACGAAAAGACAGCCCTCAGAATGGGCAAAAATATTTGCAAATGAAGCAACTGACAAGGGGTTAATCTCCAAAATATACAAACAGCTTATGCAGCTCAATATCAAAACAAACCACCCAATCAAAAAATGGGCAGAAGACCTAAATAGACATTTCTCCAAAGAAGACATACAGATGGCCAACAAACACATGAAAAAATGTGCAACATCACTAATTATTAGAAAAATGCAAATCGAAACCACAATGAGGTATCACCGCACACTGATCAGAATGGTCATCATCAAAAAATCTACAAACAATAAATGCTGGAGAGGGTGTGGAGAAAAGGGAACCCTCTTACAGTGTTGGTGGGAATGTAAATTGATACAGCCACTATGGAGAACAGTATGGAGGTTCCTTAAGAAACTAAAAATAGAACTACCATATGATCCAGCAATCCCACTCCAGGGCATGTACCCAGAGAAAACTATAATTCAAAAAGATACATGAACCCCAGTGTTCATTGCAGCACTGTTTACAGTAGCCAGGACATGGAAGCAACCTAAATGTCCATCAGCAGAGGAATGGATAAAGAAGTTGTGGTACATATATACAATGGAATATTACTCAGCCATAAAAAAATGTAATTGTGCCATTTGTAGAGACATGGATGGGCTTAGGGACTGTCGTACAGAATGAAGTAAGTCAGAAGGAGAAAAACAAATATATATTAATGCATATATATGGAATCTAGAAAAATGGTATAGATGAAATTATTTGCAAAGCAGAAATAGAGACACAGACTTAGAGAACAAACATATGGATAGCAAGGGGGGAAAGGGGAGTGTGATGGATTGGGAGGTTGGGATTGACATATATACTCTACTATATGTAAAATAGATAACTAATGAGAACAGACGGTATAGCACGGGGAACTCTACTCAATGCTCTGTGGTGACCTAAATGGGAAGGATATCCAAGGAAGAGGGGATATATGTATACGTGTGGCTGATTCACTTTTCTGTACAGTAGAAACTAACACAACATTGTAAAGCAACTATACTCCAATTTAAAAAAATCAAATTGGAAGCCAAGAATTAACATATAGTTTTTTTTGTTCATCTCAAGTAAAAAGTACTTTGAAAGCAAGAGGCAGCATCAAGTCAGTTCCAACTGGTAAAGAGTTTGAAAATTGTTACTCCCATCCTTAGAACAAAAAGCTGACAGCGACTTCCCTGGTGGTCCAGTGACTAAGACTCTGTGCTCCCAATGCAGGGGGCCCGGGTTCAATACCTGGTCAGGGAACTAGATCCCACATGCCGCAACTGAGAGTTCACGTGCCGCAACTGAGTGTTCACATGCCGCAACTAAAGATCCCCCATGCTGCAACAAAGATCCTGCATGCCATAACTAAGACCTGATGCAGCCAAATAAATAAATGAATATTTTTTTTAAAAAGAAGAAAAAAGCTGACAAGCTGAAAATAAATGACTTTCCTCCGATTCAACAAAGAATTGAAATCAGGACAAAGTACCACCCTGAAATCTGGAAAGATAGGCAAATACAGGGAATCTCAGTTGAAACAGAATCACAGCCAAGTTTCAGCTTACGTGGATCAGAAATTTCTGAAGCCATCAACTGGTGGGAAAGCTTAAAGTCATTGTGACAAATTGCTGGAGGGTGAATGCAGATGAGATTAGGAGTGAAAACTCTGGAGTACCTAATATTAAGGGAGACCCCACATTTTCATAGATATGCTTCCATGAGCACCACCAAGTTCACATGATAAAGAGTAAAGAAAAGTCTCCTGGTGTTCCTGACAGAGGGAGGAGAAAAGTTACCTTTTTGAAATATGCAGGTAGCATTCTCCACAGCAGAGGTCTACTCTCCAAGGGAAAGGACTTTACCAGATCCTTTTCTGACCTGAGGAAAGAATAATTATCCAACTGTAATACCCAAGAGCCTTCTCTCTCTCCTAAGGGGAGTAGAAAAAGCTACTTGAGTCACTTGTGCTTGTGAGGGTCAGAATTCAGGGACACAGAGCCACTGAAAGACTGAGATTTAATCATAAAATTATAAAATGCTTCCTCTCCCTGTACCTCAACAGGGATCGAGTAAAATAACAGTGGATTATAGCTGAAAGAGCTAAAGACACAGATTCTATTTAAGGAGTTGTCAGGGAAACCCAAAGACAACAGGGAGACAAAAACAAGGACACTGCAGGAAACTGAAGCTTCTCAAACTAACAAATATAGCAAACACTAAACACAGCCAACTCCTGGCCAGACTAGCATACACCCTGCTTACCTCCCTTCGTGTTACCCAATACACTGAAAGGAAAAAGCTCACCATTTCCTCTAATGTCAATACTACTGGCCACCAAATGTGGGGGTCTTTTACCACACCAACCAATTCCTCAACATCAGCCACGTGTACAATTCAGTTCAGTTCTGACACTATCTACCTGGAGTTAGCATCAGATTCCGCAGGTTCAGGGCTCAGTTCCACAAGATTGCCTTCACTTCAGATGCCAGTCACAAGTCCCAGGTTGTCATCTGTACCTCTGACTGACACTATAAATCAGGGTTCCCCCGACCACCCCCTTGGGTTTGATAATTTGCTAGAATGGCTCACAGAAGTCAGGGAAATATGCTTACTGGTTTATTGTAAACTGATACAACTCAGGAACATCCAAGTAGAAGAGATGTGTAGGGCCAGGTTTAGAGGAAGGGGCACAGAGCTTCCATGCCTTCTCTGGGCGTGCAACCTTCCAGTACCTCAATTTGTTCACCAACCCAGAAGCTCTCAGAACCTCATAGACCAGAGATTTTTATGGAGGCTTTGTCACATAGGTATGACTGAGTATTAACTCAATCTCCAGCTCCTATCCCCTCCCTTGAGGATGGGGAGTGGGGCTGAAAGTCCCAAGCTTCTTATCATGGCTTGGTCTTTCTGATGACCAGTTCCCAATCTAAAGTTATCCAAGAGCCCACCAAGAGCTTCCTCATTAGAACAATACACTCCTGTCACTCAGGAAATTCCAAGGGATTTACAAACTCTGTCAGGAACTGGGGTCAAAGACCAAATATTAGAACAAAAAATGTTATTAGCACCTTTATTGCTTAGGACATTACAAAGGTTTTAGGATCTCTGGCCAGGAGCCAGGATGAAGACCAAAATATGCATTTCTTATATATCACAACATCATAATCATGTTCAACTTTCAACAACAACAACAACAAAAATGCTTGAAAGACAAGAAAAAAATAGTCTACAGAGATAAAGCAAGCATCAGAAGCAGACTCAAATATTACTCAGATTTTGCAGTTACCAGGAAGAAAACTACAATCACTGTGATTAATATGTTAAGAACTGCAGTGGAAAAAGTACACAACATGCAAGAATAGATGAGTAATGTAATAGATGGAATCTCTAAGAAAGAATTACAAGGAAATGCTATAAATCAAAAACATTAACAGAGGGCTTCCCTGGTGGCACAGTGGTTAAGAATCCGCCTGCCAATGCAGGGGACACAGGTTCGAGACCTAGTCCGGGAAGATCCCACATGCTGCGGGGCAACTAAGCCTGTGCACCACAACTACTGAGTCTGCACTCTAGAGCCTGTGTGCCACAACTACTGAGCCCGCATGTCTAGAGCCCGTGCCACAACAAGAGAAGCCACCACAATGAGAAGCCCACGCGCCACAATGAAGAGTAGCCTCCGCTCGCCGCAACTCGAGAAAGCTTGTGTGCAGCAACAAAGAACCAAAGTAGCCAAAAATAAATAAAGTAAATAAATTTATTTTAAAAAAAAACTAATAGAAATTAAGAATGCTTTTAATGGGCTCATCAGTAGACTGGTCACCATCAAGGCAAGAATCAGGGATTTAAAGCTATGTCAGTAGAAAATTCCCAAACTGAAATGCACGTAGAAAGAAGTATTTAAAACAACCACCACCACCAAAAACAAACAGACAAACAACACCTGACCAAAATATGTAAGAATTATGGGACAATATCAAAAGGTGTAACCTATGTATAATTGGAATACCAAAAGGAGGAGAAAAAACAACAGAGAGGATATATTTGAAATAATAATGTCCGTGAATTTTCCAAAACTAATGACAGACACCAAACCATAGATCCAGGAAGCTCAGAGAACATGAAGCAGGAAAAATATGAAAAATCTACATATAGATGTTGGCAGAAAACCAAAGGGAAAGTCTTAGAATGTGGTGCAGTTCTCAGCAAAGTTTGGTAAATCTGATGGGGAGTCCCTGAGTCAAAGTTACCTGTTAGGGGAATCCCATGTCTTCCAGGAACAGGGCTGCCACACTCAGTCTTTGGCTGAGAGCAGCCCATGAAACGAGTGGCTTCCACATGAACACAGTAATGAATTTCAGGACCCAGTAGCTGGGGTGATGGGTCAATTTTGCTCTTTACAGCTAGAGACCTGAGAAACCCATTTTAATGGCTGACACACTGTACAATGATTAAAATGTTCAATTCACTAAGAACATAAAACAATTCTAAAAATTTATATAAATTATTCCCATAACATATAAAGGAAAAGAATCATTTAAGTAGAGAAACATACCTCCACCATGTAGATTTCACCACATTTTTAATTATTGATAGGTGAACTACACACACAAAAAACACATAACGGACATATATACCCAACAAAGCTACAGATTCTTCTGAAGTGTACATGTAATGTTTACAGAAATTGGTCATATACTAGTTCCTAAATCAACCTGCAATAGGTTTTAAAGAATGTATGACACAAATCACATTCTCTGGCAGCACTGCAATTAAATTAAAAGTCAATAACTAAAAGGTAAAACTTAAAATTAACGAATATTTGGAATTTGAAAACTTCTGAATAATTCATAGGACAAACAACAAAGGAAATACTAAGGTGTGGAGAGGACAAGAAAGTCTGTCATCACGGAATAGACAGGTTCTCCTCAAACTCAGATAATTCAGATCCTCTATCTTCTGCCTTCCTCTTACAGGTCCCAGGCCCCTGTTCTTCATGGTCTGCACTTGCATGTAGAGCAGGGGTGCAAGTATGGAGAGAGGTACTCCTTTCCTGAGCAGATCATGCTGAACCTTGGTGGAGTAGGCAAATCACTGATCCTAGGATTCAAATCCCTACACCACCCTCCAAGTTCTGTGAATAAAGACAGGTGACTCAAAGTCACTGAGTCTCAAGTTACTCATTTGCAAATGGAATAATAACAGCTAAATTGTTCAGTTACTGTAAGGCTATAATTAGAGACTCTTTGTGATAGGTGATATTAAGAAAAGGCTTTACATGAATGATTTTCTTTCCCTATGTTTGAATTTTCAATTCTTGGCTATCCAGGCTTGTTGGGTCCTTATTGGTGTGTTCATTTCAACCTTGTACTGCAGGTTCATCTCGAGTTTAAGAAGCTTTTGGAATTAGCTTAGTGACCCAGCCAATATTTTTGTCCCTATTTCTCCCAGTTCTCACTTAGCTGAGGAAAAAGGTGTCAGCTTAATCATCTCTATCATCAAAAGATGTGGCTGTGAACACAGTAGAAATTTGAAACCAAAATTCTGAATAGATGAATGAACAAATGGGTTCTAAAAGTGTATATGTAAGTGGGAACTGCTAGTAGATGTTATTAAGACTTTCCTCTCCACTTGACTGACGTTCAATTTTGAAGGTTCATACTCTTTGATCAAAACCCTCTTAAGTTCTTTCATACTCAGATAGACTAGGCAAATAGAATAAATTGAGTAGTCTTCACAGAGGAAATTCATTTTTCATGAACAGGTTGCTTGATAATCTGCTTTCAAAAGTGCCTGAAGTTAGTAAAAATGCATAGTGAACCCCTCTCAGCACCACTACCTTATACAAAATCCTTTCCATTTGATGCTATTAGATTCCAAATTATGCCAGGTCTTTTAAGTACTTTGGTTTAGATCAGGGTTTCTCAACCTTGACCCTATTGACATTTGGGGCCATATAGTTCTTTGTTGTAGGGGGCTGTCCTTTGCGTAGTAGGATGTTTAGCAACATCTGTGGCCTCTACCCACTAGATGCCAGTAGCAGCCAGCCCCTTCACCCTATTGTGACTTCCAAAAATGTCTCCAGACATTGCCAAATATCCCATGAAAGGAAGAAAATGACTCGGTGAAGAAGCACTCATCTAAAATGATCCTTGCCACAATACAGATACAGCCTTCTGCAAAAGTTGAGAAGTGAGGGATGTATCACCAGTTTTGGAGTCTGCTCTATTGTTGAAATTTATGGTTAAGTTATTATCTTAATCCCATCAGAAAACTCCCAGCCTGAGTTGGCAGGTCTGCTCTCTTCTGCTCAATTATCACATTGAGGATACTTGGTTTTTAACAAAAGACTGCAGATTATACTGGCTTCTGCACATAGCCTGTGCATATCACATATAAATGAAGGTAGATGTGTTATAATTTATATTCTTATGTTCTGTATTGCTGAGTTGTCATTCCATCATCTGTCAACATCAGAATGGTCTTTTAAAATTTCCCACTTCTATTATGTTTCTGAAAATACTTTTATGCAAAATTATTCAACACATCAATAATCCAGGAAGTTGCAACATTTTGTCTTGGATTCTACCTTATCTGAAAAAATATGATATAATGCTATTTTTACATGTTTGTTGACCTACCTCTCCTTATATCTTTAATTTTTACGTTATCATTACACTCGGTTTAGGGTCTATTTATATTGCTTAAGATATAATTCAATTTTGTTTTTGACCCATTAAAAGTATCTGTCATTTAATAAGAAAGATGAACTTCTTTACATGTGTTAAAACAGATACATTTTGCTTTGCTTTTGCCATCTTGTTTCCTTTGAGGTTCCCCTGAATTCTGGCTCTTTTAGTGGGAGATTTATTTACTTTGCTCTTAACATATCTGGTGTTTCAGAAGGTATATTTTCTGTTTTTAATTCTACTGTTAGTCATCCAAATTTTTCTATCAGTTTTTCTATCACTTTAGTTACCAGTTAATTCTGTTAATTTTCACATTATATATCTTGATTTTTCTAATGTTAGGTGTATATGGACTCAAAATTATAATGTATTTCTGGTGAATTTTTCCTTTTATGATTAAACAATGGCTCTCTTGTATTCTAAAAATTCTTGCTACCATAGATGCTTCTTTTTCCTCAACAGTTTCCTTTGATTAGTAATTTTTTGCATTGCTTGTCGTTTTGCATTACTTGGTTAATATTTTTTTGTTTAATCTTATCTCAATTTAGTCTCATATATATTAAGAAGCTGCCTGTTTTAACATTTATGATACACAAATCTCTAATATTCAGTGAGAGTTTTATCCATTTATATTTACTGCTTATTTAGTACTTATCCCTAAATACTCTCCCCACCCTGTTTCCACACCCTTTGCATTGTGACTGTGTCTCTTCTCCCATGAAGAGAAAAGAGTCTATTTCCTTATCCCCTCAACCTGGGCTGGTCTTTGATTTGCTGTGACCAATAGAATGCAGCAGGACCATTCCTCAGCCAGTTCCCAGCCTCGGCTTCAATAGGCACAGCATCGTTTCACACACTTTCCTGGAAATCTGGCTCTTCCGTCTAACCAAGCACAATTTACCTACTAGAGGATAAGAAACCATGTGGAGGAGAGCCTATGAACAGCAAATGACAGCCAGCCCAGACCCCAGAATAGAATCACCTGCTTGCTCTCAGCTTACTGCAGATGTGTGAGGGAGCTGGACCAAGACCAGAACTGCCAGCTGAGCCCAGCCTAAATTGCCCACCTGCAGGACCAAATTAATGGTGGTTGCTTTAAGCCAGTGTTTGAGGGCAGTGTGGCACAACAGTATCTAGTACACTGACATATATGGAGGGACCTATACCATGATATTTTAAGTTTTCTATTTGCCATACTTCTGTGTTTATTTCTTTCTTTACCTTTTTTTCTCCTCCTATTTGATTGCTTTATTTTGTTTTATTTCCCTGTTTTCCTCTAGTGATTTTGAAGTTTAAGTTATATTTTTACTATTTTTTGTTACTTTTACACCTTTAAAGTTTACATATGATGTTAAGTCCAAACCTAAAATTCCCAGTTAATTAGTGTCTTTATTATCCTTCCAAGCAGTATAGGAACTTGGAGCACTCTACTTGTGACCATTTCTCTTTCCATAATTTTTTGTATAATATTTAGTGCCACTTTTTTTGTAAAGGACCTCCAAGTTAGTCACCATTGTCATCACCATTATTAACAGTGACAGCAGTCCAGTATTCTTTACCACCACGATGACTAACTTATTTGTCCTCTATTACTTTGTCAACCATACTCCTTCCGAGTTTTATTTGTTTTAACTTATAGTACACCTTTTAGTAGTACCTTTAGTGAGTATCATATGATATTGTCCAGCATTTTTGTATTTTTAACAGGAAGGGAGAAAAAGGAAAATTCTATTAAAGTTCGTTTTTCATATAGCCAGAATTCCTACCTTAAGAATTTTTTTCCATTTCATCAATATATATTTTAGCGTGGACCTCTAAAAGTAAAGCCTTATTATGTTGTTGTTGTTCTTGTTTTTGTTAATATAACCACAGCACTATTATCACACCTAGACCTAATAATAATTCCTTAATATCATCAAATATCCAATCATTATTCAGTTGTAATTGTCTCATAAATGCCATTATCATTTACTTAATTTAAAAATCAGGATCCAAGTATGAATAACGTATTATAATTAGTTGCTGTGTCCTTTATATCTCTTTAAGTATAAAATTTCTACTTCTATAACTTTTTTTCCTTGCAATTTATATTTGTGGAAACCAACATATAAATTGGTCATCAGTCTTATTTATTAGCCTTCTTATAGACTTTCACATTTTTCCTACTTCAAAAGTAATTTAAACAGGATGCATTGAAGGTTGTGATCTGGCAACCATTGTTAAATGGAAAGCCTCATTCATATGCAGTATTTTAGATTTGGTCTGCTTTTTTAAAAAATTATTTTTATTTTCATTTTATTTATTTTTTTTGGCCGCATCGCACAGCATGGGGATCTTAGTTCCCTGACCAGGAATCGAACCCACGCCCCCTGCAGTGCAAGTGTGGAGTCTTAACCACTGGACCACCAGGGAAGTCCATGGTCTGCTTTCTTAAAAAGTAACATATAGTTGGATTTTATTTTATTTTTAACTTTTTAAAATTTTTAAGTAACTTTAGACATACAGAAAGTTTGCAAAAATAGTACAGAATCCCTATATATCCTTTACCCAGCTTCCTCTAATGTTAATATCTTACACATGAAAGACTAAAGTTATCAAAACCAGAAAAAATTATCATTGGTATAATTTATTAACTAAACATTAAACCTTATTTGAATTTCACCAGTTTTCCCACTAATGTCACTTCCATGATCCTATGTAGGCTCAATGCTGCATTTAATTATTTCTCCTTTAGTATCTATCAGTTTGTTGATTTTTTAAATTCAATAAGAAATGTTTGTTTTTTAAGCCATTTACATTTATTGACATAATTCATACATTTTCTGTTACTCCAGTTTTTGACTCTTGCCTTTTATGTTTTTGCAGTGTTTCTTATTTTAATATTTTAATATGGCCTCTGTTATAGTTACATTTATGTTTTCTAAAGATTTGAAAGAAATTGACCCTATTTGTAATTCTATTAGTGGCTAAATTTGCTTAAAATTCTTTATATTTTTGATCTCTGATTATAAATACCACATAGAAACTTTCCTTAGTATTCATTCATTTGTTAAGGTATCTTTTCACACTGCTGTAAATCTTTGTGGGTGTAATCTGGAGTTTTTAACATGAGTTATTTATTTATTATTTTATGATATATGACTGTTTCATATTTACTTTGCTTTCCATTTTATTTTGCTCCCAATCTCTATTTTTAAGCCCAATGACTGTCAACTAGAAAGTTTTCAATAATTGTTTATTGAAATTACCATAATTTCACTAGTTATCTGAACCTGAATCTTTCAAAGGTAGTTTTGAAACTTACCCACTAATCCTTTTCTGTCACAGACACCCATAATTTTAGATTTTTTTAATCTCCCAGCCCAATGGCATTAAAAATTTGTAATATGATGTATTTTATTTATTTAGGCAGTATTACACATTTGTAAATGCTTTCTATTGCTTTATCATCAGAAAGATAATTTGACTAAGTTTAAAATTATTCCATCACCAGTACCCTCACCTGCAAAAGAACTCTTTACATTGTTTTTATATCTCTTCACAATTAGTTTAAAATATGAGATATTTCCCTTTTTACTATGTCTAGTTTTGTCTATTTGAATAAGCTTTGTCATTTAATACTATTGTATAAAAGTTAATTTCCTGATTTTGATCCTTATACTCTGGTTATGCAAGATGTTAACATTAGGGGCAGCTCAGTGGGGATATATGGGAACTCTCTTTGTACTATTCCTGCAACTTTTCTGTAAGTCGAAAATTAGTTCAAAATAAAAACTTTTTTTTAAAGCAATATGCCAGACTAGATAGTAATTTGGCATATGTGATAAATGTTCTTTTAAAAATGATTAAAATGTACTGACCCAAAGAAGACAGTGGGTGCTCATTAGAAGTGGAAGTTCTTATTAATAATTCAATTCCATATGCAAAAACCATGCCCGCAATAGGAAATAGGGACACAAACAACTTATAGCTTTCCAAAAAATCTATAATGAAAAAGCAAATGACTAAGGTGAGAAACCTCCATTTTACCCTTTCCTAGGAAATGTAGAATACAGAGGCTTCAATCTCTGCATTTTCTTCTCTTTATCATGTTTTCCTCTACTTCTCTTCTTCTTCCTTTATTAAAACATTAATTATCGTTAACTTGAAATTATCATGAATAACAGATCTTTTTTCCTAGTAAAAGTATGCTGAAAGGCTTCCAGTATAAAAATATTACCTTGCAAACTGCCAAATGAAGCATAATTACATTTTCCACGGCATAATTGCAAAGCAGAGAGAGTGTGCCCCTTCTTCTGTAATATACAGCCATCCATCCCCTCTCTTGTTTTATTTCTTTGAATTGTTGGCTCTGCCTGAATTCAGAACAAAGGAGGTAGTAGACATAGTTGTTGACCCACCTCAGAGACCAGCACCAGTTTAGTTGAAGCATTCTTGACCTGTTTTCTGGGTAACATAATCCTTGAATCTTAAAGTCAAGCACCAGACTTTCTCCTTCTTCCATCTCCCTACTCTGTTTGCAGGCTTTTAATTAGTACCAGCCCTCACCTTCTCTTGGCATGGCTCACACTGCTTCCAGTGACATGTTTACAAGTGCACAAGAGGAACGTAGGGAGCTAAGTGGGAGCCTAGGGTCTGAGATTATCATCTGATTTAGGAAAGTGAGCGTCTCACCTGTTCATACACAGAGTGTGTGCACAGGGACACACACACACACACACACATACACACACACACACACACACACACACGGGACCAGAGTGGCTTCCAGAGGGGTACCTTCCTTTCCAGAAGCCTCCATTTCAGGCTTCAAATGACAGCTGTGGCTCTGTTACATCCTGGGGATGTGGGCCTCTATTCATCTCATAAGGAACACCCCACCTGTTCTGCAGACATTCAGGAGCCTGGCAAAGTTGCCTCTCCAACCTTGTTGCCAGCACTGTAAGCCATCTGAGAACCAGCTCATTTCTCTTAATCAGAAGCAATGACTTTCAAAAGAGTCTGACGGCACCAATTGATGAACTAAGTCAAGAGAGAGAGGCTAATCATGAAGGATGTGCCTTATGCCTGTGTGTATTTCTAGAAAGCTCCGCAAACAAGGAGAATACATTAACATTAAGTTAAATCTGCCCTGCAATTCTCAGTTCTTGTTAGCGGCAAATTCTCCCTTAACTGCTTTCTAAATTATTTTATAACAACCCATGCTATATTTATTTTAGTTAAAGTGATGCCCTGAGGGACTTCCCTGGTGGCACAGTGGTTGAGAATCTGCCTGCCAATGCAGGGGACACGGGTTCGAGCCCTGGTCTGGGAAGATTGCACATGCCGCAGAGCAACTAAGCCCTGCGCCACAACTACTGAAGCCCACGCACCTAGAGTCCGTGCTCCTCAACAAGAGAAGCCACTGCAATGAGAAGCCCACGCACCACAACGAAGAGTAGCCCCTGCTCACCACAACTAGGGAAAGCCGCGCACAGCAACAAAGACCCAACGCAGCCAAAAATAAATAAATAAGTTTAAATAAATAAATAAAATGACACCCTGAAAAAGAGTGTCTTCTCACCCTTCTTTCTCCTCTAAAAAATGTCCATCTAGATTTCCACTGAAAGTCATAAGAGGAGGAAAAAAACTTACAAATAACAAGGGGATAGAGTCAGAAAAAGAGAAAGGTGTGCCCTTTACCTGAGTAAAAGGATGCTGCCTTGCAAAGCACTGTTACAAGAACACAATTTAAGAACAATCCTATGAAAAGGTAGATGCAGACAGGGAAGTGGAGACTAAAAACACTGTCAGTTGTTTAAGACCACCCAGAGAGTAAGTCTAAAAACTGTAACAGTGGAACCCAGACCCACCTCCTCATTCCAACTCCTGAGCACTATGCTGTCCTTGTCTAAAATAATAACAAATTAGTTTTGTCTTTCAATTCTCATTTTTCAAATCATGAGACCTGTGGCACAAAAAGTTCTCAATATAATCAAATATCCATCCTGTGCTTAAATTTCCATAATTTCTAATTATTTAGAACTGTTTGCTTGCCTGAATCAAGACCTTCATTGTGATTGGTTGGTATGATTCCAATGTCTTTTTTTAATCTACAGTTTCCTCTTCCATCTTTTCTTTTTTTCCTTTCAATGTATTTATTAAAGAAACCAGCGTGATGTCCTATAGGATATACCACAGTCAGGATTTTCTGATTGTACCACCATGGTATCATGTAACACCTTACTTGTCAATTGGTGCTTAGATTTAGAATTTTCATTAGAGTTGGATTTGACTTTATTTTTCTACAAAACTGGTTTATTGGTGATTTTGTGCATTTTCATTAGATTTTAGCAATCCTTTTTCTAGGATCCCTTATGCATTATGGATTACTAAATGTCGATACTTTATAATTATGTGACCTGAATTCTTAGACTCTTTAATCAACAGAAATTGATAAGAGGCCAGACAGGAATTCAGGCAACGTTTTATTGGGACTCATGCTTCAGCATGAGGGAGTGGAAAACAAGTAACAGGTTCCGTTGCTTGCGAGCTGGTCCTTTAAGTGGGGTGAGGATAGGAGCAGATTGGTGGGTCACGTCAGAGGGGTGGCTTAGGTGATCTGCCCATCCTCTCAGTGGTGCTGTGTGCAGGGACCATGCACAGTACCCTGCTTTTGCTTCTGGCACCTCAGAAGTGGCAGTTGGGTTTTGGCCTTTTTTGTATCTTGTTGTTCATAGTTTGCCCCAGCTGCTCATGCATGCAGTTATTTTTAGTTCCTTGTAGTTTCTTGTATTCTGTTGCTCAAGGAGACGTTTGTCCGGTGCAAGCACTGCACCACAGGGTCCCAGGTCCCAGCCTGTCTCACTATCATTCTGTCTTCATTTATTAGCTGGATCACTTCTGATGGGGATCAGGACATGCTACCCCAAAATATGGATCCTTGGCATATTGAAAATGACACCTTGTCACATTTGAGTTTAAGATAAATGGCAGAAGCAGGAAGGTCACTCTGACCTTCACCTACCCTTCCTCTCCTGAAACAGGTCATAAAATCCTCATGGGAAAGGTGCCCTCCTTATATCCAGAAGAAAGGAACATCCTTATCTCTGAAGACAAAGGGATACCCAGAAGAATCCTAACAAACAGGACTTGCTACACTTACCTCACATTCTCTAACATCATATTTCTACACTTGAATCTAGCATAAAAATACTCCAGTCTGTTTCTTCATTTCCTTATGAAGTCTTCGCGACACATAAAACTTAAACTAAACAAATGTGGGTGCTTTCCTCTTATTAATTTGTCTTTGTCAGTTGAATTTTCAGACTCATCCAGGGACCGTAAGGGGGTCAAGGAAAACTTTTCCTCCCTTACACTTCTAAAAGGAGAACTTGCCCTCATTAACCTAGTTACCTAAAGGTATAGTTCACGAAGAAGAGGCAGAATAAATGTTGGTTCTTTCCCTTTATTTGTGAATTTTTCATGTTTCCTAGAGACTTCTAAAATTGGCCAATGGTATTTTATATTTCAAGTATCATTATGAACTCATGAATTTAAAAATATTGGGTGTGTTTCAATCCCTTGTAGTCATATTCCTTATTACCCAGCTTCGGCCAGTAGGAGCCTCTTCATTGTGATTCTGAGACCTTGAGAGTCTTTGAGAGCTTTCTTGCTACCTGGTATGAAAAAATGTTCTGAACCTATCTTGTATATTTCATGCCCCAGAACCAGAGTCAGCTAGGCTTGCTCATTGTTTGAGTGACTAGGGCTAAGAAATATGTATGTGTGTATATGTATACATAGAAAATATAAAAGGGATTCATAATGATATTGCCAATTATGAATCAGAACTAAAGAGATTTTCTTAACCACATACATGCAGCCCATACTTGTATGTTTGTTGTTTCAGTATGTGGATCCGGGAAATGTGTGTGCATGTAAATGTGTTCATGTATTAAAATTATTCATACTGATATTTTCCATTCAAAATCAGAACTACAACATTTTTATTTAGCATTATAGATGCACAACTATCTCTTTTCTTCCAAAATGGCAGTCATGACTTGCAACAAACAACCTTCATTTTTCATTTGCTTTATTAAACAATACATGCATAGCTGTTTCAGAATGACAATCCAACCCTGACACTAGTGATTGATTACCAGAAACAGTTTATTTTCAGGTTTATCTTTCTCTGGGTTAAAGAGGTCCAGAATAGGCTACTGTGCCATAAAAATTTTGAGCTGAAGACATTTCAGAAATTTTTTCCTCAACTTCCATATCTACCTAAAAGCAGAGCTTCCCAAAAGAACTCAAAGGAACTCAACTGTCATAAATCTGTTTCCCAAGAGCAACCAGAGAAGGTTGACTCTCATCACTGGAGATTAGAAGTCAACTCCACACCTAAACAGACTGTCACAAACTATCATATATCCCATCTATTCTCCTAAGGACCCCTTTATCTTTCCTAGAAGTTATTTGTTTTCCCATAAGTGACCTTTCTTCCCCTCCCGTCCTCTATTAAGCTATTCATTCCCCATAAATACCCGTCTGCCTATTCCCTTTCCCTGTTAAGATGGTATACAAGCTCCAAATTCTAACTACCTACTTGAGTCGTATTTTTGTGAACTCCCATATGCATGTGATTAAATTTTGTCTTTTGTCTTGCTACTGTGTCCTTGTAAATTTAATTCACAGGTCCCTAAGCACTTTACCTAAGAAAGTAGAGGAAAAGTTTTTTCTCCTTTACAGGGTATATCCTATATCCAGTTAGAAATGTTCAGGCAAATTACTGTGTTTTAAAGTTTCTCTCTGTGGCCATCCCATCAACTAAAATCATAAGTTTATTTGTTTCAGTTTACTCTTGATATATAAAGATTGACTTTTAACTTAATTTTATTTATAATTATGTAAACATTTAAAATTTTTCCAAAGTTTAAACTATACAATGAACTACATGCAAAGGAGTTTTGCTTCTATCCCTGTTCCATTCAGCCTATTTCCTCCTCCATAGGAAACCTTTACTTTTTTTTCAGTTTTATGTTTTATCTTTTCACATTTTATACAGAAAAAATATTCTTGCATATTTATATTCTCTTTTTCTCAGATAATCAATAGCAAACTGCACATTTTCCTCCATCTTGATGTCATCACATTATATCACAGAGATCCCAACATAGTATTTATATAGAGAATGTTAGAGGAAAAATTTTCTTCTTCCAACTTGGGTCCAGTGGTTTGGGGCTTGCAAATTAACTGATCATAGATTAAGAGGAGAAAAGAGAAGTTTTATTTAAGTGTACACCCAGGAGTACTCAGTGATGAGTTACTCTCTTAATAGTGAGAGATAAAAGATTTATATACCAAACTTGATGAAGCAGGGAGTGGTTTAGGATTTCAATGGAAAAGTAAGGAAGGTTCTGTTGGGCTTTTTGATACTGATGGAAATGGGCAGTCTATCTCCAGGGCAGCTGAATTCACAGGAAACTCCCTTACTGGGGGACTTAATGGCAGCTATATGTTTTGGAGGTTCTGCTTTTCTTAGATAAGGAAAGCTTGTATCAGATTTTTTTCTGTGTCTTCTTTAGCTCAAACATTTTCTCTTTAAAATAATTTTTGTACCAATTCTGAGGGTCTGAGTGGGTCCCCACAAGAGTTATTCTTCATTCCATTTCATCAGTTCATAGTACTACAATGTATAGATGTAACACAGTTTATTCAGCCATTTCTCAAATGATAGAGATTTGGATTGTCTCTAACTTAAGCTGTTGTATTACACACAGTGGTATAATGAGTAACCTTGTGCATAAAACTTTTTGTACTTTTTTCCAAATGTATATCTGGGACAGATTCCTAAAGATGATATTTGATTTATCATAGGGTAAATGCATATGTAATTTTGCATTTAATCATAGTGGGGGATATTGCCAGATATCCCCCACTATGAGTATACCATCTTGCTTTATCACCAGCAATCCATGAGAGTATGTTATCAAACATTTGAACTTTTCTAACCTGGTAGGTGAGAAATGATAACTCAGTGCAGTTTTAATTGTATTTCTTTTATTGAAAGTGAGGTTGAACATCTTTTCATATAGTTAAGAGCCATTTATAGGTCTTTGTATGTGTGTATTCTAGCTCATCTTTCTGTAACATTTAAAATATCTTCATGTCTACTTTTTGAAGCTCTACTTCTAAATTGCTTGGCTACCTGCTTAAAATTTTTATATTAAAAATAGTTTTTCTGGGCTTCCCTGGTGGCGCAGTGGTTGAGAATCTGCCTGCTAATGCAGGAGACACGGGTTCGAGCCCTGGTCTGGGAAGATCCCACATGCCACGGAGCAGCTGGGCCCGTGAGCCACAGCTGCTGAGCCTGCGCGTCTGGAGCCTGTGCCCCGCAACGGGAGGGGCCGCGATAGTGAAAGGCCCGCGCACCGCGATGAAGAGCGGTCCCCGCACCGCGATGAAGAGTGGCCCCCACTTGCCGCAACTAGAGAAAGCCCTCGCACGAACCGAAGACCCAGCACAGCCAAAAATAAATAAATAAATAAATAAATAAATAAAAATTTAAAAATAGTTTTTCTGTAATATAATGACAAAGATTTTCTCCCTAACCAAACTCTACTCAAGCTCTCCTGAACTTTTTAATTAGGCCTCCTTCTGTGTTTCTCTTTCTGCATTGTCCAATTTTAGCAAGAATCCTGATAAGTCAGTTTAACTAGAATCTCCATCCTCCCTATCTGACCACCCTTGATATCTAATATCTGATAGTTCCTCATCCTGCACTATTCCCCAGGTGATGTCTGATCACCATGGCCTGCCTTCAGCAAGAATCCTGTTACATTGGCTGAGCCAGAACCCCTCTTACTCTTGATGTCTCCTTTTAGTAATTTTCTGTCCCTGAACTCCACCCTGCTCCTTGCCTGTAAGTTCCTACTTGCCTAGGCTGTATTCAAAGTTGAGTTCAGTTTCTCCCCCCACCCCGGCAAGACCGCATTGCAGTGGTACCCACCTATCCTCATGGCCACCCTTGAATAAATTCTGCCTTTCCATCTTCAATAAGTGTCATGAATATCTTTTTCTTTAACAGTTAGTCACAGATATTTCTCTCAGTTTGTTATTTATCCTTTTTATTTGATTCTGATGTTCTCTGGCATACAAAATTTTTATTTTATCTTTTGTAATCAAGTTTTCACAATCTTTTCACACTTCTGAATTTCAAGTCATAATTAAGAAAGTTATAGAGGGGCAGAGTCAAGATGGCAGAGTGGGAGGATGCAGAGTTCACGTCTCCCCACAACAAGGGCACCTACCAGATGCTGGTGGGAGACTTCGACACCCAGGAGGATGGGAGGACCCCCCAGGAACCAGGGAGGACTTGCGGGGGAGTGAGGGGTAGGAGAAGTGGAGGCCAGATGGGACCAGTGCCCTTGAGGGGTGGCTGGGGGTGGGGAGGAGTTCCCACGCCTGGAGGGACCCTCAGGGGTTCAGAAGATCAGGGGGAACGCGTCTAGCATTTCTCCTGCCCAGTCAGGCCCTGGGAAGCCTGCTGGGGTCCCAGGGCGGGTCCTCCGCCTTCCAGGGCCCCCTCTGGCGTGTTGGCACTAGGGACATAGGGGGTGGGGGAAGAAGAGGAGAGGCAGATAGGGAGGGGCCCTCCGGGATCGGAGGATGGGGGAACGTGCCTAGCATTTTCCCTGCCCACTCGGGCCCCGGGGAGCCTGCTGGGCTCCCGGGCCTGGTCCTCTGCCCTCCAAGGCCCCCTTTGGCTGCGTGGTTCCTAGGGGCATAGGAGGGAGGGAGGAGGGGCGAAGAGGAGGAGAGGTAGACAGGGAGAGGGGAACCCTCTGGGACTGGAGGATCGGGGAAGCACGGCTGGCGTTTCCCCCACTGACTTGGGCCCCAGGAAGCCTGCTGGGCTCACCGGCCAGGTCCTCCACCCTCTAAGGCCCCTTCCAGATGAGTTGGTCCTAGGGACGTAGGAGGGAAGGGGGGAAGAAGAGGAGAGGCAGACAGGGAGGGGCCCTCCAGGATCGGAAGATCAGGAGGAACGTGCCTAGCATTTCTCCTGCCCACTCAGGCCCAGGGAGCCTGCTGTGGTCCTGGGCCTTCTCCTATGCCCTCCAAGGCCAGAGGCACTCCAGGGACCCTCTGGCCATGCTGAGCCTAAGCCCCGCCTCCAACCCCCCCAGGGCCTTTTCTGGCAGTGTGGGTCCTAAGGCTAGACCCCACCTGCCACCTAAACCCCACCCCTACCTAAGCCCTGCCCCCCACAGCCAAGCCCTTTTCCATTTTTTTTTTCCTCCTCCTTTTTGCTATTGTGGTTCTGTTTTACTTTCCGATTGTTGTTTCATCTGTATTTTTATTTTTTCTAACATATCTGTTAGTTTTCTAATCTTATTTTTTACTCTTTGTTACTGTTCTACTTTTTTTTTTTTTTTTTGCTGTCCCACATGGCATGCGGGATCTTGGTTCATGAACCAGGGGTTGGGCCTGAGCTCCTGTGGTGGGAGCTCCAAGTCCAAATCACTGGAGTAACAGAGAACCTCAGACCCCAGGGAATATTCATCAGAGTGAGGTCTCCCAAAGGTCCTCATCTCGGCACCAAGACCTGGCTCTACTCAACAGCCAACAAACTCCAGTGCTGGAAGCCTTAGACCAAATAACCAGTGAGACAGGAACACAATTCTGAACCTATCACACACACACAAAAAGAGATGACAAAAAAATATGTTACAGATGAAGGAGCAAGGTAAAAACCTACAAGACCAAGTAAATGAAGAGGAAATAGGCAATCTATCTGAAAAAAAATTCAGAGTAATGATAGTAAAGATGATCCAGAATCTCAGAAATAGAATGGAGGCACAGAACGAGAAGATACAAAAAAATGTTTAACAAAGACCTAGAAGAACTAAAGAACACACAGAGATGAACAACACAATAACTGGAATGAAAAATACACAAGAAAGGATCAAGAACAGAATAACTGAGGCAGAACACCGAATAAGTGAGCTGGAAAACAGAATGGTGGAAATAACTGCCAAGGAGAAGAATAAAGAAAAAAGAATGAAAAGAATTGAGGACAATCTCAGAAACCTCTGGAACAACACTAAACACACCAAGATATGAGCTATAGGGGTCCCAGAAAAAGAAGAGAAACCGAAAGGGTCGAGAAAATATTCAAAGAGATTATAGTTGAAAACTTCCCTAACATGGGAAAGGAAATAGCCACCCAAGTCCAGGAAGCACAGAGAGCCCCATACAGGATAAATCCAAGGAGAAACACACCAAGACACACATTAATCAAACTAACAAAAATTAAATCCAAAGAACAAATATTAAAAGAAGCAAGGGAAAAGCAACAAATAACATACAAGGGAATCCCCATAAGGTTATCAGCTGATTTTTCAGCAGAAGCTCTGCAGGCCAAAAGGGAGTGGCAGGATATAGTTAAAGTGATGAAAGAGAAAAACCTACAACCAAGATTACTCTACCCAACAAAATCTCATTCAGATTAAACGGAGAAATCAAAAACATTACAGATAAGCAAAAGCTAAGAGAATTCAGCACCACCAAGCTAGCTTTACAACAAATGCTAAAGGAATTTTTCTAGGCAGGGAACCCAAGAGAAGAAAAAGACCCACAAAAACAAACCCAAAATAATTAAGAAAATGCTAATAGGAACATACATATAATAATAATTACCGTAAATGTAAATAGATTAAATGCCCCAACCAAAAGACACAGACTGGCTGAATGGATACAATAACAAGACCCATATATATGTTGTCTACAAGAGACCCACTTCAGACCTAGGAACACATACAGACTGAAAGTGCAGGGATGGAAAAATATTCCATGCAAACGGAAATCAAAGAAAGCTGGAGTAGCAATACTTGTATCAGCTAAAATAGACTTTAAAATAAAGACTGTTACAAGAGATAAGGAAAGACACTACATAATGATCAAGAGATCAATCCAAGAAGAAGATATAACAATTATCAATATTTACGCACCCAACATAGGAGCACCTCAATACATAAGGCAAATGCTGACAACCATAAAAGGGGAAATCGACAGTGACACAATAA
Source organism: Balaenoptera acutorostrata (assembly GCF_949987535.1). NCBI lineage: Eukaryota > Metazoa > Chordata > Mammalia > Artiodactyla > Balaenopteridae > Balaenoptera > Balaenoptera acutorostrata. Next base: position 50,209,250 of record NC_080073.1, on the reverse strand, counting down.
TAGTAGGGGACTTTAACACCCCATTTGCACCAATGGACAGATCATCCAAACAGAAAATAAGAAGGAAACACAAGCTTTAAAGGACACAATAGCCCAGATAGATTTAATTGATATTTATAGGATATTCCACCCAAAAGTGGCAGAATACACTTTCTTCTCAAGTGAACATGGAACATTCTCTAGGATAGATCACATTTTGGGTCACAAATCAAGCCTCAGAAAAGTTAAGAAAATTGAAGTTGTATCAAGCATCTTTTCCAACCACAATGCTGTGAGATTAAAAATCAATCACAGGGGAGAAAAACTGTAAAAAAACCCACAAATACATGGAGGCTAAACAGTGTGCTACTAAATAACCAAGATCACTGAAGAAATCAAAGAGGAAATTTAAAAAAATACATAGAAACAAATGACAACGAAAACATGACGACCCAGAACCTATGGGACAAAGCAAAAGCAGTTCTAAGAGGGAAGTTTATACCAATACAATCCTACCTCAAGAAACAAGAAAAATCTCAAATAAATAACCTAACCGTACACCTAAAGCAACTAGAGAAAGAAGAACAAAGAAAACCCACAATTAGTATAAGGAAAGAAATAAAGATCAGAGCAGAAATGAATGAAATAGAAATGAGGAAAACAATAGCAAAGATCAATAAAACTAAAAGTTGGTCCTTTGAGAAGATAAACACAATTGATAAAACTTTAGCCAGAGTCATCAAGGAAAAAAGGGAGGGGACTCAAACCAATACAATTAGAAATGAAAAAGGAGAAGTAACAACTGACACCGCAGAAATACAAAGGATTATAAGAGACTATTACAAACAACTATATGCCAATAAAATGGACAACCTCAAAGAAATGGACAAGTTCTTGGAAAGGTAAAATTTTCCAAGACGGAACCAGGAAGAATTAGAAAATATAAACAGACCTATCACAACCTAATGAAATTGACACTGTAATTAAAAATCTTCCAACAAACAAAAGTCCAGGACCAGATGGCTTCACAGGTGAATTCTATCAAACATTTAGAGAAGAGCTATCCTTCTCAAACTCTTCCAAAAAACAGCAGAGGGAGGAACACTCCCAAGCTCATTCTGCAAGACCAACATCACCCTGATACCAAAACCAGACAAAGATATCACAAGGAAAGAAAATTACAGACCAATATCACTGATGAACATAGATGCAAAGGTCCTCAACAGAACACTAGCAAACAGAATCTAACAACACATTAAAAGGATCATACACCATGATCACGTGGGGTTTATCCCAGGAATGCAAGGATTCTTCAATATACGCAAATCAATCACTGTGATAAAACATACTAACAAACGGAAGGAGAAAAACCATATGATCATCTCACTAGATGCAGAAAAATCTTTTGATAAAATTCAACACCCATTTATGATAAAAACCCTCAGAAAGTAGGCATAGGGAGAACTTATCTCAACATAATAAATGCCATATATGACAAACCCACAGCCAACATCATTCTCAATGGAAACCTGAAACCATTTCCTCTGAGATCAGGAACAAGACAAGGTTGTCCACTCTCACCACTATTATTCAACATAGTTTTGGAAGTTTTAGCCACAGCAATCAGAGAAGAAAAAGAAATAAAAGGAACCCAAATCAGAAAAGAAGAAGTAAAGCTGTCACTGTTTGCAGATGACATGATACTACACATGGAGAATCCTAAAGATGCTACCAGAAACCTATAGAGCTAATCATTGAATTTGGTAAAGTAGCAGGATACAAAGTTAATGCACAGGAATCTCTTGCATTCCTATACACTAATGATGAAAAATCTGAAAGATAAATTGAGGAAACTCCCATTTACCATTGCAGCAAAAAGAATAAAATACCTAGGAATAAACCTACCTAAGGAGACAAAAGACCTGTATGCAGAAAACTATAAGACAATGATGAAAGAAATTAAAGATGATACAAACAGATGGAGAGATATACCATGTTCTTGGAAGAATCAACATTGTGAAAATGACTGTACTACCCAAAGCAATCTACAGATTCAGTGCAATCCCTATCAAACGACCAATGGCATTCTTCACAGAACTAGAACAAAAAATTTCACAATTTGTATGGTAACATAAAAGACCCCAAATAGCCAAAGCAATCTTGAGAAAGAAAAACGGAGCTGGAAGAATCAGGTGCCCAGACTATACTACAAAGGTACAGTAATCAAGACAGTATGGTACTGGCACAAAAACAGAAATACAGATCAATGGAACAGGATAGAAAGCCCAGAGATAAACCCACGCACATATAGTCACCTTATCTTTGATAAAAGAGGGAAGAATATATGATGGAGAAAAGACAGCCTCTTCAATAAGTGGTGCTGGGAAAACTGGACAGCTACGTGTAAAAGAATGAAATTAGAACACTCCCTAACACCATACACAAAAATAAACTCAATATGGATTAAAGACCTAAACATAATGCCAGACACTATAAAACTCTTAGAGGGAAACATAGGCAGTACACTCTATGACATAAATCACAGCAAGATCCTTTTGACCCACCTCCTAGAGAAATGGAAATAAAACCAAAAATAAACAAATGAGACCTACTGAAACTTAAAAGCTTTTGCACAGCAAAGGAAACCATGAACAAGACGAAAAGACAACCCTCAGAATGGGAGAACATATTTTCAAATGAAGCAACTGACGTAGGATTAATCTCCAAAATTTACAAGCAGCTCATGCAGCTCAATATCCAAAAAACAAACAACCCAATCCATAAATGGGCAGAAGATCTAAATAGACACTCCTCCAAAGAAGATATGCAGGTTGCCAACAAACACATGAAAGGATGCTCAACATCACTAATCATTAGAGAAATGCAAATCAAAACTACAATGAGGTATCACCTCACACCAGTCAGAACGGCCATCATAAAAAAATCTACAGGGCTTCCCTGGTGGCGCAGTGGTTGAGAATCTGCCTGCTAATGCAGGGGACACGGGTTCAAGCCCTGGTCTGGGAAGATCCCACATGCCACGGAGCAACTGGGCCTGTGAGCCACAACTGCTGAGCCTGCGCGTCTGGAGCCTGTGCCCCGCAACGGGAAGGGCCGCGATAGTGAGAGGCCCGCGCACCACGATGAAGAGTGGCCCCCGCTTGCCGCAACTAGAGAAAGCCCTCGCACGAAACGAAGACCCAACACAGCTAAAAATAAATAAATAAAGTAGCTATTAATTTAAAAAAAAATCTACAAACAATAAATACTGGAGAGGGTGTAGAGAAAAGGGCACCCTCTTGCAGTGTTGGTGGGAATGTAAATTGATACAGCCACTATGGAGAACAGTATGGAGGTTCCTTAAAAAACTAAAAATAGAACTACCATACGACCCAGCAGTCCCACTACTGGGCATATACCCTGAGAAAACCATAATTCAAAAAGAGTCATGTACCACCATATTCATTGCAGCTCTATTTACAATAGCCAGGACATGGAAGCAACCTAAGTGTCCATCAGCAGATGAATGGATAAAAGAGATGTGGCACATATATACAATGGAATATTACTCAGCCATAAAAAGGAACGATATTGGGTCATTTGTAGAGTCATGGATGGACCTAGGGTCTGTCATATAGAGTGAAGTAAGCCAGAAAGAGAAAAACGAATATCGTATATTAACGCATATATGTGGAATCTAGAAAAATGGTACAGATGAACCTATTTGCAGGGCAGGAATAGAGGTGTAGACATAGAGAATGGACATGTGGACACAGTGGGGGAAGGGGAGGAGGAGACGAATTGGGAGATCAGGATTGACATATGTACACTACCATGTGTAAAATAGATAGCTAGTGGGAACATGCTATAAAGCACAGGAAGCTCAGCTCGGTGTCTGTGATGACCTGGCTGGGTGGAATGGGGGGGTGGGAGGGAGGTCCAAGAGGGAGGGGATTTAGGTATACATACAGCTGATTCACTTCATTGTACAGCAGAAACTAACACAACATTGTAAACAATAATACTCCAATTTAAAAAAAGTTATATAGGAATTTACTTATGTGTATGTCTAGTACTTGCATGATTTCTTTTTTAACGTTAGGTGTCTCATTAAATTAGAGTTTGCCAGGGCATATGATAAAAGAAATTAGTTCAACTTTGTTTTTCAGTATTGTTATTCAGTTATCCTAACAACGTGTTAGAAATCCATCATTTCATCCACAAATTGGAAATACTGTCTGTAATATGTGTAGTATTTCTGTATGCCATATGATCTATGTCTGAATATTCTATTCATCTTATTATACTCTATTCATGGGTCAGTGTTTTACAATTTTACATTAAAGACTGTATAACATTTTACTATCTGATAAGACAATACCTCATTTGCATTATTGTTTTTCTTCTGGGGGATTTTTCTGGCTCTTCTTGCTGGCTTTTTCTTTCAAATTAACTTTACAATCAACCTAACCCCAGAAAATAGAACAAAAGTCTGAGGCTGTTTTATTGGTATTGCATTACATTTCTAAATTAAAGTAATAGTGAACTAACATGTTATGATATTGAATCTTCCTACTTAGGAGTATGCTTTTTCTTTCCACATATTCAAGTTTAATTTTATGCTACACGAGTATTTTATAGGTTTTCATTAGGTTTTAAACATTGCTTATTGAATTTACACTATCAAAATTTTTACATCATAAACTGCATCTTTTGTTTCATTTTATTCTCTATGTAATTATTGCTTGCTTTATAGATTATGAAAATTTGTAGTACGTTAATTTAAAAATCTGATATTTTAAACTCTTATTCTTTTGGTGGGTTTTTTTTTGTGGATTCTTTAAGGTTTTCCATGTGTATAATCACAGTATCTGCAAATAGAAATACTTTTATCTTTCGCTCTCCAGTTTTTATGCCTTTAATGTATCTCCCCATGGTTAGCAGGAATACATTTAGTTTTTAGATAAGAGGAGGTATAGTTATATAATATATCATCATAGAATGTACATATTACTATGTCAATGTGGTATTCATTATTCCTATTTTGTGTGAATGTGCCTGACATGAGTGTGTATTGAATTTTGTTAATAACTTGTTGCCTTTATAGAGTTGATTACACAATTTTTCTCGTAGAACTATCATTTTGGCTCACTATGTTAAAAACAAATGTTTATTTCTGGAGGAAGCTTCAGTGAGCCATATATCTGTTTTTCAATGTGTTTTTGAGTTAAGTTTGCTAACATTTAAGATTTTTCATTGAAATTTAAGAGTCAGGTTGGATTATAGTTGACTATTTTGGCACATAATTTAATTACATCTATCCTCACTTTATGAAATGAATTTGCAAGTATTTCTTCTATTGCTATATTTTGGAGTAGTTTAAGCAACAGTGAAATTATATGATTTTTAAAGAACTATTATAATTCCACTATGAATCTATTTAGACTTGAAAGAGAATTGCATGATTTGTTTGCTCATAATGAGCTTCACAGGAACTTGGAATTCATAGAATGGTACGGCATATAGTCAGCTTCAGGTTCCTGTTTCATTTTCTCAAGCTCCTTTGTTATCATAGATCTTCACCTTCCCCAACACATCTACTCTCTCTCAAGATCTTGAAGATTATCACATTCAGGTTTTGCAGGTGTAGGTGATAGGATAAGCTCTTTTTCAGCAAGAGTTTCATGTAACTATATAGGAAACCAGAAAAATTTTTACTTAGATAAGCCTGGGGTCTGAAAAGCAGAAAATGTGTGGTCTTAGTATGCACTGTGAATGTAACCTTGGCGTTTTCATTAAGGGCTTCAGGAAGGTCAATCACAAAAGATGGATCAAGTGTAAGGTGCACACACAGTCACAGATTTCTGCAGGTTCTCCTCTAGTGTGAAAATAGAAATTCCTAATGACGGGGTAAGAGCCTCCTTAGATCCTCCTCTAGTCCTATGGCAGCAGTTTGAGAGCTAGGTCACAGTATTTATACACACAGTATTTGTACGAACAGGCAGGCTGGTAGCGGGCCGGGAAGAAACAGCTACAAAACCTATCACTGTGGCCTCACAATCCATTTTTGCAACCTTACCTCCTTTCCTTCCCATTTCCAGTAGGCTTGCCAGAAAGCATCTGCCCCATAACCAAAAGCAGCTATGCTATTCAAGAAAAGTATTTCTCTCCAGGAGTCTCCAACATTTCTACTCTTCTTCTTCTTTTTTTTTTTTTAATTATTTATTCATTTATTTTATTTTTGGCTGTGTTGGGTCTTCGTTTCTGTGCGTGGGCTTTCTCTAGTTGTGGCGAGCGGGGGCCACTCTTCATCGCGGTGCGCGGGCCTCTCACTGTCGCAGCCTCTCTTGTTGCGGAGCACAGGCTCCAGATGCGCAGGCTCAGTAATTGTGGCTCACGAGCTCAGTTGCTCTGCGGCATGTGGGATCTTCCCAGACCACGGCTCAAACCCGTGTCCCCTGCATTAGCAGGCAGATTCTCAACCACTGCGCCACCAGGGAAACCCTCTACTCTTCTTTAACTCTGCTTTTTAATCTATTAATATACTCAGAATGGCTGTGGACCAAAATGGATGATAGCTGGTGGCAGCACGTGAGTGTTGATACTCTAGAGAAGGTGCTAGAGGCATGGACATTAACTAATACAAAGTGGATAAGATGACTCCTCCATCACACCCTCTACAAGCCACTGCCACAATTGCCAGCATCACAAAGTATGACCTTTAAAATCCAACAAGTTCTGAATACATCCCAACTCTCTATGAAACAAATTTTGAACAGAAATATGAACCATCCTTCCGTACGATGGGGTAAGAAAGCTGAATGTAGAATACCAAAGAGTCATGTTAGGCCAAATGATTCATTTCTATTAAGGGTATATGGTATTTAAATTTGTATTCTTTCTTCAAGACTAGTTTTAAAAAACTGAATGTTTGTTAGTAGACTGAAGAATTGTATTCTTATCCATTTTTTCTAAAATAAGATAAAGTAACATCAGACATCATTAACTGAGAATAAATATTTTATTCTGAAATGATTTGAATTTCAAATCTGGTTGCAAAATTGGGAATGGAGAGGCGAGTAATCAGGTAATATAGAAGTACCTAGTTTTTTCCTTGATTTATAAATCTTTGCCTGGATTTCACCTACTACTCCCTAGAGATACATTATGGAAAACTATGAAAGCCTCCAACTTGAAATTTAGCACTTGTAACAGTGTCTAATCCAGAAGGTCACCATCTGCAATTAAACATCATTTTAAAAGCCCAGAGGAAATGAAGGGCTAAGTGTAACATTCTTTGGATCATGCCTCCAGTTTATTAAATTGCAGGAAATAAACGTTCTCCATTAACGTTTATCCAAATAAACGTTTTCCATTCACTTTCAGTTATTCTCCTTTTTAAAGCTGCAAGAATAATATGTTAGTTGTGCTTCATATTTTTGGACCAAATTTTTCCTTTCTTAATATCTGTATCTGGAAATTTTGAATCAGTCTCCTTTTGGCCAAGGTGTATAGTTAGAATGTAAAGGATGGACAAGAATGGGTAAAAGAAGGATATTGAATTTATGGTGCAGAGATAATGAATTACTCAGATACTAAAATGTGAAATTATATCCTAGATCACACCATTCATAAAAATAAGTATTAAGGGGTAATAGTAAAATCTATAGCATAATATATATACAAGGAAACAATTTAAACATAAAAGCCTCCCCTTATACATCTCAAATAGTAGACTGACAAACCTATAGGTGATGGATCAGGAACAAAATCCCTATAAACACTAATCATTTTTTTTAAAAAGGAAAAAAAGAAGAATGAAAGTAGACAAATGTTTATTTTTCTCTTTGAAACATCTCTATATAACTGGGCTCATTATGAATTGTTTCTACTCATTCATTCACAATATGCGTTAAGTACATTTATGTTATCCTAAAGGCTGTATCATCATCACATATGGTTTTCTCAAGCCAAGTGCAGACTTCTTCCTAGTTTTGACTACATGCTTTGTGAAGTATGGCTGGACGTGTTGGTGGGTATGGGATCATATACATACGTGAACATAACATTTCAGGCAATTCCGGCAGTTTCACAGGCCCTGAACACCTCTGTGGGCCCTACACATTCTTACCAAGATTAGGAAACCTTGTTCTATTGGATTTTTCAGATTTTCATACATTTTACTGTTCATCGGTCTTATGTAGTGTCTATATCATAGGAACTACTGCTTTTAAAATTTACTTATAAATTGAAAAAAAAAATCTCACACTACAGGCAGAAATTCCAATCCTTTACCAACCACCCTGCAATAGCCTGGTTATCTCTTGATTTTGCAGTTAACGAAGGATCCCTTGCCCCTCTATAATAGTTCTCTAGGATAACTTATTTACAAATTAATTCCCAATCCTAGGTAGATAGTTCCCCTATATTGTCCTAACCAGGGTTATCTGAATATTTTTTCAATTTGAGCAAAATGTTACATTTTACAGTTCATTGAACATTCTTGTTTACATACTTAAATATGAGATGTATGTATCTGATATATATATACATGTCAACATAGCAAAACTCAGCTATACTTTCCAAGTTTACCTTTATCTCATACAATGCCAATGGAATTAAGTTATTCCTGAGGGCTTTTATGAGACATTTCCCCATTCTCTTCATAACAATCTTTCTCTCTCTGTCTCTGTCTCCCTCTCCAAACTTATAACAATACCAGGCATCTTTAATGGGAAGAGTCTCTTTCCTCCATTTGTGTAGTCTTGATCATATCCTACATCCCATTGCATTGGTCTCATCAGATATGAGACCTCCATACTTCCAGAGCAGTTCTCCCCTCTGCAGGAGACATCAGAGGCCAGGTTCAACGTGAACTCTACACACACAAAGTGGCCAATCAAATGACTGCAGTGGCAGAAGCAGTTCATCTCACTTGTCATGGTTGTTAGTAAGAGTTGCTGCTTTATTACTAGGGGCAGAATCTAAAGCATATCCTGAGGTTGGGTTTGATGGGTCTGCACATTCACTCTAGATAAGATGGTAGGGAGGAAGGAACTGTTTGTTCTGCTAAAATCCATGGTTTACTTAGCACCTCTTTTTCACAGACAGAACCAATATCAGAGATGATTTCTCTGAGTAAACATTTTTTTAGAAAACGCTAATTCTGATTGGGTTGCTTGTTAAGGTAATACTTGGTGAAGACACGGGAATACAATGTTAACTGACCACAGCTCAGCTGAAATCCATCCAGAAGAGTGAGAAGTGGCCCCTGCCAAGAACACTGAGTCACAAATTCACAGCTAATACCTAGGGAGACACAAACGCAGATGTCACCTCCCCCTTCCCTTTCTTCCTGCTTCTCGCTCACACCCACAACTGAGGAGGATGGTGAGATTTTTTCACAGATGTAATGTGGGTAGAAGGGGATTAGGTTGTTTGTTGGAATTTTTTGCTTTGTTTTGTGTGTAGTTGTTTTCTTTAATGTACCCCAGAATTTCTCCAGAAATAACATTTATCTCCAATCTCCATTTGCTTATTATTCCTATTAAAATTATTTGAAGGAAGAGGTCAGCATGCTTAAGTTGATACTGGCCACATTGACATAATGATTTTAGATAATGAGGAGAGAGACATAAACATAATAAGATGAAAAATGAGAGAAAAGAGAAGTAAAAAAGAAGCAAGAGAAAAGTTTTTAAAAAATTTTTAAAGAATTGGCAAAAACAAGAGTCAACAGAGGATGAGCTATCCTTTCGGTACCTAAATCATGTTAGCATTTTCCTGGCACCATTGGAGTGAGATTTATTATTTTTTTTAATTATCAATTAATAAATAGCATCCTGCCTTCTTGCTTTCTCAATCTGAATCGTGCTTAAAAATCCCAGGATTCTAATTGCTTAGTGATCTCTTCCCATCCCCATTCCCACCACATCCAGACAAGGAGAAAATCTGTTAGCCCTTTCTTGCTGGACTACAGTTATAAGCCATGCTTTGAAAACCTGAACTATGGCGACTGGGTGTTATGGGTTGAATTGCGTGTCCTCCTCCCCAGATTGGTATGTCCTAACCCCAACTCAGAATGTGACCTCATTTGGACATAGGCTCTCTTCATATACTGCTGGTGAGAGCGTAAACTGGTATAAACACTCTCTAAAATTATTTTGCATATCTATTAAACTGAACAAAAGCGTATCTTTTGACCCAGCAATTCCACTCCTAGGTGAAAATACACAGAAAAGCATGTATATGTTCAGGAAAACAATACATAATAATTTTTGTGAAAGCACTATTTTTAATAGCCAAGCAACTGTAAAAAAGACAAATATTCTTCAATGAAAGAATGAGTAAATAAATTGTAGCATGTCCAAACAATGTGCAATGAATCAACAATGAGAATGAATGAACTACACGGATGGGTCTCACAACCTGATACTGAATGAAAGAAGCCACTGTATAATTGTATACAGTGTAATTTCATTTATATAAAACTGAAAGTAAGAGTAGCTATTCTAGGGAGTTAGTCATCAGGATGGTGATTCTTTGTGATGGGGGTGACAGAGGAGCCCAGAGAATGAGCTCTGGCCTGATAATTTCCATTTCTTGATCTAGACTGTGGTTGCATGATTATGCCCAATTTATAAAATTCCACTGAGCTGTAGATTTCTGTGTGCACTTTTCTGTATGTATGGTATTTTTAATACTGAAAATTTAAGATTATACAAATATGAAATAAGAGCAATGCAGGCAAGAAAATACTAATAAAAACCAAAACTGACTATAGCTCTTTATGCCTCCTAAAAGAGGGGCAAAGCATTTCCATACCAAGTCCTTCTCTGCAAGAAGAAAAACACAGATAATACAAAGCCTTTGCCACTGATAGACCCTTGCCTCGCAAAGTACATTAATGAGCATTATATATACAAATGTAGAGCTCAAAGTTTAGGAAGGAATAGAAAGATAAATTGCTGTGTAAAATAAAGTGAGCAAATTTAAGTTATATGAGAGATCCCAAGTGTTGGAAACCCTAATATGTATAATTATTTATAATTATTTGTTCACACCTCTGTCCTTGGTTTGCTTCCTTGCCACACTGACTTTGTTCTTGGCCATGTGAATATGAGGAGACATGGCATCTGCCATATCCAGGTAGAAAGTTTAAATGCATTATATGGCTTGACTGGGGACCTGTGGTACTTACCTTCCACCAAGAGCATCACATGTCCCAGAGAGTAGCTATCCCTTCAACCTGGGTTCCAAAATGGGAAGATGTGTATAATCTAGCAAGCTGACCAAGCCCTACCAAGCCCCTCAGAGCCCCAGCTGACCATCAACTCTCTTAGGTCATGTGAGCAGGAAAGAAGGTTTTGGAAGCCACTACAATTTTAGGGGGTCGTTGTTAAACAGTAAAAGGAAGTCACAGAGCAGTACCAGCAGCAGAGGGATGTCTCTGTTCTCGTCTCCGATCTTAAGTAACACAGATTCTAAAGTAAACCAAGGAAAATAGCTGTGAATAAAAGTCTCTCTTCTATAAAGCGTACCGGTGAAAATGGGGGCATTGAGGCTTTTGCAAAGAAACACTTGCAGCAGAAAATAACAAGAAAAATAAAAATAAAGAAGTCAAATAAGAATCAATATCTATTTACAGAGGATCTTCTTTTTTAAAAAAATCAATCATAATACCTTCTGGGAAGGAAATGGTTTTCAGTGCCTGTAATGTTTGACCTCAACCAGAACTAGTAAACAGTCTACCACTCTAATTGGGTTTAGTTACAGGGACCTTACCTTTAAAATGTTTCTAGTAGTCTGTACTTGGGCATCCAGATTGCTTATTATAAATAAACTTGGAATTTATAGAGTTGTGGGCCATGTTTGGATGGAGAATAAAAAGTAGTCATACAGATTTTTCCTCTTTGGGTGACTTAGGGAGAATGAATATTGAGAAACCCTAAACTCAGTCAGATTCTCCTGAGGACAATGTTCTATACATTGTTAGTGCTGCCTGCTACTGCCATTGTTAGCGCTGTCTGCTACTGCAAAGCCAAATCTTGACCCAGGGAAAGAGACATCTTATAAAAGCTATATCTGGTGGTTTGAGGTCCCTCCAGAGAAGAATGTTATTCAGGTTGCTTTCTTGCTTTATTCTTTTTATGGTTGGCAAAGTTTGCTGTTGGATAATGTATTTAAATCATGAGTCTGTCTTGTCAGTTTAACCCTCGTGGTGATATACCAATTATAATGAGAAATTACTAAGTTTTACCTTGTGCCAGGCACTAGGCTGTCTTTGATGGGCTCTTTGAATAGTAGAGGAGACAGGTGTTACAAACTGAAGGTTTGTGTGTCCCCAAAATTCATCTGCTGAATCCTAGCTACCAGTGTGTTAGAATGAGGAGGTGAGGCCTTTGGGAGGTGCTTAGGTCTAGAGGGTGGAGACCTCATGGAGTGGGATTAGTGTCCTTGCAAAAGAGATTGCAGAGAGCTCCCTCATTCCTTCTACTGGGTGAGGACACAGTGAGAAGCAGGCAGTTGGCGGCCTGGAAGAGTGCCCTCACCAGAAGTTGATGACACTGACACACTGATCTTGGACTTCTATTCTCCAGAACTGTGAGATGAATTTATGTTGTTTATAACCACTTAGTCTATTGTACTTTGTTGTAGCAGCCCACACTAAGACAACACAGCGGCAGGCGATTCAATGTTGTACTGTGACAGAAGTCAGCATAGGGTACCAAGGAAAAAAGGGTTCACTTAATCCTGAATCTTTTTACACTTTTAAAAATCTTAAGTTCCTCTCATGGAGTCTTGTGATTAATGAAAATCTTGATTAATTAACATTTATTTAATTGTTTTTCCTTTCTTACTTTGTAAACTCTCAGAAGGAACGAATTTTTTGGCTATTTACTTCTCTTTGAATATTGCTAAATTGTCTAGTATATCCATCCATTTCCATTAGGTACTGAATAAAATATTTTATGAAGAAAAGAAAGATGTGATAAATATAGAAGTTCTTTAAATATTCAATTTATAAGAATGTGAATAATTTGCTTTTCTTCAAAATTTAATGCCTTTGGGGACTTCCCTGGTGGTGCAGTGGATAAGACTCCACGCTCCCAGTGTAGGGGGCCCGGGTTCGATCCCTGGTCAGGGAACTAGATCCCACATGCGTGCTGCGACTAAGAGTTCGCATGCCACAACTAAGGAGCAGGCGCAACCAAATAAATAAATATTTTAGAAAAAAAAATTTAACCTTTGGCACAAAGCAGACAAAAATAATATTTATTTTTATACATCTTTTATGTATGCTACACAATCCTACAATATTTCTTCCACATAATTCTACCTTATGTCCTTCTTCAAGGCTTGTTTAAAATATATAATTATTCTAGGCATGAGCACTCTTACTGTATGACAGACTATATAACTTCTGAGAAAAAAGGTATTAAATATGAGTAGAGATCTTATTTTTCCCATTAGAGAATGATACTCTGCATTTATCTAATATTGTGAATATGCCATCCTCAAAAGTCCACAGTACAATTTAATATATTAAAAGAGCAGGGATAGACACAGACTCATATACATCCAGCACTGAAAAATTTAGTAATGGATTTAAATACATTTCTGGTAAGTCCTTTTTGGACTCTAAATGTGAGTAACTCTCCTGCAAAATGTTGGCAATTGAAATTTCCATTTAGGTAGGACATTAAGAGCAAGATCTACTTTTAGAAGAAGTCTCATCACCTATGTCGTAAAAGTAGAGTCCTTTGAGTGGCTTCCAGTTGTGTACTAGTGTACACATCTAGTAATGTGTACACTTTAAATTCAAATCAACAGTACGCAGGTAAACTTGTGAGAAAATACATGGGCCCTCTGCAAGTCTCTTAGAAGTTACAAGAGAAGAGAAAGCTAAAGTGTTTCACAAGTGGTAAATTCAAGTGTTATGTAAAAACACGTTTCTTAGAAGTGAGATATTTTATTTTATGCCTCAATTTCTCAATCAGTAAAACATAACCATAATAACTCTGTCTTAACTCACTTTTCTGGTGCCATTAGAAAGAAAAGTTTCCCCCCAAATGAAGCTTTGTTATTATCATTGAAATTATAATTATTAAATTATAGACATCTTTATTATCTTTGCTCTCTCAGTTCCAACCACACGTCCTCTCCACCCCCCCAAAAAAAAGAAAAAGAAGAACAAAATGGAAATATCTTCACAGGAGTAATATTCATTTTGAATAATGGCAGATCTGCTCCAGACATGGGTGGCTGTTTCTTTCTTTTAATATTCCTGTTTACAGTTTAAGTTCTCTACTTTTGCTGATTACATGAAACATGTAAATTTATGTTGATTTTTCCATTCACGTTAAATGGAAATTTGCCAGTTATTATCCTAACTCAGATAAAATTCTTATTTTTATTCTCTCTTTTTTTTTAATCAGCAAAGTCTATATTAGTTACAAATCTGCCCTCCTCTCCTCCCTCTCAATAAAGTTTCTGCCAGTAGGGTTAATTTGGGGCTTTTTAAAAATTGAATTCAACCAAAAAACTGTAGTTTGTTCCCTGGACATCATGACTTTTTTAGAAATGTAGTTTCATTGACTTCAATAACCTAGTGAGACAAACCAAAGGTTAGCAAAATTATTTCCTGGAAGATACCCTACTGTTTTAACAACTAAAAAAGAGTCTTATTTTTTTCTTTCTTATATCACCTATTTTGAAGTATTATGCAACCATTTTTTTTCTTTTACATGCATTTTTTTTCTTCCATAAACTCTTTTTTTCACATCTTTATTGGAGTATAAATGGTTCACAATGCTGTGTTAGTCTCTGCTGTACAACAAAGTGAATCAGCTATATGTATACATACATCCCCATATCCCCTCCCTCTTGAGCCTCCCTCCCACCCTCCCTATCCCACCCCTCTAGGTGGACACAGAGCACTGAGCTGATCTCCCTGTGCTATGCAGCAGCTTCCCACTAGCCATCCATTTTACATTTGGTAGTGTATATATGTCAATGCTACTCTCTCACTTCATCCCAGCTTCCCCTTCCCTCCCACATGCCCTCAAGTCTGTTCTCTACATCTGCGTCCTTTATTCCTGCCCTGCCACTAGGTTCATCAGTACTGCTTTTTTAAATTCCATATATATGCGTTAGCATACAATATTTGTTTTTTCTCTTTCTGACTTACTTCACTCCGTATGACAGATTCTAGGTCCATCCACCTCACTACAAATAACTCAGTTTTGTTCCTTTTTATGGCTGAGTAGTATTCCATTGTATATATGTGCCACATCTTCTTTATCCAGTCATATGTTGATGGACATTTCGGTTGCTTCCATGTCCTGGCTATTGTAAATAGTGCTGCAGTGAACATTGTGGTACATGTCTCTTTTTTCTTTCTTTTTTCTTTGAAAACTAGAGTAGCTTTATTACTTTCAGAAAAGCCAACTTTAAGCAAAATTATCAGAAATAAAGATGAGAATTACATAATGATAAAGGGGTTGTTTCAAGAAGACATAACGTATGTCTCTTTTTGAATTATGGTTTTCTCAGGGTATATGCCCAGTAGTGGGATGTGCAACCATTTTAAGAGTGCAACTTAAGCTTCAGAAAAACCAAATTTTAGAGCTATTTTGGGGACAAATGTGTTGATATGGTGCACATAAGCAGATTATTATTTTTCACCTTTTACATGGCTACAAAATTTGAAGAGTAACCATATAAAGCATCAGTATATGTCATTGAAAATATTACATTTCAGGTCTTGAGTATAAATATGACATGATACATAGAGAAAGAAGTATGTTAGAACAGAAATTTTCTAAGATTTAAAGCCATTTGGATAATTTTTTCTCTTCCAACTTTACTCATAATAGCAAAATAATAGAATTTCACTTTGTGAAAAGATGGAACCCTAATAGAACTTAAAATCACTAAGTCAATTTTCAACCGCCAATCTAATTCAGTTATGTTATTTTTCTCTTTCAGAGAGAAAAATAGTAACTTCCCATAATTGTTTCATTTTATTCTCTTTCAGCTGCACAGTTTCAATCAACATACCAAGCATCACTTAAATTACTGTCATTGCATCTGATTTTTAAATTTTATATTTTAACAATATAAACTTGACCTTAAACTTGTATAGAACTTTACAGATTTAGGTTCGATTTGATATCTAGTTATTTCATGTGAACCATGCAGCATCCTTATGATTAACTTGGTTACAACACTGTTAATCACATTTTGAAAATGAGAGTTCTTTAAATATGGACTTTGTTGGATCCTGTAACACATGACCCAGAACTAAACTGAATGGAAGGGTCTGAGGTCTGAACTTGAGTTGAACAGAGATGGGGCCAATGCTGAGACCATATGGCTAGCTGCGTAGGCAGAACAAGGGAATCAGAAAATGAAGTGATGGGTAGCAGATGAGCAGCCATGCATTTGGTGAACTCCATGGGGATCCAGGGTGCAAGGCCACAACAAATAGTCTAGCAGAGATGAGGAAGATACCTGTAAAGAGACAGGCAGGTAACTCCCATCCAGAGATATATGAGGACAGTGACACAGCCGTGGAGCCAGGACTTATCACCCAAATTACTCCTTCCCTGGAGACAAAACATAGGAGAGGAACTGTGCTGCTATAAAAACAGATAACTCAGTCATGATGATTGGGTTCCTGCCCTGGGATATAAGGTGTCTTACTGGATTTACTACAATAGGTTTTTATATGGTTTACCTGTCTCCAGACATCTATCCTTCAACTCCAACCTCCTTGTGGCAGAAAGAGGAATCATCTTTGTTATCGAAGACCTTTAAGAGCTGGATTCTGCCTGCGTTTCTCATTATCTGCCATAGCCCTTTATATTCTAGCACCATTTCATGTTTTCAGGTCTTTTTGTTACTCATTCTGTCTGCTTGGAAAAGCTTTTGCCTCCTTTTCTGCATGACAGTATCTCTGTCTTCTGTCCTAAAATCATACATTTTTTATTTACCCAACAAAGATTTATTGAACACTCACTATAAGCACTGTGTTAGAATCGGAGGATATAGAGATAAATAAATAAGACCTTTGAATTCTAGAAATTCATAGCAAGATGGTAGGTAAGGTACTTGTAGTTATAGATAGCCACTAGAATTCAATGAAATTGTTGGTATTGTTAAAGTATTATTTTTTAAAGAAACTATAATCATAACTCTCATACAGATATAAAATGAACATGTGCCAAAGATTGAATGATTGTATTTAAGTCATTAATTCATGAGGCAACCAGCAAGATGTTAAGATGTTATAACTGATTCAAAAGAGAATTCAAAGAATATGTGTATATATTGAAATGAATTTGCAAAAAGATGAAAATCGGCCTATCCACAGGGCAATATTCAATTGCATTCCACCAGATACAATTAATTTGCATTTCTATGGACAAGAATAATTTGCATTATTATCAGTTTTCTACGTGTTCTAGAGTTGTAAAATAGCTCAAAGATAATGAAAGGGGGAAATAACCTTGATAGGTGAACTAGACAAGACATGCAATAATGAAAATGCCCATTTCGAGGTTTTCCACAAATTTTCCTGAGAAAAAGTTGAGGCATGTGAGAGGGTGATGGTCATAGAGATTATGTGTATAAATTTGCCTAGAGTTGGAGAAATTAAAAGGAAAGCTTCAGAGGATATTTGATGCCTTGATTGTTATTGTGAATGGAATTTTTCCAGGTTAATGTGAGAATGGGGAACATAAACTCTGGTTGTAAGAATGAGAAAGAGATATAAACGAAGGCTTCAAGGTAGTAAAATTAATGGGTCTCAACGATGTTTCCTTGTGAGCACTAAGGAAATAAAGTTCATGACCTCCCTCAGTCTTTTCAGGATTCTACATAGAACATTGATGAAAGAATTCCTCTGGAGTGGTTGAGACAAGAGTAGTCAATGTCCCTTTCTTCTTAGATTGGTGGTTCTTAAATGTGGTCCAAGAACAGCAGTATCAGCATCATCTGGGCATCTATATCTGCCCCTTTATTGCTTCCTCTAGTCTCTGAGAACAGATACAGTATCTTCTCTCAGTCCTCAGGTCAAGCCCCTGGTAGGTCTCGTGTGACAAATGTTTACTGAATGTCTAAGCAAGTGACCTCCACGAGGCAGAAACCCGACACCAGAACTCAGGATCGAGACTACTGTTGGGCCAGCAGAAAAGCTAATATGAATATTGGATTAGAATGCCTCAAGTCCTCCAAGTCAAAAGAGCAGTTCAGTTCTCAGTAAGAGAAGATTACACTTACATGGGTGGGGGTTGGGATGCTGGATCCTGCCTCCCCCTGGACAGCAGAGCCTAAAATAAGGATTTGCATGAAACTAATTTATATTGGAAAATGATATGAAGGAAGTAGAGTGGGAGACAAAGGAGAACGAAAGAGGGAAAGGAAAACTCTTGAATTGATCTTGTCTCTTAAGTGGGTAACTGGAGTTTTATTCTGCCAGCACCCTTGAGGAACCCATGGAATACATTCCAAATTGTCCATCATAGGGATGAAAAAGGAAACACTTAGCCATTTGCTCTCATTTCCGTTG
This sequence comes from Balaenoptera acutorostrata, assembly GCF_949987535.1. Lineage (NCBI taxonomy): Eukaryota > Metazoa > Chordata > Mammalia > Artiodactyla > Balaenopteridae > Balaenoptera > Balaenoptera acutorostrata. The sequence continues at coordinate 50,190,697 of NC_080073.1, read as the reverse complement.
GTCAAGATTTGCCTCATGGGATGTAAACTCACTCAAAATTCCAAGCTGTGTTTGAAAAAATGGGTACCTTCCAACATCTCAGAGAAACCTTTGGACAGAAAGCCAGAAGTACTGGATGCACCTGAGCCAAAGGACTGTCAGGTTACACCTTCAGGTAGCTGGTTGCAACAGCAATGGCTGGGATAAAAGGAGGGGCACGTGAAGTGCTTTATATATAGGCATTTTATTCCCGACCAAAACCTTCCAAAATTAAGAATATCATCCCACTTCCTCCACCCCCAGGAGGAAAACATTTGGCCCATCTCAGAAAGATTTTGACGTAACAGGAGACCCCACTTACACCTTCAAAAGTTGGGAGGAGGGGGTGCTTTTCCTGGTGGTCTAGTGATTAAGACTCCAGGCTCCCAATGCAGGGGGCCCGGGCTTGATCCCTGGTCAGGGAACTAGGTCCCGCATGCATGCAGCAACTAAAGGATCCCTCACGCCGCAACGAAGATCCCACACGCAGCAACAAAGGTCCCGCATGCTGCAACTAAGACCCTGTGCAGTCAAATAAATAATACTGAAAAAAAAAAAAGATTTAGGAAGGGGATGGCAGTGTGGAGGCTGACTGGTCTCAGTTAACCCACATCAACTCTGGAACCCACAGCCTGGGCACTCCATCCTTGCCACGCTCCAGTTACGTATTCTTGAGATAGTTTGATTTTCCCCAGTCCTCAGACTGTTCATATAAATTTGCAGTAATAATTTACTTATCAGTCTCATAAGTATGTTTGGAGATGGAAATAATATAATGTTCATAAAAAATAGAAAAACTATAACAACCAAACTAACATTATTATTAAGCATTTATTATGTACCAGTCACTGTGATAACTATTTCATAATCGTCAAAACTGCACTGTAACTAGGGGCTGTCAAAACTATTTTACAGATGAGGAAACTGAGACACAATGAGGCTAATAAGTTACACACATGTACATACACACACACATACACACGCACGCGCGTGCGCGCTTAGTAAGTGGCCAAGCAGATATTCAAACAAAGCTATCAGGCTCTAAAGCAAAGTGTTTTACAGCAATTGCTTTTCTTTCTTACTTTTTTTTTTTTTAACATTCTCCATTTGGGTGATAAATGGTTTACATAAAATAAGGCAACAGGTGGAGGCAGAATGGCTATGACTCCCTGCTGCAAAGGGATTCACAGCTTTTTATAGAAACCTAGCTTGGGATGACAAGGAAAAGAAGGCTGCAGTAAAAGTGGTTGATCTGGGGACTTCCTTGGTGGTGCAGTGGTTAAGAATCCGCCTGCCAATGCAGGGGACATGGGTTCGAGCCCTGGTCTGGGAAGATCCCACATGCCACAGAGCAACTAAGCCCAGGCGCCACACTGCTGAGCCTGGGCTCTAGAGCCTGTGAACCACAACTACTGATCCTGTGCACCACAACTACTGAAGACCACGCGCTTAGAGCCCGTGCTCCACAAAAAGAGAAGCCACCGCAATGAGAAGCCCGCGCATCGCAAAGAAGAGTAGCCCCGCTCACCTCAACTAGAGAAATCTCACATGCAGCAACGAAGACCCAACACAGCCAGAAATAAATAAATTAATTAATTTTTTTAAAAGTCATCCTGCATTTCATTAAAAAAAAAAAAAGGTTGATCTTTAGGGCCTACACTTTGCAGGGAAGTGATATAGTATATCTGAATCTGCCCAGTTCAGTCAGACCACGTGGCATATGGCTAGCACCACCCAAAGCAAGCCCCCCATACATTGTGCCTTTGCAGTTTGCCCTTTCCCGACCTCCTTGAGCATCCTGATTTTCTTCTGATGATCAGAAGATCAAGGATCAGACATAAGTCTGACTTTCTTTTTTCTTTTTAACATCTTTATTGGAGTATAATTGCTTTACAATGGTGTGTTAGTTTCTGCTTTATAACAAAGTGAACCAGCTCTACGTATACATATATCCCCATATCTCTTCCCTCTTGCGTCTCCCTCCCACCCTCCCTATCCCACCCCTCTAGGTGGTCACAAAGCACCGAGCTGATCTCCCTGTGCTATGTGGCTGCTTCCCACTAGCTATCTATTTTACATTTGGTAGTGTGTATGTGTCCATGCCACTTTCTCACTTCGTCTCAGCTTACCCTTCCCCCCGCCCCGTGTCCTCAAGTCCATTCTCTACGTCTGCGTCTTTATTCCTGTCCTGCCCCTAGGTTCTTCATAACCATTTTTTTTTTAGATTCCATATATATGTGTTAGCATACGGTATTTGTTTTTCTCTTTCTGACTTCACTCTGTATGACAAACTCTAGGTCCATCCACCTCACTGCAAATAACTCAGTTTCGTTTCTTTTTATGCCTGAGTAATATTCCATTGTATACATGTGCCACATCTTCTTCATTCATCTGTCGATGGACACTTAGGTTGCTTCCATGTCCTGGCTATTGTAAAGAGTGCTGCAGGGATCATTGGGGTGCATGTGTCTTTTTGAATTATGGTTTTCTCAGGGTATATGCCCAGTATTGGTATTGCTGGGTTGTATGGTAGTTCTATTTTTAGTTTTTTAAGGAACATCCATACTGTTCTCCATACTGGCTGTATCAATTTACATTCCCACCAACACTGCAAGGGGGTTCTCTTTTCTCCACACCCTCTCCAGCATTTATTGTTTGTAGATTTTTTGATAATGACCATTCTGACTGGTGTGAGGTGATACCTCATTGTAGTTTTGATTTGCATTTCTCCAATGATTAGTGATGTTGAGCATTCTTTCATGTGTTTGTTGGCAATCTGTATATCCTCTTTGGAGAAATGTCTGTTTAGGTCTCTGGCCCATTTTTGGATTGGGTTGCTTGTTTTTTTGATATTGAGCTTCATGAGCTGTTGTAAATTTTGGAGATTAATCCTTTGTCAGTTGCTTCATTTGAAAATATGTTCTCCCATTCTGAGGGTTGTCTTTTCATCTTGTTTATGGTTTCCTTTGCTGTGCAAAAGCTTTTACGTTTCATTAGGTCCCATTTGTTTATTTTTGTTTTTATTTCCATTTCTCTAGGAGGTGGGTCAAATAGGATCTTGCTGTGACTTATGTCATAGAGTGTACTGCCTATGTTTCCCTCTAAGAGTTTTATAGTGTCTGGCGTTAGTTTAGGTCTTTAATCCATTTTGAGTTTATTTTTGTGTATGGTGTTAGGGAGTGCTCTAATTTCATTGTTTTACATGTAGCTGTCCAGTTTTCCCAGCACCACTTATTGAAGAGGCTGTCTTTTCTCCATTGTATATTCTTGCCTACTTTATCAAAGATAAGGTTACCATATGTGTGTGGGTTTATCTCTGGGCTTTCTATCCTGTTCCATTGATCTATAGTTCGTTTTTTGTGCCAGTACCATACTGTCTTGATTATTGTAGCTTTGTAGTATAGTCTGAACGCAGGGAGCCTGATTCCTGCAGGTCCGTTTTTCTTCCTCAAGATTGCTTTGGCTATTTGGGGTCTTTTGTGTTTCCATACAAATTGTGAAATATTTTGCTCTAGTTCTGTGAAGAATGCCATTGGTAGTTTGATAGGGATTGCATTGAATCTGTAGATTGCTTTGGGTAGTATAGTCATTTTCACCATGTTTATTCTTCCAATCCAAGAACATGGTATATCTCTGCATCTTTTTTTATCATCTTTAATTTCTTTCGTCAGTGTCTTACAGTTTTCTGCATGCAGGTCTTTTGTCTCCTTAGGTAGGTTTATTCCTAAGTATATTATTCTTTTTGTTGCAATGGTAAATGGGAGTGTTTCCTTAATTTCTCTTTCAGATTTTTCATCATTAGTGTATAGGAATGCGAGAGATTTCTGTGCATTAATTTTGTATCCTGCTACTTTACCAAATTCATCAATTAGCTCTAGTAGTTTTCTGGTAGCATCTTTAGGATTCTCTATAGTATCATGTCATCTGCAAACAGTGACAGCTTTACTTCTTCTTTTCCGATTTGGATTCCTTTTATTTCTTCTTGTTCTCTGATTGCTGTGGCTAAAACTTCCCAAACTATGTTGAATACAGTGGTGAGAGTGGGCAGCCTTCTCTTGTTCCTGATCTTAGTGGAAATGGTTTCAGTTTTTCACCATTGAGAATGATGTTTGCTGTGGGTTTGTCATATATGGCATTTATTCTGTTGAGGTAAGTTCCCTCTATACCTACTTTCTGGAGGGTTTTTTATCATAAATGGGTGTTGAATTTTGTCGAAAGATATTTCTGCATCTAGTGAGATGATCATATGGTTTTTCTCCTTCAGTTTGTTAATATGGTTTATCACATTATTGATTTGCGTATATTGAAGAATCCTTGCATTCCTGGGATAAACCCCACTTGATCATGGTGTATGATCCTTTTACTGTGCTATCGGATTCTGTTTGCTAGAATTTTGTTGAGGATTTTTGCATCTATGTTCATCAGTGACTTTGGCCTGTAGTTTTCTTTTCTTGTGATATCTTTGTCTGGTTTTGGTATCAGGGTGATGGTGGCCTCACAGAATGAGTTTGGGAGTGTTCCTCCCTCTGCTATATTTTGAAAGAGTTTGAGAAAGATAGGTGTTAGCTCTTCTCTAAATGTTTGATAGAATTTACCTATGAAGCCATCTGGTCCTGGGCTTTTGTTTGTTGGAAGATTTTTAATCACAGTCTCAATTTCAGTGCTTGTGATTGGTCTCTTTATATTTTCTATTTCTTCGTGGTTTAGTCTTGGAAGGTTGTGCTTTTCTAACAGTTTGTCCATTTCTTTGAGGCTGTCCATTTTATTGGCATACAGTTGCTTGTAGTAATCTCTCATGATCCTTTGTATTTCTGCAGTGTCAGTTGTTACTTCTCCTTTTTCATTTCTAATCCTATTGATGTAAGTCTTCTCCCTTTTTTTCTTAATGAGTCAGGCTAATGGTTTATCAATTTTGTTTATCTTCTCAAAGAACTGGCTTTTAGTTTTGTTGAACTTTGTTATTGTTTCCTTCTTTTCCTTTTCATTTATTTCTGATCTGATCTTCATGATTTCTTTCCTTCCACTAACTTTGGCGTTTTTTATTCTTCTCTCTCTAATTGCTTTAGGTGTAAGGTTAGGTTGTTTATTTGAGATGTTTCTTGTTCCTTGAGGTAGGATTGTATTGCTATAACCTTCCCTCTTAGAACTGTTTTTGCTGCATCGCATAGCTTTTGGGTCGTCGTGTTTTTATTGTCATTTGTTTCTAGGTATTTTTTGAGATCCTCTTTGATTTCTTCAGTGATCTCTTATTTATTAAGTAGTCTCTTGTTTAGAATCCATGTGTTTGTATTTTTTACAGATTTTTTCCTGTAATTGATATCTAGTCTCCTAGCATTGTGGTTGGAAAAGATACTTGATACGATTTCAATTTTCTTAAATTTACCAAGGCTTGATTTGTGACCCAAGATATGATCTATCCTGGAGAATGTTCAATGAGCACTTGAGAAGAAAGTGTGTTCTATTGTTTTTGGATGCAATGTCCTATAAATATCAATTAAGTCCATCTTGTTTAATGTATCATTTAAAGCTTGTGTTTCCTTATTTATTTTCATTTTGGATGATCTGTCCATTGGTGAAAGTGGGGTGTTAAAGTCCCCTACTATGATTGTGTTACTGTCGATTTCCCCTTTTATGGCTGTTAGCATTTGCCTTATGTATTGAGGTGCTCCTATGCTGGGTGCATAAATATTTACAATTGTTATATCTTCTTCTTGGATTGATCCCTTGATCATTATATAGTGTCCTTCCTTGTCTCTTGTAATAGTTTTTATTTTAAAGTCTATTTTGTCTGATATGAGAATTGCTACTCCAGCTTTCTTTTGATTTTCATTTGAATGGAATACCTTTTTCCATCCCCTCACTTTCAGTCTGTATGTGTCCCTAGGTCTGAAGTGGGTCTCTTGTAGACTGCATATATACGAGTCTTGTTTTTGTATCCATTCAGCCAGTCTATGTCTTTTGGTTGGAGCATTTAATCCATTACATTTAAGGTAATTATCGATATGTATGTTCCTATTACCATTTTCTTAATTGTTTTGGGTTTGTTTTTGTAGGTCATTTTCTTCTCTAGTGTTTCCTGCCTAGAGAAGTTCCTTTAGCATTTGTTGTAAAGCTGGTTGGTGGTGCTGAATTCTCTTAGCTTTTGCTTGTCTGTAAAGGTTTTAATTTCTTCATCGAAACTGAATGAGATCCTTGCTGGGTAGAGTAATCTTGGTTGTAGGTTTTTCCCTTTCATCACTTTAAATATGTTCTGTCACTCCCTTCTGGCTTGCAGAGTTTCTGCTAAAAGATCAGCTGTTAACCTTATTGGGATTCCCTTGTATGTTATTTGTTGTTTTCCCCTCACTGCTTTTAATTTTTTTTCTTTGCATTTAATTTTTGGTAGTTTGATTAATGTGTGTCTTGGCGTGTTTCTCCTTGGATTTATCCTGTATGGGACTCTCTGCTCTTCCTGGACTTGATTGACTATTTCTTTTCCCATGTTGGGGAAGTTTTCAACTGTAAACTCTTAAAATATTTTCTCAGTCCCTTTCTTTTTCTCTTCTTCTTCTGGGACTCCTGTAATTCGAATGTTGTGCATTTAGTGTTGTCCCAGAGTTCTCTGAGACTGTCCTCAATTCTTTTCATTCTTTTTTCTTTATTCTGCTCTGTGGTAGTTATTTCCACTATTTTATCTTCCAGGTCACTTATCCATTCTTCTGCCTCCGTTATTCTGCTATTGATTCCTTCTAGAGAATTTTTAATTTCATTTATTGTGTTGTTCATCTTTGTTTGTTTGCTCTTTAGTTCCTCTATGTCCTTGTCAAAATGTTTCTTTTATTTTCTGCATTCTATTTCCAAGATTTTGGATCATCTTTACTGTCAATACTCTGAATTCTTTTTCCGGTAGACTGCCTATTTCCTCTTCATTTGTTTGGTCTGGTGAGTTTTTACCTTGCTCCTTCATCTGCTGTGTGTTTCTCTATCTTCTCATTTTGTTTAACTTACTGTGTTTGGGGTCTCCTTTTCACAGGCTGTAGGTTCGTAGTTCCCGTTGTTTTTAGTGTCTGTCCCCAGTGGCTAAGGTTGGTTCAGTGGGTTGTGTAGGCTTCCTGGTTGAGGGGACTTGTGCCTGTGTTCTGGTGGATGAGGCTGGATCTTGTGTTTCTGGTGGGCAGGACCGCATCCGGTGGTGTGTTTTGGGGTGCCTGTGACCTTATTATGATTTTAGGCAGCCTCTCTGCTAATGGGTGGGGTTGTGTTCATGTCTTGCTAGTTGTTTGGAGTAGGGTGTCCAGCATTGTAGCCTGCTGGTCATTGAGTGTAGCTGGGTCTTAGCATTCAGATGGAGATTTCTGGGAGAGCCTTCGCTGTTTGATATTATGTGGAGCTGGGAGGTCTCTGCTGGACCAATGTCCTGAACTTGGCTTTCCCACCTCAGAAGCACAGGCCTGACACCTGCTCAGAGCACCAAGACCCTGTCAGCCACACGGCTCAGAAGAAAAGGGAGAAAAAAAAGAAAGAAAGAAAGAAAAAATAAAATAAAGTTATTAAAATAAAAAATAATTATTAAAAATTAAAAAGGAACAAAAATTTTAAAAAAAGAAAGAAAGAAGAGAGCAACCAAAGCAATAAACAAATCCACCAATGATAAGAAGCACTAAAAAGTATACTAACAAAACAAACAAACAAAACGGACAGACAGAACCCTAGGACAAATGGTAAAAGTGGAGCTATACAGACAAAGTCACACACAGAAGCTTACACATACACACTCACAAAAAGAGAAAAAGGAAAAAAATACATATATCATTGCTCCCAAAGTCTACCACCTCAATTTTGGTATGATTTGTTGTCTCTTCAGGTATTCCAGAGATGCAGGGTACATGAAGTTGATTGTGGAGATTCAATCTGCTGCTCCTGAGGCTGCTGGGAGAAATTTCCCTTTCTCTTATTTGTTTGCACAGCTCCTGGGGTTCAGCTTTGGATTTGGCCCCGCCTCTGCGTGTAGGTCGCCTGAGGACATCTGTTCTTCGCTCAGACAGGACGGGGTTAAAGTAGCAGCTGATTAAGGGGCTCTGGCTCACTCAGGCCGGGGGTAGGGAGGGGTGCAGAATGTGGGGCAAGCCTGCGGCGGCAGAGCCTGGCATGACGTTGCAACTGCCTGAGGTGCATGATGTGTTCTTCCGGAGAAGTTGTCCCTGGATCACGGGACCCTGGCAGTGGAGGTCTGCACCGCCTCCAAGAAGGGGAGGTGTGGATAGTGACCTGTGCTTGCACACAGGCTTCTTGGTGGCTGCAGCAGCAGCCTTAGCTTCTCATGCCCGTCTCTGGTGTCCATGCTGATAGCCGCGGCTCACGCCCATCTCCTGAGCTCGCTTAGGCGGTGCTCTGAATCTCCTCTCCTCGCGTACCCCAAAACAATGGTCTCTTGCCTCTTAGGCAGTTCCAGAGTTTTTCCCAGACTCCCTCCCTGCTAGCTGTGGCGCACTAACCCCCTTCAGGCTGTGTTCACGCAGCCAACCCCAGTCCTCTCCCTGGGATCTGACCTCCAAAGCCCAAGCCTCAGCTCCCAGCTCCTACCCGTCCTGGCAGGTGAGCAGACAAGCCTCTCGGGCTGGTGAGTGCTGGTTGGCACCGATCCTCTGTGCAGGAATCTCTCCACTTTGCCCTCAGCACCCCTGTTGCTGCGCTCTCCTCCGTGGCTCTGAAGCTTCCCCTCCGCCACCCCCCATCTCCGCCAGTGAAGGGGCTTCCTAGTGTGTGTAAACTTCTCCTCCTTCACAGCTCCCTCCCAGAGGTGCAGGTCCCGTCCCTATTCTTTTGTCTCTGTTTTTTCTTTTTTCTTTTGCCCTACCCAGGTATGTGGGGATTTTCTTGCCTTTTGGGAAGTCTGAGGTCTTCTGCCAGCGTTCAGTAGGTGTTCTGTAGGAGTTGTTCCACATGTAGATGTATTTCTGATGTATTTGTGGGGAGGAAGGTGATCTCTACGTCTTACTCCTCTGCCATCTTGAAGTTCTCCTGACTTTATTTCTTATCTCCCCAGTTTTGGTCTTGCTTCACTTTTCAAACCAGAGTCTTGGCATAACTTTTTAACCTTTCTTCTATTATTTTCTTATTATGCTTCAGATTCCCCTTCCAGCTTCAGCGCTTCACACGGGGTAAATGCCCCACCAATTCTAATAACACAGCATCTGGGACCATCATTCTCAGCTTAGCTCCTTATTGGAAAAGAAGGATGTCTTAGGGGTTGAGTAAGATCCAGATTTGATGGGGAAAATAGATTCTGTTATCACACCTTTCTTCTTGGGATACGGTCTGGTACCTAAGAACATTTTTATTGAAATTATAACACCAGACTGTTGACCAGTCAATGGACGAAACCCATTCAAATGTTCTTAAAGTTTTTACCCATGCATCTAAGGATGGGGTTTCTCTTTCTCATTCTCTAAGGGATCACTCAAGTTTGTAGTTCTGGCCTGGAAATGTGGCTCTACTTGTGGCTCTACAGGTAATCAAGTGGTGGTGAAGATAGTCACGTGGACTGTCAAACTGAGAGTCAAAATTTCACACCACCCGTGATCTCTTTGAGAAGGAAACAGGCTATGAGAGAGATTTAGACACTGGTTTCCTCTAAGCCTTCAACATTTTTCTAGAGTGGCAGCCATGACCAACAGATGTTGAAGGTCTTAATTTTCTGCCCTTCCCTCTGTGTATTCAGGCTTGAGCAAATGAATAAATTTATTTGGGATGATGAGAACCAGTTTTCCCAGTGGTAGTGAAGGGAGTTGCAGATAAAGAAAGAGGACACATTGGAATATATCCCGTGATGGTCTTGATTAGGATTGACATAATCAGCATGAACAAAAGGTTTATAATTGACATAGATATTTACTAGCTTTTTTGCTGAGTGGATCTAGAAGTCATGGTACATTATTAGCGAAGTGTATACCTAGTCCCAAGGCTCCTTGGATAAAAGGCTAATTCCAGGGATGGGGCAGGAAGAGTAAAAGATGAGCCTGAAATAGATTGTTGAGCCAGTACATTCTAAAAAAATTCATGGAAACATTAAAAAGGCATAGGGATCTAGAGTGAAGGGTTTCCCACTAGCTAAGTCTGGAATAATTTGAATATCAAAATAAATAAAGATAGTAATGGATTATAACCCATTGAGTTAGTTAATAATCCATGATCTAGACAGATAGATAGATAGATGATAAGGAACAATTCTTTACAGGAGACTGCTAATAAAAATGGACGAAATGATGAAGTTAGAAAATCATAAATGGGTGATACATCTAGTCGGTGAACATTTAATGACAAAGTAACTCCCCACAAATTAATGACAAAGGGGAAAAGAGTAACTTTGCAGTGGAGAAACTTAGCAAATATGATTTTAGCTAAAGAAAATCACCATTAATATGACCAATATCGGGACAAACCCACATCATGTGTCTTTTGATATAATGCACTGAGAAGTGAGAATATCATTTCTGGTATATTCCTGCCAAAAAGGCATAACCTGAATCCTATCATAAGGGAACACCAGACAAACTCAAACTAAGGGGCAAAGGCATCAAGGTCTAGAAGGACAAAGGAAGGCTGAGGAACTGTTCCAGATTAAGGGAGATGAAAGAGACTTGAGTCCTAAATGAAATGTGTGATCCTGAATTGGGTCCAGATCCAGAAAAATTAAAATAGCTATAAAAGATATTGTTGGTACACTTGATAAAATTTGATTATAGACTGTGGATTAGATACTAGTATTGTTTCAACATTAAATTTCCTGATTTTGACCTTTGTACTATGTAAGAGAATATATATAAGTTATGTAAGAGAATGCCCTTGTGATTAGGGAACATACACTGAAATATTTAGGAGTAAAGAGGGGCCATCTTTACAACTTGTCGCAAATGTTTCAGAAAACTGAGGAGAGAGGGAAAGAGGGAGAAAGCTGTGTAAAGGGTGTACACGGTTTTCTTATACTACCTTGCAATTTTCCTGTGAGTTTGAAATTGTATTACAAACAAGTAAAATATTTCCACCACTTGAAAAGGGATAATTCCCTGTGAAAGGAGAAAAAATAAATGGCTTTGAAATGGGAAGAACTTGGTAATGTAAAAGCAGACAAAGTAGAAACTAACATTTTTTATTACCAAAATAACATAACCCTTTGCAGCATAGCTATGACCAAAAGGGTTATTTAAACTTCTACTAAAGGTAAAGAGCGTATCTGGAACTTCAAAACTCAGTCTTCAAATTTATATCTTCACAAGAAAACTGGAAGTCCTTTAAATGCAGCAGTATTTTTCAGGCTTGTGAGAGTTCTTAGCACTCAGTGTTTCCATTGAGATAAACACTAGATAAAACCCAAGTAGTCTGTGGCAGTAATAATTGGGGAAGCCTTATCTTTGCCTTGTGTTAATGGGTGGCCTTATTTAGCATAGCTGATGGGCAGGAGTCAGTCCTGAAGTAGGTCAGCGAGAGAGGCTGTGTGATGGGGAAGGGTTGTCAGCAGGCCCCCTCCACATATAAAGCTTTGCTGCCAGAATTCTTCTCTTCATTTCTTAGTCTTTAACATTTTGTAATAATTTGCTTTCTTTTCATGTTAAGTGAAAGGGGGCTAAGATTATTAAGCATGCCTCTTTTAGGCATTGCTTCATTTAATCCCAACAGGAATTCTGGGAGCTAATTATTAGCATCCTATTTTACAGATAAAGAAACCGAGATTCCAAGTGACTTTCCAATAATCACACATAAAATAAATGGCAGCCTACCTAAATCAGAATCCCTGCTCTTTCCACTACATTGCCCTGCCTCTGCATAAAGATCTGTTACTTCTGGAGAGTGAATCAGGTTAAATCAACCTCAGGAGCACCTTCTTTATTAGGAAGAGTTAGTTGTAGGGTGATGAGAAGGTGTTGGCCATGTGTGCACTGGAAAGTCTAGAAGTGGTAATTGGAGATAACCAAAGATATAAATAAAAGTTCCGTTCTGTTTTTGTTTCATCAGCCATCTCAGTTTTCTTGCCACCCACTTTAAATTTCTTAATAACCCAGTTGCTCATTCCTTTTGTTTTTATGCTTTGAAGTACCATCATGGATCTGAGAAGTGGGATGAAAATCTTTGTTCCTAGTAAATATATATTTGGAAACTACCCAACTGGGAAGTAATCCCATGAAAGCAGTTATTAGGGCAGCCCAGAGCGAATGGGCTGGAGAGGGTGTTAGTTACAAGTTCTCTGGGTTTGATTTTGAGTGTAAGAAAGAGAATGGGGCTTCCCTGGTGGCGCAGTGGTTGAGAATCTGCCTGCCAATGCAGGGGACACGGGTTCGAGCCCTGGTCTGGGAAGATCCCACATGCCGCGGAGCAACTAGGCCCGTGAGCCACAATTACTGAGCCTGCGCGTCTGGAGCCTGTGCTCCGCAACAGGAGAGGCCGCGATAGTGAGAGGCCCGTGCACCGTGATGAAGAGTGGCCCCCGCTTGCCGCAACTGGAGAAAGCCCTCGCACAGAAACGAAGACCCAACACAGCCAGAAATAAATAAATAAATAAATAAATATTAAAAAAAAAAAAAAAAAAAAAGAGAATGCCTCTCTACACAATCCATACCCGTAATACCCCCATACACACACACACACACACACGAGTGAAAATAACATATAGAAACTGACAACACAAACTCTAGAGTTTGATAGAAATAAATGCAACTCTTGGCTTCTTATTCATAACGATTGTGACCCTGGGGAAATGACACCTACTTCAAGAGTTTCAGACAGGAGTCAAGAAATGAGAAATTGGGATGTCAGTATGTCCTCAGAAGACACCTCAGGCTTCTCTTCTGTCAAGTAGGAGTGAAATACAATTCTTGCTATGTCAAGGATTGTTGTGATATTCAAATCAAACAATGGATATTAAAGTGCTTGGTATACTATTAAATCCCATTCAAATATCAAGGGTTGTTTTGTAAGCAATATTTTATCTGGTGTCAATGAGCCACTCAATGCTGAGCAAAGGGTCAACCTCTATAAGATATAAAATAATTCACAGTGACTCTGTAGAATATAACAATTCTCCCATTAGATTAATCCCCACAGGCAAGAACCATGTCTGGCATATCGTATGCATTCAACAAATAATAAACATGTCTGGACACGTAAGTGGAAGTTGAGGCCAACATACTGTATTGATTCCTCAAAGTCATCTTTAAAACACCAGCCCCTAACACAGTTCCTGACACAACATAACTGTGATCCTTGATTTTATGTGTAAATTTGGCTACATTGTGGTGCTCAGATATTTGGCCAAATGTTATTCTGGCTGTTTCTATGAAAGTTTTTTGGGGGTAAGATTAACATTTAAATCAATAGAAATTACGTAAAGTAGATTTCCCTCCATAATGTGAGTGAGCCTCATCCAATAGCTTGAAGGTCTTAAGAATAGAGCTTGACCTCCTTATGCAAGAAGGAATTCTGCCAGCAGACCATCTTTGGATTCAAACTGCAACTCTTCCCTGGGCCTCCAGCCTGCTGGTCTACCCTGCAGATTTTGGACTTACTAATCACATAAGCAAATTCCTTAAAATAGATCTCTCTCTATAAATACACATCCTGTTGATTCTGTTTCTCTGAAGAGCCCTAATACAACCATCAATATCAGTAGATATCAATTTTTTTAATCTCAAAATGAATTATTCTTTAACCATCAAAATATTTCACTCTAAAAAGAATCTTTGTGTTTTCCAAATAAAAATGACTTCAGAAATGTTTCTGTATTCAATTATCCATTTCTTCCCCAATATTTATTGACTCTGTCTTTATTTGTTCACTAGTAAAAAAAAGGAAGAAAAACTCTGCATAGAGCAGATGGGGGGCCACATCCAAATTTAGCAATGGTGAGAGTCTAAAATACTGACCGATTATAAATTCAAAAATTACAAAAATCAATAGAACTTCGTAGAACCATCCCTATATTGTAAAGACTATTGCTTATTGAATAGAGTAACCATAAGGAAACATTTTCTCTGTAAAAATACTGGACTTAGAAAAATCAGTTGAAGTTGAATTCATTTATTTCTACATCTAATGTAGAGAAATGGCAGTGAAATTCTGAAAGGAATGTGAAATTGCTGTACCTTCTAAGTGTCTATGAATAAAATAGGTGAGGAGAAGGAGAAAAATTCAATTTAACACCGAGAGTAATTTTCACCTTTCCTTCCTTGAAAAATATATGTGAAATGTCGTGTGTTGTCATGGAAACAGTAAAATAAGAAATCTGTTTGTGAATGCTTGAAGTTAGGTGCAAGAGTGTCAAATATAGGCTGTTTGTATTGTCTCTTACAAAGTAGAAAAAGACTGATAATGATTTGGTATGTAACCATGTTTCTATTTATTCTAAACCTTCCCTTAGTTTGTGTTTTGTGGGTTTTCAACTTCCCGAAGTTATTTCCTTTTATTTTCCTTCCTAGAGCTTATAGGAGGAACCTTGCCCAGACTTTATTTGTGATGCCACTGGGTTAAAATCTAAAGTCTAGATTTTAAAGCTAAAGGTCATTTAAAAGAATTTAATACAAAGCAAGGGCCTGTCCAAATTCATGCACCCATACTCACAACACAGCATACCTGAAGTAAAGTTGTGATGTAAAGACCTGATGTTTAGGGTAAGGCACACCCCTGAGTCTGAGTCCTGGTTCTTCCATTTAGTTACTGTGTGACCTTGGGCAACATACTAAAATCCTTACTTTTCTGTTTTCTAATCTGTAGAATGAAATTAATTGGCTCACTCTTTTTTTTAGAATTGTTGACTAGATATTAAATAGTATAAACCCCAAAGCACAAATATTAGTCGTTATTTCCTTCTTCAGGTTATTCATATTATTGGATAGGACCAGAGCTTGGATAACAGAAACTGACCTGTAATCTTCAAATCGTTTCTGTTGCTTTTGAGCCTGTGGTTGTGTGCATTCTCACCCTTCTTGGCCATGAACAATGATTCCTATCAGTAGCCTAGAATTCTTTCTCTGACCTTCAAGGATCTCTGTGTCTTACCCAGCTGCCCCTACCGAGTCTTGAATTGCATGCTACCAGTCAACGTAGAGCCACTGAGCATATTAAAGCTGAAGACACTTGAGTACCTCTATTTCATGGATGGGATATAGACTCAAGGAACAGAGTGTTCGGTTGAAGATTCCACTGTTAGTGAGGGGCAAAGCCCAATTTTCCAACTTCTTAATTCAGAGCTCCAGACTTTGATCTCACAAATACCCAAGAAGAGTGTGAATGTATTTCCCCTTCCATACACTATGCTAATTTCTGTTCCTCTATCTTTGCCTTGGAGAGAGCAGCTTTCTTCAAACTTGGACATCAATGTATGTAAAATTATCCTGAGGATTATAGGAGCAGGAATAAACTAAAGGAATCAGTTTCTAGCTCTTCACCATCCATATCTTCTTTTTCCTAAAACTGATCTTCCTGAGAACCTTTCTTCCACTTTATAAAAGAAATTTTTACCCTTCATTCCTCCCACTGTGTACTGTGGTGCCTTAGCCCAGAGTGAAAAACCTTCTGCAAGCAAAATGGAAGCCTCCTGTAGTTATTAGTCAGGTCACCCCAAACCCTCTCCTTGTCTTAAGTGTATTTATGGTAATAGAGAAGAATGGTATTTAAAAGGGATAGTAGCTAATGCCAGGATGTTCTTCAGGGGGAAGGATGAGGCTTTCTCTAGCCCATTTCCAGCTCTAACAGTCTTCCTCCTTTCTATCTTGGGTCCCTGTTGAGAGCTCTCTTGGATCATATTCTTTCCTGCTTCTGTTGTAGCATCCCAGCAATCATTTCCATAACACACACTCCAGGCTTAACTTTTCTTTCACATGTTTTGGCAGCAGATCCTTGGAGTAAATGTCCCAGGGTCAGGCTCTCCATCTCCAACACAAACAACGTGTGGTCTTTTCCATCTTCTCTACCCCCAATCCTGGAATCCTGCTCACATCTGCATTTTGGCTGTAGCCAGAACTCAAACTGTAGGGGTGGCTGGAAGGGAAAAAAACAAATGTGTCTGCAGGGAGTCAGTGGGGGAAAGACTTGACCATTCTGGTCTTTGGGGAGTCAAGAGAAACTGTTATCGGACTTTTGGATCTTGAGGAGAAAAACTTAGTGGTCATTGTTCCCACAGGCAGCCATTGAACTCTTGAGCGTTCTTTTTCTTTGAAGACTAACTCATGGTCAACATCTGGAAGATAACTACACACTCTATACCATCAGCAGTACTATCTGTTGAAGTCCAGCTATGTTCTACTTCAGTCCTTACCCCTAACAACTCAGGGGGGAAAAAAAGGCAGCCATACAGAAAACCTGCACACTTAGCAAACTTATAAGCAAAAACTGTCCTAACAATAAGCTTCCTGAAGTGAAAACAAATGTCCAGGATAGGAAAGGACTCAGAAGTTCCAGGCTAAGAGTTTCTGGTTCAAGATGGTGAAGTAGGAGGCTCCTGAACTCACCTCCTCCTGTGACACACTGAATTTATATGACACACAGCTACATATCGAACAGTTCCTCTGAAAGAAATATAAAAAGTAACTGAGTGACTCCTACACGTTGGGTGAAAAAGAAAAACCCACACTGAAATGGGACAGAGAGGCTCACCATAAACCCTATCCCTGGTGCAGCACCCCATAATTGGGGGAAAACTCACAACTCAAAGAGCTTCTCCCAGAGGAGGGAAGGGTTTGAATCCCATATCTGGCACCCCAACTTTTAAGACCTGTACCTGCAAGACAGGACCCCAAAACATCTAGCTTTGAAAGTCAGTGGGGCTTGCATCCATGAGACTTATAAGGCTATAGCGAATTGAGAAATGGTTCTTTTTTTTTTTAATTGAAGTATAGTTACTTTACAATGTTGTCTTAATTTCTTCTATACAGCAAAATGATTCATTTATACATATATATATATTCTTTTTCATATTTCTATCCCATATGGATTGTCACAGGATGTTGAATATAGTTCCCTGTGCTATACAGTAGGACCTTGTTTTTTATCCATTCTATATATAATAGCTTACCTCTGCTAATCCAAACTCCCAATCCTTCCCTCTCCCAGCCCCCTTCCCCTTGACAACCACAAGTCTGTTCTCTATGTCTGTGAGTCTGTTTTTGTTTCATAGATATGTTGATTTGTATTGTAGTTTAGATTCCACATATAAGTGATATCATATGAGAGTTGTCTTTGTCTGACTTACTACTTCACTTAATATGATAACCTCTAGGTCCATCTATGTTGCTGCAAATGGCATTATTTCATGCTTTTTTATGGCTGAGTAATATTCCACTGTATATATGTACCACATCTTCTTTATCTGTTCATCTGTCAGTGGACATTTAGATCTCTTCCACGTCTTGGCAATTGTAAATAGTGCTGCAGTGAACATTGGGGTACATGTATCTCTTTGAATTGTGGTTTCCTCCAGATATATGTCCAGGAGTGGGATTGCTGGATCATATGGTAGCTCTGTTTTTAGTTTGAGGAACCTCCATACTGTTTTCCATAGTGGCTGCACCAATTTACATTCCCACCAACAGTGTAAGAGGGTTCCCTTTTCTCCACAGCCTCTCCAGCATTTGTTATTTATAGACTTTCTGATGATGACCATTCTGACTGGTGTGAGGTGGTACCTCATTATAGTTTTGATTTGCATTTCTCTAATAATTAGCGATGTTGAGCATCTTTTCATGTGCCTATTGACCATCTGTATGTCTTCTTTGGAGAAATGTTTATTTAGGTCTTCTGCCCATTTTTTGATTGGGTTGGTTGTTTTTGTTGTTGCTGAGTTGTATGAGCTGTTTATATATTTTGGAAATTAAGCCCTTGTCAGTCGCATCATTTGCAAATATTTTCTCCCATTTCATAGGTTGTCTTTTCGTTTTGTTTACGGTTTCCTTTGCTGTGCAAAAGCTTGGAAGTTTGATTAGGTCCCTTTTGTGATAAATGATTCTTAGAGGGCTCATGCAGACTCACCTGCCTACACCCAGGGCCCTGCACAGAGGCAACCAATTGAAATGTGCCAGTTTTCTGTAAAAGAGGCTTATTTGTTTAGCTTAGAAGCTTCAGCCTGGGGGTAGGCCTCTAATTTAACACACATATACTCTCCAAAGACCATGGAGGCCATCAGGCACCATCTTTATACTCTCCCTCTGCCTAAAGGAGCTCGTGCACATGTGGCGCACCTATTTTTGCTGCTGCCACTCAGGGTGCATCCCTTGATCACCTAGCTCCAGTGAGATCTAGTCTAAGATAAGTCTTAGTCTAAGTCTAGGTCTAGGCTAGGCTAAAATCTGGTCTAGAATGATACAAGCATTATGCCCTTCATGACAACATTTAATAGTTACAACCTATGCATGAGTAGTGAGTAACAGGCAATTAACTCAATATAAAGCCTTTGTAGTTTGTTATGTATGTGTGTGAAATAAACTCATGTTTTCGTCACTAAAGGAGGCCCCACCATTCTTTTTTTTTTTTAACTGTTTCACTTAATTTTTATTTATTTATTTATGGCTGTGTTGGGTCTTCGTTTCTGTGCGAGGGCCTCCTCCAGTTGCGGCAAGCGGGGGCCACTCCTCATCGCGGTGCGCGGGCCTCTCACCATCGCGGCCTCTCCCGTTGCGGAACACAGGCTCCAGACGCGCAGGCTCAGTAGTTGTGGCTCACGGGCCCAGCCGCTCCGCAGCATGTGGGATCCTCCCAGACCAGGGCTCGAACCCGCGTCCCCTGCGTTGGCAGGCAGACTCCCAACCACTGCACCACCAGGGAAGCCCGGCCCCACCATTCTTAACATGTCTTATTATTGCCTTCCATAAGTGCTTATGTTGAAATTATTATTATATTTGGCAATCTTGGCTATAGGATTCCTAACTGGACACTGAAGTCAAGAGACTGGTGCCCAGAGTGAGCAAACAAGGAATGAAATACATCTTTTAAAATTATGTTTTGGTGAATTCCAAGTAACATTCAGACTTGGCAGAAAATTCCCTTTATGACATCTCATAGTACTTACTGACCATTTCCCTCTTTCACCTTCCTGTCTTTCCTGTGCCTAGATATCATTGTGTATCATCATGTGGTACCTATTTCCTTTATCTCATGCTTATCCATGTTGAAATTTCACTTTCTGATCTTGGAGCTGATATCACAATTAGCTAGGGTTGTTTTAGCCTTAAAACTTTTTTAAAATTTGGAAATAAAAGAATAATTCCCAGGTTGAATATTGCTTGATAGATCCTAATTCCCTGAAATCTGCTTTGATGTTCAGCCTTACTAAGATATATTTCCCCAATCGTAAAACTACTGAGCTATTTTTCAGTATCATTTTAAATGTTGCCAGCGTCTTTTATTCCAGGGAAGAATAATATTAGAATTCATATACATAGAAGGATAATCAATATGACATCAAGGATAAATCACCGAGATCAGACTCATCCCTGTTCTTTTGGGGATAATAGGTATATATGAATACACAGCATCTCAAAGAAGTTAGAAGATCCTAACAGAAAGAATGTAGGTATTGAAGTTTGGTTTTACTAACATCATGATTTGCTTTCTCTTTAAATTTTCATTAAACTGGTACAGCTAGATGTTCTTAATGTTTTTTGGTACCATAGAACTTTTTTTTAGTTTATTTAAGCCTATTGTCCCCTTTCTCAGAATAATTTTTTTAAATACATAAAACAAAATACATAGGATTACCAAGGAAATAATTGCTGAAATAGTAATATATTCAATAGTTGCCATTTATTGATGTGTTAAATAATAAGACCTAATTGAAGATCTAATAAATAACATGCTTACAAATGGTGTTGAGCATAAATAATACTGTGAAATATCTTTAACAACTGCAGTAAGATATGGAAACATCTGTCATTTCTATTGGTGACAAGGTCAGAAGTACTGTAATACTACTGTGGTTTGTTGCTTATCTTCATAAACGAAAGAAATGGCAAATTTAGTTAGAAGTTAGAAAATAAAAATGTATCTTTTACCCATCTAAATTCAAAGATCTCCTGAATTCTCTTTCATGCAGGGAGTTCCTTTGTCCCGTGTGGTTTAGCAAAACGTTGCTATACATTCATCTATAGATTTAAGTTTTAGTTATTCAGTTGAGCATCAATGAGGGCCTACTACTCACCGGAAAATAAGTTAGGGGCTCAGAGTTGCAAGGCAAACAACGTGGTACTATCTGAAATAAACTTATAGTCCAGTAGTGTAAGAAAATATCACAAATTACTTCAATGAAACATTAGAGATACTATAAGGAAAAAAAAATATCCAGTACAGAGAAAGCACAAATGAGGGGAAGGTCGCATGGGCCAAGTCCCATAAACAGAGGAGTGTCTCCAGCCAGATTTATGGGTGATGGGTAGAAAAGAACCATCCAAGCAGAGGGCATTTTCTGACCCAATATACTGAGATATAAAATAGCTCCAAAGTAGTTGGTCATTTAATATGGTTTGAGATCTAGCATGAGGATCTCTTGCCAAAATTATATTTTATGCACTGCCTATGGAGATGCTTAAACATAACCAACTTCATTTTAGAAACTCTTTTTTAAAAATTAATTAATTAATTTGTATTTTATTTTTGGCTGCGTTGCTGTGTGCGGGCTTTCTCTAGTTGCAGTGAGCAGGGGCTACTCTTCGTTGCCGTGCGCGGGCTTCTCACTGAGGTGGCTTCTCTTGTTGAGGAGCACGGGCTCTAGGCGCATGGGCTTCAGTAGTTGTGGCTCACGGGCTCAGTAGTTGTGGCTCCTGGGCTCTAGAGCGCAGGCTCAGTAGTTGTGGCACACGGGCTTAGTTGCTTCGTGGCATGTGGGATCTTCCTGGACCAGGGCTCGAACCCATATTTCCTGCACTGGCAGGCGATTCTTAACCACTGCGCCACCAGGGAAGTCCTAGAAACTCTTTATTCCAAAAGGATTCTTTAAGTATCTGTCTGTTCCACACAGATACTTCCACATTTTTGTGTATTTGTTGAATGAATGAATGAATAAAGTATGTTTGAACCTTACAGTGGCTCGGTTAATACCTAACTGTTCTCACAAGAACCACCAGGTGGCAGATATTTAGTCTAAGAATCACTGTTAACTATGAGGAAAACTCAGATGATGAAATGCATAATAGCTTTTGTTTTCTTGATCCTTACTGTCTGAGTTCATTAAATTCAAAGGGATTTTGTGAGTGAAAGAACTGGGAGATATTTTTAGGCCCTTTTGGCCTAGAAAAATAACTGTTTATTGAATTGGTTTATAAAATTGAATTGGAAAGAGACAGTAACAAATAACTCTTCTCTCAGCTAAGAAAAAAAATAATAATAAAACAGGATTTTTCAGTCCAAGTCATCACTGTATAGGGATTTCTACTCCTCACTCTCCACAATCAGTAAAAGAATGATTACAACCATGAAAGTCATTATATTTTACCTATTATTGGAAGAAATAAAGTACATAAGAATCACGCAGCACTGTAGTGCCTTTCTGTTTTTGCCACATGGAAGTTAAACCTCAGTCACCGTAAGACAAGTCCCATAGTCATATATAGCAGAAAGGAGGTATCTGAAATCACAGTGTCCCAACTGCATATTGGATGAATCCACAAGCCCTCAGTACACTTGGTTGCATTTTATTCTGTGTGTGATGCCTTAAATTGAACATTGAGAAAGAGACAGAGACGTCACCCAAAGGAGATTATCCAGAATAGAAACCAGGTCATATAGGGAACAGCTTCAGGAAATGAAGGTGCTCAGTTGAGACATGTGACATAGGCACCATCAGGGGCTCACATGGGGAAGTCAGACAAGCTACTTTTGCTCAGAATCAGGACAGCTGAGTTATAGAGAGTTAGAATTCTGCTTTTAAAAGGGAAGGATTTTTTTCATTATTGGGGCAGACCACCCAGGGAATCTCTGAGGTTTCCTCAGTGGACTATTCCAGTAGAGGCTCAAGTGTAATTCAGTGTGTGAAAATCCAGACAATCTACCTCCAGAGACCAGACTCTCGAAATAGGAAGAAACACATGAAAATACATTGCACAGTGCCTGGGTTATAGTACATGCTCAATAAATAGTACTTTTTGTCTGTACTTTTCCTTTCAGTTGCTACCTAAGTTTGTCATGTAACCTCATTTTTGCTTGAAAAATAAATCTTAATTTATTTATCCATATAACTGTTTATACATGCTTATAATAAAGATTATAGTACTTAATGTTCACATACTACCTTTCAGTCTATCAAACACCCTCATACGTATATATCACGTTTACTTAATATGGTGACCGGAGCTTAATTCTTGACACATAATAAACGCTCATCATGACTTTGTGAGTCATCAATAATTATCACCATTTTATGCAAACTGAGTCTCAGTGTGTAAGTCCCCACAGTTTATAAGTTGCAGAAACAGGAGCTAAATTTATAATTTATCTTTCTTTCCCATATTCCTTTTCACAATGCTGCATTAGCATATGTAAGAAAATGATAACTATTCACAAATACAAAAAACTCCAACAGCATGTATGTGTATGCCTGTGTATGTGTGTATGAGAGAGAGAAAGATCCAAGAAAATCCAAACGTATAGGGAAGCAGTTCCAATTTAACATATATTACATTGATCTGCCAGAGATAATATATATGCATCCCTTGGGTTTGGACTAAAAGAGTTCCTGATGATGAGTTTTGCTACTCATATATATATATATATATGCATCCCTTGGGTTTGGACTAAAAAAGTTCCTGATGATGAGTTTTGCTACTCATCAGAGAAGACCAGTTTAATAGAAGAGAGTTCTGTTGCTCCTGCCAAACATATTCACATTACATACGGGTTTACTTAAGTGATGATTCACAACATGTCTGTGTATGTGTGTGTGTGTGTGTGTGTGTGTGTGTGTGTATGTACCTACACATTTCCTATACATACATGTGCATATTCAGATGTTTCCCAATTACTAAGTGATTGAACAATGGTGGACTATCTCCACACTGGCTAGAGCTATTGTGATACATGGCAAAAACTCTACAGATAAAATACAGAGCAGCGTTAAAGTTGAATACTAGGGTAAGGTTAATTAATGCTATTCTTGGAATTGTCAAGCGAGCAGCAAGAACAGCATTAAATTGGGGTCACTGAGATTTCCCCCTGCATTTACCATGCTGAGTAGCCCATTACATTGTTCATAATAATCTGTGCCAGCCTGTAATGGATTGTATATTTATAGGCTATCCAATGACGTTTACAAATTCAAGTTTTAATTCAAGCACAGCCTTTCCTCTGTTTGGTGAATGTACTTGAAGCTTTTGTTATGGGCCAGACATTATGCAGAGGGCTTTACATGTATCATTTCATTTAATAACTCAATAAATATTTAGTTATAAACTCCATTTTATAGGTTTTCAAACTGAGTCCCAGAGAGGATAAGCAACTGACACTGGACCAGCTTTTGAACCCAGACTCTCTGACTCCTGAATCATTTAACCTTGCACACTTAGACTAAGCACCATGGAGAGATAATAATAATAAGTACCATTCAGGGGAGGCTCATGCCCTGGAGGCCTGGGTTCGGCAGACCAGCCCTAAGAGAAGGGAAAAGGTTCCACACATAGGATGGCACTGGGGAAGCACTTCAGGTGGGGAGCAGCACCGTTAAACCCAGAGGAATGCTGGGCATCAGGGTTAGTTTCTGAGCCACTATGATTACAGGGAGAGAGTTATAGAAAGACATCAAGAAACACAGACTGGAACGAGATAGGGCCCCCGAGCTGGGGGAGACTCCCAGAAGAGAACACCTGAGGTACATGGAAGCCTGATCCTCTTCTGGCCATGAGGGCTCCCCTGCCCCTGGCACACAACTCACTTCAGCTAGTCTATATCCTTGAAGGACAGTATTGCCCATGGTCAAAGGTAAGTAAACAGCAAAGTTTCTAATTTAGCACATAAAATTTCAGGAAAATCTTCAGTGAAAGGATAAGATTCCATTACCAATGAAGAAACTGTGTTCAGCTTTTCATCTTCTCTTCCTTCCTCCCCCCTCCCTCCCTCTCTCCCTCTCCCCACACACATACAACATTCGCCAACACATATATTCATGTGATGCTGTCATATGAGATTGGGCAACCCTTCATCCAGTATAATGAGACGGATGCCCCTGACAGTGAGGTAGCTTGCTGAGGGAGTGCCACAGTGACACAAGGCCAAAATGAAGATGTTGACTCAGCCAGGGAAGCTCTGAGGTCACATATAAAAGAAGTTGACTGCAACCTATGATTTTTAAAGAATATACTGGAGCATGCTCAGACCCTGGAGATGACCTTGTGGTCTGTTCTTACTGCCTGTGTACCTTAACAGGCTTATTGAGAATTCTAGGAGTCTCCAATGCCAAACAGCTATCTTCTGAGGAAAGATGCCCCCTAGTGGCCATCTAACCACTTTCTATTGGCAAAAAATATATATATATATTAATATGCATTTATTCATTTCATTTTATTTTTAAGTTAATTGCTTTGTCAGGGACTTAAAAGGAGTGGAGGCAGCTAAATATGAAATGCACATGAGAGAGGACAGTTATTTTGAAGGTCATTGGTGCAAATTCTTGTTGTAGCAAAACTCCATACCCAGTGGTGCTCAGGAACTCCAATCAGATGACTACTTTGGGGAAATACCAATAAAAGGTGAGCAAAAATACAGCAGAGCACTCAGCTCACGGTAGCACAGTGCCAAGTACAATTTTCTCCACACACACCTAGCTGGGGACCTGGGACCCAGGAGAACTCTATGACTGATTATTTTCTGCCTCACATTCATTTACCATATATGACCAAGTCACTTTGTGTCAGTCACTTATTCAGAAGTCAAAGATTTAGCAGAATAAAGCAGACAGGACCCTTGCCCTTGTGGATCTTACATTCTAGTGGAGAGAAAGACAATATACATTGAATAAGAAATACTTTCATTTTAGATGCTGGTAGATTCCATTAGGAAAATAAAAGCAAGTACTATTTGACCAGGAAGAGGAGCCGCTTTAGAGGTTGTGATTGGTAGAAATCTCCTAGAGAAATTATAGTCCAGATTATATGTGGGCTCAGTAAATGATGTGAAATACTTGACCATGTAAAGATCCTAGAAGGTGGGAACATACCTAAGCATGCTAACATGTTCTAGAAGCAGCAAGAGGGACAGTGTGTGGGGAGTGTATCAAGAAGGGAGCATGGCGAAAGACAGAATATTCATGGAGCCAGATCATGGAGGGCCTTCTAGACACTGGCACGGAGTTTTGGGTCAACTTCTGAGCATGCTATAGAGCAGTTGGAGGATTTTAAGCAGAGGAATGATACCCAGTTTCTCCTGTGAAAACTTTACCCTGGGGCCATGTAGAGAATGGATAGTAAGGGGGAAAGTGGAGCAGAAAATCCAGTGAAAAGGTTGCTCTCAGAAAGGCCAGGTGATCAGCAGCAACATTAAAGTGAGGTCACTGGAAGTTTCTGATGTATTCAGCCTTCTGAATGACCAATTAAAATATTCATATTTTTTCTAAATCCCAGATATGTAAGGATTTATGTATCTTCAGGGTATTCTAAGGTTCACTGAGTCTAAACCTAAATCAAACATTGTTCTTGTTTTTTCCGTTATTGTTGTTGTTAGGCCTTTGCCCTAATTTTCCTTTTGTTGACAGACAGGTTTTCTGGTGATAGAAAACCGGAAGGCAAGCGTTTAACTGTCAGCTCAACCACCATTTACCAGGGGACCTCAAGCATTATCTCTGAGCCATTTTGGGTCTTAGTCTCTTTATCCAAGAATGAATGGGGTCAGCATAGGTTCATCTGGCTCTGAAATTACATCATTGTTCAGATCATAGAAGTAATTAGAGTGTGGCTTCAATTAGATCTGTCATTTATTAATCAGAAAGAAAAAGTAATTGAACATGAGCCCAGTGACCTAAATATTGGTTATGCATTTGTGCTGGCTTCAAATAATAGTTTCATTTCCTTTATTGCACTTACATCACTCTCTGAAACCATCTAGCTTATTTGTTTTTGACTCCTCCGTTATAATGTCTGTTTCATGAGAGCAAGGACCTTGTCCATTTTTTAAAGCCAGCGTCTAAAAGAGTACTTAGACTATAGTAGATATTCAATACATACATGTTGAATGGATAAATGATTTGCTACCTTGGTGGGAATTTCTACATACTAGTAGGTATAGCAATTCAACAGACTGCTATACAACCACGTTTTATTTATGTGTTGTAGACAGGTACTTTTCACAACTTTTAAAGTCATAGAATCCTTTGTGTAATTAAAATCTCGCATAAAAACAAAATATGAAAATTATATGAAAACCTGGTTCTGGTTAAAGGAGGGATGGAAAGCCCAGAGTTTCACCTGAATGCCTTTGTTTCTCAATTCCTTCATAAGCAACCACCAAGGTACCTCTATACACAGTTTGAAAACTTGAGGAGCCCTTGACTACCAAGATCTTTCCAACTTCATAGAAGCTGGAGTTTATTAAACCTCTCTTGCTTGTTAGCCCAGTCCTATGCCTACCACCCCATTCAACAGCTGACTCTATGCCCATCATCTCCAGGGAAAGGAACTTGCACCCTCTCATATTTGAATACCTCTGTTAGAAAATACTGCCTTTATCTGACCAAAATCTATCTCCCTGGGCTGCAGTCAACCCTCAGGCATCCAGACAATCAGTTGGTTCTCTTGTCCCCGGGACAGAATTTTAATAATTGGAAGGAAACTGTCACTCATTCTGTACCCCACCCCACCCCCCGTCTAGGGTGAACATTCTCCAGTTCTTTTTGTTTTAATATTGCTGTACCGTACTCATGGTCTCCCAAACTTGAATAATCAAAACTTTTCATCTCTTGTTCAGCCACAGTTTTACAGCCACAGTTTTACAATGTGCTTTGAAAGAATTGGTGCCCAGATTAAAACACAGATGTTCTGGTAGAGCCCCCCATTCAGAGTAGAAAAGACCGTCTTCTCCCTTTTTTTCTGTTCACAATAATTTTATTAACACAAAATAGTATCCGTTGACTTTGGGGCACGTATGTCATACTGGGATTTGCCCACAAGCTCTCTTCATTCTGGTTACCACTACCTGGTTACTGATTCTGGTTACTAATTTCCAGGAAATTCCTCCACATTCTGTTGCCTCCGACACAACACAGCATTTTAAGACATTTACTGTAGTCACTGCTGTGCAGGAAAGGAAATATAAATGCAACAAACATTAGGGAAGGAACAAAGATTCCAAAGACCTCGAAAAGTCCTTGGAGAAGCTGTCTCTGGACCAGCGTGAAGTATGGATGCCCCATCCTTCTCAGAGCATCTCCTAGTCTCCTTCTGTACCCAGATGCTCTGAGGATGTATCTTTCAAAAGAGCATGGGCTTTGGAGGGACATGAACAGGGATTTAATGCTGGCTCTATCACAGAATCAGCTAGAGATGCTGGCAAACAACATCATCACCAAGGTCATCATTTCCTCGCTTGTAAAATGAAAATATCAAGTCATATGGCAGTTGTGGAGAATGGTCTCTGTAATTTAGTATAAATTAAGCAGAGGTTTGTCTTTGTCCTTAAATCTTTTTCTGGGTATTACCTACATCATTCTAGTCCAGGGATGAAAAATTCTTTCATGGGACTATACAGAAAAGAAGCCA
The DNA here is from genome assembly GCF_949987535.1 of Balaenoptera acutorostrata. NCBI lineage: Eukaryota > Metazoa > Chordata > Mammalia > Artiodactyla > Balaenopteridae > Balaenoptera > Balaenoptera acutorostrata. Next base: position 50,162,987 of record NC_080073.1, on the reverse strand, counting down.
AGATGTGGGGCGTGGTAACACAGAAGTTAAATGGACAGAGAGGCTCCGTCTGTGAAGCCTTGATTAATGGCAGAGCCTTACTCAAACATCTCAGGTAGGTCTTAGTACCAAGGTGTACTTTTCCTTCTAGGTTGCTCTACTAAGAGTCCTTGCTGCTCCAGATCCTGCCAAGATAACACCAAATTGTTATGGAAATTAGACCAAAGACTTGGATAGTTTGAATTTTTTGTTTCCATTTACTCAAGTTCTGCATGTAAAAAAAAAAAGAGGGCAGTAGCCAGCAGCCAGAAGCCATCCTGACTTCTTCTCCTGAGCTCCTAACATATCAGAATTATCTCTTCCCTTGTGTGAATGACTATAACGCAAGATCCACCCCCCTCCACTTCTGTCTCTTCCTAGGAATTTGCGGGGGATCCTAATGTTATATGGCTGATAGATACTGAAAAAGAGATTCAAGTGTACATTTTGAAAGCAGGAGGAGTTACAGTAGAAAGGTAACATATACACCTGGAAGGAGATTCCGATAAACATTTGAAAAGAAAAGGAGTCATAGAAGAACTAAGGGAAGTGGGACATTAAAGACTGTTTTGTTTAGTTGAGATTTTTAACTTCCAGAAGAGGTGACATAAATTCCTGTTGATGAAAAGCTGATTTCATCATCACTTGTCATAATTCTCCCCTTTTCTCATGTACTAAGCTCTCTTTTCCCACCTGGCAAACTCTGATTCATATTCCCACAATGAGCTCAATTGCCACATTGTCTGTGAATCCATGGGAGGTATTCACTCTCTTCTCTGAGCTCCTACATACTGGGTTCATACATCAATTATGTCGCTTCTCCTGCCATATTTAGAATCTGTAATGTCTGTCTCTCTGATCACTAGGCTATTAGGTCATCAAAGGCAAGAGTCACGTCCCATGCATCTTGATTCCTCCAAATCCTACCGCTGCCTTGGAACATAGTAGATGTTCAGTAAATGGAATTTTTTTTGGGGGGGGGTGGATAAAGGATGGAAAAAGTAAATGTGTTTCTATCTGAATTCCTTAACATTTCTGTTTTTCCAGAGTTGGTTTATAACTTTGATCTTCCTCAAGGTGTTCAATTAACTTGGGTAATTTTTTTTTGAACCTCAAGAATTCCTGTTTTTTATTTTTCCATGCACTGTAATGCCAGAGCCTTCCATATATCTTTCCAGCTGTTATCATCTACCTGCTCGATAGAATTACATTATCTCTTTCCAGGCATCCAAATTCCAGATATACCTAATGTCACTTAAACCCAGTTATGATAAATCGGTTACAGATGTCTGCAGTGAATTTCTAAAGCCTATGCAATGGTTTTCTCTTCCAGGAATTCTCTTATACATTTTCCTATATGTTCCTTTGTGTGGCCTTTTTTGATCACCAAGAGGACGCTCCATAAGCTTATTTTTCTTGGCCTAGATTTATCAAACTAATTTAACAGCATTCCCTTGTGCCAATCTATAAGAAGGTGAAGTGAAGGGGCTCTGTCTACACCCCTTACTTTTTTAGCACTGTGCTTAGGTTTCCTTACCTGTAAAATAGAAATAATAATAGTTACTTTATTCTGAGACTTGAATACTGTAATGTCTTTAAATCTATTAAGGCACTGCCTGATATTATAAGGATTCAATGTAGTAGTAGTATTATAAAATTATTCACTGTATAATGATGGAAGAGGTTGAAATCATGGAAGTCTAACCCAAGAATGGTGTCAGTGTTGGAGTCCTGAAGCCCAGTCAAGGGGGACGTGGTATTTACACAGGATAGTCTGAGACTGCAGACAGAAGGAGATCCATCACAGCTGAAGCACATTCAAGATTATATCTGGATAGTGTTCAATGCCATTCCGAGGTTGTAAGATGGAAGGAAAATCAGAGAATCGAGTTTGCAAGCTGGCAGACTAGAGTAAGGGCAGTTGCTGTGATTGGGAGAGATTTGGCATCCCCCTTGTACTGTGTATTGCTTTGTACTCCTAGGGAAAATAAGCACTCCCCTTCCCACCCTGAGTGCATCCTGGGGGACACCAAGTGTGAAATAAAAAGGCAAGAAGCATCTCTGAGTCTATATAGACCCAGAGACTCAATTATTTTGCTTGACTCAAGTCCCTACTTATGCTTCTTAATGGAAGGGCTGAAAGAACCAAATGTCAACTTGAGATGACAAGGAAGAGAACTCAGGGTAGAATGCCGGAGATAAAACCTTCCGCTCTGATTTCTTTTAAGGTCAGTGACACAAAGACAAGGGACAGAATGAAAGGAGCCATCCCATTTTTCTCCCAGCCCAAGAATACTCACACGCTAACAATAGCAGCAGTCCCCTATTAGCCTCTCTTTGTTCAAATAGCCATTTAACAATCCCACTAAACGTTGTTTCCTCAGCTTCCTGTTGTCAGCCAGGGGACCACTTAGTGTCACTGGGAAGTCCAGCAATGGCATTTTCTTCAAAGTGATGGGCAATACTTTCTCTCATGCCTCATCCACCGCATGTGGGAATCTGTGTGTGCATGTGTGTGTTTGTGGTTGCAATAGTCATTAGAGCACTAAAAAAAAGATACAAATGTTTGTACTGTTTAATAGCAGCATCAATGTTCCGTTTATTTAATGGCTGACAACCACTAAGTGGAAGAGGAAGGAACTGAACACAGGTCTGTTGAAATCAATGTCTGTGTTGATCTTTAAAAATCTTTAGACTACCAATGTGCTTAAAATAGTATTTGTTATCACCTTTTGAGGGGATTCTGATGGAGTTTATAAATGAGCCAGTGTCACAGCTTAGCATTAATGGCTTTTTTACCTATTGAATTCAGTCCAAATTTCTTAGCTTTTTCCCACTAACACCCTGACTACTCTGTGGCCCCTTTCCCACCTCTTTCTGTGTTTTATGCGCCCTTCATGTTCTCCCAGGTGGATTAATCTGTTCCCCATGAGCATCCCATATTTTCCATCCTATGAAAGAGTACAGCAGAGCACTTGAGAACACAGACTCTGAAGCCTGCCTGCTTACATTCAAATCCCAGCTCCTTTATATACTAATTTTATGAACTTGGGAAAGTATAGTCGCTTAACCTCTCTGTGCCCCAGTTATGTCAATAATATCCATAAAATTAGGTAATAGAAGTATTTCACTCATAGAGTGATTTTTAAAAATATTTATTTATTTATTTGGTTGTGCTTGGTCTTAGTTGCAGCAGGCTGGCTCCCTGGTTGGGGGAGGCAGGCTCCTTAGCCGTGGCTCGCCGGCTCCTTAGTTGCAGCATGTGGGCTCCTTAGTTGCAGCTCGTGGGCTCCTTAGTTGTGGCTCGCTGGCTCCTCAGTTGTGGCACTTGGGCTCCTTAGTTGCGGCATGTGGTCTCCTTAGTTGTGGCATGTGAACTTTAGCTGTGGCAGGCATGCGAGATCTAGTTCCCTGAGCAGGGATCAAACACGGGCCCCCTGCACTTGGAACGTGGAGTCCTAACCACTGTGCCACCAGGGAAGTCCCCAGAGAGTGATTTTGAGGGTAAAATTAGTTAATATGTGTAGAAGGCTTAGAACAGTGTCTGGCAAAAAGTTAAGTGCCATACAAATGTTTGCTATTTTTTTTTAAGATTTTTTAAAATTTTTATTTATTTTATTTATTTATTTTTGGCTGCTTTGGGTCTTCGTTGCGGCACACAGGCTTTCTCTAGTTGCGGCGAGTGGGAGCTACTCTTCGTTGCGGTGTGTGGGCTTCTCATTGCTGTGGCTTCTCTTGTTGCAGAGCACGGGCTCTAGGTGTGCAGGCTTCAGTAGTTGCAGCACACAGGCTCAGTAGTTGTGGTGCACGGGCTTAGTTGCTCCGCGGCATGTGGGATCTTCCTGGAACAGGGTTCAAACCTTTGTCCCCTGCATTGGCAGGCAGATTCTTAACCAGTTCGCCAGCAGGGAAGCCCTAATTTTTTTTTTTTATCAGCTGCTGCGATGGCTTCTCCATTTTTACCTACCCAAATCTTCTTATCATGCATATGCAAAGTGCCTTTCTTTTGTTATGCTATCTAGCAGATGAGATAATGATCTTTCCTGCCTTAAAACCTCCATAATATTTAGACTTTTAATTAGCATAGAATTATTTATTTTGCAAATTACAAGGAGTAAATGGATACTTCCATTGAAATTGTTTGGGAAAGCATTTTCTTTCTAACATGCATTTGAAAAGTTTCTATGGTTGTGTGTTACATTCTACTTGCGGTGTAGTGGGAAGCCTTGTTAGTCAAAGTGTGGTGCATGGACCAGCAACAACTATGTCACCTGAGGCCTGTCAGAAATGCAGGAACACAGGCCCCTCCCCAGACCTCCCTCACCAGGATCTGCATTTTACAAGGTCCTCACACACTGAAGCACTGGTGTAAAGCTTTAGAACTTGGCCAAGATAAATTGGATTCAGCTATGTGGTTTGGAGACAAGCAAGATCTTTGTAATCATGAAAGCGCCATGACATTAAGAAACTTCTTCTAATATGTAACAAAGCTGAAACATGAACCCAGGTCCCTGAATCCAAAATCTTAACCATTATTCTATGTAATCTTGACTAAATCCATTGCTTAGCCTTTTGTAACAGTATGATGTTTACGATGTTGATGTCAACGTGGGGGCTTGAGGCCCACCTTCACCACATGTTAGTGTGAATAGAGGAAATTCATATCTTCAGGAGTTTCCACTGGCTTAAGGATGCATGAAGAGTTCATTTATTGTTTTGGGTCAGTGACTGTTATATCTCTGGTTTACAAGGGAAAGGCAGTAGAGAGGAAGCTGGGAAAGGATGAAGGTCATGTCACCTGCTCCCTCCTTTTACTCTCTTCAAAGGTATAAATGCATTTACTGTTAAGGATTTGACAACTATTTATTTTGAAGTGCACCAAGAAGTGAATTCCTATTAGGCTATTTTGCTTGAGAAAAAATATATTTTAATTTACTGTTTACTAAAACTTACTAATTTTAATTTCTTGCATCTTGTTAAAGTCTTAGTTTTTCTTCTGATCTTTAAAAATGCTGCTGAGCTCCATAGACTTAAATAATGTTTGTTCTTTACATCACGTTTCATACTATTTTTGTTGTGCTTTTGAAGTTGGCTTTGCCAGGGGGAAGAACAAAGAAATTACACAATGGTTCCTAATTTTAATGCTCGGAATGAACTCTCTAGCACTCTAGTACACAGGAACATGAAAATAAGCTGGCAAAGAACAATGCTTTGCACCCACTTAGAGGGCAGTGGCTTAGTGAAACTGCTGGTGCTAATCCAGAGTGTGGCCTTGGTTTAGGGGACAGCAGGGAGAGGGCTTGGGGAAGAATCTTCAGGATAGGATCAGAGTAGGATTAAAAAAAAAAAAAAAAGCATCATATTTCATTTTAAAGCTTGGTGTGACCACGAAAATCAGGTAGACCTACCTTCTCACTTCTCCAATGAGGGAAAGGAGGCCAAGAGAGTTTACCAAGGTCTTGCAGCTAAATGTGACTCAGCACTTCCTGGATGGCTGGCACTAAAGTGAATCTGAGCAACATCTGATCCCTCTGGGATCATACAAGAATCTGGGAGAGTTACTCAGTTTTCCTGGGTACCTCCCATGTAAAAAGGAGATATACATGTTATTAAACTTCAGTTTGTTTAGAAAAAACTCTTGGAGCTCTCTACAAAGTCCCCCAAATGGGCTAAAGACTGTCTTATCTTTGTTCCATCAGTCATTGCTGATACTTAGTTGGTAAAAGGATTTGGGGTCTCTTGAAACCATCAAACATGCTGCCACAGAGCTAACCTCAGACATGGGAATCTCGTTGATGCTGGAACCCACAGACCTAGGGTAAAACATTGATGTGCACCACACATTCTTCTGTGTGCAGCCCGGAATGGGGCCCCAAGACTGTACTATGCACAGGCCCCAAACCGTGTCCTCCCAGATTGGAGAGAAATACTCCATCTCTCATGGCCCATGCCTCTTTCCCTTTATATTATCCAATCCCACGCCTAGGGTAGACTGTTCCAGGACTTTAGACTTTCACAGATAGGTGGGATGGTTAACATTCATCAGTGTCTCTTTTGTACTCTGAAAAAAAAAAACGATGAGTTAGGAAAATTAAGGATCTGGCAACTTCCCTGAAACAGAAGAGGGAAAATACAGGGAGCACAGCACATAGAGCTGTACATTGGCCCTAATGGCTCTCTACAGCAGAAAAGATAAAACCCAATTAAAATGTCGAGATATGATCATACCACATGGACTAATATTATTTCCCATTTAAACTTCACATTGAATATCTAAAATGTGATCAGTGCTGAGTTTATTCAGGCCACCTCCATAGGCTTCTCCAAAAGATGTATGGTAGAAAAGTTTGAGAAGCACTGAAGTAGGCCAATGTCTTCCTTTTGTAGGTGAAGGAAATGAGGCCCAGCCCCACTCTCTGGGGTTATGCGTATCATCCATGGCAGATCCAGGTCTCAGCTGAGTGGATGAAGGCCTCAGAGTTTGTGCTGAGGTTGGGGAGACCACGCCACTTACTTCAGTCTAAAAAGGAGGCCCCTGGAGCCCAGTGTGCACCTGAGCGTAAGGCCCTCCCCCACCCCTGCCAGGGCCCTGCTGCTCTTGGCTTACTCCTTGTAGCCACACCACCTGTCCCACCAATTGCAACAGCACAAGAGACCAGGCCTGAGAAGGATGCTGTAGTTAGAACAAATTACTTACCTTTCCCTCAGCCACCAGGACAAATCCTTTCATTCTTAAACACCCATCACTATCTCAGCCACCCAGGTCATCCATTAACACTACGGCATTTCCTTATAGGGCTCTGTACATCCATAACCTAACAAATTGCCACTCTTTACCAAGCTCCCAAACCTTTCTATCTTGCTTTCTGGAATACTCCATCTGACATCAACAAAATTCCTTATTTCCTCAACCTCTTCTTTTAGATTTCCTTCACCACTTAGACTCACTGGCACCTGACCTGCTCCAAGGAGATTGCTTCTTGGGACCCCTTTGAATGGTGCCTGCCCTTCTTTCTCATAACCCAAGTACCACAGGGTCTGGGGGAAGGTTCAGTGCCATCCTCAATGCTTATTGCTGAATTATCTCTCTTTCCTTTTCCCCAACACCCACAGGAGAATATCTTTCATCGCGCATGCCATCAGACCATACAATCCACTACCCTTCTGCTTTGGTCTGAATATTTGTGTATCCCAAAATTTCATATGTTAAAATTCCAAAGGCCACATGATGGAATTAGGAGGCAGGGCCTTTGGGAGGTGCTTAGGTCATGAGGGTAGAGCTCTCCTGAATGGTGTTAGTGTCTTTACAAAAAAGACCCCACAGAGCTCCCTAGACCCTTCTACCAGGTGAGGATACAACAAGAAATGGGCAACCAGAAAAGGGCCTTCCCCAGAACCTGAACATGCTGATACCCTGATCTTGGGCTTCTGCCTCCAGAACTGTGAGAAATTTCAGTTGTTTATAAGCCACCTGGTCTACGCTACTTTGTTACAGCAGCCGGAACACGCTATGACACCTTCTTTGTTTTGGTTTTTCCTGACTCCCGGCCACTCCCTGCCATGGAAGATTTTTAGAAAATGGCACATGACCAGTATTGCTATTATTATTTTTGATGATTTTTATATCCCATCAAAGTAATAGAAATACACAAAAAAAAGGGAAGGGGAGAGAGACAGAGAGAATGGAGGATAACTAAGAAGTATCTTAATTGACAGAACAGAGAAGGCTAAATATTCTTGAGCTAGTGGTGGTGGAGGTGGAGGTGGTGGCCGTGGTATGAACACCGAAAGAAGCAAGCCGGCTCCTGCCACAGCCAAACTCTACCCCCAGGTGGACATAGATTTGGTGCATCGGGTACTTCTCAAGTCAGGGAAGCCACACGGGAGTGGAACACAGTAAACTTAGTTGAAGGTTTGCTTAAGGAGCAGTGGGAAATGTGGATCTCTCCATCTTTCCTACCAAGGCAAGTGACTTGCCTTTCCCCCTCCCTGGTAGAAGCCTGGATGTTTACCCTCTCAAGATCTTAAGCTTAGAAAGGCTGAGCCTTCAGACCCTGAGGCACAAAGAAGGTTAGGAGTGGAATTCTAGTACCGAAAACAAGAGATTAAGTAACAATTTGCCTGCTAAAAAGTGGGCCCCCAGCTCCCCATCCCTGTTCAACTCCCAAACCTGGAAGTCAGCTTTATATAACATAGTGGTATTCCTCTCTAGGGAAACTAGCCTGCTCAAGATAAAAAATCTCCCAAGACCTCTCGCCGTTGACCTTTGGTGGTCCCACAGATCAGTGGCCTGGTCACTGCCTGATCAATTTATAATGAAGTGCATCATTGACAAGTGCTACTGCTCCACCATCACCATCATCCCCCAGAAAACACACGGTAAGTTTCCAAACAGTTTAATGTATGTTGCTAAGAACCAAGGATGACCAAGCATTTGGGAAAACCTTTAATATGGACAGAGATAACATTCAAAAACCAGGGAAAAGAATGTAGAAGAAAAATAGACAATGCTATGAGCAGGAAAAAACAAAGAATTAATTAATATCCCCAACTGATAAAAAGGAAAAATATTACTTATGTTATTTTCCAAGTAGATGTAATAAAAGAAAGACTATGGAGGAAAAGAAAGAAATATCAGAGAGAAAAATGATAATAGCATAAACTTAAAATACAAGTAGGCAGACTTAAAGATAAGTTAAGGAAGCAGAACATAAGGAAGAGATTAACATTAGGAGAAAAAAATTAAAGATGTGTCTCGTCTGTTAAGGATAAATACTGTGGCAATAACAACACACACAGGAGGCACACAGTGAGCTAAAGACCAAACTCTGCATAATAATTGCATTACAAAAATTATTAATTCATTCATTAATTATGCTACTGATCACATTTAAATATTGAAAGTCAATTTTAAAAGAATTTTTCTTTCTTTTTCTCCAGTCACCTTTAGTCTAAGCAGACTAGTTTACCAGTATACTTAACACTTTGTACATTGTGTTCTACATATTTCAGTGTTGATGGTAGAATGGTTACAGTAATGGATTTGAAATCCAAATAGATTTTGCAGTTTTCCTTTATAAACGTGTCTAACTGAGGCAAAAGTCTTTAGCCAGTTAAATAATCAATAATAACAATTCTATAGCTCTGTGTGGTGTACATTGGAGTAAATATAGGTGTTAAATATTTATGCCAGGATTCAATACCATGTGTCTGCTTGTCTTATTTTAGAGACAGACTGTCAACTCAAAAGCAATGAAAACAATCAAATGTATTTATTGATTGATATTTAGAAACATATTTTATCTTCTCTATTTAGAGGTTAGTTGCATTTTAAAAGAAATTGTGGGTATTGCCGTTTATTTAATAATAGAATTAACAGAACTAAGGAGGGATTTGCAGAGAAGGTAAAAGAGGTATTGGTGAAGTAATTGCTCCCTTGTGGCTTAATCCTTAAAGACCCTAAGCCAATGAGCTGTGTGATGGTTTACTATGGATGCTTTTCTAGGCACTAAATTTGCATGTGATGTCAACATCCTATTTATGGCATATGATTGCTGGAGACTCAATGAGCCATTTGAATGGCAAACAGTTAATAGATTACTTTCTGTCCTTCTGTTTTACTCATGTGGTATTTGTAGGAAAAGTTTAATTGCTCCAATGTTCTTTTAAATAATTAAGTTGCTTGTTTGCTGTATTTTCCCCCTGATATAAAGAATGGCTGAAAATAATTCATCTTGAAATTGAGTAATAGCCATGACTTTGTGTTACAGGAAATTAACTATCTTGGAAATTTTTTAATATGCTGTTTCCATTAAATTCAAATGGTAAATAGAGCATTTTTATCTGTATGGGGCAAACGTGTTCTACTACTACAATTTCTCACACTGTGTTCTCAGTACCATCAGTTATTTCAAAGCTGAGATTCTTAAAAGTTCAGATATCATTATTGAACCAAAGTTTCTTTTGAGAAACAAACTCTCCTTGACAAACATGACAGATCATGAGTAAAGTCTTGGAGGACAGGGAAGCCGCCTGAATCACTGCCGTATCATCTCATGGTTGGGGCCCACAGCAGAGATTTTATGAGTTCCAATGAGATGAGTAAGATGAGTGTTCTTGAAACACAGGATGTGACAGCCCACTGGCGATCACGACACTCATCAGAGATGTGCTCACAGGTCATCAGAACAGATAACAGTATTTGCTTATGTCCAATCTCCTAAAGGATTTTTCTTCTCAAGAAAAATTATTATGTCAAGGACTTAGCATTACCACTTTCTTCTTATCTTGATCTTTCCAGGGATGTTGTGAGGACTAAACTCATTCATTCACCTACACATTCATTAATACAAAATTATTATTGACTGCCCACTCTGTGCCAGTCATTGTTCTAGGTGCTCAGAACATAAATAAATATAAACAAAGTCCCCCCACTCCACCCAGTGCTTGCATTGAGGGGCTCAGACTAAGAGTACAAATGGATTCTATTCACCATGTGTCTAGGTATTAAATGGTTAGACATCAAGTTAACAAATGTCTGAATATGTGCACTTTATCTTCCTACCCAAAAAATATACCTTTATGATATTCAGGATCAAATTCAGAATTCTCAAACTCCTTGAAACTCCCCACTAGAACATGGCAGTGCAGGGAGAGGAGCCAGCCCCCAGCCTCTGGCTCCCAACTGGAGCCCACCTTCCCGTCGTGTCACCCCCTCCTCCCTTTGCCCTGCAAAGTTCTCCCGCACACTGTGTGGAATCTTCTAGGAATCTTCTGAGCCTGTCCAAGTTCAATCTACACTTTCTGACAACAATTCTTGAGCATAGGGGTACAATTGGAAAGAGACCCATGTAGGCCTTGGAAGTAAGTTCAGGATCACTTGGGAGAGGAATTCCAGTATAGAGAGTGGTCTAGAAAGGGAGGCTTGGTTCTCTGGGTAAGCAGATCCTCCCTGTGACCCACCAGGGATCAGCATTTCAGGCCTCTCCTGCAACTCCAGTGGGGCAGATTCTGACTGAGTAACCATGGGTGGGGGGACCAGTTAATAAAGGGGGTCTCCTACCCTAGGGGACCCTCCTTACCAATCTCGTAGACTTTGCCTTTCTTCTCTGCCAATGAAGCCACCTGAGCCTGGAGTTTTCCTTTTATGGAATTTTTTTTTTTTTAATGAATTCAATTTCTCCAGTAGATACACTTCTATTCAGGTTATCTATTTATTCTTGATGAGTTTGGGTAGTTAATGACTTTCAAGGAATTACTCCATTTCATTTAAATTGTCGAATTTATGTGCTTAGAATTATTTGTAATATTTCCTTACTATCCTTTTAATGTATGTGAGGTCTCTAGTGATATCCCTTCTCATTCCTGATAATGGTAATTTGCATATTCTCTTTTTTTACTTTGTGAGTCTGGCTAGAGGTATATCAATTTTATTGATCTTTTCAAAAATAAGATTTTGGTTTCATTGTTTTTCTCTATTGTTATTCTGTTTTTAATTTAATTGACTTCTGCTCTTATCTATATGATTGTCTTCCTTCCCCTTTTGTTTTTCTTCTTCTAGTTTCTTAAGGCAGAAATTCAGGTTGTTGATTTGAAATCTTCTTTTTTAATACAAGCTATCATGAGTTGAGTTGCGTTCCCCCTAAATTCATATATTAAAGTTCTAAGCCCCAGTACCTCAGAATGTGACCTTATTTGCAAATAAAGTCTTTGCAGATGTAATTAGTTGAGGTAGGATGAACTCATTCTGGAGTAGGATGCGCCCCTAATCCAGTATGATGGTGCCCTTATGAAAAGGGGAAATTTGGATACACACATGCATACAGGGAGAACATCATATGAACGCAAAGACAACCATCTACTAGACAAGGAGAGAAGGCTGGAGCAGATCCCTCCCTTACAGCCCTCAGAAGGAACCAACCTTGGCAACCCCTTGATTTCATGAGTCTAGAATGAAAGCCCTCAACACTGTGAGACAATGAATTTCTCTTGTTTAAGCCGCTCAATTTGTGCTACTTTGTTATGGTAGCACTGGCAAACTAAACATTAACTTTTTTTTTTTTTTTTAATTTATTTTATTTATTTACTTTATTTATTTATTTTTGGCTGTGCTGGGTCTTCGGTTCGTGCGAGGGCTTTCTCTAGTTGCGGCAAGTGGGGGCCACTCTTCATCGCGGTGCGGGGACCGCTCTTCATCGCGGTGCGCGGGCCTTTCACTATCGCGGCCCCTCCCGTTGCAGGGCACAGGCTCCAGACGCGCAGGCTCAGCAGCTGTGGCTCACGGGCCCAGCTGCTCCGTGGCATGTGGGATCTTCCCAGACCAGGGCTCGAACCCGTGTCTCCTGCATTAGCAGACAGATTCTCAACCACTGCGCCACCAGGGAAGCCCCCTAAACATTAACTTTTAATGCTATAGATTTTCTGCTAAAGCACTGTTTTAGCTGCCTTTCACAAATTTTGCTATTTTTAATTTTCATTTTTGTTTTGTCAGAATATTTTCTGATTTTCCTTGACATTTCCTCTTTGGCCCCTGGATTATTTAGAAGTGTGCTGTTTACTTTCCAAAAATTCAGTTATTTTTTTCAGTTAACTTTCTGTCATTTATATCTTCATTAGTTCCAGTAAAGTTAGAGAACAAAATTTATAAGATTTAAATTCTTCAAAAATTTTTAAGATTTGTTTTGTGACACAGGATAACTCTTGGTAAGTGTTCCATTTGAACTGAGAGAGACTATGTAGTCTGCTCTTGTTGGGTAGAGAGTTCCATAAATTTCAATTAAATCCAAGTTTGTTAAGTGTGTGCTTTTTACCTCTTGCTGATTTTTCTCTCTACTTGCTCTATTGATTGTTTAGAAAATAGGATGGAAGACTCCAACTCAAATTGTGGGTCTAATCTGTGCATTTTGCCTTTCAGTTCTATCAGCTTCTGCACTCTTACAAAGGGCATACACATTTGGAAACGTTATGTCTCTCTGGTGAATTGACTCTTGTCATTATGTAATGTACCTCTTTATTTCTGTCAATTTTCTAAGTTCTAAAGTTGCCATTGATATTAATATAGCTATTCCAGCTTATTTGTTATTAGTGTATGTATGGTATATCTTTTTCAATCCTTTTACTTTCAATCTACTTAAACCATTATGTTTAAAGTGGGTTTCTTATAGACAGCATAGATTTTGGAAGGGATTCTAATGCCAGTGTAATCATTAAGTTTCTAGTATGAACCCGGTGCTTTCTCAATGCTTCAGATATAGCATGGAGACCACACTTTTTATATGAAGTCCAAAGAGAAAATTTACTTGTTACACAAAATTTGTATTCTGAAATCGACTTTAACTCCATAAAGTTACCATGTATTCATAATATCTCATATTTATGTGCCCTGGAATGTGAGACTGGTGATCTGAACAGGGTACTTTTTCTTCAGGGTTTGACTGCAAAGAAGACCAGGGGACAGAAACTAGCATTCAAAAACTAAGTTAAACATTGATAATGAGCTTTTTCTGTCTCATTATCAGTGTTCTGGCAGCGATGCAATTTTCTGCAGGAATCAAATCCTGTCTAAAGAGCTTTTCTTCCACCAGACTCTTCTTTGTTGTCATTCCATTCTGACCAGCAGTTTCCTGATTGTAGTTGCTAACATATAACACCTTTGCATGTGTCAGTTTCCAAAATTATAGCTTGTTTTGTGATCATAACAGCTTAGAGGGTTGTTTCCTGTTTCCTTAACAGTGTCAGTCTGAAAGTCACCATGTAATAAAGGCTGTTTCTGTGAAGGTTCCTGCAGATGGCTAATTTCTTAGGGAGACGTCTTTATTTTTATGTAGTACCATTTCCCCAGCCTCATCCTAGACACCAGAATCCATGTGGCCTATGAGAGGAAAGGTATTGGGCAAAGAGAGAACTTGGGCTGTGATGCAGTGTCAACAAAGGCTCCAGCTGTTGTTGAAGAAGATCTGAGTTTGGGATGATCCTTCATAAGTGTCCCATGATGGGATGAAGTGTCCAAGCCATTATGTCCTTGCCTCAGCCGGTAATAGTATATAATATAAGCAGCCCTGGGAAGGGGATGTGACTTTGGAAAAGGCTGCTCTATGTAATTGAGGTACTGTCTGCTGGCAGTGCTCCTAGGAGCTGGGAGAATAAGTCCTTTACTCATGCAGGGAGATCTGGAAGGTCTGTCACAGCATCCACTACACTGAGGTATATGGTGAGAACTTGGTCACAGATGTTAGGTTGAGGCCCCTAATGCCTTAGCTAAAACTCAGCTTCAAAACTGGCCAGAGCAAGGAAAATGCCATCTGATGCTCTGTTGCTCTATGACTCTTTAACCTTTCTCCTTCCGTTTTCTGGAAGCATGATTGGCATGAGTTCGGGAGGGGCGAAGCCTGTAAATGATGAGATGTAGTCTGTGGTCCTGACTGTGGGAGTTTTAGGGCTGTGGGCACAGAATCAGAAAGGTCATTAGAGAGACTCCTCAACACCCTGCTGTGGACAGCTGCCACCCTAATGGTAACATGTAAAATGCTCTTCTGTTTAGGAATACACATGTCCTTTCCCTAGATGCATTGTTAGCTAATTGTTGACTCACTAATTCATTCATTCATCATTCATTTATTCAGGACACACTTACAGAACATTGTCTGCCCAAAAAAAAAAAAAAAAAAGTACTATGATATATGATGGAAATAAAGAAACAACATAAGACATAGACCCTGCCTTAAAGTGCCTTACATTATAGTAGGTGGAGACTGACATAATTATGTATGGAGTTACATGAGCACACAAAAGAGAAAACAGTAAATGACACCAGGAAGATCAGAAAAGGTTTCATAGATGAGACACCACTTGCCTTCTGATACATGTGTCAAAGGACAGTAAGCAAAGAATCAGAGAAAGGGGATCTTTATGCTTCTAATACTCATGCATTTCGTACCTGCCTTAGATGCTGGGAAAATACAAAATCCTGTACATATGCAGTAGTAAGAGAGATTGGTAAAATTTTGTGATAATTTAGGCCAAGGACTGTGCAAATGTTATGTTAATACCTAAATTAATCCTCACAGTATCCAAATCTGGGAAGTGTTATTAATCCCATTAATTAATAAAGAAGGTGAGGCTAACTAAATAGGTCCTGTCTATCAATACAAGAACCAGGCTGTAGGGGCACAGGTTATAGGGAATGAGATTGCATTTAGGATGCATTGGCATCTCAAGTTCTCATTTTCCTAGTCTGTTGATCCTGTTCTCGGTATTAATGGCAGCCATAACTTCATTTGCATCCCCCAAAATGAACTGTAGGACCTGGTCATGGGAGGCTGAGGGGATGATTGCCTGTCACAACTGCCACCTTGGCTGATTTGGGATCTCATCAGCTCTCATCAGTGTGTACATAGTGTCTTGGCAAGAGTACTCTGAATGTTTCACATGAATGGTATCGCAAAGGAATCTTTTTTCTTTGTTTCCCCAATGATATATTTCTACAGTCAGATATCTTTGGCTTTTCCCCAAACAAAACACATCTAGTCTTCCCATTGTGTCATCATTCAAGGTTACAGCCTGCTTCTTTGGGCTTTCACTAAATAGTAGTAAGAAGAGCTACCAGATAAAGAGTTTTCTGTGTATGGTTGATTGTGAGGTTGAACATAGAGAGGAGAGAGGAAATAGTTTTTAGGTTTTACTTTCAAGGTTGAGGGAGGAGCATTTGGAAAAGCCTAGAGACAAAATATCATGCAATATTTGGTAAGATGTTAGGAGATAAGGTACGTATGGCTAGAAAAATAAAATGTAAGTGTCTTTTAAGGCAAGGGATGTGGAAAGAGAAGTACATTGAACTGATGTCATTAAAAATGATGTGGGCAATATTAAGGAGTTCAGACTTTCCCCTAAAGACCACGGGAAGATTTTCTTTTTAATAAATTTATTTATTTTTGGCTGTGTTGGGTCTTTGCAGCTGTGCGTGGGTTTTCTCTAGTTGCGGCGAGCGGGGGCTACTCTGTGGTGCGCGGGCTTCTCACTGCGGTGGCTTCTGTTGTTGCGGAGCACGAGCTCTCGGAGTGTGGGCTTCAGTAGTTGTGGCCCACGGACTCTAGAGCAGAGGCTCAGTAGTTGTGGCACACGGGCTTGGTTTCTCCGTGGCATGCGAGATCTTCCTGGACCAGGGCTTGAACCTGTGTCCCCTGCATTGGCAGGCGGATTCTTTTTTTTTTTTTTTTTTTAACTAAGAATGGCGTTTTAATTAGTATTTCTTTTAGGGGAACAAGTAATAAATAGGATCTGCTTATCACATTAAATACCAAGAGGAGTCCATTTCCATGTACCCATAGCTTTGAGCTTATTCAAGCTACATTGAGATACTGAAACAAGTTCTACCAGGCATTTCTGAAATAAAGTGACGGAGTTTTTTGAATTCTGCATGTTATCAGATGCAGGTATAGTATTTTATATAGTGCTTGTCAAGTGAAAATATCTAAAGCAGATCATTGTTTAATTACAATGAAAGCCGAAGTAAACAACAGGAGTGATTTCTGAAAATCTAACCACTGAACACCACACCCTTTGGCAACTCTCCTAAGACTCACAAGAAGACAAAAGGGTAGATTTTGTTAAGAGAAAATTTAAAAATAAGCGTTAAGTTCTGTGCCAAGATGTGGCAAAAGATAGAATCCTGATGAAAACTAATGAATAAACGTACTTAAACTTATGTAAGGGAAACTTCTTTTGTTTTTTTCATTTTTGGCCGTGTTTTAGCCAACAGTTTCCTGTGTTTTATGATTACCATGTGAAAGGTATGGTTCTAAACAGAAAAGAACTTTCAATTCAGTCCAATGTAATATTTTTTAAAAGCATAAACTTGAAGTCATATAAATGTGAATTTGAATCCCACCTGCTAATTATTACTATTATCTATGAGAATGAAAACAAACTACTTAAACTTTTTGATAACAGGACATAAAGGACTACTGTCAGCATTAAACAAGATGTCATATTCATCTATTCATTGTTTCATTTAGAGCTTACTTTGTGTCAGGCACTGTCCAAAGCACCCAAGATACAGTAGTGAACAAAACAAAATGGGCAGGCGGATTCTTAACCACTGCACCACCATGGGAAGATTTTGAAGTATTTCAAGTAGAAAATCAGACTGTCCAAACCATTGAAACTGTTGGATGGAGGTGGGGCAGGACTTCTGATAGGAAGTCCAGTTAAAAGATGTTGCAGCAATTGATATAAAAGAGAATTTTGTATTAAAAATGCATTATTGACACCTTCTAACTCTACTTCAAACCAGACACAGTCTGTGGACGGAGAATGCAGCAAAGGAGACCCTTGTCTCCAAAGGATTTCTTGTACCTTTGCAAACACAGCTTTTGGTATCAAACAGAGGACTTTCAAACACTTATTTAGGATGCCCCTTAGGATCCTCTAAATGAAAAATCATCGCTAATTTTGAGGGGCTTAGGAATAATTGCCTTTAAAACACCAAATTGAATTTCCAAATACCAAATTAAAAATGTAAACAAAGTTGAGATATTTGAGTAAATGTTTACAATATTAGGCATTTGAGAATAATTCAGCCTCATTTCTCACAAGACTTTGATTTCTGAAGTTTGAGGTTATGATTTTTTAAATTACCTGTAACTGTTTATATTTAAAGTTGAAAGAAATACGAGATATCACCAGGCAGTCCCTGATGCAGACAAAAACACCCACCTCTGGAGCTCCTGCAATGGCTTGCCTCTGGCCTCTGGTTCCAGACTCCAGCCCTCCCTGCAGCCAGAGAAGACATCCTGAAATGCCAACCTACTCATGCCGGACCCCTGCTTAAAGATCTCTGATGCCCACACATTGCCCCCAGGACACAATCTTAACAAGTTGGTGAGGCCTTCAGGGTCTTCCCCAATTTGACCCCTGTGACATTCGCAGCTTCAGCTCTGCCTTTCCAATACTCCAAAGTACCAAGCCGCTGGTGTTCCCTGTCACTTGTGCATACAGCCTTCCATTGACTTGTCATATTCCTCACGTCTCTAAAATGATGACCTATCCTACCACCCCATTCCTCCCATCCTATCAGCCTTTTAACACTAACCTCACGTTTCCCTAAGTGGAAAAGCATCCAGGAACCTCATCTCAGACCTCCCCATCACGGAGTGGATAGAGGACAGGACAGTATTGAGAATCACTCAGAAAGGGAATGGCACAGATCAGCCCAAACCAAGGTGGAGACGCCAATGGAGACTCCAGGTGACGTCACTCAGAGGCAGACTGCCCTCGCATGCTCCTCAGCTAAAATTTCGCAAGGAGAGTCTATAAACAACTAAAATTGCTTTTTGTTGATTCCACTAATCAGCCTGCTCAAGGACAGAGTGTCCAGACTGCCCTCTCTGCCGGCTGCCAGCTAATCAGTTTATCCAAAAAAAAACCCCAAAATACAAAAAACTATAAACAAGATTCATCATGCTCTGATTGCCTGAATTTTGCCTTTTCTCCTCTCTCTGTGCTCTCTCTCATCAATCCTGATTTTGACTTTGTTTCTTACTCAAACTGCAACTGACCTCCTCAAATGTGAGTGAATACAGTAATCTCCCCCCTGTCTGTGGGGCTGTGTTTCAAGACCCCCAGGGGATGCCTGAAACCACATGTACTACCAAAGGCTGCATATACTATGTTTTTTCCTATACATACCTACCTATGATAAAGTTCAATTTATAAATTAAGCACAGTAAGAGATTAGCAATAATAACAATAAAATAGAACAAGTATAACAATATGTGTAATGAAAGTTACATGAATGTGGTCTCTCTCTTTCAAAATATCTTATTGTACTATACTCACCCTTCTTCTTGTGATGATGCGAGATGATAAAGCACCCATGTGATGAGATGAAATGAGGTGAATGACGTAGTTTTGGGCTACTACTGACCTCCTGACGGTGAGTCAGAAGAAGGATCATCTGCTTTGGGTGATCCTGGCTCATGGAGCCATGATGATGTCGATGGTTGGGTGTCAGATGCAGACAATGTAAATGGTTGGGGATCCCTGGCGGGAGGGAGGCGGATGGCACAAGATTTAATCATGCTGCTCAGAATGGTGGGCAATTTAAAACTTATGAATTTTTTATTTCTGGAATTTTTCATTTAATATTTTCAGACCACAGTTGACCACAGGTAACTGAAACTGTAGAAAGCAAAGTAAAACAGCAGTTCAGAGGGGACAACTGTAATCTCCATGCAAATAGCTAAACAGCATGCAAAATAATTTTCTAAAAGTGTCTGAATAATTCTCTGATAGTACCAAACATGCAGTAGAGTGGTACTATCAGTACATTTTTAATAAATTAATTAAAGCTGCTGACTCCAAGTAGACACATCTTAGTTAGCAGGATACTTTTCTCTCAACATCTCTGAAGAAGCTCCAAATAGGAAATTTGTTTTAAGAAAATAATAACTGACTTCAGTACCTCTCCAATTTGTAATTCCTTTAACTTGTCAAGATTTTGCTTGCTATTTTATATATATATATATATATGTTTTAAAATTTATTTTAATTTATTTTTGGCTGCGTTGGGTCTTTGTTGCTGCACGCAGGCTTTCTCTAGGTGCAACGAGTGGAGGCTACTCTTCGTTGCGGTGCATGGGCTTCTCATTGCGGTGGCTTCTCTTGTTGCAGAGCACGGGCTCTAGGTGCACGGGCTTCAGTAGTTGTGGCTCAGGGGCTCAGTAGTTGTGGCTCGCGGGCTCTAGAGCGCGGGCTCTAGAGCGCAGGCTCAATAGTTGTGGCACGCGGGCTTAGTTGCTCCTTGGCATGTGGGATCTTCCCAGACCAGGGCTCGAACCCGTGTCCCCTGCGTTGGCAGGCGGATTCTTAACCACTGCGCCACCAGGGAAGCCCCTTGCTATTACATTTTATGTTTTCTGCTAGGAGAAGTATTACAATCAAACGGAAGAAAATGTGAATTTAGAGTTTAAATCTCGGCTCTTCCTATTATTCAGCCTTGGGCAAGATACCTAGTCTCTCATCATAAGTCTCAATTTTCTCATCAGTGAAATGAGCATAATAATTTATAACTTTATAAAGTTATTTTGAGCATAAATTAAAATAAGCAATGTAAACTCTTTGAGAATATGGTTGAGACTTTTTGTTCTCTGTCTTTGGCAGGATATTCTCATCTGTTAAAGCCACCACCTTGCTTCCATACAATCTATGCATGTTCCTAAGAAAGATGGAAACTTTGTGAGCTATAATGTACTCTACAACACTCATTATTTAATGCACCAGGCTGAAAAGGAGTTAATTCATATAATACAGGGAACGACCGCAAGCTAACGTGGTAACACAGGAAAGGATGGGAAGAGGTCATATGTGCCACGTTACTATGATACCAGCTATTCTAATATTTTGATTAATAGACTTAAGAGAGCAAGCCATAAACATATCTTTTAACATTTAAATACTGAAGTGTTGGAAAGAAGACTAGGGCACTGTCTTTCACCTCATTACTTAAAATTAGATCTTCAAGCACCCTATCAATAGCACTCTGGTGGCAGTTTAGTACTGTCAGTGCTGTTACAAGTCTGTGTCTTTAATTATTTGAATGGTCCTTTAAAAACAAGTTAAGAGGTTGGTATTCTCCAAAGCAATTCTTTCAAGCCTAGTAGATAATACTAGAGGATAACAACATATCCTCTAGCAAGATTAGCAAGATTGCTTTATATATTAAAAAGTCAAAGAAAATAAAGAGGACTCAAATTTTAAAACTTGAAGATCCTTAAGTCTACTACCATCATTTTATCAGTAAAGAATGACAATTAAGTGATTTACATGAAATCACAAAAAGTAGAAGCTGGATCAGAGGTATCCTAATGGCTACTGGAATGGTCGGTAGAAAAAAAGCAAAGCAAATAAACTAGGCTGAGAAATTAGCCATCTTATAGCAGAAATTAGGTTAGATCCTACTTTAAGGATGATGAGGCTCTAAGGAAATGATTCTCATGAATCAAATTCACAATTTTCAGGACAAAAATTTAAAAAACAAAAATGCTGGCAATGCCTTAATGATCAGAACTCTCTAGAAGATATTAGCTTAGGAAAAGTAATTTATTTGGGTCCAGGATGTCTGAGAGTTAAAAACATCTATTTTGAAATATTATCATACATCTGTAATACTCACTACTGAAACTAAAAAGACATTAACATTTTGCCATATTGGGTTCAGATTTCTCTATCTTTTTATTTTTTAAAAATTCTTAAACAAATATCTAAATAAACAGTTAAAAGAATTACCTAAAGCCACACTTCTCTCTTATCCCTTCCTCATCTTTCCCTCCTCAGACTTGACCATCACCCTGAAGTTAGTATAAGACATGTTCAGGCATGGTTTTGTATCTCTACTATGTATGTGTAAATCCATAGGGTTAACAATTTACGTAAATCATATTCTAATACATTCATCCTATTATAGCTTCCTTTGTCCTCCTCAACTTTAAGTTGAGAGATTTATACATGTTGATACAAAAACATCTAGTTCACTTATAATCTCAATTTGAATTAACCTTACAACTAAGAGACAACTGGAGTTATTTCTCACTTTTGTACTATTATAATCCCTGCTACAATAAACGTTCTTGTATCTGTCTTCTGGGGCACGTTTCTTTGTGTGTTTATGTATGAGAATTCTTTAGACGTAGCCATAAGAAAGTTTACTGATAAGTTGAAAGATGTTCTTTAACATCACTAAATATGCCCAATTGCCTGCCGTAGTAGTGGTGCCAGTTTACATTTCCAAAGTAAAAGTGTTACCATTTCCCCACAGTTTCCTCATTACATGATATAGTCAGTAAGCTGAATAATGGGCCTCCAAAGATGTCCACATCCAAGTCCCTGGAACATTACCTTTGCAGATGTAGGTTTGAGATGGAGAGATTATCCACTTCTGCATTATCCGCGTGGGCCCAATGTCATAACAGGAGTCATTACAATAAGGAGTCAAGAGAGTCAGAGAAAGGTATGTGAGGATGGAAGAGGTCAGAGAGTCAGAGATTTGAAGATTGTACACTGCTGACTTTGAAGGATGGAGGAAGGGGCCACTAGCCAAGGAATGCAGGCCACATCTAGAAGCTGAAAAAACAAGAAGTAGATTCTCCTCTGGAGCCTTCAGAAGGAACCAGCCATGCCAGTACCCTTACTTTCACCCAGTGAGATGGATCTTGAGCAACTAACCTCCCAAACTGTAGAATAATACACTTGTGTTGTTTGAAACCACTAAATTTTTGTTAATCTGTTACAACAGCAATAGGCAACTAATACACATAATGTTATAAGACTCGGTGTTGGTGTGCCATTTGTTTGTTTGTTTTTGCCAAAATGAGGGCTGTGATGATTTGTATTTACCTACCTACTAGTTTGTTTGAGCCTCTTTTTATATTGGCTTGGCCAAAAAGTTCATTCGTTTTTTTTCCCGTAAGTCGGCTCTAGTAGCACTTGTTGTCTTTAGCTTCATTTGAAACACTTTTGTTAGATTGTATTGTGACAGCTGTCATATCAGCATGCATTTTTTTAAAAAAACCCTACCGAATTAGTGAATTTTTGTGTAGCCATTTTAATATTGAAGATGGAAGAAAAACAACATTTTCAGCATATTATGCTTTATTATTTCAAGAAAGGTAAAAACGCAAGTGAAACGCAAGAAAAGATTTGTGCAGTGTATGGAAAATGTGCTGTGACTGATCGAACATGTCAGAAGTGGTTTGCGAAGTTTCGTGCTGGAGATTTCTTGCTGGATGAAGCTCCACAGTCGGGTAGACCATTGATGTTGATAGCAATCAAATCGAGACATTAACTGAGAGCAGTCAACGTTATACCACACAAGAGATAGCTGACATACTCAAAATACCCAAATCAAGCATTGAAAATCGTTTGCACCAGCTTGGTTATGTTAGTTGCTTTGGTGTTTGGGTTCCATGTAAGTTAAGCGAAGAAAACTTTCTTGACCATATCTCCAAGTGCGGTTCTCGACGGAAACGCAATGAAAACGTTCCGTTTTTAAAACAAATTGGAAAAGTGGATACTGTACAGTAATGTGGAACGGAGGAGATCGCGGGGCAAGCGAAATGAACCACCACCAACCACACCAAAGGCCGGTCTTCATCCAAAGAAGGTGATGTGTGTATGGTAGGAGTGGAAAGGAGTCCTCTATTATGAGCTCCTTCCGGAAAACCAAATGATTAATTCCAACAAGTACTGCTCCCAGTTAGACCAACTGAAAGCAGCACTTGATGAAAAGCGTCTGGAATTAGTCAACAGAAAACACATAATCTTCCATCAGGATAACACAAGACCGCATGTTTCTTTGATGACCAGGCAAAAACTGTTACAGCTTGGCTGGGAAGTTCTGACTCATCCACCATATTCACCAGACAACTGCAGCTTCAGATTTCCATTTATTTCGGTCTTTACCAAGTCCTCTTAGTGGAAAAAATTTCAATTCCCTGGAAGACTGTAAAAGGCACCTGGAACGGTTCTTTTCTCATAAAGATAAAATTTTGGGAAGACGGAATTATGAAGTTGCCTGAAAAATGGCAGGAGGTAGTGGAACAAAACGGTGAATACATTGTCAATAATGTTCTTACTGAAAATGAAAAACGTGTCTTTTATTTTTACTTAAAAACCGAAGGAAACTCTTGGCCAACCCAATACATATATTAGTCATTTTTGGTTTTTCCTTTGTGAATTGCCCAAACTATGTGCCGATTATCATCTTCTTAATGATTTAAAGAAATTCTCTATAGTACCAAAGTTTCTCAAACTCAGCACTATATGCATTTTGAGCCAGATAATTCTTTGTTGGGTGGGGCTATCTGTGCATTGTAGGAATGTTTAGCAGCATCCCTGTCCTGTATCAACTAAATGACTGCCCTCCTGCATTATAATTATTAATTTTGATGACCTAATGTCATCAGACATTTACAAAATTCCCCAGAGGACAAAATCACCCCCAGTTGAAGACAACTACTCTATATTTATCTATCTGGATATTTTATATGCTACTCTGAGGTCAGTTATTCTTTTCTAAGACAATGGTTTGTTGAATATTTCATGTTTTAAATAGTAGTACAGACACTTTATCAACCTTTCATTTTCTAGCTTGTCTTCCCTATGTTGTTTATGAAGTGTTACTCTCTCCCAGTGGTCCTCACGCTTATATACCTAACACCCACTTGGAGGGCTTTTAAAACAAGGATAGGTGGATGTCACCTCTGGAGTTTCTCTGGATGGGGCCCTAAAATTTGCACTTCTAACAAATTCCCTGAGGATGTTGATCCTGCTGGTCCTGGGACCACAATTTGATAAGATCCTTTGTCATAAAGATTCTTTTATTTTTAAAAAAGTTTTTATAGCTTCAGCTTTTCCATATTTAGGTCTCTAATTCATCAGATTTTCTTTTCGTGTGTAGGGTTAGGTGGGTTTCTTGTTTCATCTGCTTTTTCTTCATACAGATAGACAATTACACAGCACCATTTCCTGAGTTATCAATTCCTTTGGTTTTATTATGTTATGGCAGATTTTTAATTACTGGCTTATATTTTTAAAATAAATTTTTTTACGCTAAAATAATTTATATTTACAGAAAACTTGTGAAAATAGTATGGATAATTCCCATATAACCCACCTAGTTTTCCCTATTGTTAACATTTTAAATTAGTAGGGAACATTTTTCACAATTAATGAACCAATATTGATACAGTATTTTTAACTAAAGTCCATACTGTATCCATATTTATTTATTTTCTAATGTCCTTTTTCCATTCCAGAATCCCATCATTATCACATTATTTGTCATGTCTTTTTAGACTCCTCTTGGCTGTGACAGTTTCTCAGACTTTTCTTGTTTTTGATGACCTTGACAGTTTTGAGGAATATTGGACAGATATTTTGTAGACTGGCCTTCATCTGGGATTTATCTGATGTTTCTGTCATGATTAGACTGGGGCTGTGGAGTTTGGGGAGGAAGATCATTGAGGTAAAGTGTCATTCTCATCCCATCTATCGAGGGTACATACTTATCACTATTGATGTTAACCTTAATCATCTGGCTGCTGTAGTGTTTGTCAGATTTCTCCACTGTAAAGTTGCTCTTTTTCCACTTTCTGTACTGTACTTTTTGGAAGAAAGTCTTATGCCCACACTTAGGAGGGTGGGGAGTTATGCTCCCTCCTTGATTGAGGGCAGAGTATCTACATGTATTTGGAATTTTATGGCACAAGAGATGGTGTCTCTTCTTTCCCATTTATTATTCAGTCATTTATTTATGTAAGTATGGACCACGGATATTTATTTTATTCCTTGGGTTATATTCCAGTATTATTTTATTTATCTTGTTTTGCCCAAATTGTTCCAACTTCGGTCATTGTAAGCTCTTCTAGTAGGCTCCTGTGGCCTTTGACGTCAGTCAGTCACCAATCTGTCAGTCCATCCGTCTTTATTCTCTTGCAATATTACCTGATATTTATTGAATTCTTACAATAAATCAATAAATATAGTCACAGCTACTCCATATTCTGTTTTATTCATCATTGGAATGGAAGTATTTTCTCTCTAGGGTCCCAAAGGAAGTAGAATCTATCTAGCAGTCCTTGTTATTACCAATTCCACTTCTCAGTGGAAAATGATCAGAGTGAATGATTTCTCTAAATGTGCACAAAGGGCCATATGAGGGTTAGGGAGGTGTGTTTCCTTGGCAGCTGTCAGGAAGGTGCATTGTTGATTAAACTAGGAAAGCAAGAACCTTACTAAGAGGATGTCCATCTACTCTGCTATAATGAATTGGTGCGTTTTATTGCATTTTAAGTCAGGAAAATATCATTCTGTAATCTGCATAATAAATTAGGGCTCTATTTGTACATTACAAGGTAAGAAACAAATATGCTGATGAACAGTTGCTCTGCTGAGGGCAAGTACATCAGGCAAAGAGAACCAGATACATGAAAACAGATGGTCTATGTGACAGGTGGGTACGGGGATGCTTCAGTGGAGAACCAGCTTCTGGATCCTCATCCAGATAGGACAGATGTATGGCACTTGTTGCCAAAGAACAATAAAAGATAGGAGAGCCCAAAAATCAAAGCTCCTGGGGCAGCAAGGCAGAGTTTGAAATACGTAAGAACTGTGGGAACAAATTATTCTAGTTATGAGGGGATCTGGCTGTTTACTGCCTCTCACCAATACAAAATATGACTTGGTCATCATGAATCATGTTACTTGTGGACATGTGCAACCCTTCCTTACCTGCCAGAGCTCTGCTGTTTGTCGCCTGTGAGATGGAGGACAGACTCAGCCACCCTTCATAAAATGGTATTTTTGACTGAATTGCAATCCATGGAAGCTTAAAAATTCTGCTTGATGCTTTACCCTCTTCTCATTTGAGGAAACAACATTTTCAATGAAGAATTCATGTTTATTGTCTCTTTTTTAGAAGTCTGAGATTACTTTTCCCTGAACATCTGCTATCTAATGATCACTTTGGAAAGTAGGTTGTTTTCTCCCCATTATACAGATGAAAAATAGCTCAGAGAGCTGAATTCCTGGCTCAGGGACCCTCAGGTGGTAGCTGGCAGAGATACCATCTGAGTCTGGGCAGGTTTGTATAGTTCCCTTGACTAAGCTTGCCCCAGTCACAGTGACGCCTCTCTCCACTGCCTGGTGAGCTCTGATGAGCCCTGCTTCCTGGAGATGAAATACTCACTGATGAGTCTTTTCAGGGAGGGTTGTCAGATTTAGCAAATAAAAATACAAGATAACTAATGGTTAGCTTTTTAGTATAAGTATGTCCCAAGAAATACTTGTGTCTAGTATTTTATCTGGCAATACCATTTTAAGGAGAGCTTTTATTAAAGTACCTTTTACATTGTAGTCCCAGGAGACACGCTGGTTCTCCTTTTTAAATAGAGCTGCAAGGGTACTCATGCACATGCACTCCTTAAAGGAATGACCATATCAGAATAATTTCTCAATCTCCAGCAGGAAAAATTTTACATGTAGAAATATTCAATAAATATGTGTTGAATGAATTCCCTAAAGTTAAGATAGACTTACCCTTATTTATATATTGTGGTAAAAATCACTTAAGGATATTTAGAATAGCAAAACAGCATATTAGAAATAGATATGAAATAAAAAGAAAGGAAAAGATGATAGCGAATATGAACTTGGAACAATGAATACAAAAATCTGAACCATGAAGACCTTTGCTTCATATAGGAATGGAGTAACATCTAGTTCTACCGTAGTCTCTTCTGAGAATCTTGCCTTTTTCCTAACCTAAGCATGTTACTAGCTGTAAGTAGCAAATATCCCATCCACCCCTCCCTTCCCCGCTGCCAGGACCGCAGGCTCAGCTCTGACCAGGTTCAGGGACATGCCTGACCTGGGAAGAAACCTCAGAAGCCCAGTTCCATCTTCTGGTGACTCATCCTCACCTCAAGGGGCTGCTAGCCTAGATTTGGACATTGTATCCTGGCTTTGACATCCTGGCAGGCACTCATGGTGCCCTAAGTGAGACCCTTTAACCTATTCTCAGCAGTCCCATTAAGGACTGGATCCTGTCTGGAATGCAGTGGGTAGCACCAGCTCCCTGCTCCAACACGTCCATAGCCAACCTGAATGTCATCATATGGCCTACTTCTGTAACCCCTATTTCCTTATGCTGCTTATTAATCAAGATATTTTGTCACCTTTTTTGGGGTACCACTCTTTTAGTACACAATCAGGTTGCTCTGTTTGGATCCCTTTTACCATTTTTGTACATATATATCCCTCAATGCCCTTTTGTTTCCAGTACTAATGCCCATTTAAAGGAGGACTGTCCTCAGGCTTTTGTAGCCTCACTCGCCTGCACCAAGGGAACCCAGAGTGTCTAGGAATTTAAATTCCCCTTATCCTGGACAGCCTACCAGGTAAACCTAATCTCCCATTCCTTGGAATATCCTTGTGGCATAAGTCCTTTGTGGTATAGCTTACACTCCAGAATTCCCCTGTGGGATCAGGCGAAGAACTACCCTCTCTAAGACTTTGCTTGGTTTTCTTCTTCCCTCCTTGCTTCCCACTACCTTACTGGTTTTCTCTAGAAGCACTTCCTTGATGAATCACTTGCACTTGCATCCTTCCTGGGGTTCTGCTTCCATGGAATCCAACCTAAGGCACCCCACTTCCTCCCTACTTGGACTATCACCTGCTACCTTCTTGTCATGGAGTAGGACAAGTCTAGAATCCTCTGGCATGGACCTTCCAAAGTAGAAGGTTTAGTTACAAATCAAGGTGATTTCCACCTGCTGCAGGGGTTTGGTGAGCCAGACGATACAAGAGCAGCTTGTAATCCATAGCCTTGGCTCTTCTCCTTTAACAGGCCTTGTGAGGCCACACTCATCTCCATGCAGGCAGCAAGCTCTTCCCCATTTGGGATGCTGAGCTTTTCACCAAACGTTAATTAGTATTGGAGGTGTGCTATTGACTCTGCTATTTGAAATTTGTTCTTAGAATATTGATTTACTACCTGTCATTTTACTGCTATATATTTATAATAAGATAACTGAATTTTATTATTCTTCCCTTTTAAATTCCCAAGACATTCAGGGGGGAAAAAAAAGAAAAGAGTTCATTGTCCTGCCAGTGGGTTTGATTCTCAAAGAATTGTAACATTTTATTTTTCACAAATGTTGTGCTCTCTGGCAGTGAAATCATGAAATGGAGGACTTAGAGAAGAGGTGGTTATCTTCATTAGAAGCTAGAAAAAAAGGATGAAAAAAGCAAGACTTGATCAAGGCCATCCAGGGAGGCAGTAACAAGGCAAAGAGGAAAAGCATCTTAAAACTGTGTGACATTCAGCTAAGCAGAATCTCCCTCTGGATTGAATGTCTATTTATCCAAGTGTCACCTCTCTCTAAATCTTGCCTAAACCAAAACAATATTAATCCTTTCCTCTTCTTTGTCTCCACACCCCACTGCTCCAGCAGTGGGAGCAATTGATCGTAAGAGATAGAGTTTATAATGCTAACCTGAGCCCCCTGGGGGCTGGCACTGCCTTTTTGTCTCTTTATTTCTCATGTCAAGCAGCGAACCATTTTCACAGTGATGGTCTAAGAATATATATATATTAAGTAAAACATAACAAGGTTCTGCCATCAAAATATTATAGACTAAGGAAGGAATGAGAAGAATGGAAGAGATTAAATAATCGAGTCTCAATGTGTATGTCCCCCCAAAATCCATATGTTTCAATCCTAGTGCCATCATACTGGGGATTAGGATTTCAACATATGGTTTTTGGGGGGACAGAAATGTTCAGACCATAGCAAATGGCTTAGCCACTCACTATTTTTAAAAATTTCTAAATTACTTTGGGATTCTAAACAAGATTATCAATAATCGAAGAGATTGGAAAAACCAGACATACGCCTAGCATCCTTGACTCTGAGTGGGAGTGCTAAGGCTGGACCTTCAGGCAGCTAAAACCATGCCCTAGTGAGGACAGTGGATTGGATGTTTGTGTCCGGTCTGCCTCCTACTCAACGGCTTCAAGTTTGTACACCTGGTCCAAAATGATTTATGTGCTGTCTCTACAGAAGAGGAACTTCTGTCCTTAAATCCCCCAAGATCAAAGTAAAGCAGCCTAAAAGGCAGAAGCAGAAGAAAATTAAATGTGTTCCACTGAGAATTCATAAATACTGAAGAGAAAACATAGCCATTTTTCAAGAAACTATTAATAACTATACTCGCTGTACTATTGAACTAGGCAGCTAGGGGAATATAACGTGGGTGAGGCTGGATCCCAGCCTCTGAAGAATCTGTACTCTAAATCTAGGAGCTGCTAATTAATTAAATGCTAATCTAATGAGGAGAGGCAGGGAAGATGAAACTGCAAGAGATTTATACAAAATACATCATACAGTGTGTATTTGTACATTTAAGCCTGAAACTTGAATGCCATGGATGTCTTTGAGATTCTAGTGAGAGTAATGATCCTTCTTCCCAGAAATATATACATATTTACGGTAACACACATGCATTTAAGGTCAGGACCTCACTGGAGCCCAGATTCAGAACCTCTGCTTCAGTATGAAGAGATGTATGTTTGGGCTCAGAAATTGCGATTACTTTTCTTTTTTTTTTTTTTTTTTAAACATCTTTATTGAAGTATAATTGCCTTACAATAGTGTGTTAGCTTCTGCTTTATAACAAAGTGAATCAGTTATACATATACAATATGTTCCCATTTCTCTTCCCTCTTGCATCTCCCTCCCTCCCACCCTCCCCATCCCACCCCTCTAGGTGGTCACAAAGCACCGAGCTGATCTCCCTGTGCTGTGCGGCTGCTTCCCACTAGCTATCTATTTTACATTTGGTAGTGTATATATGTCCATGACACTCTCTTACCCTGTCACATCTCACCCCACCCCCTCCCCATATCCTCAAGTCCATTCTCTAGTAGGTCTGTGTCTTTATTCCCGTCTTGCCACTAGGTTCTTCATGGCCTTTTTTTTTTCCCTTAGATTCCGTATATATGTGTTAGCATACTGTATTTGTTTTTCTCTTTCTGACTTACTTCACTCTGTATGACAGACTCTAACTCCATCCACCTCATTACAAATACCTCCATTTCATTTCTTTTTATGGCTGAGTAATATTCCATTGTATATATGTGCCACATCTTCTTCATCCATTCATCTGTCGATGGACATTTAGGTTGCTTCCATGTCCTGGCTATTGTAAATAGAGCTGCAATGAACATTTTGGTACATGACTCTTTTTGACCTATGGTTTTCTCAGGGTATATGCCCAGTAGTGGGATTGCTGGGTCATATGGTAGTTCTATTTGTAGTTTTTTAAGGAACCTCCATACTGTTCTCCATAGTGGCTGTATCAATTTACATTCCCACCAACAGTGCAAGAGTGTTCCCTTTCCTCCACACCCTCTCCAGCATTTATTGTTTCTAGATTTTTTGATGATGGCCATTCTGACCGGTGTGAGATGATATCTCATTGTAGTTTTGATTTGCATTTCTCTAATGATTAATGATGTTGAGCATTCTTTCATGTGTCTGTAGGCCATCTGTATATCTTCTTTGGAGAAATGTCTATTTAGATCTTCTGCCCATTTTTGGATTGGGTTGTTCGTTTTTTTGTTATTGAGCTGCATGAGCTGCTTGTAAATCTTGGAGATTAATCCTTTGTCAGTTGCTTCATTTGCAAATATTTTCTCCCATTCTGAGGGTTGTCTTTTGGTCTTGTTTATGGTTTCCTTTGCTGTGCAAAAGCTTTTAAGTTTCATTAGGTCCCATTTGTTTATTTGTGTTCTTATTTCCATTTCTCTGGGAGCTGGGTCAAAAAGAATCTTGCTGTGATGTATGTCATAGAGTGTTCTGCCTATGTTTTCCTCTAAGAGTTTGATAGTGTCTGCCCTTACACTTAGGTCTTTAATCCATTTTGAGTTTATTTTTGAGCATGGTGTCAGGGAGTGTTCTAATTTCATACTTTTACATGTTCCTGTCCAATTTTCCCAGCACCACTTATTGAAGAGGCTGTCTTTTCTCCACTGTATATGCTTGCCTCCTTTATCAAAGATAAGTTGACCATATGTGTGTGGGTTTATCTCTGGGCTTTCTATCCTGTTCCATTGATCTATATTTCTGTTTTTGTGCCAGTACCAAACTGTCTTGATTACTGAAGCTTTGTAATATAGTCTGAAGTCAGGGAGCCTGATTCCCCCAGCTCCATTTTTCGTTCTCAAGATGGCTTTGGCTATTCGGGGTCTTTTGTGTTTCCATACAAATTGTGAAATTTTTTGTTCTAGTTCTGTGAAAAATGCCAGTGGTAGTTTGATAGGGATTGCATTGAATCTGTAGATTGCTTTGGGAAGTAGAGTCATTTTCACAATGTTGATTCTTCCAATCCAGGAACATGGTATATCTCTCCATCTATTTGTATCATCTTTAATTTCTTTCATCAGTGTCTTATAATTTTCTGCATACAGGTCTTTTGTCTCCTTAGGTAGGTTTATTCCTAGATATTTTATTCTTTTTGTTGCAATGGTAAATGGGAGTGTTTTCTTAATTTCACTTTCAGATTTTTCGTCATTAGTGTATAGAAATGCAAGAGATTTCTGTGCATTAATTTTGTATCCTGCTACTTTACCAAATTCATTGATTAGCTCTAGGAGTTTTCTGGTAGCATCTTTAGGATTCTCTATGTATAGTATCATGTCATCTGCAAATAGTGACAGCTTTACTTCTTCTTTTCCGATTTGGATTCCTTTTATTTCTTTGTCTTCTCTGATTGCTGTGGCTAGGACTTCCAGAACTATGTTGAATAATAGTGGTGAGAGTGGGCAACCTTGTCTTGTTGCTGATCTTAGTGGAAATGGTTTCAGTTTTTCACCATTGAGGACAATGTTGGCTGTGGGTTTGTCATATATGGCCTTTATTATGTTGAGGAAAGTTCCCTCTATGCCTACTTTCTGCAGGGCTTTTATCATAAATGGGTGTTGAATTTTGTCGAAAGCTTTCTCTGCATCTATTGAGATGATCATATGGTTTTTCTCCTTCAATTTGTTAATATGGTGTATCACATTGATTGATTTGCGTATATTGAAGAATCCTTGCATTCCTGGGATAAACCCCACTTGATCATGGTGTATGATCTTTTTAATGTGCTGTTGGATTCTGTTTGCTAGTATTTTGTTGAGGATTTTTGCATCTATGTTCATCAGTGATATTGGCCTGTAGTTTTCTTTCTTTGTGACATCTTTGTCTGGTTTTGGTATCAGGGTGATGGTGGCCTCGTAGAATGAGTTTGGGAGTGTTCCTCCCTCTGCAATATTTTGGAAGAGTTTGAGAAGGATAGGTGTTAGCTCTTCTCTAAATGTTTGATAGAATTCACCTGTGAAGCCATCTGGTCCTGGGCTTTTGTTTGTTGGAAGGTTTTTAATCACAGTTTCAATTTCAGTGCTTGTGATTGGTCTGTTCATATTTTCTATTTCTTCCTGGTTCAGTCTTGGCAGTTTGTGCATTTCTAAGAATCTGTCCATTTCTTCCAGGTTGTCCATTTTATTGGCATAGAGTTGCTTGTAGTAATCTCTCATGATCTTTTGTATTTCTGCAGTGTCAGTGGTTACTTCTCCTTTTTCATTTCTAATTCTATTGATCTGGGTCTTCTCCCTTTTTTTCTTGATGAGTCTGGCTAATGGTTTATCAATTTTGTTTATCTTTTCAAAGAACCAGCTTTTAGTTTCATTGATTTTTGCTATTGTTTCCTTCATTTCTTTTTCATTTATTTCTGACCTGATCTTTATAATTTCTTTCCTTCTGCTGGCTTTGGGGTTTTTTTGTTCTTCTTTCTCTAATTGCTTTAGGTGCAAGGTTAGGTTGTTTATTCGAGATGTTTCCTGTTTCTTGAGGTAGGCTTGTATTGCTATAAACTTCCCTCTTAGCACTGCTTTTGCTGCGTCCCATAGGTTTTGGGTCGTCGTGTCTCCGTTGTCATTTGTTTCTAGGTATTTTTTGATTTCCCCTTTGATTTCTTCAGTAATCACTTCGTTATTAAGTAATGTATTGTGTAGCCTCCATGTGTTTGTATTTTTTACAGATCTTTTCCTGTAATTGATATCTAGTCTCATAGCGTTGTGGTCGGAAAAGATACTTGATACGATTTCAATTTTCTTAAATTTACCAAGGCTTGATTTGTGACCCAAGATATGATCTATCCTGGAGAATGTTCCATGAGCACTTGAGAAAAATGTGTATTCTGTTGTTTTTGGGTGGAATGTCCTATAAATATCAATTAAGTCCATCTTGTTTAATGTATCATTTAAAGCTTGTGTTTCCTTATTTATTTTCATTTTGGATGATCTGTCCATTGGTGAAAGTGGGGTGTTAAAGTCCCCTACTATGATTGTGTTGCTGTCAATTTCCCCTTTTATGGCTGTTAGTATTTGCCTTATGTATTGAGGTGCTCCTATGTTGGGTGCATAAATATTTACAATTGTTATACCTTCCTCTTGGATCGATCCCTTGATCATTATATAGTGTCCTTCTTTGTCTCTTGTAATAGTCTTTATTTTAAAGTCTATTTTGTCTGATATGAGAATTGCTACTCCAGCTTTCTTTTGATTTCCATTTGCATGGAATATCTTTTTCCATCCCCTCACTTTCAATCTGTATGTGTCTCTAGGTCTGAAGTGGGTCTCTTGTAGACAGCATATATATGGGTCTTGTTTTTGTATCCATTCAGCCAGCCTGTGTCTTTTGGTGGGAGCATTTAATCCATTTACATTCAAGGTAATTATCGATATGTATGTTCCTATTCCCATTTTCTTAAATGTATTGGGTTTGTTATTGTAGGTGTTTTCCTTCTCTTGTGTTTCTTGCCTAGAGAAGTTCCTTTAGCATTTGTTGTAAAGCTGGTTTGGTGGTGCTGAACTCTCTCAGCTTTTGCTTGTCTGTAAAGGTTTTAATTTCTCCATCAAATCTGAATGAGATCCTTGCTGGGTAGAGTAATCTTGGTTGTAGGTTTTTCTCCTTCATGACTTTAAGTATATCCTGCCACTCCCTTCTGGCTTGCAGAGTTTCTGCTGATAGATCAGATGTTAACCTTATGAGGATTCCCTTGTGTGTTATTTGTTTTTTTTCCCTTGCTGCCTTTAATATGTTTTCCTTATATTTAATTTTTGACAGTTTGATTAATATGTGTCTTGGCGTGTTCCTCCTTGGGTTTATCCTGTATGGGACTCTCTGTGCTTCCAGGACTTGATTAACTATTTCCTTTCCCATATTAGGGAAGTTTTCAACTATAATCTCTTCAAAAATTTTCTCAGTCCCTTTCTTTTTCTCTTCTTCTTCTGGTACCCCTATAATTCGAATGTTGGAGCGTTTAATGTTGTCCCAGAGGTCCCTGAGACTGTCCTCAGTTCTTTTCATTCTTTTTTCTTTATCCTGCTCTGTAGTAGTTATTTCCACCATTTTATCTTCCAGGTCACTTATCCTTTCTTCTGCCTCAGTTATTCTACTATTGATCCCATCTAGAGTATTTTTAATTTCATTTATTGTGTTCTTCATCATTGCTTGGTTCCTCTTTAGTTCTTCTACATCCTTGTTAAATGTTTCTTGCATTTTGTCTATTCTATTTCCAAGATTTTGGATCATCCTTACTATCATTATTCTGAATTCTTTTTCAGGTAGACTACCTATTTCCTCTTCATTTGTTAAGTCCAGTGTGTTTTGAGCCTGCTCCTTCATCTGCTGTGTGTTTTTCTGTCGTCTCATTTTGCCTATCTTACTGTGTTTGGGGTCTCCTTTTCACAGGCTGCAGGTTCGTAGTTCCCGTTGTTTTTGGTATCTGTCCCCAGTGGCTAAGGTTGGTTCAGTGGGTTGTGTAGGCTTCCTGGTGGAGGGAATTAGTGCCTGAGTTCTGGTGGATGAGGCTAGATCTTGTCTTTCTGGTGGGCACGTCCACGTCTGGTGGTGTATTTTGGTGTGTCTGTGGCCTTATTATGATTTTAGGCAGCCTCTCTGCTAATGGATGGGGTTGTGTTCCTGTCTAGCTAGTTGTTTGGCATAGGGTGTCCAGCACTGTAGCTTGCTGGTCGTTGGGTGAAGCTGGGTCTTGATGTTGAGATGGAGATCTCTGGGAGATTTTTGCCGTTTGGTATTACGTGGAGCTGGGAGGTCTCTTGTGGACCAGTGTTCTGAAGTTGGCTCTCCCACCTCAGAGGCACGGCCCTGATGCCTGGCTGGAGCACCAAGAGCCTTTCGTCCACACAGCTCATAGTAAAAGGGAGAAAAAATAGAAAGAAAGAAAGAAAGAGGCTATAATATAGTGAAGTAAAATAAAGCTATTGTAAAGCAAAGCTATACAGACAAAATCTCACCCAGAAGCATATACATATACACTCACAAAAAAAAGGAAAAGGGGAAAAATTAATATCTCCTGCTCCCAGAGTCCACCTCCTGAATTTGGGATGATTCGTTGTCTATTCAGGTGTTCAGCAGATGCAGGCACATCAAGTTGTTTGTGGAGCTTTAATCCGCTGCTTCTGAGGCTGCTGGGAGAGATTTCCCCTTCTCTTCCCTGTTCGCACAGCTCCTGGGGTTCAGCTTTGGATTTGGACCCGCCTCTGCGTGTAGGTCGCCTGAGGGCGTCTGTTCCCCGCCCAGACAGGACGGGGTTAAAGGAGCAGCTGCTTCGGGGGCTCTGGCTCACCCAGGCCGCGGGGAGGGAGGGGTACAGAGGAGGCGGGGCGAGCCTGCAGCGTCAGAGGCCGGCGTGACGTTGCACCAGCTCGAGGCGCGCAGTGCGTTCTCCCGGGGATGTTGTCCCCGGATCCCGGGACCCTGGCAGTGGCGGGCTGCACAGGCTACCGGGAGGGGCGGTGTGGAGAGTGACCTGTGCTCGCACACAGGCTTTTTGGAGGCGGCAGCAGCAGCCCCAGCGTCTCACGCCCGTCTCTGGGGTCCGCGCTGATCGCCGCGGCTCGCGCCCTTCTCTGGAGTTCGTTTAGGCGGCGCTCTGAATCCCCTCTCCTTGCATGCAGCGAAACTAAGAGGCAAGAAAAAGTCTCTTGCCTCTTCGGCAGCTGCAGACCTTTTCCCGGTCTCCCTCCCGGCTAGCTGTGGTGCGCCAACCCCTTCAGGCTGTGTTCACGCTGCCAGCCCCAGTCCTCTCCCTGCGATCCGACTGAAGCCCGAGCCTCAGCTCCCAGCCCCGCCCGCCCCGGCGGGTGAGCAGACAAGCCTCTCGGGCTGGTGAGCGCTGCTCGGTGCCGAGCCTCTGTGCGGGAGTCTCTCCGTTTTTCCCTCTGCGCCCCTGTTGCTGTGGGATCCGCGCTGATAGCCGCGGCTTGCGCCCTTCTCTGGAGTTCGTTTAGACGGCGCTCTGAATCCCCTCTCCTTGCCCGCCGCGAAACAAAGAGGCAAGAAAAAGTCTCTTGCCTCTTCGGCAGCTGCAGACTTTTTCCCCGGACTCCCTCCCGGCTAGCTGTGGTGCACTAACCCCTTCAGGCTGTGTTCACGCTGCCAGCCCCAGTCCTCTCCCTGCGATCCGACTGAAGCCCGAGCCTCAGCTCCCAGCCCCGCCCGCCCCGGCGGGGAAGCAGACAAGCCTCTCGGGCTGGTGAGTGCTGCTCGGCGCCGAGCCTCTGTGCGGGAACCTCTCCGCTTTGCCCTCCGCACCCCTGTGGCTGCGCTCTCCTCTGTGGCTCCAAAGCTTCCCCCCTCCGCCACCCGCAGTCTCCGCCCGCGAAGGGGCTTCCTAGTGCGTGGAAACCTTTCCTCCTTCACAGCTCCCTCCCACTGGTGCAGGTGCCGTCCCTATTCTTTTGTCTCTGTTATTTCTTTTTTCTTTTGCTCTACCCAAGTACGGGGGGAGTTTCTTGCCTTTTTGGAGGTCGGACGTTTTCTGCCAGCGTTCAGTGGGTGTTCTGTAGGAGCAGTTCCACGTGTAGATGTATTTCTACTGTATCTGTGGGAAGGAAGGTGATCTCCGCGTCTTACTCTTCCGCCATCTTCTCCCAGAACGTGATTACTTTTCATTTGAATATTCTTGGTTGAAATCAGCTGGCAAGAATGGCACATAAATAGAGAGCAGTGTCAGAGACCTAAAGACATAGAATCTGTATCAAGGAGTAGAAGCAAATTAAGAGTTAGCAAATTAAGACAAAGAAGAATAAAAGTGGTAAAGTAAATTGGAATATGTTTATAAAGTTAAACAGCCAGTTATAAAAATATGAAAAATATTTTATGAAAATTTTGAGGGTATAAGCAATGTGCAGAAAAAAATTTCTGACCCCATTGTATGGAAGGAAAAAATAAGTATATTTTATAAATATAATAATATATTTACACAAGAATATTAAATTTGCATAAGAAACTTGTTCAAGGATACATGGAAAAAATTACAGCAGTTACTATGGAAGAGAAGGAAGGGGCAGAGCACATACTTTTCACCTGATTTTTTTCATATGATTGAATTTTTATCAGGAGTGTGTTGTATCTGAGACAAGAAGAGACACAGTGGACGTTATAATTATTCCTGATGTACACAGAATCCACCTGTGCTCTTTCTTGAGCCATTGCAACACCCACAGCTGTGCATTAGGAACACCCTACAATTTGAGCACTTCCAGTTTTCCCAGAAGCAGACTTGAGCCAAGGATTTA
The DNA here is from genome assembly GCF_949987535.1 of Balaenoptera acutorostrata. NCBI lineage: Eukaryota > Metazoa > Chordata > Mammalia > Artiodactyla > Balaenopteridae > Balaenoptera > Balaenoptera acutorostrata. The sequence continues at coordinate 50,124,769 of NC_080073.1, read as the reverse complement.
GGAGCAAATGCTTTATTAAGAAAATGCCTCCAGGAGAACTCAGCAAGACAGTAGGCAAATTAAGATAGGGAAAGCAAGGGATAATTTCAGGCAAACTCTAAGTCTCAGCCTTATCCAACAGGGAGCTCTGGAGTGTAAATCACGCTTCAGAGTGCTTTGCATGGAGGCAAAAGAACTTGGCATCTGTCCTTCCACACCAGTCATTGGTAGGCTATATGGGTCTCCTGTTGTCTGGGAGTTGTACCAGTGAGGGGACCCCAGTGTCCCAGGGCAGTCCTCTGCAGGATGGAGGTATAGCTGTTGGCAGCAAAGCACTGAGAAGCCGGGGATGTGTGCACAGAGAGGATAAAAGGGATCTGAGAGGCACTAGATGCGGCACCACCTGCACATCCACACTCAGCAGATTGTAGCTGCCATCAGTCAACAGACGCTTATTGACAGTCTAGAGTTGTCCTGCCCAACATGGTAGCCACCAGCCAATGTGGCTATTGATGATTTGAAAAGCGTCTAGTCCAAAAAGAGATATGCTGTAAGTGTAAAATAAATACTGATTCTGAAGATTCCATAAGAACAAAAAAGGAATGCACACCTCACTAATAATCGTTTTCTATTGAGTACATGTTGAAATGATAATATTAAACATATATTATAGAATAACTAAAATACATTATTAAAATAAGTTTACCTATTCCCCTGTACATTTTTAGTGTGGCTCCTAGAAAATTTTAAATTACATATGTGGCTCACATTAACTTTCTGTTAAACAGCACTTGTCTAAAATATGTCTGATACTGTGCTAACTGTTGAGATACTGCAGTGACCAAGAGAGACTTGGCCCCTGCCCTCATGATGTCTACAGGGCAGTGGTTGTAACAGTAACAAGATGGTATCATTTATTTTAAATATGATGGTGGAAATAACAGAGTAGACAACCAGGAGGAACTTACATCAGAGAGACTCATCAGAAAAGACATCTCTGAAGAAACATCTTTTAAACTCGAAGACTGGGATAGGGAGTTCCATGGAAATATCTTGAAGGGGGATGTGAGAGGGGGAGTTGAAATGTTTTAGGGGTATTCCAGGCCAGAGGACATCAGGTGGCAAGAAAAAGTATCTATGAATTGCTTAGCCATTTGGTTATATTAGTATAAGTGGTCTTAAGACCACTGAATGGTGAAAATAACATAAATTCTAATTCAGGTAAGATGGTTTTTTGGGACACTGGTCCACCATCTTCTCAGTCTGCTGGCTTTCCAAATAAAGGTGCTATTCTTTGCCCCAACAACTCGTCTCTTGATTTATTGGCCTGTCGTGTGGCGAGAAGTATGAACTTGGACTCAGTAACATATAGTCTATACTCAATAAACATTTACTGAGTCAGAGCCTCTTGTGAGTTACTGTAACTATGATTGGATTCCTTCCCTGTGATCCATGACTTCATAGGAAGCTGGGGGAGGATGCAGCGTGACCCGCTGTGGTGAATACACTGATAGAATGCTGGAGAAGAAAGTTCAGAACAGTGACTTTGTCTGAAAGAGGAGAATCCAAGAAGGCTTCAAGGAGAAGGTGATATTTGGCGTGGACCATGAAGGAAGAGTAAGGCTTTTATAAATACAAGACAAAGAAAAGCATTCCTGGCAGAGAGAATATTCCAAGAAAAGCCACAGGAAGGTGAAATTGTCCAGGAGTCACTTAGAAGTGTGAAACTTAGAGTGTGGTAAGGAGGTGTGTGTGTCTAGAGCCTTAGAATAGATAAGGTGGCTTTGGACCAAAATGCTGTGGGGAAGAGTTTGGAATTTATTCTTTCTTTTTCCTTTTTCTTCTCAAAGTATGCATGCAAGTTTTAGTGCATGTTCTCCAGTTCTGTTAGAAAAGGAGCAAATAAGAAATAGCAAATCTTCATTTCTTAGTTTTCCTGATCACCGCTTCATCCTCCATAATTTACAAACTTTGTGTTATCTTTGTTCTCTCTGAGTTTCATTAGGGTGATTATTGATTTATGAGCAGTCTTAATGTGGCTCTTTCAGGCATCCTGAATCACTCTGACAGCAGCTCTGTAAATAGATCAATTTCTGCCTGTAAAATTTGATGTTTGCTGTCCTAACAAACCATTATTTTGGCTAAAGTCAGATTGAGGAATTCTTTATCCTTGGCAAAGTATCACCAAATTAGTCTCTGAAGGACTGAGGTAATATTATTCTTCTTATGTCAAGTGGAAGTAATCAGCATGTTGGACTTCATTAAAGGTCTCTTGTTTACCAAGGTAGCTCTGCTGCCCAGTAAACAATGGGATGGGATTATTCAGTAACCTTGGATAACTGTGTTGACTATCACCTGAATTTAAGAGGAAAAGAGCAAGAGTCCTGATCACCATCCCGATAAATCACCAATGACTGAACTTTCAGGAACCTACAGTGAGCAATTCTTTGCATATTTAAAAGGTGAGCACTCTTTCAGAGGGAGGCGGAATTTCTTGGTCCTTCTTACATTTTCTTCTCCTTGTCATGACCACACACCACTAGCAAACACATACTTTTTAAGTCTTTTCATTTCTTAGAAAAAAGAGGCTGCCATGGTAGAAATAGAAATGAGCTTGCAGTCAGAATATCTTGGTTATTGAGTTTTTGCAACTCTACCTAACTAGCCGTTATGATATTAGGCCAAAGATCAGTTAATGTTCTGAAATGTTTCTCCTCTTTATAAAACAAAGAGCAACATGTCCTACCTTAGGGGGTCATTGCAAAGGATGGGGTAATGCATATAATAGTTATTTGTATGTCATGCAGCTCCTTATAAAGGTAAAATTTTGCCACCACTCATTAACCCTGAAATTCTAAAAGGGTCAGGAATAAAACAATTATGCAAATATCACCATTCTAAAATTGCCATCAACTTAAGATGTATATATGTTCAAGGAATATGGAGTACACTGTGTTCCTGTGAATCAAGTTTGTGGCCCCCAGTAGAAGAATGGGCAGGTAAAAATACAAGGGCATTCTCCAGGGTCAAAGCCTTCTCTCACCGGATCTTAGCCCATGTGGTAAGTGATGCTCAATCTCATTAGTTATCAGATAAATGCAAATTAAAGCAATATTTGTATATAGTTCAATGGACTGTAACCTCCTTGAGCTTAACCCATGTCTGCTTCTCTCTTGGGAGTTAGGCTACTCAGAGGAAGCTAAAAGTCTGTTTGCTTCTCCATGGAGAGTTTCACAGGGTCAAGAACAGACTTCCATAGGGGGAATCCTTGGGTTGCCCAATGATGGCAGTAACTGTGTGGCAAAATCTCTGATTCTTGGGTTTGTGTTAGGAAGCTCAACTGCTTGCAAATATGAACCACATTCTGAACTGGTTTTATCAGCTGAGAAAAAATAATGGTGTTATTTTTATCTCTACCTACTTGAATCCTTTCTGTTTACTAACGAGAGTCATTTATGTGGCTCTTCTCAAGGCCCAAAATCTAAGCAATGGATTGTAAGTCTTAAAAAATAGACAGGGAATGCCAATTGGGAACAGCAAAGGCCTTAATAAGACTTTTTATGGAGTTGGACATGTGCATTTCTGATCGTGATGGCTTGTGGGGGTTCACATTGTATGTGGCTGGGTTTCATCTCACAGAGTCTAGATGGGAGCTGTAAGTTACCTGGAGTAAGTGCTGGCCTTGGTTAGTCACTGCAGCTTATGATCGCTTTGTCCTGTGGAGAGGAGCTGAGACAGGGCACAAGTAAAATATAACCCACTCAGGTCTTAAGCAGATGCCTGCAGGACTACCAGGAAGCTTTACCAAAGGAGGTGGTCCAGGCCAGGGTCTTCGGGTGCAGCTGCTGCTGCAGCTTGACCTTGAACCAAAGAGTTGCAGCTTCACCTGGTATCAAAGAAGAGTTGGAGGCAGGATTAAAATATTTTAATACTGATGAGCCTAACAATATTTGACTCTTTCAAGTTGCTAGACACCCTGAATTTAGGACCACAAAAAGAGCTTTGGTTCCAGTTTATGTGGCTTGTCCACGGGTCCAAAGAAACTGCCTACAACACATATTCAATGTGACTTCGGACTTGCTTTTTACCTTACTTCTAATGATGTCTTTAGATTTCACACACCCAAACGAGACCTCACCCATAGAAAGATGGTCACTTTTATTTAAAAACAAATTTTTAAAATTGAGGGTCCTTATTTTAAAAATAATATGCCATCTTTTTGGGACAAGAAAAAGATTTTTAGGAAATTATTGCAGGCAAAAAGATTCTGAATAATTTTATAAGCCTGTTTGAAACACTAAGATTAATCAAGAAATTAAGCAATAATAAATGCTTTTAAAAATGACACTTTCATCTTGTGACAAAATAAGAAAAGATAGACTGATTAAGCTGGAAGAAAAAAAGAGCTATCCTTTAAATAAAGGTTAAAATGTTATAATCTGGGCAGATATTAAGGGGGAAATTAGACGTTAAAGGACACAGTAGATAGGGGACCTTCAAGATGGCGGAGGAGTAAGACGTGGAGATCACCTTCCTCCCCACAAATACATCAAAAATACATCTACGTGTGGAACAACTCCTACAGAACACCTACTGAACGCTGGCAGACCTCAGACTTCCCAGAAGGTGCCTGAGGGCGACCTACACGAAGAGTTGGGGCCAAAACCAAAGCTGAACCCCAGGAGCTCTGCAAGCAAAAAAGAGAAAAGGAAATCTCTCCGTGCAGACTCAGGAGCAGCAGATTAAATCCCCACATTCAACTTGACGTACCCTGCATCTGTGGAATACCTGAATAGACAATGAACCATCCCAAAATTGAGGCAGTGGACTTTGGGAGCAACTGTAGACTTAGGGTTTGCTGCCTGCAACTGACTTGTTTCTGATTTTTATGCTTATTTTAGTATAGTTTTTAGCACTTGTTATCATTGGTGGATTTGTTTATCGGTTTGGTTGCTCTCTTCTTTTTTTTTCGTTTATTATTATTATTACTTTTTTATTTTAATAATATTTTCTATTTTTTTATTTTAATAATTTAAAAAACAATTTTTTATTTATATATTTTTCTTTCTTTCTTTCTCCCTTTTCTTCTGAACCATGTGGCTGACAGGGTCTTGGTGCTCCAGCCTGAGCCTCTGAGGTGGGAGAGCCGAGTTCAGGACATTGGACCACCAGAGACCTCCCAGCCCCACGTAATACCAATTGGCCAGAGCTCTCCCAGAGATCTCTATCTCAATGCTAAGACCCAGCTGCACCCAACGGCCAGGAAGCTCCAGTGCTGGACGCCCCATGCCAAACAACTAGCAAGACAGGAACACAACCCCACCCATTAGCAGAGAGGCAGCCTCAAATCATACTAAATTCACAGACACCCCAAAACACACCACCAGACATGGCCCTGCCCACCAGAAAGACAAAATCCAACCCCACCCACCAGAACACAGGCACCAGTCCCCTTCAACAGGAAGCCTACACAAGCCACTGAACAAACCTTACCCACTGGGGGCAGACACCAAAACAACGGGAACTACGAACCTGCAGCCTGCGAAAAGGAGACCCCAAACACAGTAAGTGAAGCAAAATGAGAAGACAGAAATACACTGCAGATGAAGGAGCAAGATAAAAACCCAAGAGACCAAACAAATGAAGAGGAAATCGGCAGTCTACCTGAAAAAGAATTCAGAGTAATGGTAGTAAAGATGATCCAAAATCTTGCAAATAGAATGGAGAAAATACAAGAAATGTTTAACAAGGACCTAGAAGAACTAAAGAGCAAACAATCATGAACAACACAATAAATGAAATTTAAAATTCTCTAGAAGGCATCAGTAACAGAAAAACTGAGGCAGAAGTACGGATAAGTGATCTGGAAGATAAAATAGTGAAAATTACCAGCGCAGAGCAGAATAAAGAAAAAAGAATGAAAAGAATTGAGGACAGTCTCAGAGACTTCTGGGACAATATTAAACACACCAGCATTTGAAATATAGGGGTCCCAGAAGAAGAATAGATTAAGAAAGGGTCTGAGAAAATATTTGAAGAGATTATAGTTGAAAACTTCCCTAACATTGTAAAGGAGATAGCCACCCAAGTCCAAGAAGCGCAGAGAGTCCCATACAGGATAAACCCAAGGAGAAACATGCCAAGACACATATTAATCAAACTATCAAAAATTAAATACAAAGAGAAAATATTAAAAGCAGCAAGGGAAAACCAACAAATAACATACAAGAGAATCCCCATAAGGTTAATAGCTGATCTTTCAGCAGAAGCTCTGCAAACCAGAAGGGGGTGGCAGGACATATTTAAAGTAATGAAAGGGAAAAACCTACAACCAAGATTACTCTACCCAGCAAGGATCTCATTCAGATTCGACGGAGAAATTAAAACCTTTACAGACGAGCAAAAGCTAAGAGAATTCAGCACCACAAAACCAGCTTTACAACAATTGCTAAAGGAACTTCCCTAGGCAGGAAACCAAATGCTCCAACCAAGTGACATAGACTGGCTGAATGGATACAAAAACAAGAACTGCATATATGCTGTCTACAAGAGACCCACTTCAGACCTAGGGACACATACAGACTGAAAGTGAGGGGATGGAAAAAGATATTCCATGCAAATGAAAATCAAAAGAAAGTTGGAGTAGCAATTCTCATATCAGACAAAATAAAGACTATTACAAGAGACAAAGAAGGACACTACATAATAATCAAGGGATCAATCCAAGAAGAAGATATAACAATTGTAAATATTTGTGCATCCAACATAGGAGCACCTCAATACATAAGGCAAATGCTAACAGCCACAAAAGGGGAAATTGACAGTAACACAATAATAGTAAGAGACTTTAACACCCCACTTTCACCAATGGACAGATCATTCAAAATGAAAATAAATAATGAAACACAAGCTTTAAGTGACACATTAGACAAGATGGACTTAATTGATATTTATAGGACATTACATCCAAAAACAACAGAATACACTTTCTTCTCAGGTGCTCATGGAACATTCTCCAGGGCAGATCATATCTTGGGTCACAAATCAAGCCTTGGTAAATTTAAGAATATTGAAATCATATCAAGTATCTTTTCCGATCACAATGCTATGAGACTAGATATCAATTACAGGAAAAAAAACTTTTTAAATACAAACACATGGAGGCTAAACAATACACTACTAAATAACCAAGAGATTACTGAAGAAATCAAAGAGGAAATCAAAAAATACCTAGAAACAAATGACAATGAAAACACGACAACCCAAAACCTATGCGATGCAGCAAAAGCAGTTCTAAGAGGGAAGTTTATAGCAATACAATCCTACCTCAAGAAACAAGAAACATCTCAAATAAACAACCTAACCTTACACCTAAAGCAATTAGAGAAAGAAGAACAAAAAAACCCCAAAGTTAGCAGAGGGAAAGAAATCATAAAGATCAGACCAGAAATAAATGAAAAAAAAGTAAAGGAAACAATAGCAAGGATCATTAAAACAAAAAGTTGGTTCTTTGAGAAGAAACAAAATTGATAAACCATTAGCCAGATTCATGAAGAAAAAAAGGGAGAAGACTCAAATCAACACAATTAGAAATGAAAAAAGAGAAGTAACAACCGACACTGCAGAAATACAAAGGATCAGGAGAGATTACTACAAGCACCTATATGCCAATAAAATGGACAGCCTGGAAGAAATGGAAAAATTCTTCGAAAAGCACAACCTTCCAAGACTGAACCAGGAAGAAATAGAAAATACAAACAGACCAATCACAAGCACTGAAATTGAGACTGTGGTTAAAAATCTTCCAAATAACAAAAGCCCAGGACCAGATGGCTTCACAGGCGAATACTATCAAACATTTAGAGAAGAGCTAACATCTATCCTTCTCAAACTCTTCCAAAATATAGCAGAAGGAGGAACACTCCTAAACTCATTCTAGGAGGCCATCATCACCCTGACACCAAAACTAGACAAAGACGTCACAAAGAAAGAAAACTACAGGCCAATATCACTGATGAGCGTACATGCAAAAATCCTCAACAGAATACTAGCACACAGAATCCAATAGCACATTAAAAGGATCATACACCATGATCAACTGGGGTTTATCCCAGGAATGCAAGGATCCTTCAATATATGCAAATCAATTAGTGTGATATACCATATTAACAAATTGAAGGAGAAAAACCATATGATCATCTCAATAGATGCAGAAGAAGCTTTCAACAAAATTCAACACCCATTCATGATAAAAACTCTCCAGAAAGTAGGCATAGAGGAACTTACCTTAACATAATAAAGGCTGTAAATGACAAACCCACAGCCAACATTGTTCTCAATGGTGAAAAACTGAAAGCATTTCCTCTAAGATCAGGAAAAAGACAAGGTTGCCCACTCTCACCATTATTATTCAACATAGTTTTGGAAGTTTTAGCCACAGCAATCAGAGAAGAAAAAGAAATAAAAGGATTCCAAATCAGAAAAGAAGAAGTAAAACTGTCACTGTTTGCAGATGACATGACACTATACATAGAGAATCCTAAAGATGCTACCAGAAAACTACTAGAGCTAATCAATGAATTTGGTAAAGTAACGGGATACAAAATTAGTGCACAGAAATCTCTTGCATTCCTATACACTAAGGATGAAAAATCTGAAAGAAAAATTAAGGAAACACTCCCATTTACCATTGCAACAAAAAGAATAAAATACTTAGGAATAAACCTACCTAAGGAGACAAAAGACCTGTATGCAGAAAACTATAAGACACTGATGAAAGAAATTAAAGATGATATAAACAGATGGAGAGATATACCATATTCTTGGATTGGAAGAATCAACATTGTGAAAATGACTATACTACCCAAAGCAATCTACAGATTCAATGCAATCCCTGTCAAACTACCAGTGGTTTTTTAGTTCTAGTTTTATTGTTCTGGTTTTTCACAGAACTAGAGCAAAAAATTTCACAATTTGTATGGAAACACAAAAGACCCCAAATTGCCAAAGCGATCTTGAGAAAGAAAAATGGAGCCGGAGGAATCAGGCTCCCTGACTTCAGACTGTACTACAAAGCTACAGTAATCAACACAGTATGATACTGGCACAAAAACAGAAATATAGATCAATGGAACAGGATAGAAAGTCCAGAGATAAACCCACGCACATATGGTCACCTTATCTTTGATAAAGGAGGCAAGAATATACAATGGAGAAAAGACAGCCTCTTCAGTAAGTGGTGCTGGGAAAACTGGACAGCTACATATAAAAGTATGAAATTAGAACACTTCCTAACACCTTACACAAAAATAAACTCAAAATGGATTAAAGACCTAAATATAAGGCCAGACACTATAAAACTCTTAGAGGAAAACATAGGCAGAACACTCTATGACATAAATCACAGCAAGATCCTTTTTGACCCACCTCCTAGAGAACCGGAAATAAAAACAAAAATAAACAAATGGGACCTAATGAAACTTAAAAGCTTTTGCACAGCAAAGGAAAACTTAAAGAAGACGAAAAGACAAGCCTCAGAGTGGTAGAAAATATTTGCAAAGGAAGCAACTGACAAAGGATTAATCTCCAAAATTTACAAGCAGCTCCTGCAGCTCAATATCCAAAAAACAAACAACCCAATCCAAAAATGGGCAGAAGACCTAAATAGACATTTCTCCAAAGAAGCTTTACAGCTTGCCAACAAACACATGAAAGGATGCTCAACATCACTAATCATTAGAGAAATGCAAATCAAAACTTCAATGAGGTATCACCTCACACAGGTCAGAATGGCCATCATCAAAAAGTCTACAAACAACAAATGCTGGAGAGGGTGTGGAGAAAAGGGAACACTCTTGCACTGTTGGTGGGAATGTAAATTGATACAGCCACTATGGAGAACAGTATGGAGGTTCCTTAAAAAACTAAAATAGAACTATCATATGAATCAGCAATCCCACTACTATGCATATACCTTGAGAAAACCATAATTCAAAAAGAATCATGTACCACAGTGTTCATTGCAGCTCTGTTTACAATAGCCAGGACATGGAAGCAACCTAAGTGTCCATCGACAGATGAATGGATAAAGAAGATGTGGCACATATATACAATAGAATATTACTCAGCCATAAAAAGAAACGAAATTGAGTTATTTGTAGTGAGGTGGATGGACTTTGAGTCTGTCACACAGAGTGAAGTAAGTCAGAAAGAGAAAAACAAATACTGTATTCTAACACATATATATGGAATCTAAAAAAAAAAAAAAGGTTCTGATGAACCTAGGGGCAGGACAGAAATAAAGACACAGATGTAGAGAATGGACTTGAGGACACGGGGAGGGGGAAGGCTAAGCTGGGACGAAGTGAGAGAATAGCACTGACATATATACACTACCGAATGTAAAATTGATAGCTAGTGGGAAGCAGCTGCATGCATAGCACAGGGAGATCAGCTCAATGCTTTGTGACCACCTAGAGGTGTGGGTTAGGGAGGGTGGCAGGGAGATGCAAGAGGGAGGGGAAATGGAAATATATGTATACATATAGCTGATTCACTTTGTTATACAACAGAAACTAACAGAACATTGTAAAGCAGTTATATTCCAATAAAGATATTAAATAAAAAAATAAATAAAAGGATACAGTAGCTGGAAATAAGAGAGAAAAGGAGATGTGCCCAGACTTAACTAATCTTACAGAGGGAATCAGAAGAAAAAGGAGCTGTCGTAGCTGTTAAGAAATTTACAACAGTGACCAGAGCACAGAGGAATTTCATGGAGGAGGGAGACCAAAGCGGATGGAAGTGTCTCCACCAGGGAGAATCAAGATCCAAGATCCTAAGAAGACATGGCTTCAAAAAAAGCTACTGAAGATGCTGATGGAAGGACCGTAGCAACGGAACTTGGAGACCTCATGTTAAAAATGGGGGCAGCTCTACTAGGCGGTTACAGAAAATCTGTACAGACTTGAGACAACAAGCACAAAATCCCAAATACATCATAAGGGAGGCTTTAAGGTGGCACAGCCATTGTTAGGTGGAGATATACTAAGGGTACAGACAATTCTTATACTAAGATCCACAAGTGTCTCCCCAGACAGATGAGTCTGTGGGCCTCCAAAGGCATTTTTTTGCTACCCTAGGATTAAACCAGAAACACAACAACATTCTAGACCTGTCAAATCCTGCTTTTATTTTAACTGAAACGTACTTCTAGCCTCACAGAAGAGAAATACCTACTTTCTTATTATAAAAATAATGCCAAATTTTTAGATAGTAAAAGTTCACTTGTCCTTAAAAGACAATAAATAATAAAAGTTCTATAACTGAGAGTCTGTGGTCGTAAAACCAGCAAATCGGCCCTTTTTATGAGGAGTCAGAGGATTCAGAGAAATTGGCATTGATCTGTTCAGACAGACGGGCTTGATTTGGGCCTTAATGAAACACAAGATAAAATAAACATGTTTATGGAACAAAAGCACTGGTAATAGCAGCAAAACTTTCCACAAGATGTGAGAGTCTGAACAGAAGATTTGTCATTTTCTCTCATTTTGGGTTTAAAGGAAACACAGTTCATCTGCACAGTACAGAAGTGGATGGGTCCCCTCCCCTCCACCTTTACCCTCCTGTTCTGCATTTTCCTTACAAGTATTCTGAGTAATTTTCTTTGGCTAAACCTACAAAGCCGTTCATTCATTCTTTCATTCAATCATCAAACATTGTTAATTTGAGTATTACTCAATCATCAGACATTTATTGAGGGACTATTATGTGCCAGGCATAGTCCAGGATGTAGAACAATATTGTTCACTAGAACATGGTTACAACACTTCCCCAAAGAGTAAAATTCATATCACATGAATTGGAGAAAATTGACAATGAAGTATAACAGGTGAAATCTAATTCAAAGGTGATGTCACCCATAAAGCAAATCCAAAATAGGAACCATTTTAATTAGATCCTAATATATAGTCAGATTTTTTTCATTTCAACTTTCTGAATCAAAGGTACTTCTAAAATGTGCGGTATTTACATTTTCCTACTATGCCTAAATTTGGCATAGTAATCTATAAAAATAAACTTTTTTTTAGTAAATTCTGATTATTTCACTGTGCAGTTTTTATCTCTTGTATTTGGGTGATTCTTTTTATGGTCAATTTGAACATTTTCCCTGTATTATCTAGTTGCTACGTAGACATAGATTTTTACTATACAGAAGAAAAATAGAAAAATACAGAAAAACATGGGGAAATAAAAGGAATAAACAACCTTGGAATACCTATTTGCCTGTAGTTTTTTTTTTTTCTGATTTAAGTAGCAAAACATGAGGGGTAAATAGAAGTCAACAATGCCAACTTCTTTCAGTTTTCACCCTCAAACAAACATACCTTGAGTCTCTGATGCATACCCGGCCCTGTGCCAGTACTTGAAGAGAATAAATGACTCCTCTCTCCAAGAAGACAGTGGAAAGAACAGCCAAAAGAATTGGTTCTGGAAGCAGGCTGACCAGGCACTACACGATCTCTCAGTAACTGTGACTCGAGAAAGCTCTTCAAGGAGACCAGCCATGCACGTTGGGATCAGGCAAACCTGACCTCAAATTCCAGAATTTCCACTTATTGGCTATATGATCTTGAACAAGTACTTAATCTCTGAGCCACAGTTTTGTCAACTTTAAATAAGGACCAAGAATCTTATTTTAAAGTTGTGAGGATGAAATACAATAAAAATCTGTAACATGTTTAGTTCAGTGCCTAGGTCATACAAAATATTCAATAAGTGCTGTGCTCATTCCTTTATCTGCCTGTGTGTTTTCTTCCAGATTTACCTCTGTAATCAAAAAGGATAATTGGGAGAAAAGAATCAACCTTAGTCAAAAATTTGGGATGATTCCTGGCATGTATCACTCCTTTGAAAGGATAGAATGTATTGCTGTGAGTAAAAACCACAGCTATAGACTGAGAACTTAGTGGAAATCTGTGGTAGTAATTGTCAGTCAGTAACAGGATGTTATCAACACCATAGACTCAATGACTCAAGAAAGCCAAAGGATGGTAAATTTTCTACTTTCTGCAAAATGGCACGTAGCACTTGCTGTACCAAGAGCTGAAGGTTAGTTTCAGCTAGATCAAAATTTTCACCATCTGTTCATGGAAAGATAAAACCCTTCTTCCTGTGTAATGGATAATGAGGATTTAAAGAAAAGGGGATTGCCTCAATTTCAACATCAAATGGCTGTGTTTATGTGACCAAAAATTGCACACAGGAAACAAATAAAAAGAGATCAGTCAGTGAAACCGAACAATATAAACTTTGAAATGCCTTTCTGAATCTCTTAGAAACATTCATTTGTTTTTCATGGAAGAGTGTAAAGCAACAATGAAAAACATATTTGAGTCCCAGATAGTTCAAATAAGCTTCATTATTTCAAACCTCCAGTCTACAAAGTGCTAGTTTTATCCTTCCAATATTCAAAGTCATTTCAGATCTTAATGATTTTTGTACTACGCATATAGGATAAAATATCTGTGTAATATTTTATATATGATTAAGCAATCAACTTATATTTAGAAACAGTAAAGATGCCTCTATCCTCCTGTCTTCCCTGAAACCAGTGAAAGAGGACAATAGAAGGCAAAAAATAAAATAAGATCTTTGATAAGCTCAAATGCAGCCACACCACTGCACTTGTCTATGAAGAAGGACTTCATAATGCCATAAATATTGGATCTGGGAAAGCAAAAACTGAGAGGAAGATGTATTGACTAGATTTGGAAAAGCGAGCAGAAGCTTCAGCAAACCTCCTCAGGGAAGGATTCTACCTGCTACTGAAGATTGATAAGGCAGAAAGATGAACCAGCAAGATGAGGCATAGGCCAGGTATTGTTATGTGAAGGAAAGGAGAGAAGGAGGAGATAAGGAAGAAAAAAGTGGGTTCAAGTGCTTTAGAGAAATAAATACTATGTAACTACTCAAAAATACTTGTGGCTTACCATATGAGAGCCAAGAAGCTTTTCTCTGAGCTTAAAGCAAACAAATTATATCAAAAATAATAAGTATGCCATGAGACTTGATAAACACATCTTTATAAAACCATTGAAATTTTGAGACCTCAAAGAGGAAATACAAAGACAAAATAGAAATGATAAAGCAAAAGAATAATTTAAATGTAAAAGGGCAAGAACCTTTGACACCAGGGGTAGCCCAAATAACTCTCAGAATTCCCTAAATGTCCTCAGAAAAACAGAAAAAACAACTGGAAAGCAAAAGAAAAAGCTCAGAGAATCCAAACGAATCTACAACCTATTAGAATTAACAAGTGAATTTAGCAAAATCATTGGGTACAAGATCAATGTATCAAAACAATTTTATTTCTAAATGAAAAATTAGAAGATAAAATTGAATAAATGATATAATTCAGCATAATTCAAAACACATCAGATACCTAGACATCAATCTAATAGATATGTAATATTACATTGAAAGCTACAAAACATTTTCAAGAGGAATTAACACCTACATAATTAGAGGGATATACAAGTTTACAGATATGAAGATTCATGTTGCAAAGACTTAAATTACCTTCAAGTTGATCTAAAGACTCTAAGAAGTTCCAGTCAAAATCTCAGCAGGTTATTTTTAGTTAACAAGCTAATTCTAATAATTATATGAAAATCCAAAGAACTAAAAGTACCTATGATGATCTTGAAGATGAAAATCTAAGAGTGAGTTAGAGGTCTTACACTACCACACATCAGGATTTACTATAAAGCTCCAGTAATTAAAATAGTGTGGTATGGGTGCAAGATAGACACATAGAACAGAATATTCTACAAGCAGGCAAATATATGAACATTTGATTTAAGTAAAAAGGTACTTCAGAACAGTGAGGGGAGGGTAGTCTTTTCAAAAAAATAATGCTGAGTCAATTACATATCCATATGGAAAAATGAAATTTGATGCCTAACTTACACAAAAAATCAATACCAGAGAGATCTTTAATCTAAATACAAAAGGTAAAATAATAATGATTTAGAAGAAAATTACGAGAATATATTCATGACTTTGGGATAGAAAAAGTTTTCTTGAACAACAAACAAAAAGCACTTTCCAAAAAGTCAAAAATTGATAAATTAGATTACATTAAAATTAAAAACTTTTGTCCATCAAAATGTTCCATTAAGAGATTGGAAAGGCAACCCAAAGAGTAGGAGAAGATGTTTGAAATAGATATATCAAAACACTCATATATAGGCTGCAAATTATATATATATAATTTATATGATATATATATATGCTGTAAATTTTATATATATATATATATATATATATGCTGTAAATTTTAAAAGATAGAAAGTGCACAATCCAAAATAGGTAAAAGACTTGAACTGACATTTACAAAAGCAGATATCCAAAATGCCAAAGTATATGAAATGGTGTTCAATTTCATTAGTCACAAGAAAATGCAAATTAAAAACCACAATTTTATAACACTATACACCCACTAGGTTTGTATCTAAAATTCCAAGGGTTGACAATACTATAGCATAACCAGTCACTACAGGTAGGATTGTAATCAGCACAATTACAATGGAAAATCGGTTGTTGATATCTACTGAACACTGAAGATATGACTATCCTAAGTCCCTGAATTCAGTTTCTATCATTATAATTAACATTATTCACCGAAAACATATGCTAGGATGTTATTCAAAATAGTCTCAAACACCTCAAATGACCCAAATGTTAACAATAGAATAATGTATTAATTATGATGTATCCCTACAAACAAATGCTATGTAGCAATGACAGTGAAACAAAATACGACCACATAAGGCACTGTGGATAAATTTCATAAACATAACCTTGAATGAAAGAAGCAATACTAAATGATTTCATTTATACAAAATCCACAAAGAGGCAAAATGAATTTATGATGTTAAAGTAAGGAGAGAGGTGACCTTTGGATAGGAAGATAATGGGGGGTGGGAAGCTTCTGGAATGCTGTCAACATTCTATTTTCATATGTGAGGGTAGTTAGAACAATGTGTTTTCTCTATGATTCATATACCATTCAGTGTATTTGTTATACTTCAAAATTTGACTTTAAAACAGTGTATTACCTCCCAAATACATATGTTTCCCAGATTTTAAATGTTGCGCATATCATTTTATTAAAAAAAAAAAAAAACTTGCCCACTTGATAAGTTTTTAAAAAAAGAAAGAAAAAGGAGGCATACATCCTTTTCTTTGAATTTGCTCTTTTGTGAGTACTGCACTACTATAATACTTTGAATTTGTACTACTTTGAATAGTGAGATTGAACATTTTTTCTTGTTAATTTGCCATTTGTATTTCTTTTTCAAACTGCTCATGCCTTTTGTTCAAACTTTTCTCTGTGGTGTGTACAATTGTTATTATTACTACTTGAAGGTTCTGCATGCGGTAATGGAATTAATGGCTTACAATGTGTATATGGTTATGAGCTCTGTGTGACCTTGGGAAAATTATTGACTCTCTTAAGCTTCACCTTCCTCATCTGAAAAACTGGATAATAGCATCAACAATCCTGAAAAGTTTACTTTTTAAGAATTACATAGGCATCTAGGTGACATGGACATCAAAAATGTTTTTCCCACTTTTCACAAATTTTTGAGCATCTATTGTATGTAAAGACATGCTAGTCATTAGACTGGGGGAAAAGAACATTTCTTCCATTAAACCAGTGTGCTGGTCAGTTGTTAGTCAAAGCATCGTGATTCTTTATTCCTCCCATTTCCATCTTCATTCTCCTCAACATCCCTCAGGGTGGTGCTTTCCTTTCCATTCCCATCATCACTGCCTGCGTTCAGGCCTTCATCTTGCCTACCTGGATGTTGTAACAGCTTCCTAACTGGTCTCTCTGCCTCCCTCTCATTACTCCCCAATCAGTTCAGCTTCCTGCTGCCAGGTGGGTCCTTCTAAATGCAGCTCTGATCATACCAAGCCTCCTGTTTCCCTCCACGTGGATTCTCTTCACTTTATCAATTTACAGAAGACAGTCATCATCTGATTCCTACTTTTCCTCTCAAGCTTCATCTCTTAACATTCCCCAGTTAGCCTTTTATGTTTCAGAGTTTCAAAAATGTGTATGTTGCAGGACCTTGCATATGGCACCCCTCCTCTCAAGGATATGTCTTTGGCTTTGGCTCTTTTCCTCCCTCCATATTCACCTCAGACACCATCTTCTCTGGGAGGTCTCCTCATCCCTGGCACTGGTGATTCTAGCTCAGGTGATCTTCCTATAAACTCTCATAGTCTCATCCCATGATTTGCATTATTTCCCTTGGATCATTTATTCATTTATCTGTCCAACTCACTACTCTAAGACCTACTAAGGAGCAAAGACTGTCTTTTGTGTCATTGTCCCCTGAGCCTGAACAGCTCTGTATGAATGAGTGAATGAGTGAACAAATGAAAGAGCATAAGATCGGATCAGCTCTCATATCATGCTTCTCAGCAACATTCTCAGGGAAATTTTAATAGGAACTGAATAAAAGTCAAGTTAGGATGGAATTTCTGAAAAAAGAGACAAATTATAGTAAACTCTACCCTCTGTAGTAATGCAGAAACATTCCTTTTCTAGGTGATAGATGATAGATAGATAGACTAATTCGTATGGCCATTTCTGACAGGGATTCAAATGTCATAGCTTCAGGGCACATGAAGAATATATTATCTTCGGCGGTCCTTTGTTATTATTCTCCCTAGAATGATTCATCCCCTCAATTTTCATACTGCTCTTAAATCAGGGCTATGGGGTTGAAGGAAAACAATGTATATTCCTTTGTAAGTGGTTGTAAATGCACATTATAAATGGCTCCACTGCTTCTTTGGGGAGGATGGAGCTCATCCCTTCTTTTGCTGCCTAAAGGCTCTATTTTAGAGCATATGTACTTGAGGGTTAGCTCATGTAACGTAAATTCACCAAAAAACTTAAAGTGAGATCACATCTGTGCAGCCCATAGAAAGATGACTTAAAGTTGTCTTCTCTTAGTAATTAAAAAGGAGAAGATTTGGAGACCAGATCCTTAAAAACTGACTAGAGTCTACTGTCAATCAATCTACAAATATAGATTTGCTTCTTCTAGGATTATAATAACTATATATTTATATATATACATATGATATATTTATGACGTGGATTTTTTTTCTGAAGTGTTTACTCATCAACTACTTCTTTATGAGTATTATTTTTCTGTCAGTGACCAAGTTGTACTTATCTGAGCCTCTCCTTCAGTATCTGCCTCAGCACTTTTCACCTACTTGGTTCTCAGCTAATGTGGGTTTGAAGTGACCCTCATTACCTCCCATGAACCAGGAATCCAGGAAGTATCTGATTTTTTTTTTTACATGAATGTTTCTAAGGGAGAGAGGTCCCTGTCCCCAGTTTCATCTACGCTCTTCAGACATCCATTTGCAACAGACTTTTGCTTCCAATTTGCTGTGTGATGGATAGTGACAGCTGCACAGAAAACCACTCAGAGACCACAAGGAAAGATGGGAGCAGCCATTACCTCGAGTTTGTGCACATTCCTACCATTATACTTCTCCATCTGAGTGTGAGCTGCAATCATAGCTTGTCAAAAAGTAAGACATATCCCCTATTTCCTTTAGTACCACTGGTTTCTGGTGACTCACTGTGTCATTTAACTAAGTTGGTGACATCTGTGTCTGTGCTACCATAAAATATGTAGTTGGTGATACCCCTCATCCTTTTGGATTGAACATATTTGTGTAATTATTTGTGATCGTTCTGTGTGTATGAATGTGTAAGTGCTTATGTTTGTATGTATCAGTCAGTACATGAGAATAGCCATAACAAGAACCCTAGAATTTGTAGATAAGTACCAAAATAAAAAAACCAACATAAGGATCAAAGCAGAAATATGCCAAGTTACCTTAAAGAGATGAAATGATTCCAAGGTCAGCAAGATTTGACATCATCCTGAGTGAGGGTAGAAATACATCTAAACATGAATGGTCCAAGAATAAGTAACTGTCTAGACTAAGAAACACTGGGAAAAAGGGGAAAGTTAGGGAGACAAATATTGTAGTGTCCATTCAGCCCTCTCTAAGGCAAGTGGGTGCCCTGGAGAAATGATGACAAAATCGTCTGCTTGGTAAAAATAACTCGGTCACAAGGACCATAACTCTAGCTCACATACCATACTAACCAGACAGTCTTCCAATCACAAAGCTGTTTTTCCAAGTACGTCCACACCAGGAAAAAAGACAACCAGGATTGAGGACCTAAGTAGCCCCACCACTGCACATGTATCATACAAATGCACATACAACACCATACACACACAGAATAAGATGGCATGGTAGTTTAGATACACATGTCCTGCATATGCATGTAAGTTTACTTGGTGTGTATGTCTTGGTGTTTACTTCTACAGAAGTCAGATCAGTTCTGAGACACTGGAAAGTCTGAGCACATAGAGATGCACCAAAAGGCCAGAGGGTGGAGAAAACCGAGAATGTTGTCAAAAGAGTGATGGAGGCAATGGCTTCAGGGAATCAGAGAGAAGAAAGTGTAAAATAGAAGTTAGACTGGGGGATTAGATGAGATCAAAAGGCAGAGGATGTGGGAGAAACTCAGTGAGCAGGCTGAAATGACGTGAAATTGTGATCGGAAACTGGGAAATCTAAATTTATGATTTAGAGGCAAAGGAGTGGATTCCAGTGATTGCAGGGTTCAGGATGTGGCCGTGGGAGATCATTGAATATGAACTCAAGATGTTGTCTGAGTCATTCATTCAGACATTTGTCATCTTGGATCGTAGCAGGAAGAGAGTTAGACAGGAAGACTATGCATTAGATGCCAAATTCTTCAAAGACGGGAGGCCAAATATTTTACCCACTTAGCTACTTTATGTCTTCATATTTTGCTCATGCTTTTCCCCCTTGGTGGAATGCCATCCCTGCCCTGCATTGCTCTAGCATATTTCCATGGAGAACACGTACATTTCCCCTAGAACATGAATGCTTATTGGCATATCCTCCCTACAATGTAAGTTCATTTTTAGTGGAATACATATAATGCAATGGCTAAGTCTATACACACTTAATGAATAAAGGAAACATCATAATCATGGAGGTCATTCTGGAATGTAATCCACGAAATTTATTGAAATGTTTTCTAGTGGTATTAAAAGAACCAGGACAGAGAGGCAATAAAGAGATCGAGAAAGAACAGTAATTTATTATTTATTTAAATTTATTTATTTATTTTTGGCTGCGTTGGGTCTTCATTGCTGCATGCGGGCGGCGAGGAGGGGCTCCTGTTCGTTGCGGTGTGCGGGCTTCTCATTGCGGTGGCTGCGGAACATGGGCTCTAAAGCTCAGGCTCAGTAGCTGTGGCGCACGGGCTTAGTTGCTCCACGGCATGTGGGATCTTCCCGGACCAGGGCTCGAACCCGTGTCCCCTGCATTGGCAGGCAGATTCTTAACCACTGCGCCACCAGGGAGGTCCCAAGAACAGTAATATTTTAAATGGGTAAATATATTTGTCCACATGGAAGGCATTGGTGATATGGATGAGCACAGTATTGGTGGAGTTGTCAGGGCAGGAATGTGAGCGCTCTGGACTGGGAACGGGTGAAAACAGTGCTGAAAATAGCTCACTCTCCAGGGTGCTTAACTCAGAGAGAGAGAGGGTAATAGCTGCAGAACTTTCCCTAAGAATTACAATGTTTGATACTATGGTAAATGGCATTTTAAAATTTCATTTTCAGATTCTTTGTAGCTAGAATAAGGAAATATAGTTAATGTTTGTATATTGATCTTATCTCCTGCAAAATTACTAAACTTAGTCATTTGTTCTATTTTTTTTTTTTTAATTAATTTATTGATGGCTGTGTTGGGTCTTCGTTTCTGTGCGAGGGCTCTCTCCAGTTGCGGCAAGCGGGGGCCACTCTTCATCGCGGTGCGCGGGCCTCTCACCATCGCGGCCTCTCTTGTTGCGGAGCACGGGCTCCAGACGCGCAGGCTCAGCAGTTGTGGCTCACGGGCCCAGTTGCTCCGCGGCATGTGGGATCTTCCCAGACCAGGGCTCGAACCCGTGTCCCCTGCATTGGCAGGCAGATTCTCAACCACTGAGCCACCAGGGAAGCCCGAGTCATTTGTTCTAGTAGGTTTTTAATAGATCTGTAGGATTTTTCCATACAATTATGTTGTCCTTAAATAAAAATAATTTTACTTCTCCTCTTCCAACCCAGATGCGTTTCATTTAATTTTTATTGCACATTGCACAAGCTAGAGTCTCCAGTACCACGTTGAATAAATGTGATGACAAGAGACATTTCTGCTTTGTTCTTTATCTTATAAGGAAAGCACTGTCTCCCACCATTAAACATTGTAGTAGCTATACGCTTTTTGTAGGTGTCCTTTTTCAAATCAAGGATGTTTCCTTCTCTTTGCAGTTTGATGAGAGCTTTTATCCAGAATGGATTATGGATTTTGCCAAATGCTTTTTTTCTATTGAGATTATCACGTTTGTTTGTTTTTATTTTTCTTTTTCAGTCTCTTGACATAGTGAATTATATAGATTGGTTTTAGAATGTTCAACTAACCTTGCATTTCTGGGATGAACCCCACTTGGTCAGGATGCAATTTCCTTTTGATACATTGTTTAATTTACTAAAGTTTTTGTGCATCTGTGTTCATGAGGGCTGTTACTATTTAGCTTTCTTTCCATGTAGTGTATTTGCCTGGTTTTGTTATCAGAAAAATTCTGGCCTCATAAAATGAGTTGCAAAGTAGTCTCTCCTCTTAAAATTTATGAAAGAGGTTTTTAGAATTGTATTATTCCTCCTTTAAATGTTTGGTAGGATTCATCAGTGAATCCATCTGAGTCTAGAGTTTTCAATTTCTCTAATAGATTTAGAGATACTGAGGTTATCTGTTCCTTTTGAAAGAGGTTTGGCAGTGTGTCTTTCAAGGAATCTGTCCGTTTCATTTACATTGCCAAATTTAATGGCATGAAGTTGTTCAAAATATTTGCCTGTTATCCTATCAATATCTATACAATCTGTGGTGATGTCACCTCTTTCATTCCTAACAGTGATAATTTGTATTTTTCTTTCTCTCTTCCTCTCTCTCTCCCTTTTTTTCCTTGATCAGTCTGAGCACTGGTTTATCAATTTTAATGATCTCAAAACTCTAGATTTTGTTTTCATTGATTTTCTCTATTGTTTTTCTTTTTTCATTACTTCCCATTCTTTGCACCCCCCCCCCCCCCCCCTGCTTCCTTTTGCTTGCTTTGGGTCTAACTTGCTCTTCTTTTTCTGCTTTCCTAAAGGTGGAAGCTGAGATGGCTGAGTTGAGACCTCTTTTCCTTTCTAATATGAACATTTAGTGCTATAAACTTCTCTCTGAATACTGCTGTAGCTACATACCACACATTTTGACATGTTGTTTACATTTTCATGCAATACAAAATGGGATTTCATTTCCCTTTTGATTTTTTTAATTTGACCCATAGTTAATTTGGAAGTATGTTATTCATACATATTGAGGACTTCCTAGAGATCTTTCTGACATTAATTTCTAATTTAATTCTATTGTGGTCTTTGTATGCTTTGAATCCTTTTAAATTAAGACTTGTCATTAAGACTTGTTTCATAGGCCAAAACTTGACTATCTTAGTAAATGTTCCATGTGTACTTGAAAATTTTATGTCCTTCTGTTTTTGGATGGAGCATTTTATAAATGTAAATTAGGTCCAGTGGGTCAACCATTTTGTTCAAGTCTCCTATATCCTTACTGATTTTCAGTCTAGTTGCCCTAACAATTTCTGAGAAAGGAAGTTAAAAATCTCTGAAAATAATTGTGAATTTGTATACTTTTCCTTTCACTTATTAGTTTTTGCTTAATATAGTCCATAGTTTTTTATTAGGTGCATAAAAGTTTAGGATTACTATATTCTCTTGATTAACTGACCCCTTTACCATTATGAAATATCTTCTTTATCCAACAACAATATATTTTGTTCAAAAATATACTTTGTCTCATTTGAGTATGGCCACTCCAGCTAACTTTTGGTTAGTATCAACATTGTATATATTTTTCAAGCCTTTCAATTTTAACATAGTTGTCTCTTTATATTTAAAGTGAATTTCTTACTAGCTTCACATAGTAGGGGCTTGCTGTTTTTTCCAATCTGACAATTTTAAACTTTAAATTGTGGTATATAGACCATTTATTCTTAGTGTTATTACTGCTATTTATTTGAACTTAAGTCCACAATTTTGTTATTAATTTCCAATTCTCAAAAATAAAAATTCTTAAAAATCAGACAAAGAAACTTAGACTAAAATTCTAAACAGCAACATAGTAACATTTAAAAGTTTGAGCTCTGAATTAAAAAAAAAAAGTTTGAGCTCTGGAATCAAGGGACCAGTGTTCCCCCCCTAACTCTTCTTTAGTGTTCTGGCTCAGGGCCTCAGCTTGCTTATCTATAAAATGGGGGTAATAGAATCTTCTTCAAAAGGGTGTTTTATGGGTAAGTGGATACATTACATACAAATTATTTAGAATATGAACCAGAAATATAGTAACGATATATAAAGCAATTTTTATTTTGATTTTCTTTTCTTTTTTCAGAGCTATGCATGTAGTCATTACTCAAAAACTGATCTTTCTTCCCCCCAACCTACTTCCTTCCTTCCTTCCCTTCCTTATTTCATTTAACAATAAAGAATGGAAAACCATAATTCAAAAAGAGTCGTGTACCAAAATGTTCATTGCAACTCTATTTACAATAGCCAGGACATGGAAACAACCAAAGTGTCCATCGACAGATGAATAGATAAAGAAGATGTGGAACATATATACAATGGAATGTTACTCAGCCATAAAAATAAACGAAATTGAGTTATTTGTAGTCAGGTGGATGGACCTAGAGACTGTCATACAGAGTGAAGTAAGTCAGAAAGAGAAAAACAAATACCATATGCTAACACATATATATGGAATCTAAAAAAAAAAAAAAAAGGTTCTGAAGAACCTAAGGGCAAGACAGGAATAAAGATGCAGACATAGAGAATGGACTTGAGGACACGGGGAGGGGGAAGGGTATGCTGGGACGAAGTGAGAGAGTGGCATGCACATATATACACTACCAAATGTAAAATAGATAGCTAGTGGGAAGCAGCTGCATAGCACAGGGAGATCAGCTCGGTGCTTTGTGACCACCTAGAGGGGTGGGATAGGGAGGGTGGGAGGGAGATGCAAGAGGGAGGAGATATGGGGATATATGTATATGTATAGCTGATTCACTTTGTTATAAAGCAGAAACAAACACACCATTGTAAAGCAATTATACTCCGATAAAGATGTTAAAAAAAATAAAGAAAGAATGAGCATCTATTCTATCCAAAGCAACCCACTAGGCTTTAGGCATAAGATAGATGAATAAAAAGGCAGATCTGACCCCTGTTCTCAAACAGCTTACAACCTTGGTGGGGAGGAAGGGAAGACAGATGTGAAAGATATCTTTTCATACATTGAGATAAATGAATAAACAGATGCAGTTCATTCATAGGAACACAAGCCTCTAAACTCAGGAAAGTCTTCATCACAGGGAGGGGTCGGGGAGGAGGAAGGAAATCATAAAGTGGGATCCCCAGGGCTCTAACTTTCCCAGAAGGAAATGGAAATCTACTGTTTTTAATTTCAGTGATGTTGTAATAAGCAGGACCAAAAAAGCAGCACCTGTTAAAAGTTTTAGGTATTTATTCCAACTCAAAGAACCTCAGTGGGCCTCTTGAGTTAAATAACTCACCAGCTCTGGTTACTGCCATAGTCTTCGTTCTATAACTACTCAGCCTTTAATTTGTGCGCAAAGCCCAGGAGGGCAGGAGGAGCAGCTGTTGCCTCAGACAGGAGCCCTCAAAGAGAAACACAGGTCAGAGAACACCAGAGACCAGCTGCGTGCCACCCTTCTCCAAGGAAGTGTGGAAGTGTGCAGACAGCTGCCTTGTATTTGTGGAAGGCTCATGCTTACCCTGGTGCCTGCAACACAACCATTGCATCCAAGGTAACTAACTAGTACAAGAAGCCTCCTGGCAGGCAAGGTGTGTGGAGCAGACCTCTGAGGAAAAAGAACGTATGTCTCCCAAATTAGGACAGAACTCTTGAATCTGGAAAGGAGGACAAGTAGGAAAGATGTTGAGCCTTAACAGAGTGTTTTGTTTTCTGAGAGCAGAAGAACCCTCTCTATTTCAAACCCTTCTCCTTAAGGAAAATCATAATTTTCTGTGGAACTGTGCGGGGGAAAAACAAAGTAGGGCATCATATGCAGGAAACAGGTTGTGTGCAGCACATAGACCTGGAGCCAGTAGGTCCCATCCTTGCCTGCCCAGGTTTTGGGTCAAACTACCTTGTGAGAAGCTGGCATATTCTAGCTGGATCATCTCTGGGGCACACATTTAGATAATCCACAAGTGACCAATCATAAGTCAAGAAGAAAGCAGTGGCAAAAGGTTGTTCTCATTGAAAACAAAAATGAACTTTGATTTATGTAAGCTTCGACAAAGCGTCCTTTAAATACTAGCTTTCTCACACAATTAAAATAGAAATTGATTGGCAAAGCATTGATTCACAGCACCGTTTCAGGGCCAGCTTAGCTAATACAAAAAATAAGATTTATCTGAACCAATGATGTAATCCCCGTCCTTATTTCCACTGCAGAAAGAAACAAAAGAAAAAGCCTCCAGCTGTTTATTTTGTAGACCACAGCCAAGAGAGACTTCAGATCAGAGGCTCACAAATGAGCCTCCCTTGGGAACTAAGTATTTTCTGGGGCCACCACTAAAATAAAATATAGGGTTGTTGTTTTGTTTTGTCTTTCTCATATTTGCAGAAGAAGCAGATACTTATGTTTTAATCTTAATTATTTTCCTGTTGTAAATTTTCTGGAAATGTTGACAGCTAATACCATCATCAGTACTATCATGAATGTACTATGGTGTCTGCTTGGGCATAAATTTATATATCTGGTTATATTAAATTTAATCTGTTGATACTTCATGTTACACTTCAAAGAGCTCCCAGATATTCTGTCCCCTGATAAAATTTGATTTCTCAATTTGTTAGGAATCATAAGGGATTCCCATACTGACAGATGAATCACATTTGGAGAGAAATATTCTTTTATGCTAGCTCTAATTGCTAGCACCAAGTTAGCACTTATTAAATGCCACGCTGAGTGGTTGAAACCCCATATGAACCCCATAAAGCAGGTGTATTTTTCGGGTGAAAACATGAGGATCAAGAAGTTCACTGACATGTCTAGAGTCATTGCTGGGACATGCCTGAGCCAACGCTGTCTGGCCCCAGAGCCTAGACTGTTGGCCTTATTCAATACTGAAAACTCATCTCCTAAATCAATGCCAAAACATGTAGTGTTTATTGTATAAATCTATGAATCAGGAAATAGCCCATCAGTCTGGTAATTGATACTGGAGGCCAGAGGAAAAAACTGTGAATCAGATTTCCTTTATTTTACATTAGAAAGCGAGTTTGGTCAATAGGCCATGAATAACATCCAATCCTAAATCTATGATTGTTCCACCTCAGGTTGGCCTTCCTCATGTATTTGTGATGAACTCTTTATTTTCCAACCCCCTTAGGAATAAAGACATAGATTCTTGGTCTTACATTCCACCAAGCAACACCATTGTCTTGGGATGGGCTCACTAGAAGCAGAGCCTGAGACAGCGATGCAGATGCAAATGATTTATTGAGGAAGAGCTCTCAAGAGAAATCTGTAAGAAAAGGAAGAAGGATAATGGAGGGGAAGGAAGGGGACTGAGTACAGACGTAGTCTCTGGAAACTGTATTTGTCCTCTTCCACAGGAGGCTGGGGAGCATACATCACACTGCATAGGTCTCCCTGCCTAGAAGCGAGGGCTGGCCTTTTGCACATCCATACCAATCAGTCATTGACTGTGGTCAGCCCCAGGAAAAGAGATGCATAGTCCTCTGTTCAAGGTGCTCCCAGTCTTCGGAGAAGAGGCAGCTTTAACTGCCAACACTAATGAAAGTTAGAGGAATGGGCTGTCATTTAGGGAAGCTTGGCTGTGCACCAATATTACAACTCTTATGGAGACTTGATCACTCCTTGGCTTTCTATCCATAAGAGGGCAAGCATTACTGATTCAATAAAATGCAGTAATCCCCTGTCTATGCCAAGGTTAAAAAAATGAATAAGCCATTGTCTCTTCTGTACGTGGCTAATGGCAATACCATGTCTAGGTCAGAGAGTAAAGGTGTATGTATATACACGGGAGAATTTCAGATGGTGAAGAGCACCATACAGTAACTTAATCAGGCCAAGATAAGAGAGTGACTTGTAGGGTGGCGACGGCTTTGGAATGGATGGTCAGGGGACGGACTATTTGAGCAGAGACTGAATTGAATAAGAGAAGAAAATAAGCCACATGGAGGTATGTAGGCAGACCTTTCTTGGCAAAGGGAACAGCAGGTGCAAAGTCCCTATGGTGAGAACAAGCTTGTTAGCATTTAAACACTTACCAGAGAATGAGGAACCATTGAGGGAATAATCAAAGCATAGGGAGGAAATACCAGGAGTCCTAAGGTGGAAGTGGGAAATAGAGGAATGAGCACAGTCAGGTCCACACAGTCAGACAAAGATGGCATATCAGACGGAATCTTCTGCATCAGATGCTGGAAATACAAAAACGAACAAGCTATGGTCTCTGGCCTCAAGGAGGCCACAACTTAACCCTGAAACAATAGTCATATAAACAAAGATTCATTCACAGGACAAGTGCAGTGTGCTGTGAAAACACAAAGAGGAAAGCACTGGATTCCGCCACTGAATGTGGCAATCGACATCCCCAGAGGGAACAGAGTCTTTGAGTAGGACCTTAAAGGATGAGTAGGAGCTTACGTTCCAGGAAACAAAACAGTGTGAGCAAAAGTATGAATGTGTAAGATCTGGAATATCAAGAGTATGTGTATTGTAGGGACGGGAAGAAGACAGGTGGTGAGGAGAGGCAGGAAGATCTGATGATTTGCCTGGAAAGGCAAACTAGAGCAGCTCTAAAGCAATTACCTATTTTATTATTTTCTTTTAATTAAACAGCATCAGAAAACATTAGCTTATTCAGCTCCGCAGGACAGCATTTACCAAGTGTGGTGCATCAGCCACCTGCATTAGAATCACCTGAAATGCTTATCAAAATGCATGTTCCTGGATCCCCTCCTCCAGCCCTTCTTAAAAAAGATTTGTTGGGTTATAATCTTTATCTAGGTGGTATATGAATACTTTCAAGAGTCTATAAATACCACCACAGATAAAAATGAGAGTGTGTTATCAATTGTGTTTATTTCTAAGATGAATGTATATTTGCTTTTCACCATATTTTATAGCAGTGGTAAGAATTTTAGCCATTTTAAGAGTGGGTAGAAGAGAAAGGTCGCTTAAGCCTATGGGCCTCAAGAAAGAGCCAGCACCATGTATAATTTATTTCACCTAATCCTCCCAACAACCCTATGAGGCCTGGATTACAAGTATTTCTGTTTGGCAGATGAGAAAACTAAGGCTCAGAAAATTGAGGGACCTTGTCCAAGGTTACAATGAAAACAGACACAAAAGCAGGTCTGATCCCAATAACTAAGATCTTCCTATTTGCCCATGTAACCCTTCTTCAGCGTTGCCTTCCACGGGGCTGTACTCACAGCTGGCTGGAATTTCCGATTCCTCCAGTGATGCTAGCTTCTTCCTCAGCAAGCATCACAAGGTGAAAAATACTTGAAATGCAGAAAAAAGATTGAAGCACTGGGGTCAAAAACAATCATCCACCTCTAATTATGATCTCAACTTCGCTACTATTCAGGGAAAACAGACTAAATAACAATGAAATATTAATGAAAAATGAAATATTAACTACGAATGAAATGGTTTTTGTGCATTGTATTGGCAAAAAAAATGTCACGTGAATAGAGGGAAGCGAAGAGAGATGAGCGATCTCACATTCTGTCGTGCAGTATAAGGAAAGAGGGCAGTTAGACAGGGCCTATCAAAATGTAATACATGCATACACCTTGACCCAGAAATTTTATTCCAGTCTTTCAAAAAGACCACCACATGACTGGCTACCCAAATTGTGGGGTCCAGTGCAAAAGGAAAATGCAGGGCCCTTGTTCAAAAGTGATGGAGAATTTCAAGACAATAACAGCACAACATTAAAGCAGAGGGACCCCTCTTCTGAGCACGCAGCCCTGTGTGGATGCAAACGTTGCCCATCCACGAAGCCAGTCAAGGCTGTCGCACATGTGTAAAGTTATACAGTCAAGGAAGTTTATTGTGGAATAATGAAAAACAAGGAAAACAACTTTAATGCCCATCAGAAAAGGAATGTTTCAATTAATTGTGGAATATCCATATAATTGATTGTTTCCATTAAAAATAGTGAAATATACATAATTTACTGACGTCAAAATATTCCCTACTCATGCTAAGTGAACATGTGTGCCTCTGATATAATACAAGACTGTTTATGAGGAAAAAATAGAAAGACGTGTTTATTTTTATTTTTTTATCTTCATCCCAATCTTTGTTAATATAACATGATAATCTAAAAAAGTTAAACATTTTAATGTTGTTGTGCTTTTAGTACATATTCAAACAAAATTAATGCTATTTTAGCAAGGCAAATATTACATTAATATGATATAATACATTGGCTGAGGATTCCGTGTATTTTGTTGGTTTGATTTTCTTAATTTCTTCATGAGTAAATCAAGTTTCCTTTGATTTGCTGTCACTTGCTTGTTTGCTTAGGCTGCAGTTTAGAATTGAAGATTCAGTATTTGCTTCAGGTTTTTGGATGCTTTTTGCATTACCAATAATCATACTAACTTCTAAAACTCAATTAACGTTTTTATCTTTTGTTTTATAACTTTTTATGCCTTTAGAAAAGAGCTTTTATTTTCATTTAGGAAACTTACTTGTGATTTTAATAATTTCAGCATTATAGATGAAGTCTGCATGATCTCTATGTAATTTTCATGAGTTGCTGTATTGGTTGCCTTTCTTTTTTTTTTTTAACATCTTTATTGGAGTATAATTGCTTTACAATGGTGTGTTAGTTTCTGTTGTATAACAAAGTGAATCAGGTATATGTATACATATATCCCCATATCCGATCCCTCTTGCATCTCCCTCCCACCCTCCCTATCCCACCCCTCTAGGTGGTCACAAAGCACCGAGCTGATCTCCCTGTGCTATGCAGCTGCTTCCCACTAGCTATCTATTTTACATTTGGTAGTGTATATATGTGCATGCCACTCTCTCACTTCGTCCCAACTTACCCTTCCCCCTCCCCGTGTCCTCAAGTCCATTCTCTACGTCTGCAAAAAGACATGTTTATAAACATTAGTAAGGTACAAGGAAAGGGACTGACTGACACACACATATCTATTCACAGGGTTATCCGTGAAAAGAGAAAGGTGGGGACATGAGGCAAGGATGTCTGTTTTTGTTCTCTACGTTAGAATCACTGGCATTAAGAATGTAATTGAACTGTAAATTTTTTAAAGGAAAAATTAACATGTGAATTTTCCAGACAATTGGGGAAAACAGATCTGGAAAGATGAGCAAGTAAAAGCAGTTTTTGCCCTGTTTTTCATGAAAGGGTAAATAAGTTGTGAACTAGAAGTGTAACCGCAGAATCCAAATCACCAGTCAGCATAAATCCTGTCAAGAGTTAATTTTCCCAACTTGTGGTTGCAGGTTTACTTGATGTTGGTTTTAGCGTTTTATAAATAGATAGCTATATGCACATAAATATATGCATGCAAATACATAAATACATATACCTATGCAGATACCAGTGCATAAATGCATATATCCTGCTCAGCTCCATGTTTATTCTTTAATGCGTTGAAGTTTATATCAGCCAGTTGCCATAATTATTTCAAGTAAGCACAATTAGGCACAGCAGATTTTTTATGCTAGGCTGCACAAGTCATTTGTCAGATTGAATTTGCTTGTTCTTTACGTGATAGCATTTCTTGCTCAGGGATGTCCCAGGGTTTGGTGACTCAAAGGACCGTTCCGGAAATAAAATTTGGGCTCCAGGTAACCTGCAATAAAGAAGCTGAAATTAGCAATTAAAAAACAAGAAACTAAGCATTCGTGTTCCAGACATTAATGAGTTTTAACCTGTGGCCTCGAAGACCTGCTGTGGCTTAATGAAAATAAAAAAAACAAACTTCTATTGGTGAGGAATTAGAAAAATTGAAGCCTTGCCAACTGGAATTCAGCTCTGAGGAACACACTGAGCTTCCGGTTATGAATAGAGCAGCATTTGCAAAGCAGTATTTCAGAAAACACATAATTCAAGGGGGAACCTGTAATATTTCTGACAAAGAGTCGACCAAGGAACATTTTTCTTCCTTAAAACCACCTGAGAGCCTTCTTTAACAGTAAAGTTTAAAAAGTAGGGAGTGATTACATTCTTCTCAAAACATTTCCAACAGTTCACCCAGAAGAGTTTTATTTTCCTAATCACACTGTCCATTCCCATATTTTTCTACTTATTTTATTGAAAGTTATATTGTTATATTTTGTTTAATTTATATTCTATCTATGAGAATTTCCTAAACAGGGGTCTGTGGATTCCTGAAGAGGATTGTGGGTATATACTCCGGCCTTAAATTTCTCAGTGATATTTTAAGTTATGTTTTATGAACATTTGTAAATATTAAGTATTTTATTACTGGATCAGCTTTCGTCTAACCATCTGCACACAATTTCCGTGCCTCAGTTGATGTTTGAGCTCTATTTTAACAGTGGTATATCAAAGAAATAGTAGAGACAGGCTTCATTCTTCAAAGATGCTTTCAAGCTACATGAAGGCAAATAGGGAGATGGCAAACTGGGGGTGGGTGGGTGAAAAGTTCCACAGTACTTATATGAGAACTGAGTCATCACTCAGCCCACAAGAATGAAAAAACCATGACCTGAATAAAAAAACAAACCATACATAGCCCAGTAGTTCAAGTTCATTCTGTGTGTGTCAGTGTGGTTTCTACAAAACCATGTTTCCCATTACCTTAATGTTAATTTCATGTACTTTAAGTTGTCGTTTTCTTTTTATTTAATTTGGTTTTTATATGAAGAAAGTCATCATTTTAAGGAGTATTTAAACTTTAAATAGCTTTACTTGTTTATACTTTTGTAGATAACATTATGATAAACCATTTTATATCAACCTGTGGGGTCTGAAATACTTTGTTTTCCTGCAAAGGGATCTCTGCACTCCTCAGGTTTAGAAGCCCTGCTTCTCTAGATGTGCCTTGTTACTTCAACTAGATTAGAGCTTCTCAGGGACAAGCGCTTGTCTCTACCTTGATATCCCTCAGGTCAAAGTTGTGCAACACGCTTGTTAAGTTACTGAGGAATGAATGAGACGTTCTTAAAACATTGTTTTATGTTCTTGTGCACTTGAATGCTGCTTCCTGGGACCTGAATTAATACCCCTGTGGGAGATTATGCCCTCTCATCAGGTTCTTCCAGTAGGGACATAAATGCTTATCTTAGCAAATATGGAGGTAAGACAAAATTCAGAATAAATTATCTCAAATGTATAGCCTTTTTTAAAATCAAATTTGTCTTCAATAGAAAACTTACTAATTAAAGATCTTATTTATTAGACATGTATTGATTTCATGGGAGTAAAATTCTAAAAGTCAAAAAATACATTCTTACATGCTTTGGTTTTTCTGGAAAATAACTTGAACTTGTGTCCCACTTGGCTTTATTATAGTGGCCCCAACTCCCAAAGGAAGTGCTATATTTTGAAGTAGCAAAACCTCCAATTCCAAAGTCCTGACACAAAACGAAATTTCCATGTGGAGAACTGAAACCTACCAATTAAGTACAGGCACAGCATAAAAATAACTTTTAATTCTCAGATATTATGCTGTAATGGAATATGCTTTAAAAAATTTTCCAGAAAATGAAATAAAAGCATTAGGTACTGAAATCTTAAGGAAGTTGATATATGATGTAATATAAGTAAAACTTTAAATCATGAGATACAGTAATCTCATTCATCAAGCCTCATTGGGCCCCCATTATATCTGGAAACATCAGTAAATGCTTTGAAACACATATTTTAATGAATTCAGAAGCCCATTACTCCCTATATATAAACCTGCTGACATGAAATCAGCTAGGGTAAATGAGCTCTTTCTTAGTAACTAGATTCTGGTTCAGAAACCCCAGGTCTATTGATCAAAAATTTAAGTACTGATTTTATTTTCTGTATTTGGGTGGGGTTTTTTGCTATTTAAGTTATTAGTTTATTATAATAAATTTATAATTCATTTTATAAATAGGCAATGTAATGTAACATAGATTCATCACAACCATTCCAATAATACAGGAGTAGATAATGTAAAAGTTGTAGTCCCTTCTCTTTCTTCTCCCAAATCTACTTTCTAGAGTTTACAACTGTTTATAGTTTGGATTCATCTCTCCAGATAACTGACCATGAAAAGCATTGTTGTAAAAATGGGATTGTATTATATGCACCAGTTAGCGTCGCAACATGAAACAAATAACACCCTCAAATTAAAACAAAGTGAGGAGAGTTTAATATCCGAATTAGGTATAAAGTTGTAGCAGCATGAATGCAGGGAAACTGCAGTCCCCTGGGGCTTTAACAGCAGGTGCCATCACCTCCCTAGAACCAAGGGAGTGGTTCCAGACCTGAAGACAGAGAAGGTACACCCCACAGAGGCCCAAGTCACAGGACCCAGCCAGCTTGCAGACAGAACCAGGGAAATAAAAGTCTACCCTCTGCTTCTTCCCTCCCGCCTCTTCTGAGTTCCAACCAGAATCAGAGGGCAGGGATGTAGTTTGAGGTCCTCAGCACAGGTCAGTCCCCAGGGCCGTAGGACAGGGTGGAGAGGGGCGGCACCAACGGAAGAGTTCTGGCACGTTTCATTTACTGTTCTGCAACTCTGGCTTCTGATAAACAGGGGACATTTTGCTGGGTCAGTTCTATGCATGCACCTCCTTCATTTTTCATTGTTACATAGAATTTCATTCTGTGGAGTTACTCCAGTGGTCACTCGGTGATGGACACTGGGCCCCCGGGTTTTCACCAGTTCAGTGCTGCAGTGTTGGTCCTCACACATTTGTATGTACAGCCTGCTGTGAGGAGTCTGTGAGATACTTTTCTAGGCAAGAAGTTGCTGATCCAAAGGGGTTGCTGCTTTTTGAAAGATCTAAAATGTTTTCCTCCCTCCCCTTTTTAGAGACTGAAACTCCCAGAAAGCTATTGTGCAGGAAATAGTGCAGTGAAAATGGTGGTGGCGTGTTGCATCCAACAGTTATAAAGTTCAGAGGAAAAGAATGGCGTGTAGAGCTAGAGGCAGGAAAGACATCTCCCACACCCTGCCATTCAAGGCATCCCAAAGACTAGGTTTTCACGGTTCTTCTCTGTTTAGAGTACTAGCAGCCTCCTCAGAAACACAGTATGGGAAGTTCACTTTCTGAGGCTTTGCATATGTAACAAAACCTTTATGACTGGGTAGATATTCTAGGTGGGAAGTCCTTTTTCCCAGTATATTAAAGGCATTGATCCATTGTAGTGTTTTCCAGTTTTGCCAACATGAAGTTAAGGTCATTCTAATTCTTAAACATTTATTTGTAACTTTCTACTCCTAATCTCTAATTTTATAAACAATACTATCACATACATTAGTGAGAACAAAGAGTAAATGTTATCCAAATTTTCCTTTTGGTCCCCTTAGTAAATACTTCTCACAAATTCACCTTTCCTCTGCAAATCCAGGGAAAATACTCCCTTCTGTTATGTGAGAGACTCTCTCTCTGAGCATTAACTTGCATTTCTGTGTCTTCAGATTGAATGAAGAGAGCTCTGAGCAGGGCCAGCATTTTCCAGCATGTGGGGTGTATGTGTTTCCCACGGTTCCTATCACCATCTCCCTGGTAGTATTCTTAGAATCGGTCAGCTCAGTCAACTGAGGGCAAGGGTTTGAGCACAGCTCCTGACAAATGTTGACCCATATCTAGGGCAGCGCTACTGAACCAAGTCTTCTCTTGAATGGTCCCTGGCTGTTGGAAAGTTGACTTACCTTGCAATAATTATAAAAATTGTATGCAAGAAGCAGGATAGGGAGAGTGGGCTTCCTGTCACCCCCGCTGCTGCTGCTGCTTCTCCCAGGAGGCACTGGTTAGTCTCCTTTTCTCACCCTCATTTGCTTCACATTCCTGAGAGTTGTCTCTGCCAGATATATTAAAGGGTGGTACCGCTGGGCCAGGGGAGGAGTTCAGGGAAGGACCAAATGCATGTGGATGGCTCAGGATGCTGTTTGGTGAGAGGAAGGATATTCAGGCAGGTGGTATGTTCAGCAGCACAGACCCTGAGTTTCTAACGTAAGGATATATGGGGCGGGGGGGGGGGAAGTAAAAGCCCTTCTCATTTTCTCTTGCTTTGACGTGTTCATTTAGAGATGCTTAGGGATGAGTGAACTTCCAACATTTCTCAATCCCTTTGGGAAACTTTTACAAGAATGTAGCCCATTGCTGAACAATATCCTGCATTACCAGTACATTGCAAGGTTTTATTGGGGGTGTGTGTGTGTGTGTGTGTGTGTGTGTGTTTTCACAGATATATCAATGGGAAGATCATTAGGAAGATAAATCTACTAACATTGCAAGTGAGGCATTCAGAACTTTAGGGATTATATGTTACTTTTTACTGTTCACCCCACTGGGGCCAATAACTATGAACTAGAGAAAAAGAGGAAGTGCAATTATTTTGGATGCCTCTAAGCCAAAGAAACAAACGTCTTCCATGGCCATTCTGTTGGCCCATTATATCTGACAGTTCTTCTGGCATCGAGTTTTATTTCTCCAAAGGCTGCAAATGGAAGGTTTGCCATCTCAGACCATCTGCAACCCTTTGTCATGACAGCATCTCCCTTGTACTCTTCAGGGAGGAAGGTTTCTCGGGACGTGGATGGGTGACCTCCACCAGAAGATGTTCAGGTTCTTCTGCCACCGGCGTCCATCCATGATTCTGAGCAAGAGCAGACCACGCAGAGCCCCCCCTCCAACACCCTTTCCTGCTGCCTCCTCTCCCCTTGCCCCACAGCTCTGAGCAAGGATGACCACTGGACGGAAGACAGGACTGTGATGAGAGGGTGTCATTTCCAACATCCAAGATGAAAGCAGGTCTCCAAACAAATTATTTGCTAGAATGTGTTTTATTTATTATAGAAATAAAATAAAAAGCAGGGCATCAGGGCTTCCCTGGTGGCGCAGTGGTTGAGAGTCTGCCTGCCAATGCAGGGGACACGGGTTCAAGCCCTGGTCTGGGAAGATCCCTCATGCCGCGGAGCAACTGGGCCCGTGAGCCACAACTACTGAGCCTGCGCGTCTGGAGCCTGTGCTCTGCAACAAGAGAGGCCGCGATAGTGAGAGGCCCGCGCACCGCGATGAAGAGTGGCCCCCGCTTGCCGCAACTAGAGAAAGCCCTTGCACAGAAACAAAGACCCAACAGAGCTAAAAATAAATAAATAAATAAATAATAAAAATAAAGGCATTCCTTTAAAAAAAAAAAGCAGGGCATCAAAAGAAACTTCTTGAAATGGCAACATAGGTACAGACTGCCAGTTTTAACATTTTCTTCTTGTTCGTTTTTGGTCTTCTACATGTGCTGACACATTTTTTAGAGTGTTATTAAGGTTAGCTCATTCTTTCCTTTTCTGCTTTATTCACCTAAATATTACATTTTAGGTAATTTTTCATGGAGCTGTGTCATCTTCATAAGGATTAATTTAAATGTCAGCGCAATAATTCATCAAGAGCTTATTCTATGGTCAATCTACCATTTGCCCTTGTTTGGGGATATTCCATTCTGTTTTATTTTCATGCATTATAAATAGTGCCATAAATGATACAATCATGTGTAAGTAACACTCTTACAGTTTTTCAAATTTTTTTAGGCTCCCAGGAGCAAAATTCTTGGGTCAAAGGACAGAACATTTTTAAAACTGTTGAAATTGTCAAATAACTTTCAAACTACTCTTGTTCTCACACATTGTGGGGTCATTTCAGCAAACACCAAGCGCTTCTTTTTGCATGAGTAAATTCTTTTTTTTTTTTTTTTTTTTTTAAACAATTTAAATTTATTTATTTATTTATTTTTGGCTGTGTTGGGTCTTCGTTTCTGTGCTAGGGCTATCTCTAGTTGCGGCAAGCGGGGGCCACTCTTCATCGCGGTGCGCTGGCCTCTCACTGTCGCGGCCTCTCTTGTTGCGGAGCACAGGCTCCAGACGCGCAGGCTCAGTAATTTGTGGCTCACGGGCCTAGTTACTCCTTGGCATGTGGGATCTTCCCAGACCAGGGCTCGAACCCATGTCCCCTGCAGTAGCAGGCAGATTCTCAGCCACTGCGCCACCAGGGAAGCCCTGCATGAGTAAATTCTTTTTTTTTTTTTTTTTTTTTTCACACACACACACTGTATTTTATTTTTACAAGAGATAGATAGACTGACACCAAGCATTGTACATGGATGACCACAACAAAAGCAAGAATGATTGCAATTACCAAACATGAAACACACTTATACTATGTCATAACATTGACATTCAGTCCAGTACTCCTCCACTGTAACAGCTCCTTTACTTTGCAGTGAAAATTGATTTGTATATTCTTTTCCTCTGAGTCCTTGTGGGATTTTTTTTTTTTTTAATTCAGACAGAAAGTCACAAAAATTATACTCATCCTCATCAGTTCACTCAGTCCCATGTAATTAATTTCTTTTTTTTCATCTTGATCTTTTGTTAGCACTTTTATGAGTTCATCAGTTTTTCATTAGAGTTCTGAAAATGCTTATTCATTCAGTTCAGCAGTACAGTCAGTTACCAGAAACCTGTACTTGTCAGAGTAGTAAATTCTTAAAGAGACATATCTTCTTTGTCCTTAGCCCAGCACTCGGTGCATTCCTTGTTTGGACAACTACTGTTGTTCATATCTTCATCTTTTTGATATTATCCTGTTGGAAGGACAATTTACAGTAGAAATGTGAGGCTTTTGCAAATGTTATGGGCACTGCTGGTGTGTTTCTGCCTTTATAAGTACGGCTTCCTTCACAAAGCTTGAAGGGGCTGTGCCATGATGCCCAGTGGGAGGTTTACCATCTATGAGCTGGGGCAGGGGAAGTTGCCCCCTGTGCCATAGCCCCCTTCCATGAGGGGACTGACACCTGCCAGGCTTGTGCACCAGCCCTGGCTTTATGACCT
This sequence comes from Balaenoptera acutorostrata, assembly GCF_949987535.1. NCBI lineage: Eukaryota > Metazoa > Chordata > Mammalia > Artiodactyla > Balaenopteridae > Balaenoptera > Balaenoptera acutorostrata. The sequence goes on along the minus strand of NC_080073.1, from coordinate 50,086,429 downwards.
TGAACAGTCCTTTAACTTCATTGAGCCTCAGTAGCATGCCCTGGAAAATAAGAAACTATTATCAAAATGACATGTACACAATGAATTACATTCCTCCCCTCTAGGTGGGTAGGGAACGTTACTATTTAAAGGAATAGTCTATAAAGGCTTCTAAATACCCACCACCCTTCCTCCAGTTATTTAATAAATAAACTCTATGCTGCACCCTTAAAATCCAGATTTGTACATACATGTCTTGTTTAGACAAGTAGATGCATGTCCTCCATCATGCTATACCATGCTGTCTGCCCATTCCTCCCACACACTGCAGCTGCACTGGTCTGCTCTCAGTGTCTAGAACTTGGCTTATTCTGGTCTGAGGGCCTGTGCCCTTGCTACCTCCTGCGTAGAATTCTTCCTCTCCCCACCTCCCTTCTTCCCATAATGCAGGACTCAGGTCAAATGACTCCTCCTTTCCAAAGCAACCTGTTCTGTCTGCCTTGGCTGAGGCCACTCTCCTCATCTAGAAACTTTCTATCTAGTCATCCGATTTTAATGTCTTCATAGCACTTACCACTTCCCAGAATTATGTTATTCACAGAGTTGTTTACTTGCCTATCATCTGTCCTCCACAGCTAGAACGGAATGTAGAGGAACTTCGTTCACTGCCGAATGCCCAGAGCCTAGAGCAGGGCCTGGCACACAGCAGGCACTCAACAGATAGCTGTTGCTGAGAGCCCAGTTGTAACTCCTCTGTTGCATCACAAGGGACGAACATTGTCGACTATTTTTACAACCTTGCTGAATAAGTTTTTTTATTACTCACCAACAAATTATTTGTGGCACTGCCTATAATAAATGTATAGCACTCATCAAGCTTTAGCTTTCATGGGAAGGAGCTCCAGTTTTCTGCTTCAAAATGCCCCATCTCCACCCTGCAGATTACTGATGCTGGAGAGAACGCTGACATTTACAGTGACCTCATCTGAAGGGCAAATGGGCTTTTTTTCCTCACAATTCTGTGAGGCTTTTAAATAGCCACACCTGCCCATAGTTGTTGAGGGAGGAACTATGGAATTCATGGGGCTTCTTTCTCGGGGACTTATTTTGAGATTAATCAAAGCTCCACTTTCATTTGATTTTTGCTGATGCCTTCCCATCTCCTTTGCTATTACAACAGCCTGCAAAAATAGCCCTGCACATAAATTATGCATCAAGTTTTTAAATATCCCGGTCTTTTTCTTTGCTTGCCCCACCTCCACCCAAGGAGAAAGATTGCAGTGCTCTCATGAAGTACCTGTTGTCTCTGCTGTTGGACGTTTTTCCCTTGCGCTAGATTATTTTCTTTTCTGAAAGAAACTGATGTTTGATGAGAATCTTTCTTCAAAACAGTACACACACACACACACGCTAGTGAAATATATATTTTAAATTTAAAGTAGAAAGCTATGCTCAACATTAAGAAAAGACCTTTTGCTAGTGCCAGCAAGTTAGAGAGAAAATCTTTCATTTGTGAGTGAAACTAAAATCGCGTGGTCTGTCAGAGTAACCAAACCAGTTATAGGCCTTAGAGGCTGCTTTCATTTAAAAAAATAATGGGAGGCAGTAGGGCTATGATAGCCAAGGCCCTGACTCCTCCGTGAGCTCCCCGCGTAAATAAATCTGGGATCCTTGTTGGTTAACTATTTTATATAGTATCCACATTACTATATATGAAATAGATAACAGGATTTACTGTCTAGCCCAGGGAACTCTATTCAATATCTTGTAATAACCTATAATGGAAAAGAATATAAAAAAGAATACACACACACACATAAATATATACATATATATATACATATATATATATAACTGAATCGCTTTTCTGTACACCTGAACCTAACACAACATTGTAAATCAACTATACTTCAATGAAAAAAAAAAATCTGGGAGCCACGCAGTGTGTCCCCATCTGTGAAAGCTCACACGATCAGCCCAAAGATAGGACCCAGGGGCTGGTGAGGGCCCTAGGACATGGGTAGAAACAGAGCAAGCAGCAAGAAAGCAAAGTTTCTAGACTGGATCCCAGGATGTTGGGGACCTAAAATCTTTAAAACCTTTGTGATGTGGAAGCACAAAGAGACTGATGCAAAAACTTGTCCAGAACCTATGAACTATAAAGGCCAGAGGAGAAATAACTCAGAATGTAACTCCGACATTCCAATAGGAATGTCTGCACAAGCTAAAACTCACCTAAGACCCACACAGAAGAGGACTCAGGTTGAAAATGAGCTCACAGATTGGGATTGACATATACACACTACTATATATAAAATAAATATCTAATAAGAACCTACTGTATAGCACAGGGAACTCTACTCAATACTCTAGCCTATATGAAAAAACAATCTAAAAAAAAGAAAAGAATGGATATATGTATATGTATAGCTGATTCACTTTGCTGTATACCTGAAACTAACACAGCATTGGAAGTCAACTATACTCCAATAAAAATTTTAAAAAATAATAATGTTCCTAAGTAATGAGAAAGAAATACAGGCTAAATTACAATACTAAACAAAAAAAAAAGAAAACGAAAATAAGCTCACAGACAAAGACGAGAAAATACCTGAGCAACAGTCATCAGAGACACCCACATGGGAGGCATCTTACTTGAAGATCAGAAAATAGTTTAATTTGAAAGGGCACCACTCAATTCAGTAAGACGGGGCCGGCAGGTAGGGGAGTGGGCGGCACAAGGATTAGAAAGAAAAAGGCAGAACAAGTATGTACAGGTGTTGTGTTTATCTACATGGAGTGTAAGAACCAATAAGTTGCCATTCACAATAAGAACAAGAAGCATAAGGTACTTGGGAACATATCTAATAAAAGACAAATGTGACCTTAGTGCAGAAATTGTCCAGTGTTATTATAGGAGATAAAGGATAAATGAAGATACACGAATAAAGAGAAAGGTAAGCTTTTGTTCATGAATGAAATGACTCAGTATGTTAAAGGTATAAATTCTCCCCAAATTCATCCATATAGTCAATATCACTGATTCTAAAAGTCACATGACAGCATTATCCAGGAATAGGAATTCAAGGTTAAAAAAATGTAACAAAAAGCAAAAATATCAAAACTCAAAATAAAGATAGAGTAATTAAAGCATTATGGCTCCGGTGGAGGAATAGTTAAAAGAATCTGGGTCAGTAAGTCTAAACGGATAGCCCAGTAACAAAATAACTCATTAGGGGAATTTGGTATATAATAGGCAAATCATATGTGGAATCTAAGGGAGTACAAAGAGGACTTTCATTTTATTAGTCACGTTTCTATGTCTTATATTTTAAAATATGCAAAATTATAACAAAAAGTTAGATTTTTGAATTCCAAACAGTAGGTTATAGGTATTTTTTATACTTAACTTTTCCTAATAAAATTTTATAAAGAAAAAGTTAATATTTTCACTCCAGTTCTGTCTTTATTAAAGCAGGCAGGTGGGAGGATCTATAGACCAACAAATCAAATGCTTGAAATAAAGTGACTCTATGTAGGAGAGCTAACATGTATTAAGAATCTACCCTCTTCCTGCGACCATGCCAGGTGTAGTGAGTGCGCTAGAGGAAGTCTCCTGGACATCAGTGAGGCAGAGGGATCCTGCTGCAGATGGCAGGAGAGAGGAGAGGATAACATTTCAAAAGGTGTGGTTCTGGATTAGTAAACCCTTCTCTAGAGGTTTAGGCGCAAATCTCTGTCACTTCTCTAGATAAAGCCCAAAAGGGCAGTTGGTAGAGGAATAAACTCATGCTTGGTTCTTATTTTAAGATGTTTGTGGGCTTCCCTGATGGCGCAGTGGTTGACAGTCTGCCTGCTAATGCAGGGGACGCGGGTTCGGGCCCTGGTCTGGGAAGATCCCACATGCCACGGAGCAGCTAGGTCCGTGAGCCACAACTACTGAGCCTGCGCGTCTGGAGCCTGTGCTCCGCAACAAGAGAGGCCGCGATAGTGAGAGGCCCGCGCACCGCGATGAAGAGTGACCCCCGGTTGCCACAACTAGAGAAAGCCCTCGCACAGAAATGAAGACCCAACACAGCCAAAAATAAAAAAATAAATTTTAAAAAGTTAAGTACATTGGAAATTGGAAGTAATGTTAAAAAAAAAAATGTTTGTTATTTACAGGATTTTTTAAACGACTAGCTAAACTGAATTGCAGAGCATGAATTCGATTGTTTTATAGCTACTTTATTTATTTATTTATTTATTTTTGGCTGTGTTGGGTCTTCGGTTCGTGCGAGGGCTTTCTCTAGTTGCGGCAAGCGGGGGCCACTCTTCATCGCGGTGCGCGGGCCTCTCACTATCGCGGCCCCTCCCGTTGCGGGGCACAGGCTCCAGACGCGCAGGCTCAGCAGTTGTGGCTCACGGGCCCAGCTGCTCCGTGGCATGTGGGATCTTCCCAGACCAGGGCTCGAACTCGTGTCCCCTGCATTGGCAGGCAGATTCTCAACCACTGCGCCACCAGGGAAGCCCCGATTGTTTTATAATTATGGAAGGACATACCTAGGAGCACAAAAGTTCAACTGGGAATCCATCAGGAAAAGAGATAACCTGTGGATGCATGCATGATTTTAAAATACACCCTAGAGGAGATTTTCAAAGTCTATGAAAACCATTCAAATAGATACTTAGTGCTTTCTTATTTTAGAACCAAATGATATTAACAGCATGATGAAGGAATGAGGAATATTATGGCTAGAAAAAAAATCACATTCTCTATATTTGTGTGTGGGTACGTATATCCATACATATGAGAGAGTGTGTATGTGTGTGTTTATGTGGGTGTGTGTGTTTAATTTAGCTGAACTCAGAAATGTGGTTCAGAAACTTCTTACATGGAGTTTCAGCATAAACAGCAATGCACTGACTTACTAGAAAAGATCAGGCCACTTTTTGAATGCTTTTTCATCAGAATCAGAGATTTATAGTGAAATTCAGTGGGTTTAAACCCAAACATTCCACATTGCTGCCTTTTCTCAGCAAGGTTCTGCTTCACACTGGGGTTTGGAAGGAATGTGTTGAGAACCCCAGATCCAGAACCAGAGTGGTAAGTTAGCTGCAGACATTGCTTGGCCCGGCTGGCCCTGGCCTCACTCCACCCCTCTGCGTGTGACTCTGCTGAACATGGCTCCTCCCTGAAGCTCTCTCCTTGGTGTTGGTGTGTCCTTTGAGTTGGCTCAGCCAGCCTGTCTAGACACTCCGTCTCCTGTGTCCCATCCTCATCTTTCTCTTTCTCTCCCTTTCATGATCTGTCTTTGATCAGTTTGCTGCTGATTCACATCATCTACTTTTAAGTGCAGATTTCTCTCCTAACCTCCCGACACATACATTTAATTGTCCAGAGCTGAGGGTACCACTCTGAGAAGGTCCTGGTGGTCACACATGGTGATGAATCAATGCCGAGGACATGATGGGCCGCTTTTTCTCCTGGCCCTCCGCCTGCTTTTTCTGTCCAGCTCCTCTTCCCAACACTGGTCCTACAGACCAACAGTGGCCCCAAGCCCAACACGGGATCCTGGGCTTCAGGCCCACAGGGGTGATGCTTCCACAGAGGCAGCTGTTTCCATAGAGGCGGGCTTCCACGAACTTCTCCACAGCCACGGGAACTCGGAGGTGGGAGCAGCTAACTCCGCCCAGGGCAGTTAAAGGAGGGCATCCAGAGGGGTGTTTGATTACATATTTTTACTTTTATATCCCTAAACTGTTACACATGTGCAGTGTTGTTCTGTTTGGGTTTGAGAGAGAATTTCAGGAAAGGGAAGAAAAGGCTGCAGTGCTATCATTTGTAGGGAGTTGTTACAGGATTCAGTTTAGTGAGTCTCAGCCTATTTTCTTCAAACAACTATAACGTGATTAAAGTAGCTTGTTATTAGAGGGAGAGCTCTCCTGACACAACCGTTAGTCCCTCTCAGATCCTGAGAGCTGCCCCGCAGGAAGCCTATCTCGCTGGTAATTTGTGAGGAGGAAATGCATTTACAAGTGGCAGCCTTGTTTATGAAGGGTTCTCTCTGGCTGGCTGAGGACGGTGACACTCCCCTTTATTAAACATTTTGAGAAGCATGACCAGTGTTTTTAAGGAATTGGTGCAAATCCTATGTTTTCCATTCTTCTGACTTCTCACAGAGCTCCACGTGCCCAGGCCTGCCCTTGCGCTCCTAGGATGGGGACTGTAGATCTCCCCCAGGACAGGCTCCACGCTGGCACAGCTGGTGAACAGAAGGTCCTCCCGCCCCAAGGGACCACACGGTCATGGTCCAGTGTGGAGGATTTCGTTTTCAGTAGATTTCAAACGTCTTACTTGGAACCTTAATAAAACTGAAGTCTATAAAACATAACAACAACAACAAAAAATAGTGGTTCTGACTGAAGCAAGGGATGAGACCTGGAGCCACCCTCTTCAGAACAAAATTTGAAGGAGACAGGTCTGATGAGTGAGGGTGAAGATGTTGCCTGAATTTTGCAACAAAATTTGGGGAGTCCTCAGCATGGTGGCCCAAATTACACTGTTGACAGGAGATAATCAAGTCAATCTCATCTCCTACATCCCTTCCTCCAGATATTGTCTTTTCTGTTCAAGTACACACCTCCAGAGAAGGGGGTGGAGGTGCTATTCCATTTGAAAGCTGTCTGTTCAACTTACTTTCACTTCTAAAGTATGAAAGTTTACTCTATGTTCACTTCACTTTCCAATCTCTTTCCATCCATGTATGATGTCTGGATTCAAAACTTCACTCTGTGGAGACACATTCTTCCCCCTTCATTCCGATGGTTCTATCTGGGGCCCCTGTGGACTTCTGTTCTTCTCTTGTTCAATCAATTTGCACTGTCCCTGCTGCCTTGAAATTGCCCTAAGTCGTTGATGTGTGTGTGGTATAAACCCCATTAAGGTGCAGGTTCCTTGAGGAAGTCTCGAATGCACCCTTGCTTTCTCTCTTCCCGTCACATAAACTCACAGAGGTAGTGGCTGACTGGCTACCCTGTGGCATTGTCGTTATCTGGGAAGGCATCCCAGCACCCCTGTCTCCAAAGAACATGCTCTGGGTGCTTCCCTCTTTTGTTTTTGCAGCTTTTTCCAGAGTGTGGAGTAAATTTTATTTTGTCTTCCTCAGTCTTTCAAGGGCAGTGACTTGTTAGCCATTCTTATATCCCCAGTTCATCATGCAGTACCGGCCAATATTTGAAGCTCAGTAAATATTTGGTGACGCGAAGACATCAGAAGCTCGGTAAATATTTGGTGACGCGAAGACATCAGAGAAGGCTCTAATTTTCTACCCTGGTTTCTCCTGAGCTTCCTGTTGTCACAAACTCAAGAATGTCTTCAGACCCAGCCTCCCTGTCATTTCTGGGTTGCACTTAGAGCAAAATAATCTTTAGCAAATGTAGGAGCACCTGTATCTGGAGTCTTCCTCTTTTTCCAGGTGAAATCACAAGCTCTCCACTGAAGACTTTGCCTTCTCTGAGGGACTATCATCTCATCTAGGGTGACCAACCGTCCAAGTTTGCCAGAGACTTTCATGGTTTAAAAACTAAATATCCCACATGCTGGGTACCTGGGCCTCTAACTTATCTGTAATAGTTTGAGCTGGGGAAGGGCGATATAACTCTCTGACCTCCTTTTTCTACCCACCACTCTCTTACCTCACCATCCAGGATACCAAGCACAAGCTCTCCAGTCCTAATCATTAGGAAGAGCCAGTGATACTTAACAACATCTGCTTCCTGTCCTGCAAAGATCCCTGTGGCAGAGAAACACAAATGCTGCTTACCCATTGATAACCAACAAAGGAGGGAAACTCCAGGAAGGAAAACAGTCTAATTAACCTGCCATATATGCAAATTCATTCAGCGCAATGCCTGACACACAGTAACCAGTAACAGTTTTATTAGTCCTGTGTGCCAGATGCAGTCAGAGCAAATGGACCCTGCCCTCAATGGCCTCACACTCTATTAAGAGAGACAGGCAAGGGAAGAGATGAGTGTGTGTATTTTAAGGTAGATCTGACTTGAGGTGTTGAAAAATGTACCTGGCCAGGTATCTATGAGGTACACAAAATTTTTTTGGAGTGAACAAAAATTAATAGAAGGTTAAAGATCTGCAGGGTATGATGAGAGACCACGTGTGACCATCTGTGGAGCAGTGTGCCACTCGATCTGTGAATGTTCAGATTTTCTTGTTTGTCCTCAGGGGCAGCTCTGGCTTACATTGTTTCTGATGGGCTTCTAAATCTTCTTTGTGGCTAAAATGAAATTCTGCTGCCTGTCTGGAAATGAAACAGGCGGTTATTTCCCTAGATGCTCGTTTCATTGATCTCAGAATATGTTTTTGAGTTTTGGGAACTCTCATCATCTATAGCTAATGGGGATAAGGTTTTAAAAGTGGTTTGTTCTCTGGCACTTTTCTAATTAGATCAATAAACAAATATACTAAAGAAATGCTGTCTGTGCAAGCTTTTGCTAGCTGTGCATCTAAAGATTGCCCTGGAGACCCTCACTTTAATCAGATTCAGCAGGGGGTCTACACATTTTCATTGCAGAATTTTTCAGTGTCCCACTTCAGACGTGAATTTAGGAAACTATCTAATACATGATGTCACAATGAAGCATATAAAAATATAGATTTATTTTTTGTCATTTGGACTAGATCCTCACTGAAGCTCTGCTTTTCGAATATTTATTCCCCAAATTTAGGGAATTCAGTCTTGTTTGTCACAACATTGTTGATAAGAGTAAAAATTGGCAATAGCTAGGATGTGAAAACATAGACTGGTGGTTAATCCATAGGACAGAATGCAGCCCTTTAACCTCTAGACCTGTGTGTACACTGACACTGAAAAACCAGTTGGTAGGAGGATACATACTTTACGAATTTATTTTTGAATACATATTTGATTAGAAATAAGGGTGGGCTATTAAGAGTGTTCACATAGTTTACATCTGAATTATGGGAATATGATGATTTTTTTCATATATGAATACTCTGTTTTCTGAATACCAGTAAATCACTGGTATATGAGTAATGAGCATAATTAAAACTAAATAAAATAATATAAACTTGAAGGTGGAAATTATTTTCTGTTATAGCAGAGAATTGCTACTAACCCTAGTGTGCAGTGGACCCGGAAAGCAACTCAAAGTGGCAGGAGGTGCTGGAACCCCGGAGACCCAGTTCTGCTCCCTCATTTCATGATGAGGAAATCAAAGCCCTTCAAGCCAAATGTCTTGCTCTAAGCCCTATGGTTCGTTAGTGCAGGAACCGGGTTTCCTGACTCACATTTGAATAGCTTTCACATGCCTCACAGTCTTAATGAGAACTGCTCACTTAAGTCCATCGACTTTGTGGCTCACACACAGCTAGAACACTTTGAAGAACACAGAATAACTTTTAAATGCAATCAGTACTCACGAACAAAAAGGTGGAAAATTTTTGGCTATTCCTGGCAGCAGCCAGGCTTGACTTGTGAGGCTGACACGTCTGGGGTTGGGCTGGGACAGCTGGATGACTGGATCCTCTCTCCACCCAGTCTCATCCTCCAGCAGGATGGTGCAAGCTTGTGCATGCGGCTCCATCAACAGTGAGTAAACAGACACCAAAAAAGAAAACAAAAGATGAAAGCTTGTCATATGTGACAACATGGATGGACCTTGAGGGCATCATGCTAGGTGGAATAAGTCAGACAGAGAAAGACAAATACCATATGACTTCACACATGTAGGGAATATAAAAAAACAAAGAAAATTAATGAACAATCCAAACCAAAACAGACACATAAATACAGAGAACAGAGTAGTGGTTACCAGAGGGGGAGGGGAGTGAGGTAGGGCAAAAAGTAAAGGGTATCAACTGTAGGATGATGGATGGAAACAATTTTTGGCGGAGAGCAAGCTGTCGGATATAGAGAGGTAGAAATATAATGTTGTACACATGAAACTTACGTGCCTCAATAACATATAAATCTTTTTAAAAAGTGGGTGAGTTTCTCTGCCAAGAAAGGGAAGGCTGGATAGTTCCAGAAATTTACCAAAGCCTGCACCAAACTATGGCTGGGAGGTGTGTGTGTGCAAGTGTCATAAGAGCATTGGTTATAATTCAGAAGAAGATTCTCGGAAGTTTAAAAGAATGAGGACAAGTGCTTTCTTCAGCAGCACATGTACTGAAATTGGAACCATCCAGGGAAGATTACCATGGCCCCTGTGCAAGGATGACAGGCAAATTCGTGTAGCGTTCCATATTTTTATATAAAATAGATAATCAACAGGGACCTACTGTATAGCACAGGGGACTCTATTCAACACTCTGTAATAACCTATATGGGAAAAGAATCCAAAAAAGAATAGATGTATGTACATGTATAACTGAATCACTTTGCTGTACACCTGAAACTAACACAACGTTGTTAATCACCTATACTCCAATATAAAATTAAAAAAAAAAAAGAATGAGGACAAGATCTCCAAGACCCTTTCCAGCTCTGTAATCCTACTAAAAAATAAATATTGATAAAAGTCTTAGCAAAACAAACAAAACAAAACAGAAAAAAGAAAAAAACAGTAAGTGGAAATGTAAGACCTCTTAAAGACCAGGGATGAAACCGGTACACTGCTATTTTCATCACATTGCTAGCCGAAGTCAATGGCAAAGCCAGCCCAGATGCAAGGGATAAGGAAACAGATTCTGCTTCTTGATGGGAGGAGCTACAAAGAATTGTGGCCATGTTTGCTATCTATTACAACTACATAAGGAAAGTGATCACTTCCAACAAGCATAACCTAGTATGACCCTGTATTCTTCAGGGTACCCAGACTCTAAAGATGAGCTTACATATGAAGATGGACCAATTAAATAGCATATAAGAATTAAATCCCAGACTTGGGATTTGGACTTGGGCAGAACAAAGGCAGAACTGAGACCCTTAGCCATGATTCTTCACCACTCAACTCAGAAGAGCAGCTCTTCCAAGTTGTTATTCATATGCCCAGACCAAATATTACCAAGTACCTTCCTTTGAGCTCCCCTAGCAATACATGTGTCATCTGCAATAGTCCTTATCTTACCCTACTATGCAGTAAAATCATTTTTCTACCTTGATCCCCTAGTCTAAATTTAGGCTACTTGAGGACAGGCACTGCAACTTGTCAATCATTACATCTCCTAAGCATCAGGCACAGGAAGCACACTGGAATACACTTGCTACACTTTAAGACATTTGCATGGATATTTATAACTAAATTTGGTCTGTAGTTTTTTTCTTCTATTGTGCTAGCTTTGGCAGACTTTTGAAAGAATGTGTATCTGCCTGATAAAAATAATTTGGAAACTTTCTGTTTTGTACCGTTAAACCATTCAAATATGGTAAATTATGTGGCACATTCACGCAGGCGTCTTGGAGTGAAAGTGTATGGCTTGCTGCTCCACTAATCACCCTAGTTGCACCTTAGCCATTTTCTTTTTTGTTTCGTTTTGTTTTTTAAAGTATTTGTTTATTTGGCTGTGTCGGGTCTTAGTTGTGGCACACAGGATCTTTGTTGCGGAATGTGGGATCTTTTTAGTTGCAGCATACAGAATCTTTAGTTGCGGCATGTGAACTCTTAGTTGCGGCATGCATGTGGGATCTACTTCCCTGACCAGGGATCGAACCTGGGCCCCCTGCGTTGGGAGTGTGGAGTCTCAGCCACTGGACCACCAGGGAAGTCCCCACTACTACCTCATTTTAAACAAATAGAACCCATTAAACAAGGAAACCATTTTCATGAGGACATGTTTCTCATGGCGTCTTGTTACCCGATGCACAGTGCCAAACAAACCGAAATGTCAGAGTTTGGAGCAGAGAAAGTTTTATTGCAGGGCCATGTAAGGAGATGAGTGGCTTGTGCCCTCCAAACTCCAAACTCCTCGAAGGGTTTCAGCAAAGCACTTTTAAAGGCAAGGTGAGGGAGGGGCGTGGTCAGTTGTTACAAACTTCTTGGTGTCAGAATCCTTTGTTCTTACATCTGTCCGTGTAGGTCAGGTCATGATGTTCCTGTAAACCTCCAACAAGACAAATGTTATTCTCTGTTCTGCCACTTTTTATCTCTATATGTGAATGGACTCTTAAAGGCCTAAAGCCTTGAGAATGAGTTATCCTGTTTATTGCAGGCTATAGGCAACATCCTTTTTTTAAAAAAATTATTTATTTATGTTTAGCTGTGTTGGGTCTTCATTGCTGCGCATGGTAACTTTCTCTAGTTACCCTTTGTTGCAGTGCATGGGCTTCTCATTGTGGTGGCTTCTCTTATTGCAGAGCATGGGCTCTAGGTGCACGGGCTTCAGTAGTTGTGGCATGCAGTTGTGGCTCGTGGGCTCTAGAGTGCAGGCTCAGTAGTTGTGGTGCATGGGCTTAGTTGCTCTGCGACATGTGGGATCTTCCCGGACCAGGGCTCGAACCCATGTCCCCTGCATTGACAGGCGGATTCTTTTTTTTTTTTTTTTTTAACATTTTTATTGTTTTTAATAAATCTTAGATTGTTATCAGTAATTTACAAATGTGTCCTACTAAATGTTTAAAGACATAATTTTTGGAAAGATGTAAGCTGGTTTGTATCTTACATGCTATGCAGCTTTAGGTAAGTTTTTTGTTTTTTTTTTTTAAACATCTTTATTGAAGTATAATTGCCTTACAATAGTGTGTTAGCTTCTGCTTTATAACAAAGTGAATCAGTTATACATATACAATATGTTCCCATTTCTCTTCCCTCTTGCTTCTCCCTCCCTCCCACCCTCCCCATCCCACCCCTCTAGGTGGTCACAAAGCACCGAGCTGATCTCCCTGTGCTGTGCGGCTGCTTCCCACTAGTTATCTATTTTACATTTGGTAGTGTATATATGTCCATGACACTCTCTTACCCTGTCACATCTCACCCCACCCCCTCCCCATATCCTCAAGTCCATTCTCTAGTAGGTCTGTGTCTTTATTCCCGTCTTGCCACTAGGTTCTTCATGGCCTTTTTTTTTTTTTCCCTTAGATTCCGTATATATGTGTTAGCATACTGTATTTGTTTTTCTCTTTCTGACTTACTTCACTCTGTATGACAGACTCTAACTCCATCCACCTCATTACAAATACCTCCATTTCATTTCTTTTGATGGCTGAGTAATATTCCATTGTATATATGTGCCACATCTTCTTCATCCATTCATCTGTCGATGGACATTTAGGTTGCTTCCATGTCCTGGCTATTGTAAATAGAGCTGCAATGAACATTTTGGTACATGACTCTTTTTGACCTATGGTTTTCTCAGGGTATATGCCCAGTAGTGGGATTGCTGGGTCATATGGTAGTTCTATTTGTAGTTTTTTAAGGAACCTCCATACTGTTCTCCATAGTGGCTGTATCAATTTACATTCCCACCAACAGTGCAAGAGTGTTCCCTTTCCTCCACACCCTCTCCAGCATTTATTGTTTCTAGATTTTTTGATGATGGCCATTCTGACCGGTGTGAGATGATATCTCATTGTAGTTTTGATTTGCATTTCTCTAATGATTAATGATGTTGAGCATTCTTTCATGTGTCTGTAGGCCATCTGTATATCTTCTTTGGAGAAATGTCTATTTAGATCTTCTGCCCATTTTTGGATTGGGTTGTTCGTTTTTTTGTTATTGAGCTGCATGAGCTGCTTGTAAATCTTGGAGATTAATCCTTTGTCAGTTGCTTCATTTGCAAATATTTTCTCCCATTCTGAGGGTTGTCTTTTGGTCTTGTTTATGGTTTCCTTTGCTGTGCAAAAGCTTTTAAGTTTCATTAGGTCCCATTTGTTTATTTGTGTTCTTATTTCCATTTCTCTGGGAGCTGGGTCAAAAAGAATCTTGCTGTGATGTATGTCATAGAGTGTTCTGCCTATGTTTTCCTCTAAGAGTTTGATAGTGTCTGCCCTTACACTTAGGTCTTTAATACATTTTGAGTTTATTTTTGAGCATGGTGTCAGGGAGTGTTCTAATTTCATACTTTTACATGTACCTGTCCAATTTTCCCAGCACCACTTATTGAAGAGGCTGTCTTTTCTCCACTGTATATGCTTGCCTCCTTTATCAAAGATAAGTTGACCATATGTGTGTGGGTTTATCTCTGGGCTTTCTATCCTGTTCCATTGATCTATATTTCTGTTTTTGTGCCAGTACCAAACTGTCTTGATTACTGAAGCTTTGTAATATAGTCTGAAGTCAGGGAGCCTGATTCCCCCAGCTCCATTTTTCGTTCTCAAGATGGCTTTGGCTATTCGGGGTCTTTTGTGTTTCCATACAAATTGTGAAATTTTTTGTTCTAGTTCTGTGAAAAATGCCAGTGGTAGTTTGATAGGGATTGCATTGAATCTGTAGATTGCTTTGGGAAGTAGAGTCATTTTCACAATGTTGATTCTTCCAATCCAGGAACATGGTATATCTCTCCATCTATTTGTATCATCTTTAATTTCTTTCATCAGTGTCTTATAATTTTCTGCATACAGGTCTTTTGTCTCCTTAGGTAGGTTTATTCCTAGATATTTTATTCTTTTTGTTGCAATGGTAAATGGGAGTGTTTTCTTAATTTCACTTTCAGATTTTTCGTCATTAGTGTATAGAAATGCAAGAGATTTCTGTGCATTAATTTTGTATCCTGCTACTTTACCAAATTCATTGATTAGCTCTAGGAGTTTTCTGGTAGCATCTTTAGGATTCTCTATGTATAGTATCATGTCATCTGCAAATAGTGACAGCTTTACTTCTTCTTTTCCGATTTGGATTCCTTTTATTTCTTTGTCTTCTCTGATTGCTGTGGCTAGGACTTCCAGAACTATGTTGAATAATAGTGGTGAGAGTGGGCAACCTTGTCTTGTTCCTGATCTTAGTGGAAATGGTTTCAGTTTTTCACCATTGAGGACAATGTTGGCTGTGGGTTTGTCATATATGGCCTTTATTATGTTGAGGAAAGTTCCCTCTATGCCTACTTTCTGCAGGGCTTTTATCATTGACAGGCGGATTCTTAACCACTGCGCCACCAGGGAAGCCTGATAGGCAACATCCTTTTACAAAAGATGCAAAGCCAGCACGACTAAACACAGGAAACAGAGCACAAAGGTTTAAACTAAAAGGAACAGATCTAACATGGAGTCAGATTTGTTCTTCCCTATTACAGTCTCACAGCATTCTTTGGGACTTTAACTTATCTTTCAAAATACATATATCAATAAAATATATAAAGTCACTTATTTCCAGTCTTGGAATCCACCCTGTGAGGAACACCTCCTCTGGCAAGTGGGGAGTAGCAAGATGAAGCGTGAAGGGGAAGAGTGTGAATGACTGTGGTTCTTCGGTGTCTCTCCACTACCTTAGCCATTTTCTCATTGGGCATCATCTGCTCTGTACCAACCCCTCTCCACCCCCATGCATCTACATGTTACAGGTACACAGAAATTGTACATGTAGGGCTACAAAAGTCAAATGAACATCATGTCACTGTGAATAGCAGGTATCTGAAAGCTTCCATGTTCACCTTCACGTTGGGGAACAAATTAGAGAAAGAAAAGGAGTGTCACAGGCTTTCGAGAGCATGTTATACTCCACTGCAAAGTGAAAAATGCATTTGCTGAAAGCAAGCTGCCACCACTCATGAAAAGCTATCAGGGCTCCAAGTCCAATTAGAGAGAAAAATATCAGTAGTGATCCACTTCCTTGTTAGAGGAATTCGTGTTCCTGATACAGTTCACAATATTCTTAGAGTTTTTCTTAATCATTTTCTGGGGAAATTGCACAGCCCCAACTCTCCCAAATTGTATAGTTAAATTGAGATCAGTAGTTTAACAATGCAGGGAGTTACAAATCAATCTCCTCAAAGAGGAAAACGCATCCCTTGGACAGAAAGTGAGCAAAAATACCAGCCAGACATCTCACTCTTCCCAAATATTCACATGTTTATTTTACCTCTTTAAAAAATCTAGGTGAGGACCATGATCTTCCAGTTTTCATTCAGACCTGAATATCAAAACAGGCATCTGGTTTCATTTTTCTTGTTTTGATAAATAAAACTGTGCCCTTAGGTTTAGAAGACTTAAGTCTGTGTTGCAGCTCTCTCTTACTCGCCTCATGACTTGAGAGAACCATGTCACTTCCCTGAATTGTTCTTCATCTTTGAAAAGAGATTGGATTTGCCAGTGTGTGTGCTTGATATATATATGGCTATCAAATAATTATGTGTAATCCAGCAATTACATATAATTAAGCAATTACATGTAGCAGACACTGGGCCAAGTGCATCAATTCTATGTCTCTGCTTTTTAGAGACAAGGACACAGGGGCTTAGAGAGGTTTAGGTACTTTTGCCCAATCTTAACTCTTATTCAGAGCCACGTGAAACACAAGCTCTTGACCTGGAAGGACTCTAGAACCAAATAAATTTGGGAAACACCACATCCTATATTCTCCTTTTGGGAATTTACATTTCACATTAGTTAATGAAAGGTTCTGGGGAGTCCGGAAGCAAAGACACCAGTTTATCCCAGCATTTTTCAAATAGTTTGTTTATAGAACTGTCTTTTTCATGTAATACCTAGCAACATCCCAAAGGATAATCAACTAAGAATCAGAAAATATTTGAGTTCCAGTTCTAAACATACGTTCTTAAATGTATCACTTGAAAATCGCTTAAACTTCATAAGCTTCCATTTTCATTACTAAACTAGTAAAACACCTACCTCAGCAAAGCATGTACCTGAATTAAATAAGATGCCATATGGGGAGGCTTTTTTGTTAATAATGAAATATTACACAAATACAATGTGTTATTATCATTAATTCAGTTCTTTGGACATGAAATATGAGAAATGGTTTCTCAACCACAGGCAACCCTTGTCACTCAGTCATTCATAAATCCCACTCCTTTTTTTCTCTTTTTTTTTTCTTTAACCATCGAGTCCACTCCAAAGCACTATCCAAACAGCAAAATAATTGAATCCCGTTAAAGGCCTTTTTCTCTTATACTCATTTTACATGAGTCTCTATTCAATCTTGACATTTTAAATGATTGCCCTAAAAATTAATTCTATAAAATCCACAAGTCTTCTTTGAGACTGCTTTAAATTAAATACATACATAAGCCTGGTATTGTTCCAACAAATTGATAAACACATTACCCGTGCATAACCAACTGTGTTCTAGAAGTTTAGCACATCTAATTTTTTATTCTTGTTGCTTGTCACCTGTTTTTTTTCCTACTATTGCTATCATGTTCTATATCTCCTCTACCTATTCTAAAACACTACTATTTTACTACTGTGTGTTGAATTAAGATTGAAAATTCAGCATGAGAAAAATCCTTCTCTAGATTCAAGGAGTTTAATGATCAGAGTACTATCAAGTATTGTGTGTGTGTGTGTGTGTGTGTGTACTATGGCCCATAAACCAAGCCAAATCCTACCTTCCTCCTGTTTTTGTACAGTCCAGGAGTTAAGAATAGTTTTTATATTTTTTAATGGTTGAGAGGGGGAAAAAAATATATACTGTGAAAATTATATGAAATTCAGATTTCAGTGTCATTAAGTTTCACTGGAATACAGCCACACATATTTGTTTACATATTGTCTGCAGTAAGCCTGCTTTCACACTATAAGAGCAGAGTTAAGTAGTTGGGACAAGAGACAGTAAGCTTCACAAAACCTAAAACGTTTACTCTTTGGTCCTTTATAAAAAAAGTGTGCTTACTTCTGCCTTATGCTCAGTCTTTCATACAATGGGTTTTGCCTGAGAAAATATAGGTACTCTACTGAGCAGACATCTGGGGACAGATTTGGGGGGAATAAGCGTGATTAGCTTTTTAACTTTACTTAACCTATAAAAGAAGGCAGTATGGTTTAGTAGAAATCTCAGGGCTTTGGACCTGGGTGTGAACCTGGCCACTGGGTTTCTTAGCTGTCTGTCCTTGTATACACCATTTGAACATTCTCAATCTCAGTTTCCTTCTCTGTAAAATCAGACTCATATGAATTTAGTCTGATACCTACCACTAAGCAGTCTTCTGAAAAGCGTCCATTTCCCTCTCAGGGTCCCAGCAAGGGCTATGAGGAATGCATTACAAATGCACTCCAACAATTTGTTTTTCAATCTAGACCACAAAACAACTGAAAAGTAAGGAGCAGAGCAGCCCCCAGCCTGTTTCCTGCAGCTTATTCACAGCACTTTTCAGGTCTACCTGACTGGAAAATAATATATTTCACAAAGATCATTTAGTTTAGCCTTTCCTTCTTATAAACGATTACCTGGCTACATGAGCTTCTCACTGGAAACATACTTCAGGGGGCACATTTCCAGTGGGCAGGGGGGCTTCAGCCTCACTTCTACATTCTAGGATTCTCTCAGTGGTGTCATGTTCTTGAATAGTTTTTAGTTGTTCTTATTGTGAGGAGGAGTGAAGTTAGGAACAACCTATGTCATTATGTTGGTGACATCAGTTCTGGGATTCTTGATTGACAGGTTTTTTCCTCTAGCACTTTGAATATGTTATTCCACTGCCTTCTGGTATCCATTATTTCTGCTGAGAAGTCAGATGCTAATCTTACTGGGTTCCCTTGTTAATAACGAATCATTTTTCTCCTGATGCTTTTCCAGATTTTCTCGTCATCTTTGGCTTTTAGCATTTTTGCTGTGATGTGTCTATTTGCGTCTCTTTGAAAATTTATTCTACTCGAAGTTTGCTGAGCTTCCTAGATGTGTGAGTTAGTGTTTTTCCATTCATCGAGGATGTTTTCATCCCCATTATTTCATCAATATTTTTTCTACTGTTTTCACTTCTCTGTTTCTGGTACTGTCATCATACACACATTGGCACATTTAATGCACCAGTGTTTCTCTGAGGCTCTGTTCATTTTTCTTTATTAATTTTTTCTCTTTCATCTTCAGATTACATAATCTCCATCGGTCTATCTTCAAGGCTGCTACTTGTTTCTTCTGCCAGTTCAAAACTATTGTTAAGTCCCTCAAATGAATTTTTATTTCATTTATTCTACTTTTCAATGGAAGAAATTCCACTTTTCCCTTTAATATGATTTCTATCATTACTGATATTTCCTATTTGATGGAACATTATTGTCATACCTTCCTTTACTTTTTTAATCATTGTTTTCTTTAGTTCTTTAACATTTTTATAATGGCTCCTTTGAAGTCTTTTTATATTTTATCTGACATCTGGTCTCTTTTAGAAGCAGTTTCCATTGCCTGCATTTTGTGGTATATGGGTCATACTTTCCTATTTCTTTGCATTCCTCATAAATTTTTTGTTGGAAACTGGATATTTTAGATAAAATATTATAACAACTGGCTGGATATAGGTACTCCCCTTCTTATTTGATTTTTTATTTGTCTAGTGACTGGTTGGATTATTTTATTGAAGTCTATCCCCTCATCTTGCAGTGTTAAGCCTCTGATGTTGTCCTTAGTGGGGTGCAGAATTGGGTATGCCCACAGTCACCCTGGAATAAGAGTGGTCTGGTGAGGGGTGTCTTTGACTGTCTCTTTCCCTGACACACTCATGAATTTCATGTATGCCAGACACATTCCCATCCAGGGCATTTCACCTTTGCTTCTCCCTCTTCCTGAAAGATTCTTCCTCCACAAATTGCCATGGCTTACTTTCTCATTTCATTCAGGTCTTGCGTCAAATGTTATTTCCAAATAAAACCTTCCATGGAACATCTGTATAGAATAGCAGTCCCTATTTGGTTGCTTCTTTGTTTTATTTTTTCCCACAATACTTATATTGACTGGCATGATAACATGACTTTTTTTAATCTCATACCCTAGAATGGAAGATTCACAAAACATGAGCTTTGCCTCCTCCATTCACAGTTATATCAATTCTAGAGCCTAAAACAGTTCTTGGCACATAGTAGGCACTCACCAAATATTTGTTATTAAATTATTGAAAAAATATAAATGAATGCTATCTCCCTATACTAGACATTAAAAGTGGGGGAAGTATACTCTAGGAAGAAGACCAAAACAAAGAAAATTTTGGATGCAGAGACACCAAAGGCTTCCCACTTCTGCCTTCATGGACTTGCTCCTCTGTCTGTCTGAGGAAGTCATTCCTTATTCCTTTGCTTTAAGATTTCACAAATTTCAAGCAGCAAGTCAGTAGAGAGGAGGAACTGGTACAGGAGGAGAAAGTAATTTGACCATGTTTCATTTTCACAAGCACACTCATTCTCAGGAGAAATGTTACATGTATGTTTTTTCAAAATGCTTGCATATAGCTCTGTGCAACAGGTTGCTTCTCTGGTTCAAATCCTTCAAAGATTCCCCCTTTTCCCCCAGAAGAAAACCCCAGATCCTTAATATGATTAAAATATCCTGTAGGATCTGGCCTCAGTCTTCCTCTCTAAGTGTGTTTCAGGCTACCTGATTCCCAACTTGACTGGACTCCCTTCCATTCCCCATATGCTTTCTTAGCACCTTTATAGACTTGGTCCTGCACCCTGCTAACTTTCCCCTTCGGGCATGGCCTAACTAACCTTAATTCACATTTCAGGTCTCAACTCAAATGTTACTTCCACCAAGGCTCTTCTGACTTTAAATAGTCCCCTGTATTATTTAGGGTAAATCTAGCTGCTATAACAAATAGACATCAGCACAGAAATGGCTCAAACCCAGTAGAATTACGTGTCTCACTCATGTAGCCATCCAAGGCAGGATAATTCAAGTACACAGGCTGATATGGTTGTCAACTTCTTCAACGCATGGCTTCCAAGATCACCATGATGATCTCCATCCCAGGCAGCTGGATCAGGGTAAGAGCACGGAGGAGCATATATAGGAGGTTTTATGAGCCAGACCCCAAATTGGCACACATCACATCTTCTCACATTCCACTGTCAGTCCTAGGACCTTGCCTAACTGCAAGGGAGATGGGGAAATATAGTCCAGCTGCATTCCCAGGAAGAAGAGGAGAACTTGGATTTTGGCAAGAAGGTAGCAGATTCTGCCACAGGGCTCCCTTCTCCTCCCCCTCCATAATGTATTCCTATAGCACCTGACTTTTCACTGTCACAAAGCTCAAGGCATGTTATATGTGAGACTTACAAAGTCCATAAAGGCAGGGACTGGGTCTGCCTATTTCCCCATTATATCCCTTACAAGCCTTGGCACTTAGTGGGCTCTCAGTAAATATTATATTGAACTATGTGAAATTGCTGCTTTGTTTGTCATGAAGTGGCTAATATCCACAATTTCGAAGAATAGCCTTTAAGGCACCCCTTTTTTTAAAAAATTAATTTTTATTGGAGTATAGTTGCTTTACAATGTTGTGTTAGTTTCTACTGTACAGCAAAGTGAATCAGCTATACGTATACATATATCCCCTCTTTTTTGGATTTCCTTCCCATTTAGGTCACCACAGAGCACTGAGTAGAATTCCCTGAGCTATACAGTAGGTTCTCATTAGTTATCTATTTTATAGATATAAAACATATATAGGTATATGTGTCAATCCCAATCTCCCAATTCATCCCACCCCCTCTTTCCCCCCTTGGTGTCCATACGTTTTTTCTCTATGTCTGTGTCCCTATTTCTGTTTTGCAAATAAGATCATCTATACCATTTTTCTAGATTACACATATATGCATTAATATACGATTATTTGTTTTTCTCTTTCTGACTTACTTCACTCTGTGTGACAGTCTCTAGGTCCATCCATATCTCTACAAATTACCCAATTTCATTCCTTTTCTATGGCTGAGTAATATTCCATTGTATATATGTACCACAAATTCATTATCCATTCCTCTGTTGATGGGCATTTAGGTTGTGTCCATCCTGCCTATTGTAAATAGTGCTGCAATGATCATTGGGGTGCATGTGTCTTTTTGAATTATGGTTTTCTCTGGGTATATGCCCAGTAGTGAGATTGCTGGGTCATATGGGAGTTCTATTTTTAGTTTTTTAAGGAACCTTCATACTGTTCTCCATAGTGGCTGTATCAATTTACATTCCCACCAACAGTGCGAGAGGGTTCTCTTTTCTCCACACCCCCTCCAGCGTTTATTGCCTGTAGATTTTTTAATGATGGCCATTCTGACTGGTGTGAGGTGATATCTCATTGTAGTTTTGATTTGCATTTCTCCAATAATTAGTGATGTTGAACATCTTTTCATGTATTTGTTGGCCATCTGTATGTTTTCTTTGGAGTTAAGGCACACCTTTTACAGATGGGCTATTCAGCAGAACATTTCCCATGGGTTAGTGGAATGCTATTATACAGGACTCGAAGGTTTTAAAGCTTGCTTCTTTCCACTTATGCCTTGTTAGGTAATTCCAATTTCTTGCCAGGGAAACATTTGTAGAACAATGTGTTTTACGGACTAACTGTGAGGTCATGCCGCCTTTGGAAATTTGGTGGAGGTGCGGAGACACACACAGACCTCCACTTGGGTTGAGGAGAAAGCTTTGTCATGCATGCTAATGAATGACAGACCTTCAGTTCTGTCCCAATTAAGCAAATATTGGTTCAGCATCTACTGTGTGCCAGACACTGGGTCCAGAGCCAAGGACACAAAGATGATTACTTCCTTGAAAGAGCTAGTACACTTGCAAGGGGTTCATTGTCAGCTTGTTTTGGAAATATCCCTTAGGCACTTTTCAGAAGAATGAGCAGGACAAGAGAAAGAAAAACCATCTGGGAGTTGAGTTTAATAGTCCAGGCAAGAGATGGTGTCCTAAGTTGTTTTCCTTCACAGATTTTTTTCTTTGTTTAACTTTTAGGGGGACAGAGGGTGGGAGTAGAGGTGGTCACGGGAAGGGTGAAGGGGCTGGAGAAGCACAACTATTCAAAGACAGCATCGTCCTTCACCTGCTAGCAAGGAAAGCTGCTGAGGTACAGAAAGGGGCAGCTGCCATGCCGATCACGTCCTGGCATGGTATGCTGTGCTTAGACAGTGCTTCAGCTGAGAAGCTCCCCACCACTTTCCAATCCCTTAAAATAAAGAATTCTGCCACTGAAATTGAGCAGAATCGGCCTCACAACCATGTCAGAAGCTGAGGCTGTGCAGCCTTTCCTGGCATCCTTAATCCTTAGGCTCTTCCTTACTCCTTCCAAGTGTGGTGCTGGAGAAAGGGGATGGAAAGCCCACTCCAGGGTGTGTGCGTTCCATCATTTGTCAAGCAGGAGCAGTCTTCTTGCTGGTCTTTGTTGCTCTCAGGCTCTGAGCTAAAAATAGACTTTCCAAAGAAAGCTCCCTTTAGGTGGTCCTACCAAGGCAATTTACATTATCATCTCCCAGCTTCAAGACTAATTTGGAACAGTCCTTCATTTGATGTGCTCCATTTTTTTTCAGGGGTGGCTGCTTTTTCACAACAGACTCCAAGGAAGTACTCACCCCAGTGATCTCAAATCTTGAGGCTGGAATTAGGCTGGAGGTGAGGGTGGGGCTAGGACAGTTTAGGTGTCATGTAAACTCCAGTTGGATTCTCTGCACGGGGCTCTCAGACTCTTCTGCCCACTTTCTGTCCTACGTTAAAGTTAAAAATATCTGCCCACATGATCATGCCCTTCTGCCTTTCTACTAAACCCCGTAACTCTGGGGGGTCGCAGTTCTCTTTTAATGTGCATGGGGTGATGAGTCACCTGCAGAGTGTTCTGCCATTGTCACTGTTGAGGAGGCTGAAAGAGCATCATGTCAGGGCGCAAAGATCCTTGAGGCTGTCCTCAAACTGAATGCATGTCCTACCCTGGTCATTCTAAGTGATGTCAAGGAGGCTGAGCTTGAAACCTGTTTTCCTGGCTGCCTGCACGGTTGTGGGGACAGGTGGCAGTGTGTGTGAGTACCTGAGTCCTCAGCAGTAAAGAAAAAGATGTCAGTGTAGATCCCAGCAGAGTGACCCCTTTCTGTGGCATGACTCTACTCACAGGTCTGACTTCTCTTACCAAAGGGTGTGTGTATAATCAGTCACATTATAAAAAGAGCTTTCAAAGACAATTTTATTATTTAGTCATTTTGACAACTACGGGGGATGACTTAAATTGTAAAGATGAGGAAATGAAGACTCAGGAGAGTTTATTGTCTTGTCCGAGTTCAAACTGGCCCACATTTCAAACATCAGAGTACGGAAAATAAAATTGATAATAATTTTGGTGACATTCAACATCTATTTGGTAATATATCTCCCCATTCAGAAACAAGATACCTCTCACCAGTTATTAAAATCTCTAGTTTTGTACTCTATTTACTCCTTCAGCAGTTACAGACTAAGTGCCTAGTGTGTGCATCAGGCACGTAGTAGCTTTTGTTGTTATAGGTGTGTTTTATTTCATTTATTATATGTAAGTTCCGCATAATTTTATGAACTCTGTTTCTTAATATTTTTTAAAAGTATTCTTACCATTTGAGTGGGGCCTCGTTTGTTTTATATTTCTCATTTATTACATGCAGAGAGAAAACCTGTTGCCATTTACACTTTAATTTTCTAACTAACCACCCAATTGAACTCTCTAATAAGTTTTGGGGGGTTTTTTGTTTGGTTTGTTGGTCTTGTTTTGTTTTATTTTCAATATTTTTTATTGAAGTATACTTGATTTACAATGTTGTGTTAATTACTGCTATACAGCAAAGTGATTCAGGTATATATATATATATATATATATATATATATATATACACACACACATTCTTTTTTTAATATTCTTTTCCATTATGGTTTATCACAGGATATTGAATATACTTCCCTGTGCTATACAGTAGGACCTTGTTGTTTATCCATTCTATATATAAAAGCTTACATCTGCTAACCCCAACCTGCCACTCCATCCCTCCCCCAACCCCCTCCCTCTTGGCAACCACCAGTCTGTTCTCTATGTCCATGATTCTGTTTCTGTTTCATAGATAGGTTCATTTGTGTCATATTTTAGATTCCACATATAAGTGATAGCACATGGTATTTGTCTTTTTCTTTATGACTTACTTCACCTTAGTATGATAATCTCTAGGTCCATCCATGTTGCTGCAAATGGCATTATTTCGTTCTTTTTTATGGCTGAGTAGTATTCCATTGTGTATATGTACCACATCTTCTTTATCCATTTGTCTGTCAATGGGCATTTAGGTTGCTCCCATGACCTGGCTATTGTAAATAGTGCTGCAATGAACATTGGGGTGCATGTGTCTTTTTGAATTATGGTTTTCTCAGGTTATATGCCCACTAGTGGGATTGCTGGGTCATATGGTAATTCTATTTTCAGTTTTTTAAGGAACCTCCGTACTGTTCTCCATAGTGGTTGTATCAATTTACATTCCCACCAACAGTGCAAGAGGGTTCCCTTTTCTCCACACCCTCTCCAGCATTTGTTGTTCATAGATTTTCTGATGATGCCCATTCTAACCAGTGTGAGGTGATACCTCATTGTAGTTTTGATTTGCATTTCTCTAATAATTAATGATGTTGAGCATCTTTTCATGTGCCTCTTGGACATTCTGTATGTCTTCTTTGGAGAAATGTCTGTTTAGGTCTTCTGCGCATTTTTCGATTGGGTTGTTTTTTTGTTGTTGTTGTCAAGTTGTATGAGCTCTTTGTATATTTTGGAAAGTAAGCTCTTGTCGGTCGCATCATTTGCAAGTATTTTCTCCCATTCTGTAGGTTGTCTTTTCGTTTTGTTTATGGTTTCCTTTGCTGTGCAGAAGTTTGTAAGTTTGATTAGGTCCCATTTGTTTATTTTTGTTTTTATTTCTATTACGTTGGGAGACTGACTTAAGAAAACATTGGTACAATTTATGTCAGAGAATGTTTTGCCTATGATCTCTTCTAGGAGTTTTATGGTATCATGTCTTAGGTTCAAGCCTATAAGCTATTTTGAGTTTATTTTTGTGTATGGTGAAGGGTGTGTTCTAACTTCATTGATTTACACGTGCTGTCCAACTTTCCCAACACCATTTTTTTATTGTAGTTGATTTACAATGTTGTGTTAGTTTCTGGTATACAGCATAGTGATTAGGTTACACACACACACACACACACATATATATGTATTCTTTTTCATAGTCTTTTCCATTATGGTTTATTAAAGGCTGTTGAATATAGGTCCCTGTGCTATACAGTAGGACCTTGTTTATCTTCTAATGAGTTTTAATAGTCTTTAAGTTAGTTCCCTGTGCTTTTTGGGTTGACAACTATGCCATCTGAAAATAACAATACTAATAATTTAATTTTTTTCTACATCTCCCCCTCTTACATCCTTCTCCTTTTCTCTGTCCTAATGACCTTCCTTAACTGGGCTGTCTCATATTGCTAGAAAGAAAATGCTCTATGTTGGAAAGGAAGTTGTTGAGGTTCAGAGAAAAATTCAAAGTTCCCATAACTCAGTGGCTTTCAGGAGTTGAGGGGAGGCAGAAAACTCACTGTAGCCAGATTCTGAAGAGGGTGAGCTTAGAGGGCGGGAGAGCTGGAGGCAGTAGGCCATCTGTGCAAGGTGCTGAGGGACCAGAGGAAAATGAGGCCCTCAGCTGTTGCTGCTCCCTCTGAACCAGAGAACATCCATCCCTTATGCAGACAAACTCCAGGAACAACCACATGCAGGATTGCCCAGCATCTCACTGCACACACAGAAGACAGACCCCTGGCCCAGCACCATGCAGGCCACTTCTCCAGATGCCCACATCAGTTGCCTTATCTCACGTGTTTCTTGGGGTTGACCCACAAGATTAAGAACAGCTCTCATTTGGAACAAGACATGACACTGAGGCATGATGGGTAGGTGTGAGAGCTCTGGAGCCCATCTAAATGGGCACAAATCCTGGTCCTACCACTTGTTCTGCCTGTGAAACCACTTGGGAAAATTACCTTTCTGTGCCTAATTTTTTTAGCTGTAAAATGGTGTTAATATTTGTGCCTGCCTCACAGGGTTTTAGGGAGGACTGTATTAGTAAATATATGTAAAGTGCTGAGAACAATGCCTGGCTTATATTATGGGCCCAATAAATCTTGGCTAGAACAGTGCCTGGAAGGTGAGCCTCATGAGAACTAGGGTTCTGGCATGCTCTGGTGGTAAATCTTTGGAAAAGATGCTTAAAATTTCCTATTAACCTTTTTTTTTTTTTTTTTTTTTAACATTTATTTATTTATTTTTATTATTTTTGTCTGTATTGGGTCTTCGGTTCGTGCGAGGGCTTTCTCCAGTTGCGGCAAGCGGGGGCCACTCTTCATCGCGGTGCGGGGACCGCTCTTCATCGCGGTGCGCGGGCCTTTCTCTATCGCGGCCCCTCCCGTTACGGGGCACAGGCTCCAGACGCGCAGGCTCAGCAATTGTGGCTCACGGGCCCAGCTGCTCCGTGGCATGTGGGATCTTCCCAGACCAGGGCTCGAACCCGTGTCCCCTGCATTAGCAGGCAGATTCTCAACCACTGCGCCACCAGGGAAGCCCCTCCTATTAACCTTTATGAGCCTCATTTCCCTAATCTGAAAAGCTACCTTCTTCATTGAACTGTTAGGAGAATGACTTAAGAAAATGCATATAAAACAGCTGAAGTGGTGATGAACCAAAGTTGGTTTCCCTCCCATTCAATGTCTTTATTAGATTAGAAGTTCCATGAGGATGGAGACGCACCCTCCGGCTAAACACATCAGGGACTCCAATAGATCCAAAGTGAAAGCGAGGTATTGGACTAAATAAGAAATTGTAGGATTAAATTCCATTTATCTTTCACTCTGCAACAGAATCCACTTTTTGCAAGTACCTGGACTTTGGTCTTTTCGGTGCTCCTTCAGTAAGATAATTTAAGGAGGATTAATTTACAAAGAGACTATTTACAAAGGGATAATGAGATTTGAGGTGATCTCAAGGATAGCACAGTAACACAGGGCTAGGAACACCAGTAGAGCTGTCTCTGTCCCTCTGCCTACAGAATCAAGGGGAAGAACTGGTACCTGGAGCCTGGAAGGAGAGTCCCATAAAAAAGGTCTCTTTACAAGGAGCAGTGGGCTTCAGTCAAGGAACAAAGCCAGCCCAAGGTGACTCACACAAGTGAGGCAGGAAAGCAAATATTCTGGACTCCCGCCCTACATCCCATCGGTCTAACTGGAGTTTCCCAGGGGTGGAACTCAGCCAGAAACCAGAGGGAATGAAAGTAGGGTTGCCAGATTTAACAAATTAAAAGTGCAGGGCACACAGATAAATTCCAGTTTCAGATTAACAACAAATGACTTTTTAATGTATCTCAAATACTTAATAGGACAGACTAAAATTTTACTTTGTTATTTATCTGAAATTCAGATGTTAACTCTGCATCCTATATTTATCTGGCAATCCTAGATCATTGATGAATTCCATATAGGGCAGCCTCCCTGAGCAGAGAATAGGATGGAAAGTGCAAGAGACAGCGGGACAGTGGACTTTGAGAAGGAAATGCAAGATAGACTGACACACCCATTAACTCACCTCTTTTGCCCCAGTCCACCCAGGATTTTCTCTTGTGTAGAACAGTTTGAAACTCTAACATAGGGAATACATGGGAGCACAAAAAACTGCCATATCATCATTGGGTAATGTCAATTAGGACATAGCCCTCTCTGAAACCAGGCTCCAGAACTGTGAGATATAAATGTCTGTTGTTTAAAAGCTACCCAGCTGTGGTATTTTGTTACAACAGCACAAACAGACTAAGATACTACCATTTTCCTTCTCCATTAACTGGTCTTAGGAAACTCCCCAGAAAGCCATAGCAGTGGGTTGAGGGAGAGACAGTGAAGGTGTTGATAGGGCTCTGTTTTTAAGCTGGATCATTTGCACATGAGTGTTTGTAATTAATATTTTTGTTTATAATTGCTGTCTATGTCATGTATCTTGTTTGCATTTAGGAAGGAAGGAAAAGAAGGAGGGAAGGGAAGGAAAGAAGGAGGGAGGGAGGAAAGGAAGGAAGGAAAGGGAAGGAGGGAAGGAAGGAAAAGTAAGGAAAGGGAAGGAAGGAAAGGGAAGGAAAAGGGAAGGAGGGAAGGACCTAAAAAATATACCCAAGAAAATAAAATATTACCAGTTAATTAAGCAGGTGGTTGTTTTCTGTATACTAGTTCATAAGGAAAAACTGAATTACTCTTTGATATCAATTCTTTTTTATATAATTCTTTTTTTAATGAATTTATTTATTTATTTATTTTTGGCTGCATTGTGTCTTCGTTGCTGCGCACGGGCTTTCTCTAGTTGCAGCAAGCAAGGGCTACTCTTCGTCGCGGTGCACAAGCTTTGCATTGCAGTGGCTTCTCTTGTAGTGGAGCAAGGGCTCTAGGCACTCAGGCTTCAGTAGTTGTGGCGCACAGGCTTCAGTAGTTGTGGCACGTGGGCTCAGTAGTTGTGGCTCGCGGGCTTAGTTGCTCCACGGCATGTGGGATCTTCCCAGGCCAGGGCTCAAACCCAGGTCCCCTGCACTGCGCCACCAGGGAAGTCCTCTTTGATATCAGTTCTGAGATCAATGTTTTAGTCACTCACTAAATCTCAATTTCCTGAATTTTAAAACGGAATTCATGAAATTCATAGAACCTGGATTGCAGAATTTGGGGCAAGTTTGGAAACAAAGAATATATAGAAACTAACACATGTTTGGAGCATAAAATAATTGCTAACTCTCTTAGCAATATTAAGAGAGTTCTTACCTAATAATGCGTCATTTTAACATATTATATTCTATTGCTATAACACAATTGTACCACGTGTATCTTTTTCAAATTAATAAGCTCAAAAAGTCTGATGAATTTAATAGGACAAGCTCTCTTGATCTCATGGTTCTTGCAAACAAAAGATAAATTCTAAAATTTCCAGTCCTTAAGGATCATAAAATAGGAATTACAAGACTAAATACTTGTCAGCATTTTAGTTTCAGTTTTAGAAGTTATGTCTCCTTTTTGAATTTATGCTATTTTACGTATCTTCCTCTGTGCATTAGTCATTGTGTCTATAATTGTAGCAATGCTAATATTTCACACAGAAAGAGTCTAAAGAACTTCAGTAGCACTTGAATGTAGTTATACTAATAGGAAAATGGGCACACGGGATGCTCCCATGGGAATGTCTTTGTAATGACACTTATGGAATTTTTTAAAATTTCCACTAGACAGTAGGTAGTTGTGGGTGGGTAAATACCTCAAGAAACAAGAATAGAATCATAGTGCAGGAAGGATGCAAGTAAAATAGTAAAGAACATCTCACCAAATTTCCTGATTTGACCAAAAGGAAACTGGGATGCACATCAGTGAATAGATTTGCCATGTATTTCCTCCATGCCATGGCAATTATCTTTAGTGTGTCCCAGAAAAAAGAAATGTACTTCTAGAAATGAATGACACCAATAGAAAGAGCATTCATCTTTAAAGTGAAGGGTAGACCATTCCTGCTGACATGCTTGGTTTTCCTGCTCTTGGTTTAATCACTGGGTTCAGACTTGTCTGGAAGATCTGGGACAATAAATGCTATCATAGGTGCCTACAGGTTACACCAACTGATCCTGCCAAGATAAGAGGCTGTGCCCAAGATGTGTGGCCAAGGCAAGCTTTAAAAGTATCCAAGTGAAAAAATGAAACAGAAAATTACATGGCAGCACGTGTGCCCAGAGGGAGTGTATGCCGTGAAGGATCTAGAACCCAATAGTTGGGGTTTTCTGGAAGGGGGTGGTAAATTGGAAAGAAGACTGGAGTCTAGAGGATCTGGATTTTTAGACTCATTTCAACGTTTCACTGGATTTGTGAGATTCACTAAGACACTTGGCTTCCCTGAGAGTCAAATAGGGATAATAATGATTAGAATAGGCTTGGCACATGGTAAGCACTTAAAAGCGTTATTTATAGTAATTCATTCCATTATTATAATCTTCCAAGATTACTGTGTTAAATAAAAATGCATATATGAAAAATTGCAAAGCATTATCTAAACATAAAGAACTATGTAACTTACTGTGGATGACAACACTGGTATTCTATCTAGCTATTGTTACTTGAACCTTTAAAATTCAGGCCACTGAAGTGTATTTCAGGGTATAACACTAGTGAAAAAAATTTTTAATACACCAAAATACTTTCCTTCACAATGACTGCAACTAAGAGAAAAACTACCTATACGTATGGATAAGGACTGAACAAAGACATGGAAAAATGAAAATAACTGGATTTGCTAATGGTAGTGGAAATTTGGGTTCTATTTTTTATTTTTATGTATTTTAATCTGTTCTAGTTTTTTTTTTTTTTTTTGATTGACTTCGTGCCCTTGGCAGTTAAAGCGTAGAGTCCTAACCACTGGACTGCAAGGAATTCCTTTTAATCTGTTCTTTAAATTAAAATATCTTTAACTCAAAAATGATAAAATACAGAAAGTTAAGCTAAAAACTGAGATATACTCGGGAACACCAGTGTACTGTATAATACTAATAATGGTAGTATCTCTCTCTCTCTCTTTTTGGCCACAAGGCGCAGCATGTGGGATCTCAGTTCCCTGACCAGGGATCCAATCCACTCCCCGTGCAGTGGAAGCGCGGAGTCTTAAGCACTCCACTGCCAGGAAAGTCCCCACTAGTAGTCCATTTTATTGAGTACTTCCCCTGGGTTAGGCACAGGGCTGTGTGCTCTATATGCGTAATCTGTCTCAACTTCCCATCAGTACTGTAAGCCACAGGATACACAGGAGAAAACTGAAGCTCACAGATTAGTAGCTTGCCAAGGTCTCCCAGCTGGCAAGTGTCAAGTACAGAAGTGCTGTGTGTGTAACAGTCAGAGTAAATATTGATTCATTTAATCTGGGGAACGTGGATAAGTCAGCATTCTACCAGCTTTTTGGTGGTAGTGGAAACACTAAAGAAAAAGTTAAAGAATAAGTTGCCAATCTATGAGTATTTTTCTTATACCTCTTTCACTCCTGCATCTAGTGTGAATTGCATCAACTTCCCATTCCTTTGTGCTTGCCCATATGCCTCCCTCTGTGTGCATATAGAGTGTGCAAGGAACATTCAAACAGCAAAGTACAGATGAGGAGTAAGGCCCAGGGTGACGTGAAGTTCGAGGAGTTTGGGGGGAGAAAAGAACTGAAATGGCCACGGAGGCATCCTGGAGTTACATCAGCTACTGAAAAGAAGGAAATCACAAGTAAAGCAATGGTTCTAAATCTAGCCGTGGGCCCTCCAGGCAGTATTTCACAATGGCACCGCTAAATTTCCAAGAAAGGAGGGGGCTTCTGAGCACCTGTTTCTCTTGGAGTGCTGAAAGTGGCCTTCTTAAAAAGCTCAGACAAGCTGGAGAACCTCACCTACACCCCATCCTTGACATTACTAAACTGGATGTGAAATTGGTTCCAAATTCCTTTCTTGCTCTGTGCATCTAATTTTTTAAAATTAATATTACTGATATTATAGGGGAAACCTAAAATAACAAAGCAGTGGAGAACTTTTTTTAAATTGGGGGATCAAAAATAAAAGCTTTATCATTGCTGTTTTTCAAAGGACTTGAGGCTGTTTAACTGAAGGTGATAGCAGTAAATGTTGCTAACTATTCAGTATTGTCAGCTACGACTGAAGCAGATGATTAGAAACAGGTAAATTATCATAACTTTCTTCGGCAAGTTGTTTTTGAGCACAAATTCTGCACCAAAGTCTGGGTCAAGCATCAGGGCTATAGATAATACTTAGACATGATCCCTGCGTAGTCTAGAGAGTAAACACTGTATTATGATAAATGCTTCATTATAATATGATAAATGCTCTAGTGGATGGATGCACAGAACAGTGGTACAGAGAGAACTAATGCTTGTCAGGGGTTGGAGGATAGCAGGGGCTTATAAAATAAAAGAAGGCACATTCCCTTCAAAAAGTGGGACAGTCATCTTGAAAACTATGAAGGGATCCGTTTTTGAGAGGCACTGTAGGATCATTATTAGGGACATGGGTTTTGAAATCTGGACAAAGGCTGGCTCTGTCACTTACTGACTAATGGACTTCAAAGCAGCCAAAGTCCTTCCACTCCCCTTCACAATGTGACTTTGCAGCTGCTCCAGTCAAGAGAGAGTCTGTTTCTTTACTCCTTGCATTTGGCTCTGCCAGGTCATTTGCTTTGTGAAACAAGCAGAAGCTTGAGCATTGGGGCTATCCTCTCTTTGGGTTCCTGGGACCACCATGTGCATGGCCCAATAGCCTATTGTTGGATCAGAGACCGTGAGACGCGGTGGCGCCCTCGAACCTGTGTGTGAGCCCAGCAAGACTAGCGGTAGAACCGCGCAGCTAAACCCACCCCAGTTGCTTGCCCACAGACTTCTGAGATAAATAAATGATAGCTGTTTGTTATAGAATAAGTTTATTATAGAATAAAAACTAACTGGTACACTCAGTGGCTCTGGATAATTTATTTCACCTTTGAAACTTGGGTCTCCTCGTCTATAATATGGAAATCCTAATAATAATTATCACCTAGGTTGCTGAGTATTAAATATGATAATGCATATAAAGCACTTATATAAATAGTAACTAGATAGTGACTAGTGGTATGATTATATGCTTATACCTAGAATTTAGTTTTTCCAGAGGTCCAGAGTGGCCCTATGGGTGCTGCATACTCTGTAACTACTAAAGCCATAAAATTTGGGACACATTTTAAAAATAAACAATGGTGATTTTTTGTTTGTCTGATTTTTTGGTTTATTTGGGTGTTTCTTACATCAGTTAATAGATTCTTAAATGCTATTTGGTGAAGGGCTGTGGTTTTGTGGGGGGGTTTTCCCCTTAAATTCAACTATCTCTTCTTATTTTTAACCATTGCCTCTGCACAACAAAGTCTGAGCAGCTGAATTTTCTGTTTTCTGTGACTTCCGTGGTACATAACATCTTCCTGATTCATCTCCCACAGGGGAAGCATGGGGAATATAATAACTGAACTACATCACAGGAAGGATATGTGGGTTTGCTAATGGCCTCCTGAAAAAATTAAGTGCAAAGTGGTTCGATTCTTTCCACTTCTCTGTCTTAAACATCAAGTTCAACAGAATTAATTTCCTTAAAATTAAAATTCTGTCCTAATGGAGCACAATTAGGAAAATATGTGAACGTTTACTTTTCAATTATGTGTATTTAATTTTTTTTAAGTAACTTCAAATAACATCCAATAGCCATGAGCGTTCATATTCCAATGGAAGTCAGAAATTGACATCAATTTAAAGTAGCTGTAATTATACTGTACAATACTTACATTTTGAAATTTTTCCTTTTTTTGAATTAGTTATAAGCTAATACTTCACACCTTTGAACTGAGCTCCACCTGACTCAGTGCCCCCCTCAACTGCAGTAATCCTGAAATGCAAAACCGTGTTCAAGGTAACAGGTTCCCCCTTTATGACAGAACTATCAAAAGAATCTTCAGTAATGCCTTTCCAAATGGCTGTTTCCTGATAGACAACAGCATTATCGTATCTTCAGTCTGAGTTCCATCTGAACCTAAAAGATGAATGTTTTTAAGAACATGCATTAGGGCTCCAAAACCCAAATTGAGGGAGCTTTTCAATAAGAGCAGTGTTTGTGGCATCAGTTCCTCCAATTTGTTTGAACTAATTTATACTATAGGCCCTAATTATAGATGCCTATAAATGAAAGATAAGGTGCTTAAGTCACAAGAATATATCTGAATTTCCCACTTGTATTTTGAATCCTGGCAGGGTGCTCAATTTGAAGGCAGTATAACATACAACAGCATGACTCTGTAACCAGAATGCCTTCACTTAATAGCTTTGTGCTCTTGGGCAAGATGTGTCACCTCTCTGAGCCACAGGGCCCTCATCTGCAAAGTGTAAATAATATTATTACTCTCACACGTAGGCGAGATAATGCACATAAAAGCACTTAAAACAGTGGTGGCCCATAAAAGCACTCAGTACATGCTTGTTGCTCTTGGATGGTTCAACATCCTTGCTGAATGTTTCCTGTGATTTAAATGCCATAGCTTAGGTCACTGTTTATGGATAGGCCACAATAGTCAGTGCAGTCAGACCCTCATCTAAGACAGAGGTTGACAATACTGAGTGATCTCATGTCAGGTTGTCTGGGACCAAACACTATTATGTGATGCTTTATATAGTCTGGGACTGTGTGATGTGGAATCAAGGGGAAGTAAGTCCAAGGAAGAAAGGAGGAGGTGAGGTGAGATGCAGCCTGGATTTGAATACAATTGCCAGGGACATGTGTTAACTCAGGTGCCTCAACACATCTGCAAATGCAAAATGGCAAGGGTCTTCTGTCTGTATCAATGTGTAGAACTGCTTCCTTTGCAGGGGTCAACCCCACATCTGATTAGCAGGAAGTGGAAGTGACTTACAATGGAAGAAACATTGAAAATGTGAAAATTAGAGTGTGATGGTGAAATGCAAATAAAGCCACAGTGATCAAATTTTAAAATAATGCAGTATCCACGTTAGGGAAAACAACTGGAACCCTTAATTCATGCTTACGCATTTGCATCTAAAGTCATAGACAAGAATATTCAAAGCAGCACTATTTTCATGATAGGCAAAAAATGAAAACAACCTAACCATCAACAGATGATGGATTAAATCAATTATGGCAGATTCATACAATCGAATTCTATACAACAATGAAAGAGAATACATTCAACAGCATTGGTCTTCATCCATTTAAACTGATTTTTACATATTTTACATTTAATCTAGTTAAAAAAAATCAAACTGTGTTTCCTGAAATAAGAAAGAGAAAATATGCTACAGTGCAATGTTTTATGCAATTTAGAACACTCATACACAAATTAACTGCACATATTTTTCTAGTATGCGTACGAATATAAGATATATACTTTAAAAACATATAGTGGGTGTCACTGAAGGAAGGGAATTTTGAGTGAGAATTGGGTTATATTGGGACAGTGACTAAATCAAATTCAATGAAAAAGGAGAATTGCAAAACTTGATGGTGAAAATTCCAGGTCCCTTCACTACCCCCAAAGTTAATAATAATAAAATAAAGAGCCACAGAAAATATAAGCAGAGAAGTATACTCATCTTAACATGCCTAGAATGACCTTCTTCTTTTTTTTTTTTAGACATCTTTATTGGAGTATAATTGCTTTACAATGGTGTGTTAGTTTCTGTTGTATAACAAAGTGAATCAGGTATATGTATACATATATCCGCATATCCGATCCCTCTTGCATCTCCCTCCCACCCTCCCTATCCCACCCCTCTAGGTGGTCACAAAGCACCGAGCTGATCTCCCTGTGCTATGCAGCTGCTTCCCACTAGCTATCTATTTTACATTTGGTAGTGTATATATGTGCATGCCACTCTCTCACTTTGTCCCAACTTACCCTTCCCCCTCCCCGTGTCCTCAAGTCCATTCTCTACGTCTGCGACTTTATTCCTGTCCTGCCCCTAGGTTCTTCAGAACCACTATTTTTTCTTTCTTTTTTTAGATTCCATATATATGTGTTAGCATACAGTATTTGTTTTTCTCTTTCTGATTTACTTCACTCTGTATGACAGACTCTTAAGTCCATCCACCTCACTGCAAATAACTCAATTTCATTTCTTTTTATGGCTGAGTAATATTCCATTATATATATGTGCCACATCTTCTTTATCCATTCATCTGTCAGTGGACACTTAGGTTGCTTCCATGTCCTGGCTATTGTAGATAGAGCTGCATTGAACATTGTGGTACATGACTCTTTGAATTATGGTTTTCTCAAGGTATATGCTCAGTAGTGGGATTGCTGGGTCATATGGTAGTTCCATTTTTAGTTTTTTAAGAAACCTCCATACTGTTCTCCATAGTGGCTATATCAATTTACATTCCTACCAACAGTGCAAGAGGATTCCGTTTTCTCCACACCCTCTCCAGCATTTATTGTTTGTAGATTTTTTGATGATAGCCATTCTGACTTCTGTGAGGTGATACCTCTTGGTAGTTTTGATTTGCATTTCTCCAGTGATTCGTGATGTTGAGCATTCTTTCATGTGTTTGTTGGCAATCTGTATATCTTCTTTGGAGAAACGTCTATTTAGGTCTTCTGCCCATTTTTGGATTGGGTTGTTTGTTTTTTTGATATTGAGCTGCATGAGCTGCTTGTAAATTTTGGAGATTAATCCTTTGTCATTAGCTTCATTTGCAAATATTTTCTCCCATTCTGAGGGTTGTCTTTTTGTCTCGTTTATGGTTTCCTTTGCTGTACAAAAGCTTTTAAGTTTCATTAGGTCCCATTTGTTTATTTTTGTTTTTATTTCCATTTCTCTAGGAGGTGGGTCAAAAAGGATCTTGCTGTGATTTATGTCATAGCATGTTCTGCCTATGTTTTCCTCTAAGAGTTTTATAGTGTCTGACCTTACATTTAGGTCTTTAATCCATTTTGAGTGTATTTTTCTGTATGGTGTTAGGGAATCTTCTAATTTCATTCTTTTACATGTAGCTGTCCAGTTTTCCCAGCACCACTTATTGAAGAGGCTGTCTTTTCTCCATCATATATTCTTGACTGCTTTATCAAAAATAAGGTGACCATATGTGTGTGGGTTTATCTCTGGGCTTTCTATCCTATTCCATTGATCTGTATTTCTGTTTTTGTGCCAGTACGATACTGTCTTGATTACTGTAGCTTTGTAGTATGGTCTGGAGTCTGGGAGCCTGATTCCTCCAGCTCTGTTTTCCTTTCTCAAGATTGCTTTGGCTATTTGGGGTCTTTTGTGTTTCCATACAAACTGTGAAATTTTTTGTTCTAGTTCTGTGAAGAACGCCATTGGTAGTTTGATAGGGATTGCATTGAATCTGTAGATTGCTTTGGGTAGTATAGTCATTTTCACAATATTGATTCTTACAATCCAAAAGCATGGTATATCTCTCCATCTGTTTGTATCATCTTTAACTTCTTTCATCCGTGTCTTACAGTTTTCTGCATACAGGTCTTTTGTCACCTTAGGTAGGTTTATTCCTAGGTATTTTATTCTTTTTGTTGCAGTGGTAAATGGGAGTGTTTCCTTAATTTCTCTTTCAGATTTTTCATCATTAGTGTTTAGGAATGCAAGAGATATTCTGTGCATTAGTTTTGTATCCTGCTACTTTACCAAATTCATTGATTAGCTCTAGAAGTTTTCTGGTAGAGTCTTTAGGATTCTCTATGTATAGTATCATGTCATCTGCAAACAGTGACAGTTTTACTTCTTCTCTTCTGATTTGGATTCCTTTTATTTCTTTTTCTTCTCTGATTGCTGTGGCTAAAACTTCCAAAACTATGTTGAATGATAGTGGTGAGAGTGGACAACCTTGTCTTGTTCCTGATCTTAGTGGAAATGGTTTCAGTTTTTCACCATTGAGAACGATGTTGACTGTGGGTTTGTCATATATTGCCTTTATTATGTTGAGGTAAGTTCCCTCTATGCCTACTTTCTGGAGGGTTTTTATCATGAATGGGTGTTGAATTTTGTCGAAAGCTTTTTATGCATCTATTGAGATGATCATATGATTTTTCTCCTTCAATTTGTTAATATGGTGTATCACATTGATGGATTTGCGTATATTGAAGAATCCTTGCATTTCTGGGATAAACCCCACTTGATCATGGTGTATGATCCTTTTAATGTGCTGTTGGATTCTGTTTGCTAGTATTTTGTTGAGGATTTTTGCATCTATGTTCATCAGTGCTATTGGCCTGTAGTTTTCTTTCTTTGTGACGTCTTTGCCTGGTTTCGGTATCAGGGTGATGGTGGCCTCGTAGAATGAATTTGGGACTGTTCCTCCCTCTGCTATATTTTGGTAGAGTTTGAGAAGGATAGGTGTTAGCTCTTCTCTAAATGTTTGATAGAATTTACCTGTGAAGCCATCTGGTTCTGGGCTTTTGTTTGTTGGAAGATTTTTATGATGCTGCCCTGGGCACCGTTTGGACTGGATCCCTAGCAGAGAATATGTATCACTTCTGTATGAGAATCGCACTCGCCGAGACGCTCCAGCACAGGGTTACAGGCATGACGTGCCTCGTGGCCGGAGCCACCTCTGCTCCAGCTCTCTGACCAGCGGGAGGGTGTGGCGACGGCCTTCATCCCGACCCGTGACCTTTGCTTGCTTTCCAGGTCTTGAAAATCTCGGTCACTTCCGTTCAGTTTCTCAATTTCAATTTCAATGCTTGTGATTGGTCTGTTTATATTTTCTGTTTCTTCCTGGTTCAGTCTCAGATGGTTGTGCTTTTCTAAGAATTTGTCCATTTCTTCCAGGTTGTCCATTTCATTGGCATAGAGTTGCTTGTAGTAATCTCTCATGATCCTTTGTATTTCTGCAGTGTCAGTTGTTACTTCTCCTTTTTCATTTCTAATTCTATTGATTTGAGTCTCCTCCTTTTTTTCTTGATGAGTCTGGCTAATGGTTTATCAATTTTGTTTATCTTCTCAAAGAACCAGCTTTTAGTGTTGTTGATCTTTGCTGTTGTTTCCTTCTTTTCTTTTTCATTTATTTCTGATCTGATCTTTATGATTTCTTTACTTCTGCTAACTTTGGGTTTTTTTTGTTCTTCTTTCTCTAATTGTTTTAGGTGTAAGGTTAGGTTGTTTATTTGAGATGTTTCTTGTTTCTTGAGGTAGGATTGTATTGCTAAAAAATTCCCTCTTAAAACTGCTTTTGCTGCATCCCATAGGTTTTGGGTCGTCATGTTTTCATTGTCATTTGTTTCTAGGTATTTTTTGATTTCCTCTTTGATTTCTTCAGTGATCTCTTGGTTATTTAGTAGCGTATTGTTTAGGCTCCATGTGTTTGTATTTTTTACATTTTTTTTCCTGTTACTGATATCTAGTCTCATAGTGATGTGGTTGGGAAAGATACATCATACGAATTCAGTTTTCTTAAACTTACCAAGGCTTTATTTGTGACCCAAGATATGATCTATCCTGGAGAATGTTCCATGAGCACTTGAGAAGAAAGTGTATTCTGTTGTTTGGGGATGGAATGTCCTATAAATATCAATTAAGTCCATCTTGTTTAATGTATCATTTAAAGCCTGTGTTTCCTTATTTATTTTCATTTTGGATGATCTGTCCATTGGTGAAAGGTGGGGTATTAAAGGCCCCTACTATGATTGTGTTACTGTCGATTTCCCCTTTATGGCTGCTAGCATTTGCCTTATGTATTGGGGTGCTCCTATGTTGGGTGCATAAATATTTACAATTGTTATATCTTCTTCTTGGATTGATCACTTGATCATTATGTAGTGTCCTTCTT
Organism: Balaenoptera acutorostrata; assembly: GCF_949987535.1. Classification (NCBI taxonomy): domain Eukaryota; kingdom Metazoa; phylum Chordata; class Mammalia; order Artiodactyla; family Balaenopteridae; genus Balaenoptera; species Balaenoptera acutorostrata. The sequence continues at coordinate 50,046,212 of NC_080073.1, read as the reverse complement.
TGTCTCTTGTAAAAGTCTTTATTTTAAAGTCTATTTTGTCTGATATGAGAATTGCTACTCCAACTTTCTTTTGATTTCCATTTGCATGGAATATCTTTTTCCATTCCCTCACTTTCAGTCTGTATGTGTCCCTAGGTCTGAAGTGGGTCTCTTGTAGACAGCATATATACGGGTCTTGTTTTTGTATCCATTCAGCCAGTCTATGTCTTTTGGTTGCAGTATTTAATCCGTTTACATTTAAGGTAGTTATCGATATGTATGTTCCTATTACCAGTTTCTTAATTGTTTTGGATTTGTTATTGTAGATCTTTTCCTTCTCCTGTGTTTACTGCCTAGAGAATTTCCTTTAGCATTTGTTGTAAAGCTGGTTTTGTGGTGCTGAATTCTCTTAGCTTTTGCTTGTCTGTAAAGGTTTTGAATTCTCTGTCAAATCTGAATGATATCCTTGCTGGGTAGAGTAACCTTGGTTGTAGGTTTTTCCCTTTCATCCCTTTAAATATGTCCTGCCACCCCCTTCTGGCTTGTAGAGTTTCTGCTGAGAGATCAGCTGTTACCCTTATGGGGATTCCCTTGTATGTTATTTGTTGTTTTTCCCTTGCTGCTTTCAATAATTTTTCTTTGTATTTAATTTTGATAGTTTGATTAATATGTGTCTTGGCGTGTTTCTCCTTGGATTTATCCTGTATGGGACTCTCTGTGCTTCCTAGACTTGATTGACTACTTCCTTTCCCATATTAGGGAAGTTTTCAACTATAATCTCTTCAAATATTTTCTCAGTCCCTTTCTTTTTCTCTTCTTCTTCTGGGACCCCTATAATTCGAATGTTGGTGTGTTTAATGTTGTCCCAGAGGTCCCTAAGACTTTCCTCAATTCTTTTCATTCCTTTTTCTTTATTCTGCTCTGCAGTAGTTATTTCCACTATTTTATCTTCCAGATCACTTATCTGTTCTTCTGCCTCAGTTACTCTGCTATTGATTCCTTCTAGAGAATTTTTAATTTCATTTATTGTGTTGTTCATGGTTGTTTGTTTGCTCTTTAGTTCTTCTAGGTCCTTGTTAAACATTTCTTTTATTTTCTCCATTCTATTTCCAAGATTTTAGATCATCTTTACTATCATTACTCTGAATTCTTTTTCAAGTGGACTGCCTATTTTCTCTTCATTTGTTAGGTCTGGTGGGTTTTTACCTTGCTCCTTCATCTGCTGTGTGTTTCTCTGTCTTCTCATATTGCTTACCTTACTGTGTTTGGGGTCTCCTTTTCATAGGCTGCAGGTTCGTAATTCCTGGGTTTTTTTTGATGTCTGCCTCCAGTGGGTAAGGTTGGTTCAGTGGGTTGTGTAGGCTTCCTGGTGGAGGGTACTAGTGCCTATGTTCTGGAGGATGAGGCTGGATCTTGTGTTTCTGGTGGGCAGGACCGCATCCGGTGGTGTGTTTTGGGGGGTCTGTGACCTTATTATGATTTTAGGCAGCTTCTCTGCTAATGGGTGAGGTTGTGCTCCTGTCTTGCTAATTGTTTGGCATAGGGTGTCCAGCACTGTAGCTTGCTGGATGTTGAGTGGAGCTGGGTCATAGCGTTGAGATGGAGATCTCTTGGAGAGCTTTCACCGTTTGATATTACGTGGGGCTGGGAGGTCTCTAGTGGACCAATGTCCTGAACTCGGCTCTCCCACCTCAAGAGGCACAGGCCTGACACCTGGCTGGAGCACCAAGACCCTGTCAGCCACATGGCTTTGGAGTATTTAGGTAGAATAGCAAGAAGTCTTCATCCTGGTGTATCAGGCACTGGGTGCTCACCTCATCTCTAGAATGACCTTCTTCTGCTCCTTTTGGAAAACTGCAACTTTACCTTCCAATATTAATTTTTCTTTCCTTTGGTGAATCTTCCCCCTTGCTTCTCAGTGGAATTAGCTCTTGCTTCCCCTGGTTCCTGTGGCCTGCTCTTCATACACAGGATTACTCTTTGTCCCAGTTCTGCCTTCTTTTTTAAGCTGGATTTTTCTTTCGGTCAGGGAATATGCTGGAACTAATAAAGTGCCTGGTACATAGCAGGTCTCAACAACTGTCGATAAATAAATCAGTGAATCAATTAAGGACTTCGTTTATTTAGACATCTCTACCTTATTTTTTAATGATCTCAAATATCTTAAGCTGAATAATAACTCCTTACCCCCATGACCACATAAGAGGTAGAAGCAAGAAGACATGGTGACTTACTAGATAAGGGGGTTAAAGAAAAGCAAGTGATAAAATAGGGCAGATCTTATTTAAAATCTGGGTGTTTATCTCATTGTATACATTAGCAGGTCTAACTGCATTCTAAGGAACTCAGTGATTCCACACAGTACAGTTACTAGCCAGCCTGGGCTTCCTCAATGTCCTCAGCCATTACTTGGTAGACTTAGGTGTTTTAGCAGCTTGCATTTAGAGGAGGAAACAGGGGAGTAAGATGCAAACAACAACTACCTCCAAAGGTTTGTTGAATAACAGCTCCATTGATACCGTCTCTCACTGTACCCTGCACCAAATAAGTTATCATTATTAACTGAGGAGGCAAAATTCCCATTTTTCTGGCCAACTCTGCAAGAATAAAGACAGATGAGGGACTTCCCTGGTGGCGCAGTGGTTAAGAATCCACCTGCCAATGCAGGAGACACGGGTTCGAGCCCTGGTCCGGGAAGATCCCACATGCCGTGGAGCGACTAAGCCCGAGTGCCACAACTACTGAGCCTGTGCTCTAGAGCCGGGGAGCCACAACTACTGAAGCCCGCGTGCTTTAACTACTGAAGCCTGCATGCCTAGAGCCCATGCTCCACAGCAAGAGAAGCCCCTGCTCACCACAACTAGAGAAAGCCCGCGCACAGCAACCAAGACCCAACGCAGCCAAAAACAAATAAATAAATAATTTTAAAAAAGAAAAAAAGACAGATGAAACATAGGTATGTTTCCTAAGTCCAGGCTCTATGGGTAAGTTTGCCTTGGCTATGGAGGGAAGAAAATGGTGTTTAAGTCTTAAGGCCTGAGTCATCTTTTCCAGGCCAATTGTCAAGTGCCTGATGGATGGCTCAGGGCTGCCAAGTGAGTTATCAGAGGAACACAGAGGGTTACAGAAGGCAGAAGGACAAAGCAGTAATATAACCCCTCCCTGGAAAACATTGTAAAGTGAATTTTTGAGATTCATTTGTCCCCAGCATGAGTCTACAAGCTTTTAGAACATTGTTCAAAATAAATGCAAAGCTTTATGGATAAACAGCAGGAGCTATTAGGTGTTTATGCTGGCGTTCCTGTTCTGTGTTTTGAACATCAGTCTTACTGCTTACTTCTAGGGGTGTCATTTAAGATACATCATGATTAATAAATGCTCAACATCACTAATCATTAGAGAAATGCAAATCAAAACCACAATGAGGTATCACCTCACACCGGTCAGAATGGCCATCATCAAAAAATGTAGAAACAATAAATGCTGGAGAGGGTGTGGAGAAAAGGGAACCCTCGTGCACTGTTGGTGGGAATGTAAATTGATACAGCCACTGTGGAGAACAGTATGGCCGGTATGAACAGTATCCTTAAAAAACTAAAAATAGAACTACCATATGACCCAGCAATCCCACAACTGGGCGTATACCCTGAGAAAACCATAACTCAAAGAGACACATGCACCCCAATGATCATTGCAGCACTCTTTGCAATAGCCAGGATGTGGATGCAACCTACGTGTCCATCAACAGATGAATGGATAAAGAAGATGTGGCACATATATACAATGGAGTATTACTCAGCCATAAAAAGGAACAAAATTGAGTTATTTGTAATGAGGTGGATGGACCTAGAGTCTGTCAAACAGAATGAAGTAAATCAGAAAGAGAAAAACAAATACCGTATGCTAACGCACATATATGGAATCTAAAAAAAAAGGTACAGATGAACCTAGCGGCAGGGCAGGAATAAGGACGCAGACTTAGAGAACGGACTTGAGGACACGGGGGAGAAGGGGAAGCTGGGATGAAGTGAGAGAGTGGCACCGACATATATACACTACCAAATATAAAATAGATAACTAGTGGGAAGCAGCTGCATGGCACAGGGAGATAAGCTCGATGCTTTGTGACCACGTAGAGGGGTGGGATAGGAAGGGTGGGAGGGAGGCTCAAGAGGGAGGAGATATGGTTATATATGTATACATATAGCTGATTCACTATGTTATACAGCAGAAACTAACATGCATCGTAAAGCAATTATACTCTAATAAACATGTAAAAAATATATATATACCAATATATGCATGTGCTTCTAGAAGGAGGCTTACCAAAATGCTAATAGTTATTACCAATAGTGGTGGAAGGTTCTTACTTTCTTCACTATTCTTTTTGAATACTGCTTGAATAATGATAAAGCTATTGTTTTGGAAATGAACAGAAAACCTAACTCAAAACTAATATATTTGACCAAAATCATATGACTAATAATAATATCAAAACCAGGCATTTAATCCTCTAATACTTATAGAAATCCATTGAAATAGGGATTATTATACCATTTTGGACTCAAGGAAGCCAAGGCTGAGAGAGATCAAACCAATTGTCTAAGATCTCATTGCTTGTGAGTAGAGGAGATAGGATGTTTGGAGTTCAAGTTCATGGCCTTTCCACTAAATGTAGAATAAAGATTAAAGTTGCTCTCTTCTCACCGAGATAATAACCAACTAGAAGCAGCCCACGCATGCTGTCTTTAGAGAAAAAGGCAGATCTTAACCAGAAAGCAGCTACGTGAGGCGTGGACCTTGTGCCCTTTTCTAGGCACCTCCAGTGGGAGACGATTCCAATGCAGCCAAACAGTGCTGTCCAAATATTATCTACTATTCATGTTGCTGTTATTCTTGTTGATTGGTACTTAGAAAAAACAAGGTGAGGATGCTTCAGCTGGATCTCATTCACCTTGACAGTATGTCTCCAAATTTAATGATTCACTTTGTCGCTGAGGAGAGACCAGACCAGAGTTGCCGTGAGGACTGCAGACGGGCATTAACAGTTGCTCACAGTAGGGGTTGTTGTTGTTGTTATTGTTTTGTTAGCTGTAAGACTTTGGACGAAGCCCTTGATTCTCTGGGCTTGAAGGCAGGTGCATCAAACAAGGTAGCCAGAGGGTGAGGATTAATGCTGGGATTCCTGGCCCTCCTTTACAGGCTGAATGTCTAGTTTGTCTTGACTTCTTGGCTATTCCTTTCAAAGTGTAGATGTGGTTATTATTTACTCTTAAGATAAAAGAATGGAGTGGGCAATGCTTCATTCTTTGAGGACTCTCCCCGTGCCTTTCATTATGCCTCTGGCTCTCAAATTGCATCATTCCTTCCCTTTAAGGCCTGTGGCCTCTTCACCAGATCTGGGTTCTGCCAATGTTTGGGGTTCAGCAGAGCAGAGCCAAAACTTGGCCTAGAAGCAGGATAGATCTAAGTTCAAATCCCATGCTCACTGTGGAACCTAGGATAATTATCTTTATCTTGCTAAGGTTTTGTAGGGATTAAATGAAATAACATATAGAAAATGTCTATAACGTAGTAGAAGCCCAATATATGTGAGCCATTGTTATTATCAACAATCTAATTGCCAAACCCTATGCCCTTTTCATATGTCTCATTACCCATGATGACTCGGATGCATCAGACATGGAGAACCATTCCTTTATTGAGACCCTCTCTCCTTTACCCTTGTCAGTTCTCCACCCCCTGGACATTCTAATGATCCTCCCTTTTCCCTTTTCCTTGTTGTTCTTTTTTGTACCCTTCATAGTTATGGCTGTTTTAGTTAAGTAGTCTTGATAGTATGTTTTTATTAAATGGCTCTAGAAGAAGCCAAAGTCCATAGAATGAAAGTCCAGTCTTTTTATCCAAACTTGGAGCAAAGCAATGGGAGAAGGCTGAAAGCATCATATACTCTTCTGCTCACCAGTGTTACTGCAAAAGGCAGTTGCATGTAGTCAGGAGGAGGGCTTTGGTCTCTTTACAAATGAATGAATGAGTAAATAAACCAGGAGAGGGAGCATCAAGTTCAAGTTTGTGAAGATACATTTCTACACACCTCACACTTCTGCTGGCTTGATATTTAACCAGTAACCAGAGTGAAATGGACCATGAAGGGAAGCTACAAAAATCACAGGGTCCTGCCCCAGTCCCAAGACTTAGGATAATTATTTGCAACTTGAATTTCCCAGCCTTCGATAGAAATGAGGTCATCATGACACCCATGGCTGAAATGTCACCACAGCTTCTAATGCAGGACCTCCAGTCTTCTGTGAGGTCTCACGCCAGCATCACTGGGAGTCCTGAAGGGACATCTCACACAGAGCCATGAAAAAGTGCACTTCTGCTCAGGGATGTCAGCACTTTATCAGGTGACCTCTGGGAATCACCATCCACTAACTCCAGTACATGGAGACCATCAGTCCTCTCCACTGTCCTCTGGGCATCACTGCCAATATATCAATGTCCCCTTAATACCAGGTCAGGGCCGGCTTTCATGACAATGTGGGAGGACTCTCATCACTCCAGGACTTGGAATCAGGCATGGTCGCCTAGGTCCCAAGGTGGCAATGCCTGTGACCCAAGCCTGAAGGCATCCTACACAAATATAGTGCCATCCCCTTCTGCCAGCAGCCCTCTCCCCACAGACTGAGACAAAGCAGTGTTCTGTCCACCTGCACTCCCATTCCCAGAGACAAGCTGTGGACCTAACATCCTTTGTGCGACCCCTTACCTCCCCAAACCAGTGAACTCCCCGTTCACAGACAGCGTGACTCTCAGTTTAAGGTCCTCTCTTAAGCCAATAAAGACAAAATCCTCAATATCTAGGAGTTTGTTTGATTTTAAATCATACTGTTTTCTAGAAGCATCCAGAGTCTTTCTCCATTCACAGTATGCAGGGCACATGGAGTAACTAATGCCTAGGGCATGTCAGAACTCGGAGGCTACAAAAGCAGTCTCCTTTCATCATCAGCTAGAGGCAGAGGAAACAAGATGAGCACGGCATGGTCCTGCCCTAGTGGAGCTCAGAGCCCATAGGAGGACAGGCCACTTTGTCATTTATTACTCAGGGAAGGATGGCATGAGAACACGGCATTGGTTTGGAAACCTAAATCAGACTAAAGGAGTCAAGGAAGGAGACTTCAAGAGTACTAAATGTTTGGAGATGTGTTTTGAAGAACAAAAGAAGTTAGCTAAATAACAAAACATGAGATGGAAAGGGATTTATGTGAAAGCAACACACGAGGAAAGACTTGATTAGTTTTGGCAGCTACAGGTAATTCCACAATTTCCTAGGAAAGGTAGCTATTATTTATCAGACCAAGGATTTCTGTTACTAGGATGGGGGTGCAGTGAGGAGGAAGGATGTACTAGCTCCTTTAACATTTCCCTCAAGGGCACCATGTTTAAACTTACGTTATTGGAGAATGACTAGCGTTAATCAAAGCTAAGCATTTACTAAAATGAAAGATGACATCTTACAGCTGCTCTTCAATTCGTAAAAAAAAAAACCAAAGATGAAATATGTCTTGTTATAAGCCACAATGTGCTTGCCCACCAAGATTGTAATTTTCCATGGACGCTGGGGGCTTTACTTTCTCAGGAAACCCCTCTCTGGTCCCGCACTAGTTCAGACCCTGCATCTGTACACACTCATTAGAGTCCTGTACTCTTCCTTCTCACAGTTCATGAAAAATGTGTGTGTGTGTGTGTGCACATGTGTGTGAACGTGTGTGTGATTTAATTAATCTGTATCTTTCACCAGTTTCAAAGTTCCAGGAGAACAGTCTTTTTCTTTTTTTAACTTTTTATTTTATATTGGAGTATAGCCGATGAACAATGTTATAGTTTCAGGTGCACAGCAAAGCACCTCAGCTGTACATATACATGTATCCATCCTCCCCCAGACTCCCCTCCCATCCAGGCTGCCACATAACTCCAGGAGAACAGTCTTAAATCTCTGTTTTCTCTCTGCAGTATCATTAGTTTCTAGCACAATGTCTGGTACAAAATACATGCTTGATAAAGATGTGTTGATTCTGGGACTTACCTGGTGGTGCCGTGGTTAAGAATCCACCTGTCAATGCAGGGGACACGGGTTCAAGCCCTGCTCCGGGAAGATCCCACATGCCGTGGAGCAACTAAGCCCAAGTGCCACAACTACTGAGCCTGCGCTCTAGAGTCCTCAAGCCACAACTACGGAGCCCGAGTGCCACAACTACTGAAGCCCACGTGCCTAGAACCCGTGCTGCACAACAAAGAGAAGCCACCTCAGTGAGAAGCCGTGCACCGCAATGAAGAGTAGCCCCCGCTCGCCGCGACTAGAGAAAGCCCACGCACAGCAACGAAGACCCAATGCAGCCAAAAATAAAAATAAATAAATAAAATAAAATTTATAAAAAAAAAATGTGATGATTCTGCTGCTCCTGCCATTGTGTGCTGTTACTGTTGTGACTTTGGCTGTTACAATTTCATCTCAATTGAGCAAACAAGAATTGTGTTTTGAGGAGGAGAAAGCTGTAGTCATCAGGTTAGCCAGTATGGCCTGGTCATATGAGAGGCTAAGGGTCACGGGGGTATTTAGAGCACTCAGAGCCAAGGGCCAAGTAAGAGGCTGTCACTTAGAACAGAAGCTTTCAACTGATGTCCAGGACAGAAAGAGTAATAGGTTTGTTTTTTCCAAAGGACATGAGCTAGGGCAAACATGCAGGACCAAATACATAATTCACAGGGTACAGTGCAAAATGCAAATGCAGAGCCTCTTGCTCAAAAAGTATCAAGAATTTCAAGACGGTGACAGAAGAGCATTAACCCAAGTGCAGGGCCCTGTGTGACTGCACAGGCTGCATACCCATTGTAATAGGGAAGGAAAATCTGATTCCATATTACATCTGTTCCTTTTCACTTCAACGTTTGTGTTCTGTTGTCTGCACTTAGTCATGCTGGCTCTGCACCTTTTGTAAAAGAATGTTGTCTATAGCCTGAAATATACAGCATAGCCTATTCTCTGACCTTTAAGAGTCCTTCCATATAGCGATAAAAAGTTGCAAAACAGAGAATAACAGTTGCCTTGTTAGAGGTTTACAGGAACATCCTGACCTATGTGGATAACTGGAAGAACAAAGAATTCTTACACCAAGAAGTTCGCAACAACTAACCACATCCTTCCTTCATCTTGCCTTTAAAAGTGCTTTGCTGAAACCCTTCGAGGAGTTTGGGGGTTTGGGGGCACCAACCACCTGTTTCCTTGCATGGCCCTTCAATAAACCTTCCTCTGCTCCAAACTCCGATTTTTCAGTTTGTTTGGCTTTACTGTGCATTGGGCACAAGAACTTGCATTTGCTAACACCGTGAAGCTGGCCTTGCAAACATTTATAGCTATTAAATGAAATCTGAACATAAGTTTGTAGTTTCCTGTTGGAAAATTAAGGAGTTTTGTATTTGGTGGGGGGAAGCCTTTTAAATATCCAGATGTAGGACTTCCCTGGTGGCCCGGTGGTTAAGAATCCGCCTGCCAATGCAGCGGGCATGGGTTCGAGCCCTGGTCCGGGAAGATCCCACATGCCGTGAAGCACCTAAGCCTGTGCGCCACAACTACTGAGCCTGCGCTCTAGAGCCTGCAAGCCACAACAGCTGAGCCCGCGTGCCACAACTACGGAAGCCCGTGTGCCTAGAGCCCGTGCTTTGCAGCAGGAGAAGCCCCCTCTCGCCACAACTAGAGAAAGCCCATGCACAGCAACGAAGACCCAATGCAACCAAAAATAAATAAATAAAATAAATTTATTTTTAAAAAATCCAGATGTATTTCCTTTCCCTGCACACTGAAGGTTTCCTTCAAAAGATACTGGATTCTTCTGCCCCTTTATCCCATGGGGCCATCTCTCTGTTTCCGAAAAGATCTACTAAGGCATAGGTACTGGTTTGCCCCTCTGTAAACAGCCCTGACATCCTTGCTATACTGCAACACCCATTTGCTCCTCAGCTATGAAGATTTGGCCTAGATTTAAGGCTCCACAGTCCAAAAAGCATGGATTTTGACGCCAAAATGGGTTCAGATCCCAGCTCCACCATTGACAGTTTAGCGACTTGGAGCAAATTACTGAGCCTCCCAGTTTTCTCATCTATAAATGCGACTGATAATACTTAGCCTAATAAGGTGGCTCTGAGTATTAAATACGGTTAAAAGTGTGACGGCTTAGCACATAAATGCACAACAAAACTAGGACACATCCACATTTTGCAGTATCCCCCTGCTTTAGTCCAAAACTGAACCGAGGAAAGAGGAGCGCCCTCAGGCCAGGGAACTCCAGCTCTGCTTCCTCCGTCACTGAACCCTATAAATAACTTGGCTAAGTCACCGGCTCTCTGAGAGTCGATGTTTCTCAGGGTGCAGGAGGGAGTTGCTGCAGGTGGTCTCTCCGGCTGGATCATTCATTCGGGCGTTCGGTCTGAATTTTCCGTCTACTTCCTAAAGCATCTCCCCGACCGTGCTGTGCGCGCCCAGCCTCCCCGGAGGGCGTCCCGAGGGCGCTGCCCACTTCTGCCCCGCGGCTCCCCGCGGGGGCCCGCGCAGCCCCGCCCCGGAGCCACCTCCCGCCCCTCTTCTCCGGGGGGCGGGCCAGCCCGAGCCCAGTCACGACTGTGCGGTCCCCCGCGAGGTGGCCGCGGGCGCGGTGGGGCGGCGCGCTTTCCCCCTGCCCGCTGGGGTGCCGGGGAGGTGGGCAGGGCCGGGGCGGGGGCGAGGCCGGAGGAGGACGCGTCGGCGCCTCGGCGAGGATGGGAGTCCCCGGCCTCCGGAGCTGAGCAAGCCGGCCCGCGGCGGGGAGGGCGCGCCGCAGGGAGGCTAGCCTCGCTCTTCCTCCGGGAGCCCAACACCTTTCCCGCGCCGCCAAGATGATCCCCCCGAGCGGCGCCCGCGAGGACGGCGTGGACGGGCTGCCCAAGGAGACGACGAACGCCGAACAACCGCCCTCTCCTGCATCCACCGGCAGCCAGGAATCCAAGGTACCGCGCACGCTTGCCCCAAGAGGATACAAACTCACTCTCCTTCTCTCCTCTGTCCACCTTTGTTTCCTCCCTACTGGCGCTGGCGCCAGAGTCTGAGACGCGTCCCCAGTGCTTCTCAAGGACTGTACCTCCCTTGAGACTTGAATGTACGGCAGGGCTCGCTGATAGCGATGCTGGACCACATCCCTGGAGACCCAGCTTTCTTGCCCACACAGCCCGGGGGCTTTGCGCAGGGCTTCCACCCTGCGAGCACCCGCAATTCAGTTGACTCCGGGTTCAGATAGCTTTCTTGGGTGGTGGTGGCGTGGTTCTGTGCTTTGAACCTGAATGTACCCAAAGCGCGTGTAGGTATTAGGTGGCTTCTGAAGGCTGAGGGACAAACAGCCCAGGGATACTCCTCCAGAAAAGCTGGGGCACTTGCGGACCAGCAGAAGTTTGCCTGTATCCCAAAGGTCTGAGACCCTTTGCTTAACAGGGCTCATCCCTAACCTCAGATACAGCTCATTTCAGAAAAACTAGGGAAATGACACGTTCTCGGGAAAGTTGATGTTCCTCTTATGGAAGTTAATTCTTGGACTTACACTTGCTTTCCTGAGAGTTACACTGACATACACAAAACCAACCCCGCAGCACTTCTGTCCCTGGTACACTTCCTCTGAAACTCTCGTGGGTGCAAGGCACCTGTTTGGAAATCTTGGAAGAGGATAAAGTAAAATGCAGCTGCTAGCTGTGCGATGCCAAATGGCATCTCAGCCGGGAGTGAAAACCATAAGATGGAGTTTGTAGTTATATGGATTTTTTAAGGGCAGGACTCCTGGCTCTTTATCCAGATCTCCTTTTGCGTTCCCTGGATGTCTTTGGAATGTGGGGCAGTTCCTGTGTAGGAATGAAGGAAAGCAGGATGCCAGTCTGGAGGGCAGGTCAGATAGGGCAAAGAAGAGTCCCATCCTTATCTCCCTTCACACACATCCCTGGAAGCCATTGACAAATCAGCAGGATCAAAAGCACAGCTAAGTGGCTCTCAGTTTAAGTGATGCTGCCCACTGTGTGTACCCCAGCCTTCCAAAGTTAACCATCAGAGATGCTAATCCAAGGCGGAGAGCTTTGCATTATCTTTATTTTATTTTTTTGATAAATTTCTGACCTGAAATATGTGTGTCAACTTTTCTAAAACGCAGTTGGAAATGGGAGCAAAACCCCACCTTCCAGAATCATTGTGAGGCATAGTAAGTACAGTGTAAGGACTATACATCCCAGTACAGTCAGTGCAAGGACTCGATCCATGTTTACCCTTTTCCTTCCTGAGATAAGGAGATGGGATCCATCTCACCACAGATGATTCACTCCAAATCTATCTCACAACCTATACACATGGACCGTTACCCCTCCGACCAGAAGTTTCTGGCTGTCTCATCATTGTCCATTATTGACCTTCATTCACCTAAGTGATATGGGGTAGTGGCCACTTCAGAGGTGATCTAGAATACTGTAAATGAACGCAGCTAAACTCAAGAGTGAAACTAGTATTCAACTTTTTGAATTGGGCCTGTTGCTCTGCAGTAGGTATGTTCTGGAAAGCGCTTAGGATTTGCTTATACAGCAGCACAGTTCAAACACACTGTATGGGCTTGCTATTTATAGATACCCTAATGTAAATTCTTTGGCAAAGCAAAACCTACGTATGTAATACTCGTCATCACCCACCAACTTATCTGGTTTATGGTTTCGGATCTGCACACGTCAATTTCTCTCAAAGTGTATTTATACATTCCTAAATTTGCTGTCATGGCTTAGGTGTTCTTAATCAGTGGAGATGGACTGTGGGGGGCCCATGAACCCCAAGAAATTGAATGCAAAATGGTGTGCCTGAAGGTGAAATTTTGGGGGGGCATAGTGTTTTTGATACTCTCTGAGGGGCCCATGCCTCTCAAAAAGACTAAACTGCTGATGTGGAGGGGGTATGGTAAGGGAACACAAGGATGGCATGAAACAGGAGTAGAGGCAGGCTCTATTTATTCTGCACCGGCAGTGCCCCATTTGAAAGCTTATTGGCGTTAACAAGGATCCTCCACCCTGAGGATGAGCGTCTGGTAGGAGAATGTGGACACGTAGTCATCCCATCTTACTCTCCTCTGAAGTGGTTTGTTTGTCAAAATACCGTGTGAGACAGAATGGTCCAGCCCCTCTGGACAGTAAACTTTCTCAAGAAAGACTTTTAAAATTAGTTTTTTCTTTTATTTTATTAAAGCCTAGTTGACTACAGTATTGTATTAGTTTCAGGTGTACAACCTAGCGATTCAGTGTCTTTATAGATTAGTCATCATGCAAAGTTATTATAATATTATTAACTACATTCCCTGTGCAGTACATTGCATCTCTGTGACTTACTTATTTTATACCTAGTAGTTTGTACCTCTTAATCCCCTTCACCTCATTCACTCATTCCCCCCACCTCCCTCCACTCTGGCAATCACTAGTTTATTCTCTGTATCTGTGAGTCCATTTCTGTTTGGTTATATATGTTCATTTGTTTTGATTGTTAGGTTTCACTGCACATTTTTAAAATAACTTTTTTCTCTCATGATAAGAGTAACAAATACTCTGTGGAAATTTGAAAAGTCCTGAAAAAAAATTTTAAAAATTCCCCACTGGTCACAGTCCAGAGACAACTACTGATATCTTGATTGTATATTTGCCTTTTTTCATTGATTTTTATATTTACACAGTTGAGAGAACAATAGTGAGCATCTACTGAGTGCTTGGTCTGTCAGGCACAACTTGACCCTTCATAATAACCCTGTGAGGGAGATTGTGCTATTATTTCTGTTTTATGGATAGGGAAGCAGAAACTCAGAAAGGTTAGGTGACTTCCCCACGATTGTATAGTTAGTTGAGTGACACAGCAAGGACAGGGACACAGATAAGCATGGCTCTGGAAGACAAGTTGTCAACCACCTGCAGCCGTCTCTCATGCCTGTGTACTGTTTTACGTCCTGTACTGTTTCACCTAACATCCTAACCAAGTATTTTATATGCCACTAAAAACCATTTGCAACCGTATTTTGGTCTTCTCATCTTAAGAAATCTTTGAAAATAAATTGAGCCACATTATCATGTGAAATGATTAAAGCCCAGTTCTTATACAGCTTCTTTGCATTTGATTTTGCTACTCTTTCCCTAAAAGTATACTTACGGAAGTGATTAAATGGAATATCACAGAACCATCTGGAAAACCGGGCCACAGCAAACCCTTTGGTCTAGAGGGTCCATTAGAGAAGAATGATAATGAATGATTCAATGCCCTGAGCACGTAAAATGCTTCCGGAAGTCCATTTCTGCAGATTCTTTAGAATGCTAAATCATGGAATATTAGAATTAGAAACACTGGACATGATCTATTCTGGGTATTTGTAAAATTATGGATAATTTTTATTGTGTAAATTTATTTTATTATGGAAAATTTCAACACACAAAAGTAGAGAAAATACTATAAAGAACCATCATGTACCTAATCACCTGGCTTCACCAATTATCAATTCATGGACGACCTTGTTTCATCTGTTACTCCCAGCACTACCCCCACCCCTCCCCATGCACACTGGATCATTTTAAAGCAAGTTCCAGACATCAAAGCATTTCATTCGTAAATATTTCCAGATGCATCTCTAAAGAATAAGGGCTCTTTTTGTAAACATGACTACAATCCCATTTTCACATACTCCAGGTGTTTTAAATCAAGAGTCAGTATATTCTTTGGAGGTCCACAAATTGTCTTTGGAATATCTGTGAACAACCAGAACTTTCAAAATTGCTTGTGTACATGTATATGTGCATTGTCTGGGGAAAGGATCCATAGTTTATACCAGCTCAATGAAGTGTTTATAGCCTTCAAAGGTTATTTAAATATCCCCTCCCTTTTTTTTTCTCTGTCGAGTAAATCGAGGCCCAGAGAGAGGTAGTGACTTGCCTAAAATCACACAGGTAGTTACTGCCAATAGTCTAAGAACCCCATCTTGGACCTTGGATACCCCAGCACAATTTCCTTAGAGTAAATTCCAGTAAGCACAAGTCATAATCTAGTTTATGTAGTTTTGTTTTTCATAAAATTAGTCAAGTTGAAAGAGTTTGAAAGCCACTAATGAACCTCACCCCTGTATCTTTCCACTAACTATCCCAGAAAGACCACAATCTAATTTATTTTCTAAGTGCTTGACAGAGACCATTGAATACTAAGAAAAATTTCATGTTTCAGCATCCCTTATTGCAATGAATGTCTTTTCTCCTACTAACTTATTGATAACATAGAAATCTTACTAAGGTGTCACATGAAGTTTTGTATGGATGCCCTTTGCCATCACTTATATGACACAAAGTCACATTTTGATGATATGAAGGGATTATAGGTTTTGAGGTCAAATAAACAAGAGGTCAAATCTCTTCTTATCAGTTGCCATCTTTGTGTCCATGGGCAAGCTGCCTAACCTCTCTGAGCCTCGGCTTCCTAAAATCTAGAATGGGGGTGCTAATCCCCAATTGGCGTGGCTTTTTGTAAAGCCTGAGAATAGGTGGAACACCCAATATGTTGAAAGCATATGTTGTAAGCATAAAGCGTTGTTTACTTTCCCTTCCTGCTTCAAATTAGATGATTCTGTCACTGACCAATCACAAATGTCATCACTGGAAGAATTTCAATAATCAAATATGACGTTCCAATAGTATAACTGAGTTTTCCTCCCTTTGCACTTTCAGTTATACTGTTGACTGCAGTGAGATCTCATCTTAGCTATGTTGCATCCCCAAGAAGATTAGCCATAGACTCACCAGCATGTGACTTTGATTTTGAAAGGTTGATATAAGCCACCTAGGGCACCACTGGAGCCATGGACCAAGGTGTCCCCTCATTCGTGGATGGTTCTCTCTGAATCTGGACCACCTTCTAAGCTATCGAGAAGCAATTCCTAACCATGAAGATGTGCCCTGCATCTCCCGGAAAGGTTTCTGTGTCCATCAATCAGCAACTATTTATTGACTGCCTACTTTGTGGCCAGCTCACCCATTACATATATATGAAGCTATTATTGATAAGGAATTTAACTTCTACTCAGGGGAGAAGAAAGGAAATGGAACCTTGGCCTTGCATTCAAATCCCCTGGCGAGTCCAGACTATAGGCTAGACCTATTAAATTGAAATCTGTGAGTGAAGGTCCCAGCAATCAGCATTTTTATAAAGCTTCCTTAGTGATTTCATTGTACAGCCAAGTTTGAGAAACACTGGTCTAGACTAAAAGAATTACAGAATGTCAAAGAAAGCAAGATATTTTCCCTTCCAGCCAAGATACTTGGAATCATTTGTATTTTACTTTCTCTTCTTCACTTCCCATTTATACTTCAATCCAAAGAAATGGTTCTGGCAAAAGTAACCTGCTGTTTCCTCCGCATTGCCAAAGAATCTAAGCGTTGCTCAGATACAGCTGGATTTATAAGGTTGACTATGTCCTTATTAAGTTATTTTCATGATTATAAAAGTAATAAGCCCTAAATGTAGAAAACTGGAAAACACAGAATATATAAAAATTCATTTATCACAAAATGACCTAGACATAAGTATTGTTAGGTTTTTTTTTTTTCCTTCTCCTCTCTCTTTCCCTTGCTTTATATACATCCTGCTTTTGCCTTGGTTAGATTAAATCAGGTTATTGTTGACTTTCTTCTTTCTATAAGTAAGTGGTGTAATGATAATTACCGCAGGTCTTTTTTTTTTTTTTAAAGATTGATTGATTGATTGATTGCTATGTTGGGTCTTCGTTTCTGTGCTAGGGCTTTCTATAGTTGTGGCAAGCAGGGGCCACTCTTCATCGTGGTGCGCGGGCCTCTCACTATCGTGGCCTCTCTTGTTGTGGAGCACAGGCTCCAGACGCGCAGGCTCAGTAGTTGTGGCTCATGGGCCTAGTTGCTCCATGGCATGTGGGATCCTCCCACACCAGGGCGCGAACCCGTGTCCCCTGCATTAGCAGGCAGATTCTCAACCACTGCGCCACCAGGGAAGCCCTTGTTAGGTTTTTTTGCTGTATTTCTTTCAGGTTTCCTTTTACACACACACACATACACACACACGCTTGAAACAAAATTGAAATAATGTATACATAAATGCATATTGTGTTTTTTCTTCTACCTAATGTTGTACATAAACAGTTTTCTTGTATTCTTAGATAAGTATTAAAGATGGTATATGTCATTGTTGTACCATATCTATTTCGTCAGTCTCTTCTGATGGTACATTTAGATTCTTTCTCAGCTTTCAAGCTTTAAAAAAAAATCAATATTTAAACAGGCTTCCTGATACATCAACATTTGAATATTTTTCTGATTCATTTCATGGGAAGCAAAATTGCTAGGTCTGGATATAAACACTTTGAAGGTCTTTTATTCTCACTGACACAGCGCTCTCTAGAAAGATCTATCATAGCTTTTTTTTTTTTAGAATTTTTATTTTTATTATTTATTTTATTTTTATTTATTGGCTGTGTTGGGTCTTGGTTGTTGCATGCGGGCTTTCTCTAGTTGTGGCGAGTAGGGGGCTACTCTTCATTGCAGTGCACGGACTTCTCATTGTGGTGGCTTCTCTTATTGCGGAGCATGGGCTCTAGGCACGCGGGCTTTAGTAGTTGTGGCTCGCGGGCTCTAGAGCGCAGGCTCAGTAGTTGTGGCGCACGGGCTTAGTTGTTCCGCGGCATGCGGGATCTTCCCGGACCAGGGCTTGAACCCACGTCCCCTGCATTGGCAGGCAGATTCTTAACCACTGCACCACCAGGGAAGCCCTGTCATAGCTCTTTTTCTTGTAAACTTTGAAGTATAACATCATACCAAAAAGTGCACACAAGATCACAGATCAATGAATTTTCAAAAAATAAATTATTGATCAGTATGTAACCAAAACAAAAATCAAGAAATAGAATGTTATCAGCACCCCAGAATCTCCCTCATACCCTTTTCTGTCACTGCCTTCCCAAAAGTAAATAATATTTTGACTTCTAACAACATAAATTAACCTTCCTTTATATAAATGGAATCATACAGTGTGTACTGTTTTATGCTTGGCTTCTTTCACTTAGCATTATGTTGTGAGATTCATTTATACCATTGCATGTAGCAATAGTTTTCGTTTTCATTGCTATATAGAATTCCACTGTGTGAATAGACCACTATTTAACCACTCTATTGATGGTGGACATTTGGATTGTTTCTTGGTTTTGGCTGCTAGATGTTATACCACTTTGACCATCCTTATACATGTTCCTTGTGGCACCTCTGTTGGGTGTATACCTAGGAGCAACATTGCTGGGCTGTAGGGTATACATAAGTTCAGTGTTAGTAGATATTGTCAACTTTCCAAAGCATCTGTACCAATTCGTAATCCCACCAACAATGTATAAGAGTTCCATCTGATCCTCATCCCACCAACATTTGGTATTGTCTATATTTCTCAGTTCAGCCATTCTCATAGGTGATTAGTGGTATTGTGCCGTGGTTTTAACTTGTATGTCCCCAATGACTAATGAATTAAGCAGTTTTTTTGTTTTGTTTTGTTTTGTTTTGTTTTTGGCCACGCCTCATGCGGGATCTTAGTTCCCTGACCAGGGATCAAACCCTTCTCCCCTGCATTGGGAGGGCAGAGTCTTAACCACTGGACTGCCAGGGAAGTCCCGAATTAAGCAGTTTTTATGCTTTGGGGCATTTGAATGTCTTCTTGTGAAGTAGTTATTCAAATCTTTTGTCTATTTTCCTATTAGCTTATATGTCATTTTTTAAAACTTATATGAATTCTTTACATATTCTAGGTCCAAGTACTTTTAAAGATAAATGTGTTGCAGATATCTTCTTCTATCCTGTGGCTTTTCTTTTCTTAACAGAAATTCTTATTGGATGTAGTCAAATTATTAATTTTCTCACTTATGGTTGTTAGTGCTTTTTGTGTTCTCCTTATGAAATCTTTGCCTGCCCCAAAGGCATGAAAGTATTCTCCTAGAATATCTCCTAGTATTTCTTAGAAATGTTACTGCTTAGCCTTTCACGCATAAGTCTATAATCCATTTGAAATTGCTGTGGGTGTGAGGTAGGGGTCAAGATTCATTACGGCACTGCACTGCCACCTTTGCCATAAATTGGATGGCTATATTTTTGATTTATGTGGAGGTTGCTGCTCTGCCCCATTGGTCTATTTGTCTGTCCTTGTACCAGCACAGCACTGTCTTAAATATAATGGCTTTATTAAAAAGTTTTGATATCTGGCAGAGTAAGACTTCTGGCTTTGCCTTGCTTTTTCAAAACTGTTTTGGTTATTTTGGGCCCTTGACATTTCCATTATGCATTTTAGAATCAGCTAGTCAGTTTCCACAAAAACACCTGCTAGGAATTTGACTGGGGTTGCATTAAATCTACAAATCCATTTGGAGAGAATGGACATCCTCATACTATTAGTTCTTCCAGTAATAGAGTCCACTGTACAGAGATTGCTTCCACCAAGTGCCCCAAGGTATCATTACCTGAGAACCTAATTCTTTGTTACTTTTTTTCAGTTTGGGGATTCTCAGACCAAGTTGTGTTGTATAAATTTAAGCCCCAAATCTATGTGAAGGCAGATCTGTGATTATGAATTCCCAAGGAGATATTTGTTTGTTTATTGTCCACCTTATGTCTATACTAAGATTTTCTTTCTCATCAACCTGAATTGCTGAGAAATTTCTTTCTTGTTCATTCTTTCTTTTCAGATCTCCACTATATGTAGGCAGTAAAATTCAATCTCCCTAGGATTTTTTTTGAGTTAAAATACACGTAACATAAAATTTACCTTCTTACTAATTTTTAAATGGTTACATTTTAAATGTAGTTTTCTGTGGCATTAAATACATTCATATTGTTGTATAACCGTCACCATCTTTAGAACTTTTTCACCTTCCCAAACTGAAGTTCTGTACCCATTAAACAGTTATTCCCCATCTCCTACTTTTTCCAGCTCCTGGCAACCACTACTATTCTACTTTTTGATTCTATGAATTTGACAAACTCTAGGTACCTCATATATGATGAATCATTTAATGTTTGTCCCTTTGTAAGTGGCTTATCTCACTTAACATAAATCTTCCAGGTCCATCCATGTTGTGGTATAAGTCAGAATTTCCTTCTTTTTTTAAGGCTGAATAATATTCCATTGTATGTATATACCACATTTCTTTATCGATTCATCCATCAATGGACTATTGTGAATAATGCTGCTATGAACTTGGGTGTACAAATATCTGTTCAAGTCCCTGCTTTCATTTCCTTTAGGTATATAGCCAGAAGTGAGGTTGCTGGATTATATGGTAATTCTATCTTTAATTTTTTGAGGATTCACCATACTGTTTTTCACAATGGCTGTACCATTTTAGATTCCCACCAGGAATGAACAGGATTCCAATTTCTCTACATCCTCACCAACACTAGTTATTTTCTGGGGTTTTTTTTATCCTAGTGGGTGTGAGATGCTATCTCATTGTGGCTTTTGCTTGCATTTCCCTACTGATTAGTGTTGTTGAGCATCATTTCATGTGCTTATTGGTCATTTGTATATCTTCTTTGGAGAAATGTCCATTCAAGGCCTTTGCCTGTTTTTTGAGTTGTTTTCTTTTTTGTTAGTTATTTTTGTTATTTTTAGATTTATAGCCTTTTATCAGCAAATTTGAAGGGTAAAGGTGTATTGAAATTTTTTATTGTTTTAGTTACATTTATTCACTAGAAAGTGTTATTTTTATATTAAAATTTTTTTCCTTTGTGAATTATATATTCATCTATTTTAATAGAGCATTTATTTCCTATTGATTTTTTTAAAATTCTTTATAAATATTAAAACCACAATCTTTCATATATGCTGCTAATGTTTTCCCAGATTGAAATTTGTTTTTCAATTTTATTACATTTTCAACATGGAAGATTATTTTTTTATGTTGTTAAATGTCTCAAATTTATTTAGCTATGGCTTCTTTTTCCCATTTATATTTAGAAAGGTCTTCCCCAGCCTGGGAGCAAATAAATATTAATCTGTGTGTTTCTCTAGCTCCTTATTATATACTTTTTACTTTTATCACTTTAATCCATCCGGAATTTATGTTGTTATGTGGTAACGAAGAACTTTAATTTTTTCTGAATGAGAAAACCACTTGTTGAACAATTCATTTTTACACTGATTTGAAATGTTGGATCTATTATGTAATAAATGGTAATATGTACTAGGTTGTCTTTTACAGTCATCTGTTATATTCTAATGATTTTGCATTTATTACTACACTCTACTTTGACATTACAATTATAATGTTTTAATTACTGTAGCTTTATAATAGACTGATAATTGATAATACAGGTACCTTCCTGGGAATTTATTTATTTAACTGCACTCACCGTTTTGATTTTCCATCAAGTTATAAATATAATATTTTGAGAAGAATTGCATGAAACTTTTAAGATCGTTTCAGCAAAATCTTTACATATAGTGGGATTTCTCATCCAGGAACATAGTATATATCTTTAGTTATTGAAACGTCTTTTATGCCACTCATAAACGCTTAGTAATTTTCTTCAAATACTTTTGCCCAATCCTCTGTTAGCTATTTCCTGGATATTTTATACTAGTTTTATATTAATTTTGTAATCTAAGGTCTTTTAGATTCCATTTCTTATTCATTAATAAAGAAGTACAGTGTTGCTTACTGATTCATTGTGGGCTCTGGAGTCAGAAGCAGCTGTGTTCAAATCCCAATGTACGGCTTTGGGATGCCACTTAATGAGCTTCCCTGTCCTTCACTTTCCTGAGCCTCACTGTTCTTTCTGTAAAGTGAGCATACTAATGGTCTTTTGCAGCACTGTCATTAGGGTTAGGTTAATGAGTGTATCCTAAGTGCCTAACACAGTGCGTGGCACATAGTCAATGTTAGCTATAATTATTAGATTATCATAGTATCTACAAAAATAACTTTGCCTCTCTAACTATAATTATCTCTTTTGGGGGTTAGGGGAGTGGGGTAGGTAGGGACAGAATATTATTGCAGTAGATATCCCAAAATACAGTAAGTATCAGTGGAGGTATTGGGCTAGTACCTAACTTTAAGTGCTACCTAAGTTTTGCTGTAAGTGTACATTGCGTATAGGTGTATATTGTACAGTGTTGGTACTAAAGGGTACTCTTAGATCTCTTGTATCTCAAGTTACTCTGCAAGCCACTTAAAATTTACACATTCAGCCTGAGAAACATCAGGTGGTAGTTTGCAAATTTAACTTTAAGACAAATCCATTTCCAACTAAATCATTTCTTAAGTCCTCCTTCTACACAAATGCCAGACTTCCCACTCTGTTTGCAATTAAACTGAGACAGTGTTTCTTATGTAAATTTGGGTAATGTTCTTAGCTTACTAAGAATTTCCACCAGGAATGGATGTGGAATTGTTTCAAATGACTTTTTGGCAAGTATCAAAGTAATCATGTGATTTTTTTTTTTTTTCGTCCTTTGGCCTCTTTATGTGATGGATTATATTAATAGATAGCCTAAATTAAACTCTTCTTACATTCCTGGAAAAGGTCCCACTTGACCATGGGGATTTTCTTTTAATAAACTGCTAGGTTTTCATTGCCAGTACTTTATTATTTTTACATCTATATACATAAGAAAGATTGTTCTCTGTCATTTTATGTCCTTGGTCAGATATTATTTTTAAGGATATGCCAAGTTTAAAAAAACTATTTGGGAAGATATACATGGATGTTTTTGTTTGTTTCTTTTTGGTTTTTGTTCTGTGAACAGTTTGTAGAACCCAGATCTCCACTTTGAATGTTTGAAAAAAATGGGACAATATCTAAAACTGGCACCTATTTTAAAATAAAATTTGAAAACATTTTTGTATTTTTTATTCTATTCTCTTTTCCTAAACTGACATGAATCAGGTTTGTTAACTTGTATTTTGCCTGAAAATTATTCCTTTCAGTTAAATCTTTATAATACCTCTGGATGAGTTATTTATAGGACAGCCCTGGGACCTTCCTTCAATCTTATCTCATCCTCACTCTTTCTAGCAGGCTTCCTATGTGTTCTTATCTTGTGAAATCCCTTTTTTTGTAGTTCTCTGTGTTTATATACCAGTGGTCCCTTAGATCTGGATTTGGAATCAGGAAAGTTAAATACCAGTGCTTATGTTTCCACCTTATCTAGAGAGGTGCTCCCTCTTTGCTCCCTCCTTAAATCTCATTTTCTCCTTTGATTCCCTTTCTACTGCTGTAACAGTTCCTCTCTAGTCCTATTGGCTATCACATTCTCCTCCACCCATCATTCAAGGCTTGGTCTTCCCCAGCATTCTATTCTCAGCCCTCAGCCCTTCTCACTGTTCATAATCTCTCTGGGTCTTTCTGGGACATCTTACCTATTCTTTTTATGTCATCCACCAGCTGATAACTCCCAAATCTGAAGCCAACACAGACATCACTCTTCAGAGCTCCAGACCAATATATCCCACTGCCTTTTGGGCAACCTGTCTTGATGCCCTCCATATATTTTAAATCCAACCTACCCTCAACTAAACTCATCATTCTCAACTCAGATGCCAGCTCAATTCTTGTGTGTTCTTCTTCTTGTGTTCTCATCCGGAGATGAGCATCATCCATGGAGTCAGCCAAGCCAGAAAACCAGAACTCATCCTCAGTGACCCCCAGGGGGCCTGAATAGAGAGGTTTTTGGAAGCAGGTGGACAGGAGACAAGATGTCTGTCAGCCCTCAGAGGGTGCTTCATTTATCTGAAAATGAAACTTGCACCTGTTGTCTGTTCCTAATGGCCCCCATAGCTGAAGTGTCAGTCAGCATGTTTTCCTCAGGTCTGGGAGCAAGTGTGACCACAGCATGAAGGACTGAGGTCAGGCACAAGAGAAAGAATAAAGAGGAGGGATCCAGAACACCCTGGGTTCCCAGGAATGCCACTGCTACCTTGCCCTCCAAACTGACATGAGAGAGAGAGCAGTGAAAAGAGGTCCTAGAGTACTATGTGCCCTGGTAAGACCCCCACATTCCCTCTCTTCATCTCCAACACTCTCAGTTTTATCAGAACAAGGTAACTTGGAAACCTTGGAAAAGATTCCCATGACACCTCTTTCCCTGGGACGTCAGTCACCAGAAGAGCACAAGGCTGCAGAGCCCCCTTCCTTTCTCACAGTTTAATCTCCATACAGGTCTGCATATCTACTCATCAACTCTGTCTGCCACCCTCCCTAGTGGTCGGTACTCTCTACTCTACCCTCTGGAATTTACTCTTCAGTAAATCCTCTCTCTCCTCAACGTCTCTGATGTGTCCTTCACTTCTGACTCTGATTCCCAGCCATTCCCCTGCAGCCTCTCAAATGGTGGCTCTTTTCTCCCTCATCAGCCTCGGTAGTTGAGGAGGCTGCCTCACTACTGCTTCCAGACTCTGATCTCTCCTCCTCTAAAACGTATAGCTTTAAAATCCACACACTCAGTCTCTTCTACCCACTGCTAAAATCAGCAGTCCCCTACCAACCCGAGTAGGTCTCTCCGTTCTCCAGGCTCATTCTCACTCATTCCAACCCTACCCCTGTTATAAACATCGGTGATTTTCATATACTGCAGATGACTCTTCCAAATATCCTGACTTCATAAGTCCTTAAACTTTTCTCTTCCTAAGATCTTGTCTCCACCCTGTCCCACGTTGCCACCCACTTCTGTGACCATTCCCAAGACTTTGCACAATGATTGCACCATCTTTCCAATTGTAAAAAAGTACAGAGAAAACTTTTCAGGCAAGGATGCTCAGGAAAGGAGTCATTCTGGAGGGTCAACCCTTCCAGATAAAAGAGAACATGTCCTTTTATGTTCCAGGCATTTCCCTATTGAGAATTTTGCTTGCAAGGTTCACATCTCCGTGCTTTCAAAAGCAAAATATGCCACATGGAATTTCATTCACGTATAATAGAGCTGCAAATGCTTTCTAAATTTCAAAGCAATTATATTCCTTTTTAAATTTCCTTTTCCTAATTATTCAGGATCACCATTTTAAACACTAGTTATTGAACTTTTCGCGTGCAGGAGAGTTTTCCTCTTGCACTAATGACTCCATACTGCTGTGCCCTCCTGCTTCTTGTGTCTGACTCTAACATTTTTCATACTCCTCCTACACAAAGACCATCCTCTCTCTGCAGGCTTCTTTGAGTCTTCTAACATGCTTCTTTTCGTTTGCTTTTGTATTGGAAAATAAATCATCACACTAGTTGGAATTTCATGTTCCTTAAGAGGAAACAGAAACTGAACTCAATGGGCTATCAGGGAAGTAAACAGAGGATTTTTGGGTTTCAGTGTTTTGATTTTACTTAGTGACTGTACCTAGTGATTGGTTCATCAGACTTTTTGCTTACATTTTCTGGTTCTTAGCTGCATTTTCCATAATCAGTTGCTGAGTTCCTGATAGGTTTGATATTTCTTAATTCTTGTTTAAAGGACAAATTGATTAAACTCAAGTTTCTGTTACCATTTTTTTTCATTAATCCATTTGTACTGGATCCTTCATGTGTTGATTAGTTTGCTGGTGATCATCCCCAATGGATCTGACCTTCCAGTTAACATTTGAAAAGATAAAGTCGAAAATAGAAGGTTTCATTATTGTCAATTTCTATGGAGTGATTTTTTTTTCTAATTGCTATACCGGACTCTATCTCTTCTCCTCAGGTATATAGCCTGGAAGTACAGTAACATTACCAAAATAAATGTTCCATGAATATGTTGCGTGAGAGAAAAAAAAAAGAGCAAAAGGAACAAAATCCAACTTACAAAATTAGAGCATGTGGTTTATGGTTCTTCAGATGAATAAAAGAGAGAACACGATGTACGACCAGGAGGCTTCATGTCAGACCACAACTCAACCCACTGAAGCGTCTCAAATGTGCAGATTCTTAATCACTGGATGGTCTCTTTTCCAGAAGGAGTAACTTCAATCTGGTTCTGATAACCCAAGGGCTCTAGAATTTCATGAATTTTATGAACTTGTCTGAGAAAGCAGTGGTTTTATAGGTGATTTGTTTGTTAGTCCTTGTGGTTAGAATTATTTTGGCAAAGTTCCATTTATAGACTGCCTATAGGGTGACTTTGGCAGACAACAGGAAGTAAAAAACCTGATACTCTAATTTGTAATAAATCATGGGGTTGAAGATGGGAGATATTTTAAGCTTGTATATCAGGAGCCAAGAGCAATATCCCAAGCCATCTAGCTTCATGGCAGGACCCTTTCTGGTTCTTAATTGGACCTTCCCTTGTAAGTTTGTCCGCAACCTGGTTGGACAGCTGCACAGAGAGCCTGAATCTCATTCTTAGAGCCCATGCCCCTGGTTCCCAGGCTATGGACAGCAGCTGTGGGGTAGACAGAGGCCCATGGGGAGAGCAACAGCTTTGACCTCATTCTCAGTGGTCAGAATCATCAAATCATATAGGTCCAACTTTCAGGAAGCCTATTTCCAACATGTAAAGTTGCTGTAGCTGCAGAAGGTACTGAGTTTATTTTTTTTTCCCTTCTCCTTCACCTTAAGTTGAGATCTCTAAAAGAAAAGCATGAGGTTCAGAAGCATGTAATTTATGGAGGGTGTGCTCTCAGGAGAAACCTACAAGGAGGAAGGAAAGCAGGAAAGGACAGGAGATGGAGCTGATCAAGAATGTAGTCTCAGGTGGTCTTGGCCCGATCCACAGCGGGGCTCTGGGGCACAGACAGCCCCACAGGGTTGTGTCAGCCTTAAAGCAATCGGGCAGGACTGCTTTACTCTGTATCGATCAGTCTTTGACCCCAGGGGTCGGCGGAGGGGAAGGGAGACATTGCACAGTCTCCCAGGGGAGACAGTTTCCATTAGCTGAGGGAAATTCTGGGAAGAAAGAATGATCTGCAAACCTAGGCATCTGGGAGGTGGGTGCAAGGGCCCCAGTAGAGAGGATCTGGGCAGGACACCAACAGCACCCACTACCTCGGGGTTCTACCTGCGCTGCTTCAGCCAGAGCAGTCATTCCCCTTTTGCATGCCCTACAGTTAGGAATTTTGCTAATTTGTTAGTCAAAAAAAGAGCACTACATTTGAAAAATGTTTGATAGACACCCACCGTATGAAAGCATGTTAAGAGCTATAGGCCATGGGAACTGGCTGCTTACCCCCTAACGCACCACTGCATCATACCTGCGTCATACGGCAGAAGGAGGGTGAACGAGGGGCCTGGGGGGAGAGGTGGTGGGCACGGCTGGTACCCAGTCTAAGCTCCTACCGCTCACCCCACGACAGGCCAGTAAATCGAGAGACAAGGGGGGTGTGCTTGGTTGTTGCAGACTTTTGGTGCTGGAAGGTTCAGGTGATGTTGACGCTTGGTATAGAGACCACACTTTGAGTACTGCCACTGAGGTACCTTCATCCTTGTGGAACCCATCCTCTTAATTTATTGCTGTGGCTGTAATTACATACAGATGTTCTCTTGACTCAAGACGGCCTGCGTGTATGTAAGGGCTCAGGCCATAGCCTCTATCACCCCACAAATGGCCAGAGTGAACTCAGCTGGTGAGGAGGGAAGTGCCAGGACCACGCTGGGCTGGCCCAGCCTCTCTCCCCCTCCCACAGCCCCTGCCTCCTTCCCCAGCTGTGGACTTGGGTAAAGAAGGCAAAGGAGGTCTTCATATGGTTGAGATTAACTTTGCTCAAACCTACAAACAACTTTTGGGGTTCATTTTGAAACAACCGGGAAATCAAACCTCTAAAAAGGTTGCTGTCCCTCCATTTGGAAGTCATGTTGGCTTGTGAAAAGCAGTCTCTATCCCCTCTGGAAATAAAGGAACAGATGGCCAACCGAAGGTTCAGGAAGGAGGCAGGGACACCTCCCAGCTGTGCATCTCCTTGGCAGGGGTTTCACGTTCGAGGACATACTCTAGTCCGTGCACAGCATGAGCCTGCCTTTTCCAGCCTATTCCTAGAAGTTTTATTATCCTCCAAACATGCTCATTCCTTTAGAAGTCATTAACAGAAAGGCAGGAAGTTGCTTCACTTCTGAAACCTTGCAGAGAACTACCTTAAAGACCTGGATAGAAAATAGTAAGTGTGCCAAATCAGAGCTATAGTTACAAGTGCTGCAGGAAACCCAAGGAACCTTGTGCCAGCTGCTTTGGGAACTTGGATAGAAATGACACTGGGAGAGCTGAAGCCACAGACAGCTGGCCGTAAGATTCCGTAGCTGCTGCCTTCAGGCATCTGAGAATCTGCTTCTTCCCTGTCTACTGGGAAGACAGAAATACAGATTCTTCCGTGCATTGTGTCACAGCAAGCAAAGCCAGCTGCATAATTTACAGATCTAGTGCAAAATGACAATAAGAGCTCCTTGTTCAAACATTATTAAGAATTTCGACAGCAACAGCAGAGAATTAAACCAAACCCAGGGCTCGTCTCAGTGCAGGGCTTTGAGTGACCATACACAGGTGGTGACCCCATGAAGCTGGCCCTGCAGTGTGATCCCCACTACAGGGTTTGGCAGAGCCAGGGAAGGGGAAGGGAGAGGGGATGGACATTTCCCTAGGCCTTGCTGTGCAAGGTGATCCGTGTACATCATTCCATTTCTTCCTTATTTTACTGATGAGGAAACCACAAAGGTCAAGGCTAAGGAAAGCAAAGCGACTTCCCTGGGGGCGTGTGACTGATACGAGTCTACACTGAAATTTGTACCCAGTTCTGGCTCTAAGTTCCCGTTGGTTGTTTGCTGGTTGGTTTGCTGCTTCTTTGGTTTACCTTTTCCACATCTACATTCCAAAAGCAGTAACGGCTTGTAGGGGAAGCACTATATCTGTTTTCAAATTTTATTCCCTTATGAGGCTAAAGAAAGGGTAAATATTCAAAAACTATTTTTAGTGAATAAAAGGATTAATACATTCTCCGGGTCCTGGTTCAGTAGCAACAACAACAACGATAATAGTGGAAACACAGGAAGAGAGGATGAAGGAAAGGAGGAGGATGGAGGGAGGGGAAGAGTGAGTATGAAAAGAGAAGAAAGAGGGCAGAGGAAGGACTGGTCACTACATACCACTCTCCAGGCCTTATTTTATTTAACCTGCACAGAGCCTTCCCAAACAGCTCTTGTTTTTATGCCCGCTTTACAGATGAGAAGCCAGAAGCTTACAGCCATTGGTTAACTCTCCTGAGCCTCCCCACTCTGTGTGTAGCTGAGGCTGGGTGCTGAAGGCTGTTCGCTCTCGCTCTTCTGTAAGGAAAGCCGTGCAGGTTGTGTCCCGTGTCGGGCTGAGTCGCACCATCCGTCCAGTGGCAGGTATAGTGTTCCCCTCCAGTGAGGCACAGCGAAATCACTGTAGTGCAGATAGTAAGAGCAGGTGCCATGTACTGAGTCCCTGTCACCCAGGTACTTTGAATCCAGTTTCTAATCCTTACAACAGTCCCCTTGTGGTAGGTTAATGTTTGATCCAAACAACAGGTGAGCAAACTGAGGCTGAGGAGGTAACTCGTCCAGGTGAATGGTCAGCCTTACTTTAAAGATCGTTAAAGACTCGTCATTCAAATCTAGACCAGGGGTAGGTATTTAATTGCCTTTCCTCGCAAAATCCCATTGATATAACAGATAATGTAGGTTAAAAGATTATGTCAATGACGGTGGTAGAACAAGAAATGATACCATCAGCAGGCCAGAATTTGTGAGGAAATTGTGGAAGATATGAAGCAGAGAACATTGAAGTAATGGAGAAAGCAGATGAGAGAAAACTTGTCCAAAGCAGATTCTGGAGTTAATAGTTACAGCCATGAGAGCAGATGTTCCCAGCAGAGCTCAGGAGATCCCCCCCACCAAGCTGAGACTTAGCAGATGCAAAGAGCAAGGGTGGTCTCGGCAGTTACCCACCC
Source organism: Balaenoptera acutorostrata (assembly GCF_949987535.1). Lineage (NCBI taxonomy): Eukaryota > Metazoa > Chordata > Mammalia > Artiodactyla > Balaenopteridae > Balaenoptera > Balaenoptera acutorostrata. The sequence goes on along the minus strand of NC_080073.1, from coordinate 50,016,249 downwards.
AGAGGCTCTGTCATTCCTCCTCATTCCCTAAGGATGCAAAGAGCTAGAAGTATAGGCTCCTGCTGGAGGCTAACACCTCTGGACTTCTGTCTAAACAACCTAAAGCATTAGCCTAGCAAGTCACCCAGAATGGATTCAGGGGCCAGACAGAGGAGAAGAGCCCAAGATAACTCCTGACTTCAAAAACCGTTAACTCCAAGAAAATAATAGACAGAAGGCAGCCCTACCCAGGAATAAAATATATGAAAGCATTCAAATCTCAAAGTAAAACCCTCCATACGTTGGGATTTGTGGGAGCCTCCATCCTGCCTTTTCGATCCCCACCCAGATATCCTAAAGCAGAGGCTGCCTGTCAGCCTTCCCAACTCAGATGGATCCAGGGAGTGATGTACTCAGAGCCTTATCTGCAGAGGAAGCTCATCCCAGCTACTTGTGTGATCAAGCTAGTTTTTCACCCATAAATAAGAACAGACAACAAAAGCATAGGTAAGAAAGACCAGTGCGCACAACTAAATAAACTAACCGAGAGAAATGAGAGATAACACAAGGATTATGACTAAAATAACTATTTTTTTATTGAAGTATAGTTGATTTATAATGTTTTAATTTCTTCTGCATAGCAAGGTGATTCAGTTGTACATTCTTTTTTTTAAATTTATTTATTTATTTATTTATTTTTGGCTGTGTGGGGTCTTCGTTTTTGTGCGAGGGCTTTCTCTAGTTGCGGCAAGCGGGGGCCACTCTTCATTCATCGCGGTGCGCGGGCCTCTCACTATCGCGGCCTCTCTTGTTGCAGAGCACAGGCTCCAGACGCGCAGGCTTGGTAGTTGTGGCTCACGGGCCTAGTTGCTCCGCGGCACGTGGGATCTTCCCAGACCAGGGCTCGAACCCGTGTCCCCTGCATTGGCAGGCAGATTCTCAACCACTGTGCCACCAGGGAATTGCCACATTCTTTTTTTATATATTCTTTTCCATTATGATTTGTCACATGATATTGAATATAGTTCCCTGTGCTATACAATGGAACCTTGTTGTTTATCCACTCTCTATATAATAGTTTGCATCTGCTAACCCCAAACTCCCAACCCATCCCTCCCTCCCCCTCCCTCCCCCTCCCTCCCCCTCCCTCCCCCTTGGCAACCACAAGTCTGTTATCTATGTCTGTGAGTCTGTTTCTGTTTTGTAAATAGATTTGTGTCGTATTTTAGATGCCACACATAAGTGATATCATATGGTATTTATCTTTCTCTTTCTGACTTACTTCACTTAGTACGATCATCTCTAGGTCTGTCCCTGTTGCTGCAAATGGCATTATTACAGCTGAGCAATATTCCATTGTGTATATGTACCATATCTTCTTTATCCATTCATCTGTCGATGGACATTTAGGTTGTTTCCATGTCTTGGCTCTTGTGAATAGTGCTGCTATGAACATAGGGGTGCTTGTATCTTTTGGAATTAGAATTTTGTCCAGATATATGCCCAGGAGTGGGATTGCTGGATCATATGGCAACTCTATAAAATTACTTTCTAACTGGTATCTTCAGAGAGATTCAAGAAGTATTGTGACAATATCAAAAGAACTGGTTTCTATTTTTTTAAAAAAAGGGACAACCAATGCTAGGAATGAATTTTTGGAAAAAATAAGATTTCCAAAATCTAAAAAAAAATTAATGCAAGGCCTGAAAAATACAACGAACAAATCTGAAGACTGCATCAGTAAAATGGAAGGTAAAGTAGGGTAATTTCCCAAAAGAGATAGAAAAGGAAAGATAATTTATAAGAGAAAGGTCTGGAGATATTGAAAGTGGAAACAGGAAGCCAACGGGTCATCTCCACTAGGACAGAACAGCTGAAATGGAGGTCAGAAGATAATTAAAGAAACAAGTAGAAAAAAATTAAGGATTTTTTAAATATGAAAAATAAATGGGGCTTCCCTGGTGGCGCAGTGGTTGAGAATCTGCCTGCTAATGCAGGGGACACGGGTTCGAGCCCTGGTCTGGGAAGATCCCACATGCCACGGAGCAGCTGGGCCCGTGAGCCACAATTGCTGAGCCTGCGCGTCTGGAGCCTGTGCCCCGCAACGGGAGGGGCCGCGATGGAGAAAGGCCCGCGCACCGCGATGAAGAGCGGTCCCCGCACCGCGATGAAGAGTGGCCCCCGCTTGCCGCAACTGGAGAAAGCCCTCGCACGAACCGAAGACCCAATACAGACAAAAATAAATAAATTAATTAATTAAAAAGAAAATCCTTAAAAAAAAAATAAATAAAAAAAAATAAATGAAGAAAATTAATAAAAAGTTAAATAGAAAAATATTGGATTCAGAAATGTTCAAAATGAAAGCAATTTGTGAGCAGTAGTCAAATATAAGTATCAAGCAGTAAAAGCAAAAATATAAGAATGATATGAAAAGTAAAATTGAAAGAACTATACATACACAATTAGCAGAGTTATAATGACCTTTCTAAACTTCAAGAATAGAGAAAAATCCCTAAATGTCTCCAGAAATTAAAGAATAGGTGACCTTCTCATAATAAGAATGAGTCACATCAGGCTGAGTGTAAAAGTCAAAGGCACCATGGTTTCAGATTCTAAGAGAAGGGTACATTCAACTTGGAATCCAAAATCAAGACATTGGGATGACTCCGGCAAAGAAAGTCATCATCTCTCTCGAAAGAGCATAGGTACAAATTAAATACTGCATAAAGCATTCACAAAGCCATCAGTATATTAAAAAATGAATTTCTCATAACCAAGGAGAATGGACCCCCAAAAAGCATGGGCAGCAAAACATTTAAAATGTATGTAATTCCCTACTTTGATTTAAAAAAAAAAAAAGGAGAAAATTGCTTTGACTCCACTGATGCAGAATCAATTGGAATTCCCGATTATCAAAAAGATTCCTGGTACACTAGGATGTATTTACCTGCTAAAGACTATCCACCAGAAAACTGATGCAAACACCCCATGTAGCAGTGAATCATGAGTCCCCTTAAAGTGAGGAACAAGACAAGCTCACTCTTGCCTGTGTTACTCAACAATGCTCCAGAAATGCCAGGATGGAAAAATAAGCAAGAAGAATAAATAGTAAAATGAAGAGACAAAATTGCCATGACAAGCAGTTTATATGAAAGTCTGTTTAATCAAATGAAACTCTCATGACCAATCTAAGATAATTCTGTATGTGACAAGCTCAAAATACAAAATACAAAATCCATTAATTTTCTTTACACCAGCAAAAACTATGACATACTGAAGAATATCTTTAACAAGAAGTATGTATGTGCAATGTGAAGAACCATGCCAACATTATGGAAAGCAAATAAGGAGACCTAAATTAGTGTAAAGGCATGACATTTTTTAGATGAGAAGACTTAATACTGTAAAGATGTCAATCCACTCTAAATAAATACATAAACTCAAGTGAATTCCAATCATATAACAACAACATGTTGTTTAAAAATGAAAACCAGCAAGTCCATTCCGCCATCCTTCTTGGGGAATTAGTGGCAGTTCTCTAAGCCACAGCCTCTTCATTTGTAGTATTGGGATCATAATGAAACCTACTTCAAAGGGTAATTGTGACAGTTAAATGCGTAACACATGCAAAGCACTTACCACAATACCCAGCCCATAAGTTGCACCCACCAATATTAGTTTTTATTATATTACTCTTATTAAATGTACCTGTGCATGCAGATATACGTATGATAATGTTCATTCGAGCAGTGCTTGCAATAGCTAAAATTAGGGCAGCCTCAAGTTTCCATCACTGTTATAATGATTAAGTACAATGCACTATATCCATAGCATGGAGAAATATTAATAAAATTAGTTATTTCTATCTATAATCTGACTTGGAAAAAGCAAATCACAGGACAAAATGTGAAGGATAATTCATGTATGTAAAAAGTATCAAAATAAATAGATGATGGAAATTTTTTACCTCTTTTAATTGAAGTGTTTATTGAAATAATTATAGATTCATATGCAGTTATAAGAAATAATACAGAGAGATCCCTTGTACGTTACACCCAGTTTACTCCAGTGATAACATTTTGCTAAATTATAGCATAATATCATAAGCATGATATTGACATTAATAAAATCCATCTATTTTACTCAGATTTCCCAAGTGTTACTTGTACTCATTTTTTTAAATAAATTTATTTATTTATCTATTTATTTATTTTTGGCTGCGTTGGGTCTTTGTTGCTGTGTGCAGGCTTTCTCTAGTTGCAGCGAGCGGGGGCTACTCTTTGTTGCGGGGCGTGGGCTTCTCATTGCGGTGGCTTCTCTTGTTGTGGAGCACAGGCTATAGGCTCACGGGCTTAGTAGTTGTGGCTCGCAGGCTCTAGAGCACAGGCCCAGTAGTTGTGGCGCACAGGCTTAGTTGGTCCGTGGCATGTGGGATCTTCCCGGACCAGGGATCGAACCTGTGTTCCCTGCATTGGCAGGCGGATTCTTAACCACTACGCCACCAGGGAAGTCCCTACTTGTACTCATTTTTAAAAAAATTTTATTGGAGTATAGTTGATTTACAATGTTGTGTTAGTTTCAGGTGTACAGCAAAGTGAATCAGTTATACATATATATTTATCCACTCTTTTTCTTTTTAGATTCTTTTCCCATATAGGCCATTACAGAGTACTGAGTAGAGTTCCCTGTGCTATACAGCAGGTTCTTATTAGTTATCTATTTTATATATAGTAGTGTGTATAGGTCAATCCCAATCTCCCAGTTTATCCCTCCCCTCCTCATCCCCTGGTAACCATAAGTTTGTTTTCTACATCTGTGACTCCACTTCTGTTTTGTAACTAAGATCATTTGTACCCTTTTTTAAAGATTCCACATATAAGCAATATCATATATTTGTCATATACTCATTTGATGGAAATTTTTAAGTAAAACTATATGTGAGTAAATTCATAGAAATTCACTGGTGCCTGGAAATGGAATTTTGGATGAATGACAAATGAATTCATGTGTAGATGAATGAATCACACAGACTTGGGTTTGATTCTTGGCTCTGCCATTCAAAAGCTGTGACCTTAGGTACATCGTTTAACCTCTCTAAGCCTCAAGTTCCTCATCAGTACAGTGGGATTTATATTACTTCTTTTTCAGGGTTGAGACAAACATTACATGAGGATGCACGTATAGATTTCTATCACAGTACCTGGTATATACTATATGTTCACTTAAATGAGAGCCATTAGGTCTATTCAAAAAGTTGTATGATATTTTACAGCTAAAAAAGGCTGGAATCCTATTTCCCTATTTGGGTAGACTATTGCTTGTTTTATTAAAAAACAGCAACACCTTAGTACCTGCCAGAAATGCAAGGCCTTTCCTGCTGCATAAATGTGACAGACAGTCCCAGTGTTCTCAAAGGTATCGTGCTTTAATTTCTGGCACAGATTCTAATTAATTGGAACAAGCCAGATCCCATAAACGAAAAGTGCTGTAACCTCGGGGTGACAACTAATAACTCATAGCTGTTCAGAATTCCATTTCAAGAGCGGGTACAGCCCCAGGAGACCGCCTCCATGACCAGATTTCCAGAGGAGACAGTCCCTGCGCATTTCCTGGGGCTTTTACTGCCTTTATATGAGCAGCCTTGTTAATGCCATTGTATTTATTTAGTTAAAGTAACACACTGCTATGAACCACCAAAGTTCAACGGCTTAACACAAAGAATACGTTTATTTCTCTCACCTGACAGTCCAAAGAGGGTGTATGACTTTCTGTTGCTGCATAACAAAATACCACAAATTTAGCACCTTAACACATTTATTTAATCTCATAGTTTCTGTGGGTCAGGAATCTAGGTACAGGTTAGTCGGCTCCTTTGCTTAGCATCTTACTAGGACGAAATTAAGGTGTCAGCCAGCTCTACCATCTCATCTGAGGCTCGGGGTCCTCTTCCAAGCTCACTGGTTGTGGGAAGAATTCAGTTCCTTGCAGCTGCATGGCTAAGGTCCCCATTTCCTTGCCAGCTGCAGGCCAGGGATGCTCTCAGTAACTAGAAGCCACCTTGGTCCCAACTGGAAGCTTACTTCTTCTTCAAGCTTACTTCAACAGGACGGTCTCACTCCAGCCTGCTAGGATGGCGTTTTATACAACACGGCACAGGAACCCTGGAGTGATTATCCCATCACTCTTCTCATACAATGTAATCGAACCAAGGAAGTGACTATCCCATCCTATTCACAGGTCCTTCCCATACTGTAGGGGAGGGCATAATGTGCTCTTGCTCCCCTAAGGCCTTGTTATCTTCTTCTCCTGCCCCCTCCTTCCTCCTTCATTTCCTCCTCCTTCACCTACCGCTAGTTACGTCGGTCTCCACCAGGGAGCGCCATACGTTTCCGACACTCAGTTGCCTACCCCAGAGCCATTTACTCCTTTCTCCTTCCTAATAAAATGCTAATACTGCTCTGGTGCCCACCCTTCTCTCTATCGCCCTGTTCTTCAGGAAACAAGTGTTCTCAGCCCATGCACCAAGAAGGTAAATCCTGACTGGTCTAAGTGGATCATTCTCCTTGCCAGTGATTGGTTTAGGAAGGACATGTGGTTACAGTTCTGGCCAATAAGAAGGGAAATCTGATGGTGAGCTTGAGGGAAAGGTTTTCCAGGCAGGCTGGTAAGAACAGACATAAGGGGAGATGCCATCACCCTCCTGCTACTGAATGTTTGCAAACTGGCAGCCATTTTTTTGACCATGAGGGAAACCAGCTTTAAGGCTGGGATGAAGAAGGCAGAGTAATCTGACAGAGAGAACCTGAGTCCTCTGTGATGTCATTCTGCTGCTGAATTAGCCATCCCTAGTGACTCCTGCATTACGACCTCGTGTTATGTGAAGCAGTATCATTATGCTTAAGCCAGGTTGAATCTAGGTTTCCTAACACTTGCAGTCATAGGTACCTAAATGATTGTATGTGGCTGGGGGGATATCAATCTTAAATTGTGGCACCCACCCCAGAGCAGAGTGAATCAGTGTGAAATATTGTGGTTCCCTTGCTTTACATACTGTAGTTGGAAATATTAATGATGCTGATGAAGATAATGATAATAACAGCAGTTACACAGAGAGGAGTTACCTCTGTCCAGGGAATGATGTCAAAGTTACCAGCATGAAATTTGCAAAATCCATTGCCCCTGATTTTACTGAATGGCATCTAGAAAGATATAAGTATAGATTTGACATGTTCCCTATAGTCTTCCAGATTCAGTGCTCCCCGTTTTGAAAATCCAGAGTAAATGTGCCAAGACAGACTTCAGAGGAGATGTTAATGATTTGGTGTTAAGATCTTGAGTGAGTGCCTCTCTCCAATTCAAATCAAGGGAGCAGGGTGGTCCAAATCAGAATTTAGTTGGTTTATGCATATTGGGCCAACAGTATTGATTTTCCCAATATAAAATTCACTCTAAATGTTTTTAATTTTGTTTGTTTGTTTGTTTTGCCATAAACATGCATCCCAACAGTATGGATGATGTAAACCGTGTAGTCCTTGACCCAGAAAACCAAGTGAACTCTTGGGGAATTGTGTCCATCAGAAGTTTAGTTGGCTAGTAATGCCAAAAGCAATTCATCTGCTTGTACACAGTGACTATAACTTGAAAGGTATCTTGTAGCCACTCAATCCATTCACACACATCTGGAGGAAGAGATAGAGAAGGCAAGTCACGCATTAAGTTATCAAGGTAAAATACTCTAGGTAAATGGCTCCATAAAGCCAAGCAGAATGAACATTCAACGGGCAGAATATGGAGAAATCTGTCAGCCTTCCATTTATATTTTACATAAATCCAATAAACATATGAGGCAAAACTAGGGCATTTTGCAAAGCTTGAGAGATTTGTTCATTTTTATCAAGTCACATTGCTTGGGATAGATTAGCAGTTAGTCTCTAACAAGAATGGAATTTTTTCTTTTCAAGGTATATGGAAATGAGAATGGAAGCCAAACGTCATCTGGGGTGGTCTATTTTTAGAGAAAGTGATTTGCTGAGGGTATTTGTCATTCATTCAGGAGGACAGCCAGCCCTGAGCCATGGCAGGCATCAGTAGTAATAGCCAGCTCTTGCAAGGAAAAGAAAATAATCCTTCCATTCTTGAAAATCATTAAAAAGGAATGTTATCAAGTCAAAGGCAAGCAAGACAGGCAGCAAGGGAATGAGAAAATTTAAGGCATTTTCTGTATATATGCATGTATGTACCGTAAATGTAGATTTTCTAGTGTGTGTTTCTCAGTGCACAGGTGTGAAAGTGTGTGTTCAGTGGGTTACGTGTGTCTGTATTACATGTTTCTGTGAATGTAAGTGATAATAGCTAATATTTATTGGGTTTATTCTATGTCTCAGACTCTGTGCTAAAAGCTTTATGGAGATTATCTCTTTGCATTATCTCTACAGCCTATGTTTTCCATTCATGAAGAGGTTAATAGAGCTATTAGGAATCAAAACCAGGACTCAGACCCAGACAGCTTGACCATTTCAGGCAGTCAGCTCCCCAGAGCCCTCTGCCACTGATTACATTACCATGCTGCAGAACAGCCATGTTTATATGTGTCTTTGTGTATTTTTTGTTTGTTTTGGAGACAGTCTTAAAGGGGAGCAGTTCTCTCTATTATCTGCATTAAAATAGTATCGGTAAGTATATTTCTCACAAACACACCCATCTTCTTGGTAACATATTAATGGGTTCAGCAGCAAAACGAGTTTGAAAAGCTAAAATCTCAGAGTGTTTGTTTGGATTCCTGGTTGTTGTTTGTCTTCATCTTCAGACAGAGCCCACACAGTTCATGCTGGTGCCTTGCGTCTGGCCTGTGGCTGGTAAAAATCGGTGTGATGTTTGGGACTGGAAATTTAGGGGATTTGAACTCTCTTTAACCACACCTTTACATGGATCTCTAGTAGTCATCTCAAAATTAGCCCATCAAAAACAAATGCCCAGTATTCATCTCCTCTCCCCATCAGACATGCTTCTTCCCACTGTCCATAATCCCAGTAAATGGCCCTTCCTCCAATGGCAACTGCTCAGGACAAAAATCCTTGGATTCATCTTTGGCTTCTCTCTTTTCCCCACACACCACATCCAACTCACTAAGAAACCCTACTTCAGAATATGCCGAGAACATACCACTTCTTACTATTTCCACTGTCATGGCCCTCGCTTAAGCCATCATCTGTCTATGAAAATGGTAGTCCTTTCTTCATGCATAAACCAGTGCAATCCTTTACAGATACAGATCACTCAAAGTCAGGCAGTGACTTTCCATCACACTGAGAATAAATGCAAAGTCGTCCCCCAAGGCCTCTGAGGTCCTCCAGGACCAGCCTCTGCGTGTGTAACCTTATCTTTATCCCCTGCCTCCTCAACTCCCTCTCGGTCTGTCCTAGTCACCGGTGCTCAAGCTCCTTGGCGTTCCTCCAACACACAGAACGTATTTCCAGCTCAGGTTGGGAGGATGACCAGGATGAAAGGGTGCTGGTGGGGATGTTCTGAAGTGGCCCTTAAAGAAGTATCCAGGACAGCCAGACAGTGTTTGGCCAACAAAGTTGCACCCTCATCATAGGAATTGAAACCATGGCAGCTACACCAAGGAGAGTGTTCCTCCAAGGTGAGGTCGTTGAAAGGCAGTGATCAGAGGCCCCATATCTCCATTAAGCCAAGGGATGCGGCTTTGCAGGTGGCACACATATACCTTGTGATGAGGCGACAAGGGCAGGGCACAGCATGGATTTGGCAGTCTAGAGAAACCTGAATTTGATTCCGACTCTGCTGCTTACTGTCAGCATAACTGTGGGCATACACTTAACCTTTCGGAGTCTCCTTCTCCTCATAGTTCAGAATTCTGCAGTGATTTACTCTCCTGCAATAATAGTTTGGGTTTGTCAAAAATCTGCATATACCCATGGGAGGGTAGCATGTAAGTGCTGTACCAGTTAAGAATATCAGCTGGGGGCTTCCCTGGTGGCGCAGTGGTTGAGAGTCTGCCTGCCAGTGCAGGGGACACGGGTTCGAGCCCTGGTCTGGGAGGATCCCACATGCCACGGAGCAACTAGGCCCGTGAGCCACAATTACTGAGCCTGCGCATCTGGAGCCTGTGCTCCGCAACAAGAGAGGCCGCGATAATGAGAGGCCCGCACACCACGATGAAGAGTGGCCCCCGCTTGCCACAACTAGAAAAAGCCCTCGCACAGAAACGAAGACCCAACACAGCCATAAATAAATTAAAAAAAAAAAAAAGAATATCAGCTGGACAAGTTAAAGAAAATTTTGGTTAAAGGGACCAAAACATCCAACTTACAGTAATTTAAACAAGTATGGGTTGGTTTTTCTCACATAACAAGAAGCCTAGAGATAAGAAGTTGCTGGCCTTGACTTAGCTACTCAGCAAAGCCATCACGATCTTCCTTTTCTCCGCCACCTTGGCCTGTTGGCTTATGTCCCCTTGTTCATTGTCGTGGGATAGCAAGAGGGCTGCTGTAGCTCTAGACATCATGTCTGTGTTCAAGACAAGAAGGAAAGAGAGAAAGATAGGAGCAACCAAGTCTTCCCTCTTTTATCAGGAAAGCAAAACTCTGGAGAAATCTACATTGGATGTACAGTGCCTTGGCCAGAACTGTGTCATAAGCCATTTCCAGCTGTCAGGAAAGCTGGACACACTGCTGTTCCAAGAAAAAATGGAGGTTTTGTAAGGAAAAGAGAAGTAGGGACTGGAAGTTGGGTACACAGCTAACAGAGTCTGCCTTGGAAGGGGGGCAAAAAAAAAAAAAAAAGCAGAGTCCTACAAAAATAAAAAAGGTTGAGAACTGCTTTGGGAGTGATATAAAGTTGATTGAGACCTAATCCAATCTACAAGGAATTTACAAATTTAGGGTGGGAGACACACAAAAAGAGAGTGAATACAATACAAATTGAAATAAGAACTGGACCTGTGATGCAAGCATTATGTTATGGTAGACCCAAGGAGCAATTACTTCTGATTGGAATGATGGAGGTGTCTTCATTGATCTATTTGAGCACTTCCTATGTACCAGGCATTTCAACACTAATTGCAAAGGTCTCTCCAGTGAACAAGACAGAAAACCTGCCTGCCTTCATGGAGTTCACATTTTAAGGACAGAGACAAGAAACAATTAAACAAATAAAATGAACTCCAATTGTGACAATCCTGACATAGCAGGTGGCTTTCTCCAAGGGTGAGAGGGTGTTCCCAGACAGAGAAACAGCATGAACAGAGACTCAGAAGCAGGAAAGAAGCAGGAAAGTATATCCTCCTCGGTCACTTATGGCTGAAATTCCAGGTGAGGATGGAGGAACATGGTCAGCTTGGGTTGGCTGCAAATGCCTGGCTTGGTCAGAGTAAGCAGGACTGATCCTTGGCTTTATCAGTTACAGTATGTCCTTTACCACTCTGACTCCCAGGACATCATCTACAGTCCCTCATAGAGCTGTAGGGTGGGTTTAATGGGACAGTGCCACACAGTAACTGCCTGATGAGGTGGATTGGAGGATTAAAGGAGATGATACACGTGAAGTTTTAGGAATAGTATGTGACACATCCGAAGGACTCAAATGTCAGCTGTAACTAATACCATGCTTGTTGTCCTTGTTACTTCTCCTCCACAGAAATGAGGAAGTTAACACAAGCTGGCTTCCTCCTCCATCCTCCACCCCCTCACTACTTGTGTTTTGTTACTACAACTCGTGGTATTTTTATTACTGTTAAAACTAAATTACGTGTCATCTGTTCTAAATTACGTGTCATCTGTTTCATTAAGTATTTATAACAGGTGAATTGTCTTTGTGAACTGTTTATACCAGTCATTTTAACTTAACCATGTTTAAATTATTTCAAGCACAAGTTCTTTTATGCCTCGAGTTTTCCATATTTTCCCATGCTTTTGTTTTCTCTGCTCCTGAGTGGTCATTTGTCTGGGTTGAGAATACTTGGGTCATAACTTTGTCTTACATTGTTTCACATTGGAGAAGAGAAACTTGAAGTGAGTCTGAGGTTTCTTTCTTCATGGGTGACCCACTTTCCTGCCTGTGTGTTTGGATGTCCTTTTCTTTTGACACCTTGACGTTCTGACAGGACACTTGAACCTGCTGGCAGGAAGAGAGATATCTCTTTTCACCAGGCTGACCCGACACATGTTGGTTCCCTCATTGACGGGTTTAAGTCTTCTTCCCTCATTTAGCCCAGGAATTCTCTCTTATCTTTGAATAATGCTGCCGTTCTAGTCATTCTGAAGTCTTCTTCAGGATCCAATTATTTCTTTATGTCTTCTCTAATGATTTTCATCTTCTTGTATCTTTGTAATAAGCCCTGTGTTTTATGTGAGCTTCTCAAACATAACCCCACATCGTAGGATCACCTTTCTGCAGAGTGAATCCTTTTTGCTTTTACCTTTCCTGTTTTAAATTTTACTGTGGTATTTACTGCTTGCTACAAATTCTTTTCTTAACTCTAGCGAATCCCTTCCTTTCTAACTGTGTTTGATCATCTCAGCTTTCGTATCTTATTTTTCAGAGATTATATGTTTCCAAATGTATTGAAAGCACAGAGTGTATATAAAATTTACTTTTTATTCCAATAGTAAGCGTTCTCACAACTATGTTCTTCCTTTACCACCTGAGTGGTATAATATTTACTTATGTTTTAGAGGTTTTCACACACACCATATTATTGGTTTATGTTTTATGTTCTTTCATTTCTAAATGAAACGAGTTTTTCAAGATCTGGAATTTCTGCCTAAATATAGTGAGAAAAGTCGACTTTGATCACTTTAGGAGTCAGGTAGATGTTGTTAGAGTCCTCGTATTATGTCTTGAGCTAGAAGGGAGGTTAATGTAAGTACATATCATTAGTTGACTGAGACAGCAGCCTCAGGAATCACATAGAATAAGCAAATAGTACATCTTCAGTAAATGTCGGCCGTTAACAGCAGCAGCAGCATTGATCAATTTTGACTCCATAAAATTTTAAATTCATCCTCCGTAAACACGTTGAGTAAATAAAGTCAAAGATGAATGACAAACTGAGGGGACAAGGAGAGGAAAGTTTTCATCTCACTTGGGGAGATAACATGGGCAGATATTCATTTTATAGCACTAAACTCAGTCTTGTGAGTGAAAAAAAAAGCATGGGAGATGTAACTCACTCTTTAATTGTGGTCTGATATTCCATCGAATGGGGTACTGGATTAATTAACTGTTTCTCTGTGGATGGACATTTGATTGCTTCTAGTATTTTCTTGAGGCAGAGACCTGCATTTGTTCACCAAAATCCATTTTCATTTCTTCCTGGCTATACAAATGGTAGATAAAGTTTTTATAAATCTATAAAATATGTACATAACAATAAAAAGATCTATAAACTACTAGATAATGATTAAATTTTGAGCAGTTATTTTCTGCCCAGATAGCAGTTCATAGGTACCATTCCCTAATAAAACTAACCAGGGCTCCTTGGAGAAATGCTGGCTGCAAGACTGGAACAGGGAAAATATAAGACAAGCCTGGAGAACCCTGTAGTGTCAGCAAGTAAGGAAGTCTTCAAAGATAGTCAGGGCATGTGGAAAAGGACACAGATTCAAACCGAAAGGAGCTTCCAGTGACCAAACCTAGGACAATTAGAGTAACAAAATGATGGTAGTAGGAAATTGTAACTCAGAATAAAGCAAAGATCCATCAGTCCATACTAATAGAAACAAATAATTAATAAATAGGTGAAGAGGAGGAGAATACTAATTAATTAATATAGAAGCATAATGGAAATAGACTATCACCATTAGGCAAACACCAGGTAATAAGTTTTGCAGGCAAGAATCATGGATGGATGTTGAAATTAGAGGACAAATGCATGATCAGAAACAGGATATTTACATCATCTCAAAGTAGTTCCCCTACGTGAAACTCTTTCATTACAAAGAGAAAAATAGTAACTTTACAGTGGAGCAGCCTGGCTAATATCACCTCAGCCCACTGACCAAAGTTAATATCACCAGTAACAGGACATACTGACGTCAGGTACCTCCTAATATGCTGCATTGAGAAGAACACATCACTTTTGTCCTATTCTTACCGAAAATATATAACCTCAATCTAATAATGAGAAAACATCAGACAAACCCAAATTGAAGGACATTCTACCAAATACTGTTTTGTAGACCTCAAAAAGGTAGAGGTTATGAAAGACAAGAAAGACTGAGGACCTAACATAGATCGAAGAGACTAAGGAAACGAAACTAAATGCAGTATGGAATCCTGGATTGGATCCTGGACCAGAAAAAAAGGCATTATGGGACAACTGGAAAATCTAATAAGATCTGTAGATTACTTAACAGTTTTATATCAGTGTTAGTTTCCTGGTTACAATCAATTTACTATATTGTACTATGTAAGACGTTAACATTAGGGGAAAGTGAGTGAAAGTTACACGGGGATTCTACTATTTTGCAATCTTTGTATTACTAAAATTATTTTTAAATAAAAAGTTAAAAAAAAAATAGGTCATGCAGTTTTCACTGCATTGCTCTTTCATAGGTGAGCAATCCAGAGCCCTGCTGAATTGAAGAATTCAGAATAATTTTCTAACACCTAATAGCTAATGTTTAAAATCAGTAGTTTTTTTTTTCCTCATTTGGTGTACTCTAACTCTGGGGTTTTTTCTTAATTATCTGAAAGAAGCAGATCTGTTGTTCATTTGACAAAAGAAACTGCCCTTAGCCGTTATCTTTAGCTAAATAGATTGTTAAAACCAGAGAAAGCATCAGATGGGGCTTTAAACAGAATTGGGATTCTATTTGCTGCTCTGATTCTCCAAGCTGCTGTTAAACCAAAAACCGTTTACTAGGTTCCTATAAATCTAACGTGCAGCTTTAGAGGGGTTCTGCAGTGCTTTCAAAATGAAAAGTCAAGGATCAGAAACAGTGTATGAAATACACAAAGGATTCAGCCTGTAAATTGACAATCCATTAGCCACTTTTTTCAACACCTAAGTAAGTTTTTCTTGAGTTAACACAATACAAAATAGCAGAACCAGGGTATGGAAAAGTCTCCAGATGTAGACTCAGATACTTATGTTCAAGTTCTTTTTTTTCAATTGAAGTATAGTTGACTTACAATATTATATTAGTTTCAGGTGTACAACATAGTGGTTCAATGTTTTTATAGATTATATTCCATATAAAGTTATAAAATATTGGCTATATTCCCTGTGCTGTACGTTACATCTTTGCAACTTATTTATTTTATACCTAGCAGTTTGAACCTCTTACTATCCTACTATATATGTATATATGTATATGTGTGTGTGTGTGTGTGTGTGTGTGTGTGTGTGTGTGTATCTGAATCACTCGCCTCCTGCCTAAGTCTCCCTTCCTCCAGCGTCAGTCCAATTTATAGCCAGAAGGACTTGATGTGCAGAAGGTGTGTTCTGCTCCTTTGCTGGTTCCAGGCCCTCACCTCTGTGGGGCTCAGTCTCACAGAGCGATGGCTTCATAGCCCCATCGCAGTTAGCTTTGCTGGAGATGGAGGGTCCTCTTCAAAATAAGTGCTGTGCTCCCAAGGGCTCGTGACTCCCTTCCCCTGCATCAGTGAGGATGCACTAGGTTACGGTTCAGTAACAAACACTCCAAGATAACCCAGGAGCTCCTCCTTCCTGCTCCTTTGGCAGTTGCAGCCCCTCTGCTGGGTCTGGGCTGTAGGGCGGAGGGAAAGGGACAAGAGTCTTGGCAGCCCACAGTTTCTGACCTTTTATGTAGGTTACTGCTGCTTCTCAGGCTAGCCTTTTCGGGCTGACGATGCTCCATTACTGGTCTTAGTGGGGCTTCTCTAGAGGGCCCTGCAGGGTGTTCCCCCCCGACGCTATACAGTTCCCTGAAGTAGAACACTGGCTTCACATGGTGCCAGCCAACTTCAAATGGGCAGCAAGGCACAATCCCACCACATGTTTGGAAGGTGGGGAGAACAGCACTGTATTGCTGTGTACACACGATAGATACTCAACTTAATGGTTCAAAACACCAGCCATCTCTTTAGTTGATGATTCTATGGGTTGACAGTTTGAGTGGGACTCAGCTGGGCAGTTCTGCTGGTCTCATCTACGCTCCTTGATTCCCTGCAGGGAGCAGGGTGGCTCTGCTTCGGGGGTGTCGCTCGAGTGATGGGGGCTTCTGGACTGTGTGTCTCTCATCGTCCTTTCAGGCTATATCGGGTTTGTCCATATGGCAGTTTGGCAGGTTTCCAAGAGGGCAGACAGAAGCATACAGGGCATCTTGAGATTTGGGCTTGGAAGTGGCTTAAAGTTGCTCTGCCGCCTGCTGTTGGTCAAATTCCCCAAACCAACAAGATTCGAGGAACTCCAGCTTTGATGGGAGGAGCTGCGAGGTCACCTTGCAAAGGGGCATAGGAAGGGGAAGGGTAGAGAACTGTGGCATCCACCCCAAACACTAAGACCACCACATCTTCCTGATCTTCTGCGGGAGAAGTTGGGGGGCTGATGGCTAGGTTAGGTGGCTAGACTCGGCAAGGCCAGAAAGGCCAGATCAAGACATCTTGTGTGTCCAGTAGCGGTGTCTGACCACACTTGATGGAGGCCTTTATTAGAATAGTGTGATGAGCACTTTTTTGTCTACAGCTTTGGGGCTTAGACATTAATTCCAGGCAACAGGCATGTATATTCAATCACAAAAGGAAAACTGCCTTAAAGGTGAAGTGACCTACTACAGGTCATGCAGCTGCTAAGTGGTTCGTTTCTTTTATCTGGGGAGAGGGGAAACGATGCACTAAGGGCTGGTGATTAAAAAGCATAATAAATGCCAGAGACTTAAAAGGCCACTGTGGCTGGGATGGGCAGAGCAAGGTGGACGGTGGTGTGAGCTGTCTTTGGGATCCAGAATCTACCAGCCCCTGGAGCCCATGGCAAGGAGCTTTTCTTTAAATTTATAAAGAACAAAGGAAACTCTGTGAAGGATTCTAAACAACAGGCTCACATCTTGTTTCCAAAAGACCCTTCCGGCTGCCACGTGAAAACTAGATTGGAGGTGCAGACTGGACCAAACCGAGTTAGGATTCCTCCAGCCCCGTGCGGTGCCACTCCATGGGTCCCAAAGGCAAAGGAGAAGTGGTCGAGTTTGCCATGACCAAAACCGAGAGGCAGGGCGCAGGGAGGAGCAGAGAAAGTCAAATGGGTAATTTCACACCGTGCCCTCCTCAAACACACACACACGCACACGCACACGCACACACACTGCTTCGGACCCAAGCAGGCTTGAGAAGTTCCAGCTTGTGTTCTGTGATACTTTAGCCAGATTAATTCCGAGTCAGACAGTGGCCTCCTCTGCTTTGCTGTGTGAACAGACAGATGGCTGCCAAAGGACCACGGCAGAGAAAGACCAGCAGAGACCCCAGCATGAGGGACCCAGCCTTTGAGCCCAGGAGTTCATACAATTAATATTTCCAGTGATTCCAATTCAAAAGGCAAATGGTGTCCAAAGCAGTGGGCTCTTTTGACAACATGTGGGTGGGAGGGCAGGGAGGCAGAGAGGAGGGGCAGGCGGTGGAATAGGGGCTGCTGGCATCACCCACCCCCTTCAGGGACACCTGTGAGCCTCCCCAGGGGCTGAGGAAGTCCGTAGGAACAGAGCAGTCCGTGGAGCAGGCCTCAGCCCCACAGCAGGAGTCTGCACGATTGATCGTAAGTCTGTTCTGTCATTGCATTGCAGCTCCAGAAACTAAAACGATCACTTTCTTTCAAGACCAAGAGTTTACGGAGCAAAAGTGCTGACAACTTCTTCCAGCGAACCAACAGCGATGTGAAACTGCAGGCGGACATGCTTTCGGAGGTCAGCCCCAGCTCCAGCCTGCTCCCTTCCCCCGGATGCCTGACGTCCACAGTCACCAGGGCCGGCCTGTACCCAGGCGGCGGCAAGGCCCACGCCTTTCAGGAGCACATCTTCAAGAAGCCCACTTTCTGTGATGTCTGCAACCACATGATCGTGGGTAAGCTGTCCCTCTGCCTCCTCCTCCAGGTCCCTGCATCCCTGGAAAGCCAGGTGAGAGGGGTGTACCTGAGTCCAGGTCCCCGTGGACAGACTCTGAGCCTGTCTGATATGCAGGAGGGTTGTTTGGGAGCGTTTGGGGTAACAGTGTGTGTCAACAGGTAAGGGAAGCAGGGCTGGGCGGAGGGAGATGCTGGGTTGTGGTATAGATGGAAGAAAGCTTCCAGCCCATCCCCAGGGAGCTCTCAAGCCCCGTACAGTCATCTCGCGTTGAGGACAGAGGTCTGGGACTTTGTACGCCTGCATCACCTCTCACCGGGTACGGGCAGCCCCTGGGGAGGGGGCAAATTCTTGAACAGAGCAGTTCTTTTTAGCTAAGGGCAGTTAAGGGAGAGGGAATCCGTGGGAGGCAATCAAGGTGCTGGGCAGTTGGGGTTCGAACGCCTCTGTTCTACAGGAAGATCTGAGTGACACATTGCAGGGTCCTCTCCAGTATGCGTGGCCGTGTCTATCTGGGGTCGCCTGGGCAGGGGGTCTGTGGCTTGGTGAGCTACAGGTGAATGACCGAGACAGGCAGCTGTGGAAGGCAGGAGACCTCAGGGAGGCACTGACCCAGGCAGGACAGGGGATTCAGTTGGAATGGTGATTACAACTCTGGACCCGGAAGGGACTCACTCCTGGTACTTCAGAGAAATGGTGATAGCCTGAGCGTCTTGGGGGTTGTGCCCAGATGAAGAGAATGACCTATAAAATGTCCCAGCTAGAAGGAAGACCTGAGCCATTGAGAGCCAGGTGCACAGAAATTCTGCAGTTAACACTCTTCTGCCTGTCCCACGGTGGAAATCCAGTGACCAAACAGATGGAGGAAACCATAAAGGTACTTCGGGTGGAACTCAGAGTGAATTGAAACCCGTTGTTTCAAGAACAGCAGCGTGTCCTGGTGATTGACAGGTCACTGCAGAACAAGAGAGAAGGGGGAAGGAGACGCCCATGTGTGCTCTCAGGGGGCAGTTAGGATGTACCCACCCTAGGAGAAGTTGAAGGGCAGAAGGCTGGAATTAAGAGAGGAAATGAGGCTGGAAATCAAAAGATGCAAGGCTGACCGAAATGGGGACTATCTTCCGGAGACGGTGCTGATCCTGCAGATATGAAGCCAAGCAAAGCCTAGAGTGTCTGGACAGCCACTGAGAGGGTAACAGGTGTGAGAGACAGGCCTTCCCCACGTGGGGTCCCAATGCCAGGCCCACGCCGTACCTCCTGCTCACTTACGGCCTGGATGCTGCAGCGCTGGGCTTGGCCGTGAAGGCTTCAGGGAAGAACGCTTTAAGATCAAGAGCCTGATTCCCAAGCTCGGAGCCAGGGCCCAGTGTGGCCCTGATATGTCATTCATCTCACCTTCCAGCTCCTCAGCCCTGACACCCACCCTTCCCAGCCCCCCGTTTCCCCTTCAGTACCCATTTCCCGTGGCCCAGCACCTCTTCTGAGTATGACAGTTGTCTCAGGTCGGATTCCCTAGAAGCAGAGCCTGACATGGGGACTCAAGCGCACGTAATTTACTGAGAGGGTGCTCTCAGGACAAGAGGGAGAGAGGGAAGCGGATGGAGAAGGGAAGGAACTAAACTAGGAAGTGGTCTTAGGTGGATCTTGAGGGAGTCTGGAGCATGAATTTCACCAGTTGGTACTTCGTTGAGCCCAGCCTTTGGTAACAGTGGGCTTCCCTCCTCCTCCCATGATGGAGGTCATTTCAAATCCCTGAGCAAAGTGGCTCATGTTCTGCTGATGGCAATTTTCTGAAGAAAGGGATAGCTGTGAGCCACGAGCAGCCAGCACAGATACCACCAGTGTTATTAGTGAGGTTTTGCTGCTATAACGAATTACCACAAACTTGGTAGCTTAAAACCACACAGATTTATTATTTTATAATTCTGGAGATCAGAAGTCCACAGTGAGTCTCACTGGACTAAAATCAAGGTGTCCGCAGAGCTACATTCCTTTCTGGAGGCTCTAGGGGAGAATCCATGTTCTTGTCTTTTCCACCTTCTTGAGGCTGCCCAAACCTTGGCTTGTGACCCCTTTTTACCTTCAGTGCAATGAAGCATGGCAGTGGCAGGTCACGTCTTTCTCACACCACCGTCTCTTTGGTCCTGACTCTCCCCCTTTCCTAAGGATTCTTGTGATTACACTGGACCTACCTGGATAAACCAGGATAACCTTCCCATCTCAAGGTCACCTGATTAGCAGTCTTACTTCCATTTGCACCCTTGAGTTCCCCTTGCCACGTAACATAACTACTCACCAGTTCTGGGGGTTAGGACATGGACATCTTTGGGAGGCCATTGTTCTGCCTATACCTACCCAGTACAGGGTATCTGGGCAGGGCATCAGCAGTGTCCACCATGGCAATAGAAGAAAACCTTAGTTGAAGATCACAAGACTGGCCTCTGTTGATTCCTTTCCATCCTGTCTCTGATGCCAGTCATGTGATAGTTGTATTCCAGCCAAAGGCTTTGTGATGTCACAGGGTGAGAGGCCATCTTAGTTTGAAGTGGGCAGAGAGGTACCTTTCCATATGGTACACAGAATGGGGAGAGCGCTGACCCATGTTTTGCTCCTGGCTATTCCCATGAAACAATTAGCCCCTCCCCTTCCCAGATGAAATGAGATGAGGGAGTGAGGATGGTAGAAAGACCATGCGTGTAGAACCAGACAGCCTGGATTAGAGCCCCGTGCAGCTGTGTGACCTCGTGCCAGTGACTTGCCTTCTTTGAACCTGTGTCCTCATTTTATGTGGAGATGATAATACCACCCTCAGGGTTTTGTGCGGATTAATGAACTGGCAGAAGGGAAGTACCAGGCATCTGATAGACCTCAGCAGAGGAAGGTTATTGGAATTGATATCATTATCATCATTATTAAACAAGAAAATAGTCATTTTCCTAAGGAAGAGAAAGCTATTTAGAGGGTAAACCAAATTAGTGTAACAAAAAAAATTTTTTGACACTTTTTAGGCATAAATAATTAAAAAAATAATGTCATGGTAACAAAATAATTAGTCCCTTGTCTACACAGCAGTGTTTTACATACACGTTAAATATTGTCTCTGATTCTGCATTTCCCATTCTGTGAGGGAGATGAATGAGCAAGCAGGTGTCTAGAAGAGTGATCAGAATGGTGAGTGGTGTGCCAAAATAAGATTGTGAGGAAACCCTGGGAGTTTGGTGTGGAAAAGACTTTGGATGTGCAACTGTGTTTTAAAATACCATATTGGAAAAGTCAAGAGACTTACTCTCTGTGCCTTTACAGGGAAGGGTTGGGAACAAGGGGTAAAGTTAAAAGACGAATTTCAGGGAGAATATAACCATTTAACTGAGGCACTTGACCGGTAATTGAAGGGCCTGCCTTATGAGTAGCAAGTAGTTTAACTTCTCCCAGGCATAGGTCGTCTTGAAGATCTTCCCCTACTTCATTATCCGATATTCTTTGAAATGAGACCCTGCTGCTTCCCAAAGAGACCAGTGTCTGTCATCATTGAACGTGGACATATCAGTGGTTTCCAGGGTAGCCGGGAAGGCAGGGTTCTGCGGTGTCCTTCACCCTTGGTCAAGACCCAGTTGGCGGGGGGAGGGTGTGTGCGGGGGTGTTTATTCAAAATGGGGAGCAACACCAGCCCCTTTTGCAACCATACACACAGGCCTGTCCTCATCCTCAGAAAACCATTATCTATTTACACTCTCATTTTCTAGTCACTATTATTATTCATGTTCTTCCTTCCAACAGGCCACATTTAGGAAGAGTGCTTTGTGTCAGTCAAGGATTTCTGAAAAATCGCTGTATCACAACTACTCTAAAACTCCAGCGTGCTCAAAACAGCTTTCTTTTACTCTTACTCAGCATCTTCAGATCACCTGGGGTTTGGCTGATCCAGACTCAGCTCAGTTATTGTGTCTTCTCTCTCTTCCTTATCTCTTACCCTTTCCTTGGACCCATGGGCTGCCATGCCATGTCCTTCTAATGGCAAGGACAAGTGGAGGCATACAGAGTTTCCTAGGGCCTTGGGTTGGAGAAACCCAACTGTCACTTCTGTGGGTACTCCACCGGGATGTGGGTCAAACCCATGTCCAAGGATGGAGAAGTGCACTCTGCCCTCAGTAGCAGGGATAGCAAAGCCACCTGCGAAGGACAGAGTGAAGAATGTTAAAAATCCAGCCTACCACTGGGCTTAGGATGGCCTCTGCACTACGGAGCCTTTTTTGTCTGGGAGACACTACTAAGTCTTAGAGCTAAACTACCTTCCACCTCCCTTCTGCATCTGGAAGTGATGCCTGGCATCTGACTGTTACCATGGCAGGGAGGGGGTCTCATCATGTCTTTTGCTCAGAACTCTGAGGCAGTTTGGCCTCCAACTTCGTTTTTGTGTCTACCTACCTAGCTTCGGAATTTGATGCATCATTTTCAATTTCCACACAGATTTCCACCGGTCCTTTTCAAGGCAGTGCTATTCATAACCCTTAAATAGGTGATGATGAGTCTCTATTTTCAGTCTCATGACGAGTGTGAAAAGACCCACAGCCTGTGTCTTTTTAAAACAACTAATGGAAATGAGTTCATCTCTGAGGAATGTCACAGTCATTACCTTAAAGAGGATTCCAGGTACACCTCAAGTACCGTGACAATTTTGAAAGATTCTGTTTTGAAAATCACACCAAAAAAATGCTTTGTGTTAAGGAGAATTTCACTATTATACTTTTCTCTTCTCAGAATTAAATGTATAGTGTAACTGCCTTTTTAACATAAAAAGAAAGAGAAGAAAGAGAGAAAACGGTCAACAAGGCACACTGCTCTTTTCAAAGATGAAAACCAAGTAAACCAAATAGTAGGCTCCTTCAAGGAAAGGAGAAAGGGTATTAGAGAGGTGATGTGAGACCAGAGGGAACGGGGAGAGGGAAAAGGCAGAGGAAGGAGGTGAGGAGAGGAAGGGGAGTGAGGTAAAGCAGAGGCTGAGGGACGTGATCCTTCCCGAAACACTGCCCAGGGCTTGTAATCTGTGATAGAGCACAGCTGATCTGCCCTTTTTCTTTACTCCGCAAACCTAACCTCCTGTCTCTACATAATCACCTGAAGATTTGTTTTCTTTAAGCCTCAGCTTATCTTCATTTTCTAAATTCTGGGGAAAGACCACTGCTACTATCCCCTTAGAATGACATTCCAGAGAACATATTAAAGCAGGTTTTTTCCTTTCAACTGAGAACCAAAGGTTATGTAATGATGGCCAAGAAAAATCAAATCTCATTTGTGCAGTTTCTAGCTGATGGATATTTGTATAAAAATAAACGGAATCTGGCATCCTCGCTGTCTAGGATTTCTAAGTTGGCACGGACACTCAGAGTTGGGTTTACAGGGTCTCACACGTGTGCCTCGCCTGGCTGCCTAGGCCTTAAAGCTGGAAAGCCTAAACATTTGCCACCAGAAAGTGGCAGTAAAAGTAGACCAGGACCCCAGCCTCATTCCCTGCCCATCTCTTTCTAATTTCCTTGGCTCCTTCGCTCATGCCCTCATTCCCTAGTGCCAGCGTTGCCCTTGACCTTAGACTTGACACCTG
The DNA here is from genome assembly GCF_949987535.1 of Balaenoptera acutorostrata. NCBI lineage: Eukaryota > Metazoa > Chordata > Mammalia > Artiodactyla > Balaenopteridae > Balaenoptera > Balaenoptera acutorostrata. Next base: position 49,992,636 of record NC_080073.1, on the reverse strand, counting down.
AGACTGCTCCTCCCCTGCTGACCCTGCTCTTAGGCCCCTCGGGTTAAGCAGGCACTATGGCATGCCCCCCGCCTCCAGGACATGGCTACCCTTTATGATCACCTCCTTTCCAGAAATATGGTCACCTATGCAAGCCAAAGATGATCAAGCCAGTCTTTCATGGAGACTTGAGAGAAATAGGCAGTTAGGTGTGTTCACCAGCCCCGATGCTGGATGCCCAAGCCTTTGGGTCAACAGGATTCAAGAGCCAGTCTTAGACTAGGAGAATCCTCTTGTACTTGCTTAGAAGAAAAATACTTCCTCCACCAAAACAATCCACTCTTGCCATCTTTAGGCCTTGGCAGTGGGAGTTAGGGTGGGGGACTCGTCTTCACTGGGCATCCAGTACATGTATTCCATCTAGGGCACTCTGTCTTTACAATGAACTGTCTACAGTGACTCATTTCAGGAGAGCATTGAATTTCCTTGCAGTAATCTGCATCTCATTGGAATTGCAAAGACTCGAACAAGTCAGTATGTACTATTAGCATAACTAACTCAGTGCATGAGTCCACTCTGTCAATTAAGGAGGTTTTTCTAAGGGACCCCATTCTGACACCTTGTTTCCAAAACTATTTTTAAATTAGCTAAATGTTTTTAGTTGGCAGCCACTTAGAAGACACAGCATATTAAATGGGCACGTATTTTCTAAACAAATATTTAGAAAAAAGGCTGGATTTCATTGCCTAAAATGTCAAGTTTCCTCATACAGTCACTGCAGTCAAAGGCTCATTTACTTTCTAACTGTCCGAGTTGCAACCACTGGGGAAAACAATAATGGCTTTGTCTTGGGTAAGAATCCCTACAACAGGACAGAGTTAGAGATCCTAGTGAAAGTGGTTTATTATGGGGAGAGCACTCAGGAGAAGGGGAATCAGAGAAACAGGACCGGGCAGGGGGAGGAGCTGAGCAAGGATGTGGTCTCAGCTGGAGTTGACGTCACATGATCCCACCCAGGGGGAGCTCTGGAACACAGATTTTATCGTATCGCAAGTAGCCGCACCTTGAGACCAGGGTGTTGGCCTTTGTATACTCCTGTCGCTCAGTCATTGGCCATGGCTGCCCCCCAGGGGGCAGTGGGCGTGTGACATCCCAGACAAAGAGGATCCCATTTGGCTGAGAACAATCTCTGAAAAAGGGCACCTGTGAGCCATTCGGAGCCAATACGCACAGTGTCAGTACGATAAATAAAATCTAGGCGAGGCACTAACAGCCTCAGTATCTCTGTAAACACACTTTAATGCTACAAGACGCAATATAAAAACATCCTCCACTAGGAATGAATTTGAAATGCAGATGGACCTTGGCATTGTCGTACCTATAACACTGTGTTACCATTATAATGAATAATATAAGGAGAGGAAATATTACATTACACTGAGTCCAGGACTTTTCTGTTATGCTTTTGTTTGACCATTAATTTAGCTGTTTCCTGACCTGTTCGGACCTCATCCGATGGCTTGAAAAAGCCATAAACATTGAAACATTAACCACACCTGGAATGGAAATATTCGCTCACCGTTGAAGTTGTTTCTTGGTGGGAAACGCCAAACAGAAATCAAGGGAAATATTAAAAAGCAAATGTAAAATCTATGTATTCTCAGGATGGAATTAAAACTCTTGAGATGCCATCAATCATTTAGCTGGACAGTTGTTTTAGGAGCTGTGCAGCTTATAAATAAGAAAATACAAGTGCTCTCTAGAACATTTTTCTTAAATTTCAGATGTATATTTTCCTTTGGGCTGTGGTATGTGTCCATCATAAAATGTGGTACCTAGACCTCAGTGGTTTGCCCTATGGGATTGTTAATCTCTGGAGTCTTAATTGCTTACAAGTAGCAGTAAGTTAACTGCTACTTTTCTACTAGGGGACAAAAAGGCAACATAATGCCTAGTCCAACAGAAGTAATTTCTTTGTATTCTTTGCTTATCTGGCCGCCTTGAGAGAGTTGTGTTTCTTCTGGGGACAGAGTTTTAAGTGAAAGTAAATAAAACTGGAGCACACCCAGTGTAGGGAGATAGTGAGCCTGCCGGCTGAGGAATGTTTGCAGGAGGTGGCAATGCTTGGCTGGGAGAAGACTTTGGGGAACACCGTCATTGTCTTCAAATAGCTGAAGTGATCTCATCTGGAAGAGGGTTTAAACTTGCTTGGGGTCCCAGGCGCACAATGATGGATGATACAGTGAGGCAGAGTTCAAGATGCTAAAAGGAAGAGCTTCGAAAAGTAATCCCAGAAGTAGGCTTTGTAGATTTGGGGAGGGAGGATTTTCTATAGTAAAATATGTGTTTGGAAAATGCTGTACACTACACTCCCTTTGTATAATCACAGCACACGTTAGCATTTGGAAGTCCTGCTATCCTGAAGACAACCAAGTGTTATCAGTGGAGAACAGAGGCAGTGGAGCAAATGGGTAATAACGGAGGTCTCCCTCCTGAAGATTTTCTTTTCCCTAATTCCACTCGGCTGTTATTGAACGCTCTTTGGCATGTCTCTCTTTAATGGACACAGTTTGGAAAGCCTTTACAGTGCCTGCAAAAGCAAGTTCATTAAAGAGTTATTAAGACTTCAGTTCAGATCCCGTGTTCTCAGAGAATATTGTACTCAGCACCTTTTAACTAAAGGGGCACAAAATACTTTTCAGCTAGCGTCTTCCATTAGTTTCCTGAAATTTTACGCCTGCTGCCAAGTATTTTAAGAAATACATTCTCTCTCATTTAAAATGACTTAAATGAAAAAGTAAACCACATGCCTTCCAGCAAAGATTGAGCAGAAATGGTTGTTGGTAGGCTCCAAGGAAGGAGGTATGTTAGAGCCTCACACAGAGGTGGAAGCAGCTTCTGTCAGGGGCTAGTGTTATGCTCTGGGACCTCACATGGGACTGCATGGTATCACTTGACCTGCTGCCAAAACAGAAGACAGGACCATGGGAGTTGGAGAGGACTGCCCGTGTTACCAGATTGCTCACCACGCTACCCTGCAACGGTCCTAATGTGTTCTGAGCCCATTGTCAGTGCCCCAGCGTTTTTGCTCTTCCTTCTGGAAGATCTGGGACACCCTTCCTTCCTGCCCCATTTCTCCATCCATGCCAGCACCAAATCAATGAAAAGGCTTTCTCCAGTTCCTGTGGTGACCACTTTCTCTGAACTTTCATGTCATTTCTCAAACAGTCTACCCCTTGAAGGCATGATCTGGTCTGATGCAGGTGCCTATTCCCACAGCAGGCAGCACAGCACGCACCGGCATGTAGTGGGTATTTTAAAAAGAGTAGTGAGTGAGTGGGAAAAAAATCGTCTGCCTTAAATACCAACCAACAGAAATAGAAGAACATGGAAGACTCCCTAATCCCCTTGCAAGCCATTCCCCTGGTGTATCAAGTCTCCAGCCTGCCCAAAAGGAAGCTTGACACAGAAGGCCAATTTTCTCATCTGTCATCTTTCTCTGTATTTCTCCTTTGTGTTGCATATTTTCATGTAAAGTTACTCAGCGCACAAAGGGTCATAACATGGATTCCTTCATTGTGAATTATATCCATAGCCAAATAAAACAGCTTCCTATCCTGTTTAATACTTCTGTCATGAATCCCACTGTTATAATAATGCTTCCACCTTAGTTTTTTTTTTTATAGTAATATTTTATTTATTTATTTTTATATTTTTATTTTTGGCTGTGTTGGGTCTTCGTTTTTGTGCGAGGGCTTTCTCTAGTTGCGGCGAGCGGGGGCCACTCTTCATCGCGGTGCGCGGGCCTCTTCACTATCGCGGCCTCTCTTGTTGCGGAGCACAGGCTTCAGACGCGCAGGCTCAGTAGTTGTGGTACATGGGCTTAGTTGCTCCGTAGCATGTGGGATCCAGACCAGGGCTCGAACCCGCGTCCCCCGCATTAGCAGGCAGATTCTCAACCACTGTGCCACCAGGGAAGCCCCCACCTTAGTTTGTTAATACTTGCCTGATATGCCTTTATCTACCTGTAACTTTAAACCTTTTTTGTCGTGTCATCTAAGTGCTTCTTTTGAAAATAAGCATAATTGGATTTTAGATTTCTTTTTTTTCCCATCCTAAATTTTTCTTCTTAAATGGAAGATGTTTATGCATTAGTATTCATTGTTATGAGTGAAATATTTGGCTTCCTTTTGTCTGGTACTACATGATTTCTATTCTGTGTTTCCTGTTTCCTTCCAGTTCGTGTGTGTGTGTGCATGTGTGTGATGTGTGATTTATATGTTCTTTCCTTTTAGAACCTCCACAGTTTGAAAGATATATAATATATTCTTCTCCTAACAATTACCTCTGAGGTTTTCAAAAAGCACTCTTTATTCCACATTTTTCAAGTTATTAAAAAGTAAAATAAATATGATATTTTTATTCCTCTATTATTGCAGATAAGCTTATCCAACTTTTAATCCCAACTCCCATCGTGCCAGCAATAGTATTTCCACTTCTTGTTTTTGCGAATTAAGTACGGCCCTCTTGTCAATCCATATTTTTATTGCTCTTCCGATGTTTTGCAGTTCAGACATTTGAGAATAAATCTTAAGATATACATACCTTTTATAACAAGATTTATACATTGATTTAGACATTTCCAGTTTTAACTGATTTTAGTATTTACCAGCAGCTCTATTCTCACGTAACATCTCCATTCTTCAGCTCTTATTTTTGTTTCTCAGTTGTTCAGTATATTCCCAGTAATATTTTTCAAGAGGATATGGTACCAAAGGCATAAGGAAGGACATTGCCATGGGCCCCCTTGCTTGGCTCATGCATCTCTTGTAGATTGGGGCAGAATGGTGAGCAGGGTCCAATCCGGGAAGTCGTGCGGTTTCCACTTAATGTCCCTCAGCCTGTTCTGCGGCTTCGTCCTCTGTCCACTCTGCTCTCACTGAAGCTACTTGCACGCTCTCCCCTTTTACTTTAGTCCATGAAATCCAAAGATCTGAGAACTGCTGCTTTATGACAGTAACTAAATCATCTGTACTATCAGTTCTGACCTTCACTTCTTCTAATAAGGATTTTGATTGTGAAATTTTATTTTTTTGCTGTCCTGTATTCCCCATGCATTCTTCCAGGTTTTTTATTCCTTCTTTTTTTTTTTTTTTGGCACCCTGAACCACTCAGCATGTGGGATCTTAGTTCCCCAACCAGGGATCAAACCCTCACCCCCTAAAATGGAAGCGCGGAGTCTTAACCACTGGACCACCAGGGAAGTCCCTATTCCTTCTTTTGACTCCTTTATTGTAATATCTGGTTCTCTTGTATTTTATCGTCAACCAAAAGCAGATGCTGTGTATAATCGTCTTCTGTTTAGTATAATATAATTCTTTAAAATGCATCTTCCCTTACAACACTGTGAAAGGAGCAAAGGAGACAGGTGATTAATGCAGTCCCGTAGACGAGGTGAATGGCAAATCTGACGGTGTAACCTCCTGAGGGCAGAGGCTGCGGTGTGTTGTGTTCACTGCAGCATCCTCAGCACTGAGTCTGGCACCCATCCTGTAACAGGTGTTCAGTATGAATCTGTTGAATGAATTAATAGATAAATGACTGCTCAACCATTGATGACTATTATCAGAATTATGGTTACGATTATTTTTATTATACACAGAAAAATATTCACAATTAAGAAGGTAGAACTGCAGGTAATCTCAACAGCCATGGATCCATCAAACATTGAACACCAACTGTGTACCGGCCCGGTGCTGATGTCTAATACCTTCATAAATTCAAGTGAGGACACTGAGAGGTACCAAAGGAGAAGAGTCCAGAATTATCTAGAAACTGGAAGAAGTGAGGAGGAGCCCCTCACTCTTTCAAATGAAGACCTGCTGGGCCTCCTCCCATGCAGATGCTGCAGTGTCCACTGGGGAGGGTGGGTTTAACAGGCCTCGTGATGCTCTCACTGGCCTTCCAAGGCCATCCCATCCCACACCCCCATCCAGAGCATCAGACTGGGATGTCCCAAAGCCACATCACTGATGGGAGAATATCTGAGTCCTGTTTGGGGGACTAGTTGGGGAAGTCGGGCACCCAAAGGAACTGTTAGAGGCTGGTTCATCTCAGTGATGTTAGCCATACTTCCACATCTGTTCCTAAAGTTGTTTTTCTTAAGGTACACATCTGCTGACATTAGGAAGGCATGGGCACTGCCTCCCACCCTGTCCTTAAACATCTCATGATTATTGAGAATAAGAAAGGGACCAGGTGGTGACGAGAGATTCTTTATATGCATAAAAAATAAAATAAAAATTTCCCAGCTTGTCAGACACTGCTGCTATCCTATCAGTGTACAAAAGAAAATGAGGGACTTCATTCCTGTGAACTGTTTATTTTACTAGTAACTGACCAAAGTCTTAAATGGCCAAATTTGAGGGGAAAATTATGGGGAAAAAAAGGTAGCCAAAGGAAAGAGACTGTCCCTCTTAAATTATTATCTATCATGATGTTTGCAGGTGTTTTGGTGATTTCTTGAATCACAGCATAAACATGATTTCCAGAGAAATAGTGTTATTCGTGCCCCAAAGAAGAGATCTGTATTTCAGGAGCCTTTTAAAATCATACCTTAGTGGAAAGAAATGACAGTACAGGAGAGTATTTCCACTGCATAAATAACTGGCCAGACAGGGGAGAATGATAATTCAAGGCAGTCTTTTGTTACATTTTTAGTCATTCTCTGAAGGTCTAGGTCACCAGCTAAATGCTATTTAGTAATATCATAGCCAATAGATTCTGAATATACATATTTCCATGTTCTTCTGAGACCCTCTGTGCTTCATATATTTCCTCCTTGTCCCACCTACCAAGAAATTAAAAACCTGCCTAGGACAGAAGGAAAGGAGGAGAAATCTATCAAGGTGGAGTTGGGTGGACAGAAAGTAGACGGTGAATTCTGGATTCACTTTAAGCCTTTTCTAAACTTGTGGCTGCAAAACATTTTCCTGACTGTGATGTTGCCGATTTATGCCTTCCTGCTTGAGGTTAAGACCAAGCCGTGGCAGAGAAATGTAGAAAGGACCCATGATTAATTCCGTGTTTGGAAGCTAGGGATCTCCTGGAATAGGCCATCTGCTGTTAAAAACAGGGGAGGCAGAGACCTGTTGGAAGATGCGTATCCTGTGCCTGCATTCAGCTGCCAGGGCAGGGAACGCTCCACTGACCTACTTTAGAAAGGTCCCTTTGCTTGTGCAGCCCCAGGGATATCACATAAATGACAGAACTGGGCCAGTAGTAAAAAAAAAAAAAATAGGACAGCCCTTCATGTGTGTCTGGGGCTCAAAGCATCCGGCAGGTGTGTGTGTGTGTATACGTGTGTGTGTGTATACGTGTGTGTGTGTGTGTGTGTGTGTGTGTGTGTGTGTAAGGGAGACACCTATACACTGTGACCCAGCTATTAAGGACAGAAGATGAGGGGAAGAGAAATACTAAAGCATTTTCTTTGTAGTTGATCAAACACTGTCTGGTTGCTGAACCAGAAAAATAAAGCATAGACTATTCTATCACATGCTAAGCTTACCTGGAAAGATCCAGAAGCCTATAGCTACCCCACACTCCTCATCCCAACAACATGACAACAAGCAAGCACAGGAGTGCACACGTAGATACCTGCCGGCACGTGTGCTCACCACACACACATTTTACCTCCAATCAGGGAAATGTGTGTTTCCATTGACACGGCAAGAACATGGCTTCAAGAGTTTACATCTGCTTCATTCTGGTCCCTTACAGTCTAAGATCCAAGCACTGTAATGCCATAAAGAGAAATCACAAGAATGACTTATTATAACCGAGGCGGGACAGTGAACCAGCTTGACTCTGACCCAGAAGGACTGTATCACTTCACGTGAGATCAGCCTGATAGCCCTCTTTGAGAAGGAGATTTCAAGGAACATTTTCTGAGCATCCATTTTCTCGTTTTAAAAATAGAAATAAAAATATCTCTCTGATAGATGTGGTAATAAAGATGCAATGAGACAGTGCCCCAAAGCAGTGGTGCCCACTTAGCAGTAAGGTTCAGGGCTCTTTGCTTGTCCCTGTCTTCCTGTCCTGCTGTCCCAGGGGGCACGTACTGGTGCTGGCCGGCCTCTTTCCCAAGCTCTGGTCTCTCACTTCAGCTACAAGAACTCTGCTGCTCAGATGCCTTGTGGATGCTGAAATGCCTACATCTTCCCACAGTGAAGCAAATCATCTCCTTCCCCCATAAAACCTGCCACTTTACTGCTGGCCTCTCCTACTGGGGCACATGGCACCTGCGTGCTCCCATCTACCTGGCCAGAGCCTCAAGGCTATCTTTGACTTCTCCCAGCCCCTCTCTCTAGAAACCCCACCCATGAGCAGCACACTCTGTCAGTTCTACTTCTGTGACTTCTCTATGGCCAACTTGCTCCTCTCTTCCCACTGCTCCTGCCTCAGGCCAGGCTTCAGCACATCTCACGTGAACTGTTTCAAGAACTTCCTAAACTATGTTCTTTTATTCATCTCTACCGCCTCATCTCCCCTTGACACTGCTGCCAACCCTCTTCTGAAAGCAAACTGACATCGAATTACTGCTTTTCTCAGGAATGCTTGCTCGACCTGATTGCCCAAAGAATTATACTCAAGCTCCTTAGCTTGATGCTTATTCTAAAACCTCCAGTAGCTGACAAAGGCAAAGAAGGACTTTGTCCCATCAGATTTATAGAAGTGAAACTTTTTTCACTGCCCTGACAGTCATCATCAGTGGCACTAGTGAGCATCTACAAGTGGATCATTGCAAACAAATTCAAAATACAGAACTGCAAGAGAGAGCCAGGAGAGAGGCAGAATGGGGCAGAGAGGTTGGGGTGGGTATTTGCATTCTGCCTCTGCACTTAGTAGATAGAGTGACCTTGGACAATTGCTTTACCTTCTCTCAGTCCCAATTTCTTTTTTTTTAAATTTTTATTGAAATACAGTTTGTTTACAGTGTTGTGTTAGTTTCAGGTGTACAGCAAAGTGATCAGTTATACATATATATAAATATATATTCTTTTTTACATTCTTTTCCATTATAGGTTATTACAAGTTATTGAGGATAGTTCTCTGTGCTATACAGTAGGTCCTTGCTGGTTGTCTAGTTTATATATAGTGATCTGTATATTTTAATCCCAAATTCCTAATTTATTCCTCCGCTGGCTCCCCTTTGGTAACCACAGATTTGCTTTCTATGTCTGTGAGTCTATTTCTGTTTTGTAAAAAAGTTCATTTGTATCATTTTTTTAGATTCCACGTGTATGTGATAATCATATGATATTTGTCTTTCTCTGTCTGGCTTCCTTCACTGAGTCTGATCATCTCTAGGTCCATCCATGTTACTGCAAATGGCATTATTTCATTCTTTTTTATGGCTGAGTAATATTCCAGTGTGTGTGTGTGTGTGTGTGTGTGTGTGTGTGTATACCACATCTTCTTTATCCATTCATCTGTCAGTGGACACTTAGGTTTTACTTCCATGTCTTGGCTATTGTAAATAGTGCTGCTATGAACATAGGGGTGCATGTGTCTTTTCCAATTATGTTTTTCTCTGGATATGTGCCCAGGAGTGGGATTGCAGGATCATATGGTAGCTCAATTTTTAGTTTTTTAAGGAACCTCCATACTGTTCTCCATAGCGGCTGTTACCAATTTACATTCCCACCAACAGTGTGGGAAGGTTCCTTTTTCTCCACATCCTCTCCAGCATTTATTATTTGTAGAGTTTTTCATGATAGCCATTCTGATCAGTGTGAGGTGATACCTCATTGTAGTTTTGATTTGCATTTCTCTAATAATTAGCAATGTTGAGCATCTTTTAATCCCAGTGTCTTTCAAATGAGATTGAAAATAACAATACCTACTTCATGGAATTTACTGATAATTAAATACATTGATACAAGTGAATGTTCTTTGTGGATTATAAAACTCAAAAATTGTTCAGTAAGATTAAAGCTATCTGTATGTATGAAAGGTTGAGATTAATAGCATGCCAAATTCCTCGGAAAGCACTTTGGAGATGGAGAGACGGGGTACAGCATAGATTGGCCAATCCATTCTTAGGAGAGCTGAGGATAAATACAAATTCTTGAGCCCTAAGCTAGAAGAACAATTCTGAAGAAAGCAAATGAGACTGTGAAAACTGCAGACCTCAGAGAAGAGGAGAAGACAGAAGCAGAGATTATTACTGAGGTCAGGGGTATTCCAGATGGTCATGAGAAAGTGATCATTCAGGAAGACATGTCTCAAAACTTCAAGCCACACACATGTAACAGAAGGAAAGCTTGCTGGCCATGGTGCTAGGACGTGAACTGGTGACCCAGAGGGCAAAGGCTATGGACTCCAAACACAAAGCCCTGAGCCAACCCAACTCCTGTTGCTATTTTTGGAGCTCAGTGTGGGTGAGGGGCGGGAGAAGTAGGGAGAGTTTTTCCACTAGGAGTCAGAAACCGAAATAGGAAAGATCAACAGAAGCATTTATAAACAATGAATGCCATTAATTTTTTTAAGCTAGGAAGGAGTTGGAAAAGATGTAATGTGGCAGGGAGTGGGGAATATACTGAGGGAAAGATGGCCCAGGGGTCTTCAAACCATCTTGTTCAATTGGACTCATAGTAGGGGACAGATAGCATGGGTTATTTTTCATCAAGTTCTCATGAGTAGAGTTCAACTGTGATGGGAAAAATGTTCCCATTTTTTCCCCTTTATCAGAAAACTTTCTAACTCTTGAGTGATTTCCGAAGTTTGGGGGCAGTTTAAGCTGTATTGCTCGAATTCTGAAGCTCACACTCTTTCTAGTACACCACACTATGAGGACAGGTCCAGATAGTTATCAGCATCTGCTTTGAGGAGGGTTTGAGGAATCAGTAGCAGAGATGGAAGGAGTGATTCCCAGAATCGGCTTTCAGCCCCTTCCTAGGTCAGGCAGTCATCAGATGGAACAGTATTCTGGCCTGGATTGTAGGGTCAACCGGGAGCTTGGAGAGTTCTGGGTCCCAACAAACCAGGATGCAGTCACATTGGAACTTTGGCATGAAAAGCAAGACTGACCAGCTGGGAGCCCAGGCAGTAAAGATCTGCAGGCGACTAGAACCCCGTAGTCACGCACGCCTCCAGGAGCCAGGGGCCACAAGAAGGAACCTCACTCCTTCCACAGCATGAGTGGGGCAGAACCCCAGCATTCTCTCAGCCTGGGCGCTTCTCTGGCCCAGGTCTGAGTAGGCTGAACATTCCTCACGGACAGGAATGTTCTTTGTGCCAAGCCCTTTCCTGGCCACAGGGGTTCTAGAGGTGAATAAGCCATCACTCCAAGACAAGGGCCTTTTGTGAAAGGTACCTGGGAACAGTAAGGGAACAGAAGAGAGTGTCTGTCGGTCCTGAGGTGATGGAAGCAGGGAGAGTGTGTGTGCAGGAGGCTTTGGAAAATCCTTAAAAGGGCTTCAAGAAAATGGAAAGCTGTTTAGCAACTGAGCAAGAAAGGCAGAGGAGGCAATGTGAGCAACGCTCAAGCGGCATGAGCCAGCCACCCTTGCTGGGAGCCACAAATGATCTGGTAAAACCAAGGAGTAGCTCAAGGGGGAGCATATTGAAAATGAAGCAAGGAGAGTCAGCAGAGGTCCCATCAGGGAGGGAATCCTACGGAATTCTGTTTCATTCCTTGCTTTAGTGTTTATTCAAAGGCAAATGGCCCATGAATAATGCTAGCTGCATTATAATGCCGGTTCTTATCACCCAGCTGAGGTTTTGTTATGGCCTTTAGTTTAAAAATACTAGCTCTGTCATCTTTACTACTGTTTGCATAGTCCCTAGCCCTTAAATGCCTCTGGTCTGCCCAGCCACTGAAAACACACCCTCCACTTTTGCTCTCATCTGTGGCTCTGAGGCCCTTCTGTGAGCCTGGCTTCTGGCCCTCCAAGGCTTTGCAGACTCTTGATGCAAGCGATCTCCTGATCCCTTGCAATCTCCTTTCCCAGCCATGGCCTGTACTGCCAGAGGCTGAGGGGAATCCAGTAGCTAAACCGATAAGAACAGGGGCCTGGAACATCTTTGAACTATCTCATCTATATTTACCTTTGAATCATTTATATATATTTTATGTAATCCAAGAAATATTTATGAATCTACTTCTAGATATTCATATTTATAACATATATATTATTTATTTCTAGATTTTTAAAAATTTTTTTTCCCATATCATAGTAAGGTGCCTTTCTTGTCTAATTTACATTAATTTTATCAAATAAATTGTAGGAGTGATGCCATGGTTGTACAATCTGGAAGCAAACTAATTATCAGTAACAATGTTAACTATTGTTCACCGCTGATTAAGTACCATACTGATTACATTTCTTTTCTTACACATTTCTTTTTCTTATTTTTACCCATTCTCCATATTGTTCCTCTAGGTAAGTGATCTCAAGGGCAACAATTGTTTTATCTTTAACTCTGATACTATATGAAATTCAACCAAGGGGTAAGCAATGCCTCGATGGCAAAATCTTATCAAAATTAGTCTGGCCAATTGTTTTATAGATATCTGTAATCGATATCATTTCTTTTAAAAAGTCTGTCATCCAATGTAGTTGATTCAGCCATTTGCATTGAGAAAACCCCTTCAATATTTTCTCCTAACATCTATATATAAACTTCTTCATTCACTGGAGCTTCAACACTTGGTTTTCTATGGACAGCTCACTTATCCATAGTGGCAAATGATACCAGGCTCATAAAATGGCTCAGTGCCCAACAGTTAATCAGTGTTGTATTGGTTTGCATTGATCCATTCCAAAATCCATCTCAATATCATAAGTCACATTCTTAATAATTTTCAACTGTAACTCATAGAACTATCTTAGATTTTCCTAGAAGTTCATATCCCAGGGAAGAACTGATGGTTTCTGTGAAGATCTGGCCCCATGTCTTCGCTATATCTCCATATTCCAAGGACCACAGCGTTCCAAGGGGCTGACTTGACCTGGTTTCCTGCAAGTTCAACTTTGCTTTTTGTCACGGTAGTACATGAGACTAGTTTAAAGGTGGTACTGATGGTACTGAAAATACTACAATGGAAACTGTCTCGTCTTATAACCCAGACTCGCTTCTGAAAGGCAACCACTTTCATCCTTTTTAATTGTTGCTTCTGGCATTCATTTCAGTATTTCTAAATCCTGTGCTTCTACTACTATTTATTGATGAATCAAACATGTCTTGGCTTCCTGCTATAGAGGATGAGGATTCAGCTCTAACCCCTCCAGCAACCCCTGCTTGTTCACTTCTTCCTCACTCTCACTTTCCCACAAGAGTCACATCACAGTCTGCTGCTCCCTTGCTCTCTCGTCTTCCCAAGTAGTTTTATCACAATTTTGTGTTAACTAGTCACTTTATACACTATTATGACCATTGCTCACTTCTGATTCTAGTATTGTACCATGATTACATTTCTTTCCTTACACAGGTTTTATGTTGCTTCATACTGGAAATTGCCTTTTTCATTGCCTTGACTCTTCATGCACCTATCATTGTTTTTTTTATATACTCTCATATATCTGTCTAATGCCATATCTATTATGATATCCAAATCTAAAAAAGCTCTATAAATGTTTAAGTTCCATTTTTTCCCAAGTCTACTGCCTCACTTCATCTGTGGCTCCTGTCTAGGGCTATTACTGTGTTGTCATATGGGCATATCATTTACCTGTCCTCTATGTTGTTCTTGTGTTGGACACTGAGTCTGATATTTTCCTCTTCCTTGATTTATTTCTTCATCTTTCTAAGGCACATTCTTCAGTAGTTTTCTAAGAAAGCGTGTATGGAAAGTTAAATATTTTTAACTCCTGAGGATCTGAATATGTGTTTATTCTGCCTTCATACTTGTTAGTAATTTGGCTGGGTATAAAATTCTAGGTTGGAAATTTTCTTCTTGCAGAATTTTGAAATTCCACAGTTTTTGAAGCTCCATGACTTTCTAGTTTCCAAGCTGCTATTGGGAAATCCAATCTTCCTCTCTTCTGCTAAATTGCTTACCACACCTTCAGTTGCTATTTTCCAAATGTATGTTGAACTTTCTTCTACTCTTGCCACTCCTCCCAGTAACTCTGTTATTTGGGCGTTTATACCATTTTTTTATTCTTGCTAATTTTAGTGGGGTTTTGGTATGAATAAGTGGGAAACTCATGTTGCCAGTCCACCATATTTACTCAAAATCCAGTAAAATCTTTATTTTTCCAAGTGTGTAAACCCATGCCATCCCCTTTGCATATATTATGATGCTATTACTATTAGCATCCCTGAGAGTAGTTAGTACTATTCCCATTTGATGATGAGACAGCTGAAGCTCCAAGAATGTTAGTAGTTTTCTTAAGTTTAAAGAGCCCACATGAGACAGATTCAAATTTAAAATCATGTTTTTCCCACCCTACTGAGGCATAACGGTCACATTCAGTGATGCCTTTGTGATGCAGATCAGTGGTGATAAAACAACTTAGATTATAGCTTCTCCATACCTTGCTACAGTAAACTAATGCCACTGCTGGGATGTAAATTATTCCTTTGAACTAGTCTCTGAGCCACAGAATACAAGCTTGCCTCTTCAATCACTTTTGTTATTCCATGGTAGAAATTGGAACACCTAAAACCAAATAATTGCCGGTGGTCTGACTCATACAGTGGAGTGTTTTAGAACAAGCAAGGAAAAGTGAAATTATGGTGTTCAGGTCTGAAGGAAAATATACCTTAATATATAATGGCTCTATTTCAGAGTCCAGCACACAATGAAATAACTTTCCTCTTTGAAGCTTTTACTTACATTCTCACATAAGGCACAAATAGCATTCTCTATTTGAAAACAAAAATTAAGTTACTGCCTTCAAAGTCCAGTCTTTTGAAGACATTGCAATCTTTCAGCTAAGTGGTTATTCTCAAAATGAAAAAGAGATTTTCCAACTAGTATTTATGAACAAGCACACATACCCAGTAATTTATGGTATGTTTATATGTCACTTCGACTTTCTGTGTTTATAACAGCAGACACACTTTGTGTTAAATGTTGCCTTCGTGAAGGGAGTTTTCAGGTAATACCTCCTGAAGGGTTTCTAGGGCTTTGTCCAGTCAAGAGTTTTCCTGTTGCTTTTCTCAGCTGACTGTCAGGTTCTCATAGTCCCTATTTTATCGTCTCATTATCCTCAACTGCATCCTCATGTAGGTTAAACAAGCCAAATAAAAGGAGGAAATGTTTGGGTCAAGCAGGGAAAGAGTGAAACTAAGCAGGACCTCCTCTGACCTGAGGCAAGTCATTCTACTGCTTGGACCCTCAGGCTTCTCGTCTGTGAAATAAAATCATACACATACACCATTGTAAAGCAATTATACTCCAATAAAGATGTTAAAAAAATAATATAAAATAAAATCATACACATAGATGATCTCCAGGTCCTCTTTCAGCTCTTGAATGCCATTCCTACACCATCGATGAAATCAACTTAAATTAATTATCTAAATCAGTCACCACTGATTTCATTGTGTGTGTGACTGACTACAAAAGAATTCGTTCATTAATTTCTTTAATACATATTTATTGGGCATCATACCCAGAGCTGGGTATACAATAGCAAATGGACAGACTCAGTCCTTAGCCTCATTGAGTTCATAGTCCAGAGGAAAAGACAAAAACGAACTTTCAAATAAATAACAACTGTGATAAATCCTGTGAAAGATAATAACAGAGCGCTGTGAAAAGACTAACAGGAAAAAGATAATTTAGAGTGGAGGAGGGGGAATGTTCCCAAGAAGGCCTCATTGAAGAAGTGACAAGCGGCCCTAAGGATGAGGACAGTGAAACAAGTGAGGAGCTACAGACAAGCATTGCAGGCACACAGGGCAGCATGTGTAAAGACCCTGAGGGATTCAAGAGCTCGTGCATTTAAGGAACTTGAAGAAGGTCATGTGGCTAGACCCTGGTGAGCAAGAGGGGTCGGCCTGAGACAAAGTTAGAAATGGGCTCCCACCAAATCATACAAAGTCTCGCCAACATGGTGAGCATTTTGTATAACATCAGAAAAGCAGGGAGAACCTACCGAGAGACCATTAAGTAGGAGGTTCTACACACAGTGGAGGAAGGCAAAAATGGATAAGGCAATTCAGTCAGGAATTGGTCCGGACAAGGCGTGGTGATGGTTTGGAGGAGGCAGTGGTGGAGAAGAGGGTGGATTTTATGTGTGTTGGGCTGTCCTCGCTTTGTGTCTGTGGTCAGCTATGATATACCGGGAGACCTGTGACCTCATGTGTCAGGGCCTATGGACATATTAATTCCTACTGAGGGAGGCTTGTTGCCTTTCCAGCTGGTCTTCTTGGGCAGCATTCCACGTGATCCATGGAAAGTATTCACACATCCTTCTGCTGACAAGCTTTTAAGGTGCGGGCCTTGCCTATATGGCTGTTTCTCCTTGGTAGGCTGGCAGGACCACTGGTCACCCATATCCCTCACCTACACGCTCCCATGGGTGTGGCCACAGCCATGTGTCCAAATCTCCTCAAAATCCCTCTCAGTAGGAGGAGACTGAGAAGAGAAGAAAGCACCTCCTTCTTCTCATTATGTAGAGAAGCATAGTTTTAGGGATAAAACTAATAGTGCCTCAACAACTCTACAAAGAAATTCTCCCTCCAGTCTCCCACCTCCCTTCCGCTTTTCCAATAGGCTTGATTTGCTTGGTCACCTAAGCGCTGTGAAATCCATTTTGGCGCCTCATTTTTAAGACCTCCTTGGAAGCCTACTACCTCCTCTTCATAAGTCAGAGCAGATGGCACCTCTTGTCCTGTATCCTCTGTCCTGGAGTCAGTGGAGACAGAAGACATCCCATTTTAACATCCTCTCTTCGCCTCCATCCAGCCACTTTCTAAAACAACAAATGAGGTGCCCAGCACCACTCCTGTCTTCCTGAAGCTCCCACATCCCGCCCTCTGGTCTGTCCTCCCGATGCCTCTCCAGTGCTGCTGCCTTGGGCCTTGGTGCAGGCCAAGATTTTGGACACAGTGGCCAGGATGACTCTCTGCCTCTCCTCCCTCCTCTGCTTTCTTTCTTCTCACCCGTTATGACACCCTGTCCCAGGACACTAAGTGACTCACTGCAGGGGTAGTTTCACTGCCCCCCACCTCCTCTTCCTTTTCCCCCAGGCAGGGGCTGGTGTCTGATCGAGCCCTCTATCCCCCACTTTAGACCATCATCAGCCCCACTTTCACACAGACCACGCTGTTGCCCCTTTATTGGTCATTTTCCAGAGAGTTTGCCCAATAGTTCAGACTGTGTGATGGGAATTCAGGTAAAAATGGGTAGAATTTCAGGACTTGGACGACTCAGCAAGATACACAGAAAAGCAGAAATGTGATCCATATGAAGAGCAAAGAAAGTGGGATTTGCGAGCTTGAATTGAGTGAGCAATGGAAGCAGAGGAGGTTGAGATTGTCTGGAGGAATAAACAGGAAAGGGGCAGAAGGAAACCAGAGCTGATACTTTGGGTAGAAAATATGGAAGAAGGTAAAAGAATCTACTGTAATATTTTGTCCATTTTTAAATGTTCATATAAACATCACAGGAAAGAGGAATTAGCTGGGTTATGGGAATGGCCACTTTTTCAGTGATTTCATACAAGTCGCCAGGGAAGAGTAGGTTGTATCCTAACCAAAGCTCACCATATATCTGACAGGAACAAATGCTAAGCATGGACTGCGCTGCAAGGCCTGTAAGATGAGTGTCCACCACAAGTGCATGGACGGCCTGGCACCCCAGCGGTGCATGGGCAAGCTGGTAAGGGCTGGTGCCCGGAGTGTGCCCCGGAACCACTGCTCAGGGCCCCTGCCTGCCCGATGAGATCACTCCATTCAAAATATTTCATGGCAGCACCCTGAGAACTGGACACCGGGAAGGTACCCCCCACGTCTCTGGCTGGACAACTTGGCTTCCTAGTTGGCATAAAGATTGAGCAAGGAGGAGCTTTGTCAACTTAGGAGATGCATGTTGCATGTGTGGAAAGGGCTCAGTGTCCTTCATAGAGTGGACAACTTGTCCTGGGTCGGCACTTTCCCGGTTTTAGCATTGGGACTGTCCAGGTTTTGCAAGTAAAAAGCAGGCATCCCAGGAACCCCCTCAGCCCCAGCTTAATTGTCTGACAGCTCAGTGCGTATCAAGAATGGGATAGAGATGAACCGCCCCACAGAAGTGGAGAGAGTAGCAAACATCTTTACCACTGTAACAGATCATGGTGGCCAAACCAAGGGCTGGGGGCTCAGCCTGGCCCATTCTGGGCTGATTTTCGCATCTCAGGGGTGGACTTCAATACTGGTGCCACACAATGATAAAAAAGCCACCCAGAGCACTTTTGAGAATAGTTGAAACTAAGATGGCCAAAGAATTATAGAAGGGACCAAGAATGTCTACCCTAGACATACTTAGGGCATGACAGCTGTCTTCAGAAAAATTTAAGATCTGTCACACAGAATTCTGTCATCCTCTGTGGCTTCAGGGAAAAGGCCTAGGATCAGTAGGTTCCAAGTCTTAACCATCAGAGATCATGTCACCAAGGACCTGCCTCCAGGATTAGTGAGAGTTCCTGCTATCCACATCCCCAGCAGTGTTCACAGGAGGATACCACTTGCTAGGAACATTGGAAGGGATTCTGGAATTCTAGTAGGGGTGAGACCCTTAAGTTCCCTTCTAACACTGGGGTACAGTAAGTCAGGATTCTTAGAGAGTTCATCTCCGTACTCTGATTGGCAGTGTCCTTTTCTCCAAAACCCCTGCCTCACGTGCTTCCCTCCTCCTCCTCCCATGGTGATTCCCACAAGCCAAGGCAGAAGCCAAGGATGAGAGGTCAGAAAAACAGAACGGAATCTAGAACACAAAGCTCTGCGTAGAGCTCATCAGACATACAAGGGACTTCAGGTCTACCTGTGAGGTCTGCTTGCCCATGCCCAGGCCTTTTAATGATGTTAATAAACCACGTGGTGAAGTAACACACAATGGTCCATTTGTATCCTGGGAAATAATGAGCCCAACATAAAGGAGGCTGCAATGTGCACCTGCAGAGGAGAAGCAGGACGGGGGAGGGCAGGGCTGGGGGCTTGCTTTCTGGAGGGAGTGGAGCTTGCTTATTGACACCTGTACCTCCCGACCCGACCCCAGGGATAAATTATAGGACATGTCAGCGTCTTAAAGGGAGACACGGAGGCACCCCTAGAGGAACCAACTGGTTTCATTTTTAGAGTTCTCGTGGGGTTTTCTCCATCTCATCAATAACATTGAGCCCTTCTCTTTCTCATTCTGTCTCCAGCCAAAGGGGTTTCGGCGTTACTACAGCTCCCCCTTGCTCATTCATGAACAGTTTGGATGCATTAAAGAAGTTATGCCCATTGGTGAGTTGGGACCCGGTGGGCTGAGCTGGGTTTGGAGCAGTGACGTCAGAGCTGATGGCTGCTCTTCTCCCAGGTCCCGGTGCTGCCGTACCAGTGGGGGGCCAGGGGGTGGCATTCGTTTGGTGGCTAATTGGGTTATGGTTGTTTGTTTTGCTGGAGGGGAAACTTAAGGTGAACCAAATTCTCCAGAAATTTTTGTCCTCTCCCTGATGAAGCTTCAAAGAACCCAGGTCCCAAAGGCCATCAGCAGCATGGCAGAGTGGAAGGAGCATGGAGACTGGCATCCCATAGACCTGGGTCAAAGCCCAGCTCCTCCATTGGCCAACTGTGTGTCTGAACAAGCTACTCAACCTGCTGGACCCTATACAATGAAAACAGCAATGGCTGCTTTGCATAATTTTTTGTAGAAAATAGGTATACATTATAAACTAATGCTTGGAAGGAGCTTACTGAATATTGTTTATTCTTTAATGAGGAAAAAATGTCTAATATTTTTAGGTATTTCTGGCTTGCATATATTCCTCAACAATATCTTTCAGTTCCATTTCTTCTCCCTTTCTGAAAATCTCTACATTTATGTTTGCCTTTTGGTGGGGGCAGGGGGAGGAACTTTTAAACTAGAAATTTACAAACTAGAAAGCTTTTCATTAGAAACTCCAGGAAGCCTGGTAATGTCCAAGTCTTTCAAAACGGTTGCCTCCTACTGCAAACTTTGTGTCACGAGACTTCGTACCTTGGTGAGCAGGGCCTTTCACTAGAGGAAATAAAGCTGGTCTCTGGGAAGAACCTGGGCACTGGAGTCCTGCGGGTGGATAACAAAGAGGAAAGCCAGTCAATCAGCAAAGGTTTGGGAGCACAGAGGGCTGAGTGCAGTGGAGGGACCTGGGAAATGGGCACAGGTCGTGGGGCAGCATGCGAGGAAACTTGACCACAAAAGCCCCATTTTCCCAGGGGTAAGAGGGTCTCTTGTGCAGGACCTACTTTTCGAGCCATTAACCCGGGAGGTATGATAGGTGGTTATCTATCCCGTCCGTGATATGAGGAAACCCTTCTCTCAGGTGAGCTTTCTCTTCTGCTGCAGCCTGCGGCAATAAGGTGGACCCTGTCTATGAGACCCTCCGCTTCGGCACCTCCCTGGCCCAGAGAACCAAGAAGGGCAGCTCTGGCAGCGGCTCCAATTCGCCTCACGGAACCTCGGTAATTGTCCTCTTCCTCCTTCGGGCACCGTGCAGTGTGGGTCCCACCTAAATGCATCAGGCGGGGGGAGTCTCTTGGGGGTCAGGCAGCCTTTAAAGGGAGCTCCAAGTGCCTTTGGGCCACTAAAGGTTAACCTTCTGGGGCCAACCCCCAGAAATCCTTTTACTTTCCTCCTAAAGACCACGCTCCTGGCCTCAGGCTCATTGACGCTCTCTCCCTCCCCCTCCCACCACTACTAGCTTATCCGCCCGACACATAGAAAGGTTCGACCCAAACAAGGGGCAGAAGCAGAGAAGTCACAGCTGTGTCCAGTTCTCCTTCCAGCTACATCCCAGTTCAAAAATACAGCCATTTCTCACATTTTCTCAGTCCTCTCTCTCTAAGCCAAGATGCACCCTTTGATTTCTTTCACACAAACACTACCCTCCCCGGGGGGTGGGGGGCTTCCCTCCACGGGACACACACCCTCCCAAGCACCTCTCTCCTATGTTTTACCTGATCTAAAATGAGTGTTGTGTGCATCTCTGTGGCCTGGTGTCGTCATCCTCTCTCTGGCTGTCCCAACCAGAATTTCTATGAATGCCCCAAGATGCCACACAACTCTGTAGCAGAGAGAAGGCTCCCCAGAGATGGGCCTGACCTGCCCGCATGAGCAGCGATGTCTGCTGCTGCGGTTCTGAGCTCTTGCTCGTCACAGCAGGGAGACATCCTGAGAAACACTCCGCGGGAGACAGTGAACGTTTTCGCCTCCACATTTGTGACTGATGCTACGAGCAGAAAGACCGTCACAGGCATAATTGAGGGATGTCCAGGCTGCTTTCGTGTCTAAAACAGCTTTGTTTCTAGCAATGTCTCGACCCTACAGACTGGTTTTAGGGGCAAAAAGCATAGTTCGTTCAATGTCAGCAACGTGTTCGTTCATCATATTCCACTTCTACTTCCTGGCACTGGTTGCATCAGTAAATATTTCTTGGAGCTTTGCTCTGTGAAGGCTTTGTTCTGAGAGCTGCAGGGAGACAAAGACAAATCAAATTGTACTTAAATATCTGTCACTTCACTCTTTCCCCAGAGTCCAACTTGCCTCAGTGGAAGCAAACAGAAACAATTGATTGCTACTTTAACATGACTTTGCTTCCTTCCTGCATGGTCAGTAGTAATGAACTTCAGCCTCTTGCCATCCTGGCAGTATTGTTATATCCTAAAGCGAACATATTCCCACATAGCAAAGGTTTATTTTCTTCCAGGGCTGTAGAGGCATTTGCTTTACATTGTTGGGAAGTTGCCGCCTGGCTGTTCTAAATCATTAGGTCTCCTCTCAAGTGCTTTCAAATGTTCTAGAATAGAGAAGGCTTGACGGCTTTGGGAATATCAGCAGAAATCAAATTTGAAAACTTTCTAGGAGTTGGTTAGCTAGTTTAGGAATAATCTTCAGTTTTGTAAGATTAAATTAACATAATAATAGCACCTTCTATTCAGAAATAGTGAGCTTCAGAGGAACAGGGTACAAGTGACTTAGAGACCCTGTGACATTTTTTTTTCTTCTTTCTGATGTGTCATGAAAGAAAGAATGGCTGAAATAAATCTTAAAGCTAAATTGTAAGAAGAAATCAGTCTCAGGAAGGTGGTACTAAAGTACTCTAGAGCTGATGAGGAGAGTTAGGAAGGCAAACTTGTTCCTCTCTAGTAAGATATAAATAAATTGTTTTACAAATATGACTCTCCTCTAAGGCCCCCTAAATTCCTCTTTTAAAGAGACGAGAGGGCTTCCCTGGTGGTGCAGTGGTTGAGAATCTGCCTGCCAATGCAGGGGACACGGGTTTGAGCCCTGGTCTGGGAAGATCCCACATGCTGCAGAGCGACTAGGCCTGTGTGCCACAGTTACTGAGCCTGCGCGTCTGGAGCCTGTGCTCCGCAACAAGAGAGGCCACGACAGTGAGAGGCCCGCGCACTGCATTGAAGAGTGGCCCCCACTTGCCGCAACTAGAGAAAGCCCTCGCACAGAAACGAAGACCCAACACAGCCATAAATAAATAAATAAATAAAAATTAAAAAAATAAATAAAGAGACGAGAGAGGCACAGACAGAAGTAGAGCATCTGACCCTTTGAAAGAGGCGATCTGTGGTGTAAATGTTTAATGACCAATGAGGGCTGGACCCCGATTTGTAGCATTTGCCAATTTCCATGGTGTAAATACTCCCACTGTGGCCAATTTCAAGCTTACCAGTGTGATGACCCTAAAGGCTCTCACCAGCCCATGTGAGCTAGTCCAGCTATACTGCTGGGTGAAGCACAGTGCTTAAGAGACGAACCTAGAGAATGTTATGCTCAGTGAAATAAGTCAGACAGAGAAAGACAAGTACTGTCTGATATCACTTATATGTGGAATCTAAAAAATAATACAAATGACGGATATGCGAAACAGAAACAGACTCACAGATATAGAAAATAAATTTATGGTTCCAAAAGGGGAAAGGGAAGGGGAGAGGGACAAATTAGGCATATGGGATCAACAGATACAAACTACTATACATAAAATAGATAAGCTGTAAGGATTTACTGTATAGCACAGGGAATTATAGCCATTATCTTGAAATAACTTTAATGGAGTACAATCTGCAAAGTACTGAATCATTATGCTGTACACCTGAAACTAACATAATATTGTAAATCAACTATACTTTAAAAGAAAAAAAGAGCATGGGCTCTGGAGACAACACCAGGGGTTCAAACTCCAGCTCCACCACTTACGAGCTCTGAGACCTCAAGTTGAGTTCTTGATTGTCTCTGGGCTTCAGATTCCTATCTGAAAAATAGGCCTATCAGAGGATTATTGTGAAGCATAAATGAGATGATTCATATAAAGTATGTAAAAACAGCACGTGATAGATGATTGGTAACAATTAGCTATTTAGAGTGCTGCTTTATTGTTGTTATTTCTGTAACCTAAATTATAACTATGACTTCTCTTATACACAAGAAAGGGCAGAATTTGTTATTACAAAAGCAATTACTTTTCGCAGCAATGGAAACAGCATTTAACTCATACCTAAGTAATGCATCCCTCAGTAGTGCATCTTGTTCTCTATAATTGATATTTAACACTCACCTAGAAAGAGCTGTAGTTCTACTGACCATTTTAAGTGACAGGGTGTGGGCAGGAATTCTGATTTCTCTCTGTCGTCTCTTCCTGGGAAATAGCCTAACTGTGGCCTGTGCATATAGGCACTCATTCACCTGTCATGTGCCAACCCCTGAGCCTGCTCTGGACACTGGGAGGGAGGGACAGTGCCTGTAAGACAACACACAGCCTCTCTGAAGTTAACCAAACAGACAGAAGAGCAATGATGCAATTCTTAAGACAGTGTCATGTAAATTCCACCTTAGCTCTTCTACTGGTATCACAGTCTCTGCTCAGTCGGCCCCTGAAATGACATTGCTCATTCCACGCTGTTCCCTCTTTTCAAGATTTCAGATCTTGTGGAGGTTCCTGAAGAGGCTGACGGGCCAGCAGGCGTGTATGGCCTACGGAAACGCAGCAACAGCGGTAAGTGGGGTGCGTGGGGATCTAGCACTGCCCAGCACAAACGGGAATCACATCCGTCATCCAGGTCAGCAGGCAGGCACACCTGACTTCCAGGATCCTCTCTCTGCCAGCTCTGGAATTCAATCCGGGCAAGTGTTTGATATTCTGGAGGGAAACCGGACATAATCACTGGTGGATTTCAGTGATTTGACTCTAACATTCCCTAAGTTCTGTCTTCTGAGTTCTCATGCCCTAAGGACATAGAGGTCCTTCCAGGCCTTTCTGTTAACACATCACTTCCCCCACTGACCTACATTGGATAACAAAGCATCCCAGAGAGAGCCACTCCATCCTACACCGGAAGTACTCCAGGTGAGGGGTGGTGCCGGGGAGTGTGGGCCTCACCTTGGCTCCTCCCCAGCAGAGATAACAGACTCAAAAACTGATCTGCACAATCTAGCCAGACATTCTTTATTAATATCGTTTAGTTTTCTAATAGCATAAGCCCTTCTTATAATAATTTCTAGAATACTTATTAGATGCTGACTACATGCTATTGCTTGCTAACATTGAGAAAGAACCTCTTCTTAAACCAGAACTTAAAGAAACATAACCAGCACCTTATGCCTGAATCTTGATGAGCCTCTTGATGTCAACAACTACTTAATTTCCACTCATTTATCCAAAAGCTATTTATGAAGTATTTACTACCAGCAGCAAAACTACATAGGTCACAAAGCTGTCCTCGGGTCACTCATAACCCAGCACGGTTGCAGGTCCTGACCTGTGTTGTTACCTTGGGCTGAATGCATTCTCCTGGCAGAAGTTATCCCTCGAAGCTCTAATACCCACAGGTGAAGCACAGGGATGCACCACCTTGGACAGATTTTCCACTTGACTAAGTGTCCCTGCCATTTCCAGACTGGAAGCAGGACTTCTGCATCAAATACCCCATAGCTGCTTTGTCAGCTGCTGTCTTACAAGGTATCACTTCACTTCCTTAGCTCTAGGAATCCATTCATTCTCTTCTCTAGTTAGGATGGGGCCTCTGCGATTCCCTCAGGCAGCGCCCCATGACCCTCCTTTCTAAATAAGCGTCAGCGTCCATTAGGGCCCCCTTTGCCAAGCCCACCCACAGCTGCTAAAGCACACTGCTAGGGTAAGAAGTCTTTCACATCAAATGGGGAAAACACTACTTTCAGATCAGTGCAGACATCCATCAAGCACTTAGCAGTGCCATTAGAAAGACAAATCAGAGAGTGCCAGCTGCCAGAAGACCTCGTGGCAGAGCAGTAACCCTGCAGGACCTCCCAGCCCACTTCTGTCCAGCATTGCAGATCCAGCAACTGAATTTGGTCAGCAACCCTGGAGTTTGTCAGTATCTTAGGACCAAACTCACCAGAGGCTGGAATGTAAGCCAGAGATGCATTTCAGTGCTGCAAGTCTGTCAGCTCTTCTGTCCCTTGAGTCTGAGTTCTGCCTGCCTTCTTCCCCTGACACTTCTCACCAAATCGCAGGGGGCATCCTCATCATTAATTGCACTGGACATATTTGGTCCTTGGCCCCTCCTTGCTGTGGAGGTAGATGCTGGACTTCACTTAGTGATCATGTGGTCTTCAAGAGACCTAGCCTCTCTCTGCTTCAGTCACCTCACCTCTAAAATGAGCATAATAATAACACAAATCCATAGGGTGTTGTGATCTTTAAATGAGATAACAAAGGTAAATGCTATCTATACACTGATGACTCTGAAACTTCATTCCTAGCATTAGGCCTCTTTGCTGCCTCTGGATGCCTGTAGCCTACTGGAAATGGCCATCTGAATGGAGAACAGGCATCTTCAAGTTAACACACCCAAATGGACTCTTGATTCCCTCACTCACCCCCCACCCCCACCTACCAAAACCAGCTCTTCCTCAGTTGCTCCTGCTTAGTTGTAGGAACGCCATTTTCCTAGATGATCAGGCCAAGACTTGTGGCATCAGCCTTGACACCCTTCTTCTCACACCTCTTATCCAATCTGTTGGCAGATCTTATCTGCTGCTCTTCAAAATCACACCCAGCATGGGCCCACATCTTCCCTCTCTGCCTCCACCATCCTGGTCCACCTTTATGGATGCTGTCACCCATTCCTCAGTAGCTGAGGTCTCTTTTTGCCCTGGGGATTTCTTTACTCAAAAATGGTCTTCTTAGGGTTTTATAATGTGAACAGCTGTATTTAGGGATCATCAGTATGAAGCACCATTGCTATTAATGAAGTCATCGTCAGGTCACGAAGTGTCAGAGATGCAGCCTAGAGCCTCACTAATCTACATGTGGCCCATGGCCCAGCGGTCTGGGCAGAACTTGAGAACCCATTAGAAATGCAGAATCTCAGGCTGCCCAGACCTGAAAAATCAGAATTTCCATATAGACCTGTGATTCATATGCTTGTTAACGTTTGAGACGCCAGATTAGAGGCCATTTAGTCTAACCCCTCTCCTCCAATATACACACACAAACAGGGACACACAGACATACACACACAACAAATACTGGATAGATAAGGAAATTGAGACGTGGAGTAATACACTCAAGGACACAAAGTTGATGATTTGCTGTCTCTTTCATGTTAAGGGGCATTTTCACAGTCTTATTCAAAGAAATCTGTTGAAAGAACTTAGCAAGTGATAAACCTCTAAAAAGCTTTGGAGATCTATTAGCTATTCCTTTGATCAGCAGTAGCTTTCTTCATGTGCACTCTTAGAAGCGAGAGGGATTAATTATGCATCAGCTTGCTTCAAAACGTGTTCCTTTGATTTGGATTTAATGCTCTGTCCATGTAGTTTGAGAAACAACATAGAGAAAACACCCTGCTTATATAGTCCAAGTTCCCACTTGTCTTCTCACAGTGTTGGCAAGGAGATCTTCCGGTTCTGCTTTACCTGTTTCATGTATGTTCTAAAATGTACATAGGGCACACAGGTATTATTTCTGCCAGCCAGATGTTATGTCAAAATCCTTGAGAAATATTTCCAAGGCCACCTCAGAAGAAGGTACAATTCATACTCATGTCTTTAGTGCTAAGAGTGCAGTCTCTGCTTTCTCTCTTATATTAGAAAAGCTCTTGGGTAGGTCTGAGTGTTTCTGGTTGTTGTTTTCAACGCTATTCCTGGGTGGATCAGAAATATACATGGGCAAATTTGTTGGTCTTCACCTTTGGCTTAACTGCCAGAAACTCCACTGGAAGCAAGGTCATGAGCAGAGAGAGAAGCATCTATCTAATACATAGCCTCAAAATGAGAAAAACTCAAGGAGAAATTGACAGAACTATTAGGAAATTGGCATTGCGCGTCATAATGAGAGATTTTAACACTCCTCTCAGTCACTGGCAAATCAGATAAACAAAAAGATTCAGTACAGACGTGGAGGATCTGAGGATGCACTTGACAATCCAAATCTAATTGACTTTAAAAGGATGCTCCAAAAGAATATATATCTGAATCACTTGGCTGTACACCTGAAACTAACACAATATTGTAAACCAACTATACTTCAATTAAAAAATAAGATAATAAAAAATTAAATTAAAATTAAAAGGACACTCCATCTAACAAATGGGAAATTCACATTCTTCTTAAGAATGTATGGAACTATTATAAAAATTGGTGAGACTTCCCTGACAGTCCAGTGGTTAAGACTCCGCACTTCCACTGCAGGGGGCGTGGGTTCAATCCCTGGTCAGGGAACTAACATCCTGTATGCCACACAATGCAGCAAAAAAATAAATAAAATTGCTCACCTACTGGACCATAATGCAAGCTTCACACATTTCACAGAATTAATATGATACAGAACACATTTTTCTGACTACAATGCAAACAAGATAGAAATCAATATTCAAAATATAACTAGGAAAACCCATACTTTAGGAAATTAAAAACATATTTTTAAAAAGCTCATATGTCAAAAAAAGTCATAATGAAAATTGAAATATATTTAAAACTGAATAATAATGAAAACACACCTATCACAACTTGTGGGATGCAGCTAAAATTGTGCCTAGAGTATTTAGCGCTAAAATTATTCCACTAAAAAATAAAAGCTGAAAAGTAATAATCTAATCATCATATTCAAGAGGTCAGAAAAAGAAATAGAACAAACCCAAAGAATACAGATGGAAGGCATTAATAAAGACAAGAGAAGAAATTATTAAATGACACAGGTAGGTCAATAAATTCTAAGAACAGTTCTTTAAAAAAATAAAACTTACAATCACTAATAATTTTTTAAGAATAAGAGAGAGAGAGATGAAACAAAAAGTAATTAAAAAGGAGGAATGTAACAGAGGTTGACAAGAAAGAATCTTATGACCAACTTCACACCAATACATTTAAAACTGTTTTTAAATGGACAGATGCCAAGAAACTTATCAATGACCAAAGTCTGACTCAAGAGGAAATAGAAATACATAGAGAACTTGACTTTGCTTCCAATTATGGTGGAAACAATCAATATTTTAAGATTTTGCACAACAAAAATACCAGGCCCAGACAACTTTATCCCAGACAACTTTATAAATAAACTCTACCAAACATTTTTTTTTAATAAATTTATTTATTTTTGGCTGCTTTGGGTCTTCGTTGCTGTGCGCAGGCTTTTTCTAGTTGCGGTGAGCGGGGGCTACTCTTCGTTGCGGTGCACGGGCTTCTCATTGTGGTGGCTTCTCTTGTTGCAGAACACAGGCTCTAGGCACGCGGGCGTCTGTAGTTGTGGCACGTGGGCTCAGTAGTTGTGGCTTACTGGCTCTAGAGTGCAGGCTCAGTAGTTGTGGTGAACAGGCTTAGTTGCTCTGCAGCATGTGGGATCTTCCCAGACCAAGGCTCAAACCCGTGTCCCATGCATTGGCAGGCGGATCCCTAACCACAGCACCACCAGGGAAGTCCCTCCTTAAACGTTGGGTAGAGGGACTTCCTTGCGCCACAACTACTGAGCTGGAGCTCTAGAGCCAGCGAGCCACAACTACTGAAGACCGCGCGCCTAGAGCCCGTGCTCGGCAACAAAGAGAAGCCACCGCGATGAGAAGCCCGCACACAGCGACGAAGAGTAGCCCCCGCTCTCCACAACTAGAGAAAGCCCACACGCAGCAATGAAGAACCAATGCAGCCAAAAATAAACAAACAAACAAATAAATTTATTTAAAGAAAAACATTTAAGGAAGGTAAAATTTTCGGATTACATAAGCTCTTTCAGGACAACAGGAGGTGCACGGGAGCACGGGCAGCAGCATTCTCTAACTTAATTTATGGGACTGGTGTAATATCTCAAAATCAAAGGAAGGCAGCACGGGACAGAAAATCGCTGGCTAGTCCCCCTCGTGAATATGGATGCAGAAATCTGAAACAAAATCATCTTAGTGCACTGAATCCAATAATGCATTTTCGAAAAGCAGTGCATAATTACCAAGTTGAACTTGTTCCGGGGATGCAAATGTGAGTCAGTGTCAAATAAGCTGATAATGTAACTTGTACATGACCAGGTTAAAGAAGAAAAACCAAATCATCATCTCGAGGCAGACATGGGCCTCCCAGGACTGCAAAGTAAAAAAGAAAAGACGGAATATAGAAAAGGAAAAGAGGAAAGCTCTTTGGGGACTAGCAAAAACTAAAGATTCATTTTGCATCTGTAACATAAGAAAATATGCCTGTGTAATGCACATAGATTTTGAATGTGTCCATGGTGAAATCAATGGCCAAATTATTTTTAATGAAATGAATTAAAAGTACCAAACATAAAAGGTGTCTGATACTTTTTTATGGTAAAATAGTTACCTTTCTTTATGCCTTTCCCCTCAAATCAAAGTCTTAGAAATAGCCAGAAGGAATGGGTTTTTTAAAAAATCATTTTTTCTTTGGCAGTGTTCCAGTTCTGTTTGCAACCATATAGCTGAAAACACATTGGGAGTCACTTCAAATAATTTTCAGCATAGTTCACAAAATGATACACATTTTTGTGATGGCTAATAGATAGTCAATGAAAAGCTAAAATAATGTGAAATTACAAAATTATAAAATCAGTCAAACTGAATATTGCATATGTACCTTATGTAGTCCCCCTTTTAGATCAATCAAGAATTTTCTAAGATGCTCTTCCCATGTTTCCATTCAGACATTCAGTATTCTTTAAATGTATCCAGTTTTATACTCATGGAATCCAATTATGCCAAGATTTCAGGTAATCACTTAAAACCAGAGAAAAGTGTTGCTCGTCTCTACTCTTTTTAAACCGGGAAGTTGCGTAGTCAAATATTGAGGCAGACAAGGCCCTTCATTTTCCTACAAAGCCGAGCGCCTCCAGTGACTGCATATTGGCTTCCTAGGGATAATGGAATTGCGCCCACAGGCTCTGGAACTATAAACCATGGGCAACAGATGTTTGCTAAGCATCAGTATATTTACAGGGGCTCTTGTTCTGAAGTGTGTTTTCTACATCACAGTTATTGAGCCCATTTTAAGGACAGTGGAGATTGTCAATGCACTAACTGAAAGAGGGTACAGAGCTTTCCATGGTGCGTTTCTCTTCCTCTGCTGGTATCCTTGATCCTCTGAAGGAGAACCAAAGGGAAGACTAATGTGTTATTTTTGAATGTCAAGTCATCTGAAAGGTAGATTAATTTCAACACTACAACCCTATTGTATAGACTCGGAAACACTTGCTACCTTTTATTTTTATTTAAGAAGATACCTGGTGTTGGTCTCTGAGATAGTTGTGACTGATTGGACTAGCTAAGGCAGAGCCCCCCATACCCATCAGGGACCTCCCACAGCTGTGTGTGTGGACAGTGAAAACTCCTGCCCATTGTAAGAAGCCTTATTCTTCAGAGAAGGCCACAGAGTGGCTGCTTAAATGCAAAAGGCAGAGAATTATGTATTCTAAGAACAAACTAATGAGAAACCACTATTTAATTTTCTTTCTCAACGGCAGCCCCAATGCATTGACAATAAGAGATTGAGGAAGTATTTTGAAGTTTAAAACTAAAGCTTTACTCTGCAAATAGAATGTAGAAATCATTAAGAAACTAGAGTCAAGATATTGAATAGAGATCAAAGAATCTGATATTTGAAAAACTGAATTCAAATACAATTAAATTGGGCCATAGCTCACCTACCATCCCCTTAACAAATGATTTGATACATTTAACAAAGATTAATGACATGGTTTCGGCTCCTGAGAAGAACTCTGCCAAATGAGACCAAGCAATGCAGGAGAATGCGTGCTGGCCTGGAGGCCTGTACGAGGGTGTGGGCGTGCAGAGGGGGTGGTGCAGGATGCTCAAGGGAGACGGGGGGAGCATCACGTGGAAGATGACACGAGAGCTGGGTCACTGAGGATGAGGAAAAGGCGGGGAGAGGTCAAGTCGAAGGTATGGTGCTGGGAAGAAATAAAGCTACATCTTTCAAGCATGTTTCCAAAACATGGTGACTGGATTCGTAAAGCTCCTGCTTTTTCTTGTCTCCTTCAGTGTTTACGTATCCAGAAAATGGCACTGACGATTTCAGAGACCAAGCAAAGAACATAAACCACCAGGTATTTGTGGACGTCTTGGAAAACAGACCAGACAGGGTCTTTAGATCATTCTGTAGGTCACCACCCAAGTGGGTCATGAAATTGATTTAGGGGGGCCCAGACCAGCATTTTTAGAGAATAATGTAGCATAAGGTACATAGCATAGACAGTATTGAGCAAAACAAATACTACAGTGCATCCAGGGTACAAAGGATAAGCATTATACTGTATGCTTTTGTTTCTGTTATGTATGTCACATACAAGTTGATATATGCTCTACAGTGTGTTAATTATATAATTATGTAATATATTATGACTATTTTAAAGTACATAAGTATATATTTATTACATTTTATGTTAATTTACATATGCAATTAGAATAGAATAATATTGCATAAAGTACTTGAGCTTTGGATAGCAGAGTGAATCACAGATAAAAAGAATGTAGTTGTGTACAACTTTTGTTTATGTTTTCTATATATGGCATATATTTATTATATTATGCATTTAAATATAGTATACAATTATATATTACATATGTAGTATATACATATATAATGATACAACATACAATATCTGTTACATATTATATAATTTTAAATTATGTATGTTATAAAGCATAAACATTTATACAGGATTAACATTTATGTAGTTAATAATAATAGCTAATGTTTATACAATACCTGTAAGACTCTTGTATAGTGTACAAATCGGGGACACAATAGAATCGACCTCACAGGGCTGTTGTGTGGTTTGAGTATGCTAATCCATGTACCATAATGCCTGGCACACAGTAAGCTATCAAAAATGATAGCTTTTATCATCATTACTGCAAGGTTTCATAGCCAGTAGATGGAGATACCATAACATAAATTAACTCAGTCTAATGCCAAAATCTGCACTTTTTCCACAACATGAACGAACGAATTTCAGGATGAATATACCCAGATCCCTTTGATATGCTAGATACAAAGTTGTAGGCTAACTGATAAAAAGTCCATCTTAGGAAATGGAAATTGTTTACTACTATTCACATGTCTCCTGTCTATAGAGAGAATATTCTCTTGCCTGCGCCCACCTTTCATGAACAACTATATCAAAGAAAAAAACTGATTTGAAGAAAATTGCAGTATTTCTGACAAAGAGTTCTACATAAATGTTTTCAAATAGTTTGTGGTGAAATCAAACTCAGCCAGGAAATTAAAAATAAATCTATGTTTGGAACAAAGTATTTAATAACAGTTAGGTATTTTAACACTTAAGATCCATACACTGGAATTACATTTAACTTCTCCATTTCCTATTTTCTTTCTTCTCTCCATTTCTTCCTCCTTCCTTCTCTCACTTTTCTTTTATTTTCTCTTTCAGGGACCTCTTTCCAAAGACCAATTACAGATGAACACCTATGTTGCCTTGTACAAATTTTTACCACAAGAGAATGAAGATCTGGAAATGAGGTAAAAATATTCTTAAAGGAAAAAAAGAATGAAAGAAAAATTTTAAGTCAGTATCGTTCCATGTGAAAAAATATAATTCAATCTGCACTACCTCCAAATGTCTTAGAGCAACGATTGTCAAATGTTAGTGTGCAGGGCTGGTTAACACGGATCGCTGGACCTTGTCCTGGGGGTTTGTGACTCAGCATGTCTGGGGTGGGGCTTGAGAATCTGCATTTCTGGCTGGTCTGCAAGTGGTGCTGATGCTGCTGGTCCAGGGACCACTCTTTAAGAAGCGCGGTTAGGGCTTCCCTGGTGGCGCAGTGGTTAAGAATCCGCCTGCCAAGGCAGGGGACACGGGTTCGAGCCCTGGTCCGGGAAGATCCCACATGCCGCGGAGCAACTAAGCCCATGCGCCACACCTACAGAGCCTGTGCTCTAGAGCCCATGCGCCACAACTACTGAGCCTGTGTGCCTAGAACCCGTGCTCCACAACAAGAGAAGCCCCCGCTCGCTGCAACTAGAGAAAGCCTGCGCACAGCAACAAAGACCCAACGCAGCCAAAAATAAATAAATTAAATAAATAAATAAATAAATAAAGCAGTTAGCACATCATCACCAGAGCTGCTGCTGGGAGTTTTCATGAAGGTTGAGCATCAGATGCACTTGGCATCCTGTGGGGTCTAATAGGGAACCAAAAATGTACTTACTACCCAAATTAACACTGATTGACCAATCAAATTAAAACTCTTTGTTCACCCTGCTGGAGACTGGCAGCTCCCCCTGGCTCCTACCCGGAGCTACTTCTGTTTCAGGAACCATCCCACTTCATGGTAACTGAAACGGGAGGACAAGTGAGCCTCGGGGCCCTCGTGAGGTCTGACCCCTTCTCTGGACCACAGTCTGTTCGCGTTTCAGGGGTACTGTGACTGGAGTCAGTCCTGTGTTCACACTCTCCTTGCTGTGTGACCTTAAGCAGTGTCTGAACATCTCATTACTCTGGTTTCCTTACTTATAAATGAATAATAATGACCTTTTCCCCTTAAGGCACTTGTGAGGGTGAAATGAATAAGGTTCCTAAAACATACAGCACTGTCATGGTAAACACTCAGGAACTGGTAGTCAGTAAGGTGTTTGCCATGTCGTGTTCACTGGCTTGTCTCAAAGAAAAGAACTCACTCCTTCCCTCCATTTATGACCCAAAACACAAGTAATCTCAGGAGAAGGCTTTGGTGTTTTCTAGTCCTAGAGCGGGATACAAGGGGCTGCTTTTGTAGCCAAATGGGCCCTTAGAGATGGGTTCTTTCCTCTTCTGAAGAGCATGGAGAGAGAAATTAGCACAGAAGACCATTTAAATGTCAGAGTATTAGGGAAATAGCCTCCATTTTTATGGCAGACTCCACTTGTCCGAATGCCGTGTAGGTCAAGTTATCAGTCACCAGTCATCCCTGAAGATGGCTCTGGAACGCCTTGTCTCCACCCTGGAGCTCTTTGAACGTTTCCGCATCTCAGGTTTGTGCCATTTCCCCGGCATGGTCCCTCTGGCTTTTGCCTGAATATGGTTCCTCCTCAGTGAAATCAGCCTTCTCTTCCACTTTCCCCAAAGCCCCTTAAAAGGAGAGAGCTACCAAAAACCTCCATTTAGACCCTGTTTCCCGGGTCCCATATGCCACCAGGGTCAATGTTGGCAGCTCAGCTGCCCCTCCTGGTGCAACACCCAGAGGGACTCCGTTGCAGATGTGGGTGTCCTGCAGGAGTCTGGGAACTCCCCCGCTCACACGCAAGGTCAGTTTTCACTATTCGTCTGTGGTCTGCTTCCAGTTGATTCTTGGACCTTTCCAGGGCAGAGTTCAGGCCTGGTTCCTAGCTCCTTAGATTCCTTCAGACAATTAGGTTATTGTACATCTGAATGTTCTCCATCCTTGAGGAGGAATCACCGTGCTGAACTCACTGGCTGGAGTTGTAAACATTACCTAAACAGCCTGGCTTAGGTGCAGCAGGATGAGATGGCATTTGTCAGGTGAAGCCCTATTCCATCAAAGATACAGCAAACTCTGCTAGTCAGAGCCTGCCTAGAATTCATCGCCGAGGTGGTGCCTTGCCCTCAACTGACAGTCCACATTAACTATCTGCTGACTTAAATTTACTTTGCAATAAATAGTATACTGGGTCCTTCTTGAGATTATCATTTGGGTGTCTAGAATTTAAAATTTAACAACTCCCCTTTATGCAGATCCCACAATTTTGTATTAGAAGATTGTTCTGAAGTCATCAGATGGAAAAAATAACTCCAGAGAAATCCAGACAATTATTAGGGTACTGAGGAGTAAAGTCTAGCTGCCTGGCAGTGGTCGTAAGTTCTTAGGCTTAAGTTAGTCAGTTACAGGCCTTTAAAAGTCAAGTTGTCTGGTCACGAATCAAACGTTACAGTCTGCTTCGAGGCAAACCAGGACTGTTCATTCCCAGAAGTGAAATGTCTGCGTTACATAGACTGCAAGATTGGAGTGATAAATCATACTCATTTTTTTTGCAAAGAGATTGTAGGTTCCCATTTTAAAAGCCAAGCTCTTGATTTAGAATGTGTAAGGCAATGCTTCGGGGATTTAGTATCATTCCTTGAATGAACTGGGGCTTTGTGAATTATCTTTTTCTCCTTAAACCATGCGGTAGAAAAAATCCTTTTAACAAAATACCATTCTCATCTCTATTTTCTGACAATAGGGCATCTTACCTAACTTTCTGAACCTCTGTTTTCTCATCTTGAAAATAGTGATAATAAGCCCTGCCCTTGTAGGATGGCTGTGATTAAATAAGATAACATAGTAGGAGCTTAATAATATTGGTTCCAATCAGTTCTGTTCGTACTCCAGAGGTAGATGCTTCCTTTTCAGACTTAACAAGTGAGAGAGAAAGAATGACATACGACATGGATTCACCGAATGTTTAGGAATAAAGAGTGTGGGCATCACTTGACCTGGATTTAAGCCCTAGCCAAGCCACTCACTTAGCTGTGTGACCCCCAGGAAGCCTGAGAAAGTTCCACAAGCCATCTGAGCCTCTGCTTCTACACTTGTGAAAGGAGATAATCATTGTGCCTGCCTTAGATCTGCTCATGACACTCAAATCTTTGTTTAAAACTCTCTAATGTCCTCCCACTTTCTTGGGTCAAGACCAGAATATTTACAGGGACCTCCGGGACCCGCACAGTGTCATCCCTGGTGACTTCTCTGCTTTGTCTTGCACCATTGTTCCCCTCACCTCTCTGCTCCATCTTTTGTTCCCCAAAAGGACCACACTACCACCTGCCAAGGAATTTTTCTTCCTGCGGTCTGCTCCTCCTCTCCCCTCACCCTCCTACCCACGCACCACCACCACCATCTCACACACACACATACACACACCTTCCAGCTGACTATTATGCACCCACTAGATCTCAGCTCATATTTCTCTTCCTTGGTGCAGCCTTTCTTGATACGCACAACCTGGGTGAGATCCTCTGTTACATACTTTCGTGACACCATATTTCTTTTCTTCAAAGTACTTATCTCACCTTGTATTTATATATTTCTTGAATTACTTGGTTAACTTCTGTCTCCCTTGTAAAGCCCATGAGAACGAGTCTGTATTTACGAACCCTTATGTCCCTGGAGTGTAGTACAGTTCTTGAGATATAGTAGATGCTTAATAAATATTTCATGAATGAATGAATGAGTATTGTGGAGATTAAATGAATGAACTAATGTCATGCCTGGCATATACAATTAGTGGGCAAAGAAAGTCCATGATAACATAATGGAAACTATAAAAGAGGAAGCAAACCCAACTCAGAGGATTTAATCAGGACCTGTTTCCTGGAGGAGATGGGCTTTGAGCCCAGGATGAATATGATTTGTCCAGAAGAAACTGTAGAAAAAGAGACCAAAAGTAGCCCATAGTCGTATTCACAAAGAACAAGAGTTGAAGACAATTTGGCAGAAGCCCTGCTAAACCAAACGCAGTTTGGGCATGGAGGAGTGAGCCTTAGAGAGGAGGAGCCCAGAGTACTACCTCCTTATTCTTAGGGCAATGGTACTCCTCTTAGAATTTCTGTGGTCCCATCGCTGGTCTCCAAATGCTGTCTAAAGGCAGAGGCTTCACACAGTCAGCTTTGCTATAGTTTCAGGGCAAACTTCCTTCATAAATTCATCTGCTATTACCTCCCCAAATCTCTGGAGCTTACAGATCATGATAATCTTCCCACCATCATGGGCAGAGAGCGGGAGAGAACAAGGGCACAGGGCAGAAAGGAGCAGTGTCTAAGAGTCACACCTGGGTCTGCCTTCCAGCTCTGACACATGCTAGCTACATCAGTTTGAGCAAACTGTTTAATCTCTTGCAGCCTCCGTTTTCTCCTTCCTATCTCGTTCCTATTTAACGAGATAATGTTAAAAAAAAAAAATGTGAGATTTCATGCCCAGTACAAAGTGAGGTGCACAGTATATATGTATTTTTTTCTGGCTGCGTTGGGTCTTCGTTGCTGCGCACGGGCTTTCTCTAGTTGCAGCGAGCGGGGGCTACTCTTCATTGCGGTGCACGGGCTTCTCATTGTGGTGGCTTCTCTTGTTGCAGAGCACGGGCTCTAGGCGCGTGGGCTTCAGTAGTTGTGGCTCGCGGGCTTTCAGTAGTTGTGGCTCACAGGCTTTAGAGCACAGGCTCAGTAGTTGTGGTGCACGGACTTAGTTGCTCCGTGGCATGGGGGATCCTCCCCGACCAGGGCTCGAACCCGTGTCCCCTGCATTGGCAGGCGGCTTCTTAACCACTGCGCCACCAGGGAAGCCCACACAATATATTTTAGATACCTTCTCTTCATAATTTGCATCTTTTCACAATGTGTTTTATTTCCTGATCTTCTGATCAATTACCCTAAAGATATATAGTAGAGAAAACACAGTTTAAGTCTCTGTCTCGCCTTTGAGCACATCCAAGGAGACTTTATCTAATTGGTCTGGTGATAAGGATGCTGTGACGCTCTGCCCCTCATCTTCTGAGTAGGTTTTGTGGTTGCTGACATGACATGCTCTAGGTATGGAATTTCACCACTGATACACAAGTTGTGATGCCATCATGCAGGGCTCTCCAGACCGTTGTTGATGATTTGAGGTCTCAACGTTAAAGAGGCACCCGGGTTCCTCTGTCTGAGTGTAATGAGCATGTGTAGTAGATAACTTTCTGTCATTAAGGGTCTTAGACAATTTCCACCAAGAACCCTTACTATCAAGTTTTTGCAGAGTCCTGAAAATTACACTTTATGGAATACCAGCTTAATTCATGAGCAAAGCTTTTTAAAATGCTAGTTGAAATACGAACTGGAGAACCCCATTATAATCAGGACTGGCTTCATTATCATCCTACACTGCCTCGTGAATTCACAAAGGTCATGTGTCAATCATTCTGGCCAAGTGCGTGAGTATGTGTGTGACACATCACATATGCACATACACTCCCACACACTCACAGTCAGATACACACAAACTCACACACAGTCACACACTCACACACATACCTATGCACACTCAAATACACATGCATTTTTACACACACATATTAGCAAAAGCTTGATAACCCATGCTTAGCCTTTTGATGAAAGTAAATCCTGCCCTCCACATTTACACTGTAACCAGCCTCATTACCCTCACTGCTTCTGGGTTCAGAAGTCTGCAAAACATTCATGGAGATATCACTTATTCACACCAGTGCATCTTTTTAAAATCAATAAGAATAACTCTAGTGGCTTTGCCAAGTTGACATACCATTTAAATAATCAGCAGATGTAAAAAACTTTGAGTAAGCACAAACCCCTAAAACATGGTGGCGACTCTGAAATAAAAGATCAAGAATAAATAAAAGATTCTAAGGTACAAATACATATTTTAGTGACCATACCTATTCCGAAGAATCCATTTTGGTTTTCCACATCTAAATCATTTTCATTTTTATTATTTCTCCCCAGATGGATTTATGTGATAATGGCCATGTTTCATAAGGGGGAAAAAAAGAGAGGAAAAGAATTCTTATGGGCCAAGAGAGGGAATGAGGAGACTGCTGTTCGAATATTATTAAAATTATTATAAATATTATTTATAATATTTATAATAATAAAATATTATTTAAAATTATTAAATTTTAAGGGAGATACAAATTAATTGCCACTCCATGTGTGTGTCAGAACACCTAAATTTGGGGGCCTTAAAAGAAAAACATATCTTCTTTTGTAACTCCAAATTAGATTCCTGATTTATAGTCTTGAATTGCCAGATTCTTTCTTGGAAGCAGTGAGTCCTGGATTTTTCCATGGGTGAGTCTGAACAAAGCCAAGCAACCCGTTGTCTCATTAGCTAATATTCACAAGAACCTCTGGAGATGGGATGGCCTGAATTCATCTCTTCCTGATTTATTGAAAGCACCACTTGAAATCAGGTTAAAAGGGATTTTAACCCTTGTATGGCTGTTTCCAGGATTTGTTTCATCTACCCACCACTCATCACGTGGTGAATGAGCATGTACTCTCTGCAGGGTGAGCAGTTCTCAGGCCCTGTTCTCAAAGAGCTCCAGTGGCCATAAGGCTGAGAGCCCTAGACAAGAAAGTACCTCCAATGTGAGGTCTTGTGGGCGGGGATGTAGTCCAGGATGCTGCTACTGCACCTCAAGAAGGCATTGAACCATCACCTAGGAAGAATCAATGCTTCCGACCACCATCATCCCACTGCAGAATAGGATTGTGACCTAAAACTTAAGAGGAAGAGAGGAAGGAAACTAATATTTAGGGAGCATCTACTATGTATCAAGTTCTTTACAATACATCATTTCATTTAATCTTCAAAAAAAAAAAAAAAAAGAAGGCATTGAAGCAGCCTTGGGAAGCCAGGGAAGGCTTTTCAAGGAGGTGGCATCACAGCCTAGCCAAGGCTTCCAGATAGAGGGGACATGGGTGCCTGTGCGGCTTGGATAGTGAGCAGTCATTCTATTCTCTCTTTCCAGGGAGGAAAGGATAACCGAAGAATAGGTTGAACTATAGAACAAGAGAATTATTTTAAGAGGTGCCAAATGTGAGCCAACTGCAAACCCCATTACAAAAGAAGTGGTGGAAATTCATCGCAGAAGCATATTTAGATTCTTACCTTCCTCCCAGTCTAGCGAATGGACTAGGTGTCCAAGTGTAGCAAATGGACACCTAGCTGTTTAGTTCACATTCCAATGAGACAGTTTATGGTCCTTTACCCTTTTGAGGGGAGGGAGGGAGAACCAAGTCCAAGAACTCACAAGTGGAAAGTGGAGGCTCGGAGCAGTTACCCAGGGAGGCTGACCCTCAGTGCACTTGTCTTTCTCCCACCCGAAACTTTCCATCCTACATTGACTGTGGTAGGTTTTCTCTCTGATAAGGTTGACAATTTATATTAATCAGCAGATTCAGATAATGCATTACTTTCTCCCATTTTGGCCACTCACATCACTCCTTATAAATCTATTTGGATTATTAAGTCTGGTTCAAAAGAACAGGAAGCTTGTGATCTATACAGTGGGTTCATGAAAAGTCACTCCTGGTCAAGGACAATTTTTAAAAATTAAGATAAAATCACAACTGTTATACAATTATAAAATGAGCACATGTCAGAAATTTAATTTGAATCATTAATGAATGAGAGAACCAGTACAAAGGAGAATTCACACAGCACCCATATATAGGCAATTAGGAGTGCTGATGTGAATTTACAAATAGATGCAAAACTGGTCGATATTCACAGGGTAGTAATTGACTACATTCTGCCAGACACAATTCACTTGCATTTCTATAGATAAGGATCATTTGCATTATTGCAGAGATGTGCAATAGCTCAAAGACATTGAAAGGGGGAGGTTACCCAGAAGGGCATACCACACAGATGGTATGGTGTCATAGGACACCAGATGAGTCATCGGTTTTGCCCGTTTCAAAGTCTTCCAAATTGTCCCTGACAGCCCCTTGCATTCTTTTAACAAATCTGTGGGGTTATTCAAGCAAGTAGTATCTTACAGAGAAAATTATGGTTAGGATGGTTAAACCACGTGTTCCAATCCTTAAGAATCTCCTGGAGAATGTTATTAAAATAGAGACTCCTGGGCTGCACCCAGATCTAGAGAGTCATATCCCACTTGGAAATCTGTATGGTTAAGTATTTCTCTGGATTCTGATTACCTGCCAGATTTGAGAGCAACTGTGACCTATCTGACTTCTCCAAAGATGCGTAGTGTGCCAGTGGCCAACCCAAAATGCAGGTTTCCTGACCCTCAGCCAATGCTCAGTACACTGGTCTGCATTGGGGCTTTTTATTTGGTAATGTGCTTCACTCTGTAAGGTTTTATAAACCCTCCATAAGATAAGAAAAGGAGAGCCCTTGAGACAGGGTAGGACAAAATGAGACTCTTTTGGTGTCTCGTTTCCATTCTCTAAGTACATTACTGCTTGGCAAATGCATCAACTTAATTAAAACTAAACGTAATTCTTATGTACCAATTTGATTTAAAAATAATCTTCACAGTCACCAGGACATCAAAATGCAATTAAGGCTATTTGAAGAAAGTCTCTGATGCATATTATGCTCTGATGCTGCACTATGTCAAGAAACCCAGATCTTCCTGAATGTCACTAATGTGTTTAGGAGCCTCCCTCTCACTCAGATGCCTTTTTCAATTAGGTTCTGGAGAGCATGATCCATGACAGTTCAGGAACATTTACCAAATCCCATCCAAATGGCCCTTTAGCTGAATGCTTTTTCTCTGAGCTGGTCTCTGGAATTGAGAAGATGCAGGCAGTCTTATGGATGCCAGGCTTAAGACAAAATCAAACTACAGAGTTCAGGAGTTCCTTGTTATCGATCCATGTGCTCAGACTGTAAAAGGCTCTGGACCAGGATTATAGAAATTGAGAAATGGGTCTAGCGAAAAATTAAGCAGTAGATCTAAAATTAATGGAGCAGTTTGGCTGGCTCCTTTTTTATTCCCCTTGTCTTGGTTTCTCCAGGAGATCTGTTTGGGCCCAGTGACCATGGTTGATGTAAGCTTGACTTGGGGGTTCTTCTTGCCTAATGAATGGGAAAGTGTTAAGAAATTTTAAAAATCCCCAAATAGTTGCAGGGTAAAATGGGCAATTCCAAGGAGTTTTCACAAAGTTTGGGTGGTACAAGAGGCAGCCGGATCTAGTAGAGTTAGTGGTGGAATCAAACCCTGCCTATAAGTGGTAAAGTCTCTCTTGACCTTCTTACTTGTGTGAAAATGCTACTGGTCACGCCCACTTCATTCAGTGAGCATTGCCGTCCCCTTCAGGCTGCGTGGGAGCCCCTCAACCCTTCCATCATCTCCCCTGCAATCAGCCACCTGCGTGGTAGAATCCTCACTCCACCCCGGGCCCTGCCACACCTTTGTGGTCACTACCTGGAGTCAAGGGGCAAAAGATATGAGGGGTGGGGGCATGAAGAGAGGGAAACACTTTTCCGAAACTGTGAATCACATCAAACTTCAGGTCGGAAGCCACTTAAGAGGTCAAAGGCTATCACATTACGGAACTGTCCCTGCCAGAACCTCATTTAAAAGTACTGATTACTAAATCTCATTTCCCAGTGAAAAATTGCATTTTTAGGAGGAAATTAGAATTTTTAAGCCTTTATTGTATATCAGCCACAGTGCTGAAGACTTCCGCATACGCGTTCTCATTTAATTCACATAGCAATTTTGCCAAGTAAATATAGTTCACTG
Organism: Balaenoptera acutorostrata; assembly: GCF_949987535.1. Classification (NCBI taxonomy): domain Eukaryota; kingdom Metazoa; phylum Chordata; class Mammalia; order Artiodactyla; family Balaenopteridae; genus Balaenoptera; species Balaenoptera acutorostrata. Next base: position 49,949,744 of record NC_080073.1, on the reverse strand, counting down.
TATAGAGATGGATATACAGATATAGATATAATGCATAGTTTGTAATTATGTAAATATAATTGAGGTAGCTGAGTCTCAAAGAAGCATGTATGTTTGCGATTTTTGTTTGGGGTCAATTCCACACATGTTTGTGCCCCTCGAGCATATTTCTTCTCAGTTAGCAATGGCACTATAAGTTACCAGTTTACATGTCTTTCCCCTTTGAGATCACCAACATCTTGATGGCAATAACTATGTCTTAACAACCATAATAGCCACCATCTCTTGTGGGCTTATCTAAACGTGCTTCACAAGTATTAACTCATTTAATCCTCAAAAAAATTGAGGTAGGTACAATTATTATCTTCACCTTACAGATAAGAAAACTGATGCATAGAATAATCCTTTCATCTTTGTACCCTGAGTGCACACCCAACACCTAACGTGTCATAAGCATTCAAAAAATACTTGAATGCCATATAATTTCCTTCGGCTCAATAGACAAAGATGGAGGGATAAAGAAAGACAAATTTCCTTTGTTGTCCAAAATATTCAGTACATCCAAAACATTATGAAAGCAAAGAAGGCCCAGAGCATCCTGCCTTGTCCATGCGCTTCCCATAGGAGGGCCGAGCTGAGGTCTCAGGTTGTCTCAGACAGTGGAGAAGGTATTTCTCGGAAGCAGTGACCTCATCGGAAGGGTGTCAGTTATCTCCACCCCTAGGAATCTGTGCTCTATGTGGGGACTGGAGAGAGGCTGGATGGGGGGCCTCAGGACAGCTCACAATCCACCCTCCAGGAGCTCCCACCCATGAAAGGCTCAACCATCTTCATAACACCTTGCAGAAGAGTTCTCTGTAGATAGCCAGGCTCGCTTGCATCATTCATACGCTGCATGTACACTGTGCCCTCTGCGTCCCTGAAACCAGTTTACTTGGTTGAGGGCGAGATGGGTTCTGTGTCCAAGTGGAAAATCGAGAAATGAGGGAGGCAGAGGACTGCTGGAAGTGACCCCAGATAGCAACCATCAGGCTCACATGCACATACACGTAAACACACACACACACACACAAGCTCTGTCCTCCTCACCATGAAGCCACGATTCTGTAGTTAGCTTTGTTATTTTATTCCTACTCCTATTGATAGCCCACAGTTCCCTCATCATTTCAGGATGTTCCATGAATCATGACATAACCAACCTGAAAATTTTCCTCTAGGTTTAAGACCAATTTTACTGAACAAACAAAAAGAAAAGGGCAGCTGCGGTGTTCTGATCTATCTGCTCCAAGTAGGAGGCTCATGCTTGTATTGTTTCTGAAGAGCATTGTACTTTTTATCAATGTATAAAATTCTGGGTTACAGTACAGCAGAATTTTTACCTGAACTTAGGATGCTCTGATTGATTGAATTAAGCAAAAGTAAGCTTTTTTTTTCACTATTTGGGAGCCTGACGAGTTCATCTCCAAGATTTGGAAATAGAGAGTTAAATTATAAAATCTATATATAATGGATCAGGAACATAAAGTCACCTGGAAGAAAGAAAATAGCTGTTAGACCAGAGCAGGACTTTCTACTAACATGCCTGGAGTGTGATAATGTGAAATAAGAAAGAACTGTTTCATGGAAAGGGGCCTGGTCAGCCACAGAGGCATGAAAAACAGCTAGAGACAGAGAGTCATGCGCTGGCAGTGTCCATCCTAGGACCAACCAAGGGAAGGAGAATTTTAAGCATTAGCCCTCCATTCCTCCAGGATCAATGGCAAGGCTCTTCCTAGGTACAGCAGGTAGGCAGAGTGTTGACTTAGTTCTTTGATGGCAGGACATGGCACTCTGACACCACAGGTAGGAGAAAAGAACTAAGTTGAGAACAGGTTAGAAGAGAACTCACAGTTGAGAGTGAAGGGCTGCCACACAGGGCCACACTGGCCGACCAGGGAGTCAGGGTAACAGCAGCTGGAGCTGTAGGGGCAGCTTACATATGGTCAGCAGCTGGGATTAGTGGGGTTTCCCAGGCTTCCTGTGGGTTAGCTAATTTGAATAATTTCACAGGCTCCAGGGTGCAGAGGCTGTCCCTAGCTGTCTGGTACCTGGCCCCAGGGCGTTTAGGGATGGGGCTGGTACATAGTGCCCCGGAGCATCTGAGCCTCATAAGGGAAGTGGTGTGGGTGTTGATTTAATCAGATGTTTAAGGGGGAACTGACCAATCTCTTGCCAGAGTTTCAAAACTGGTCAAGACATATTTTAAAAAATAAATTTAAAATCTTATATTACACAGAGTGATTTTTACCTTGCATGCCTACTCAGATCAACTGCCTGGAGCCCAGTGTGGGAAAGGATCTAAAGCAGCCTCAGTGGGGAAGAATGCTGGGAAAAGAAGAAAAGAATGCCAGGCAGAGGCAAGAGGGCAGTAGAAATCCCACAAGCCACATGTGTGCTTGCCCAGATGTTAGAGAGTTGTTGTCTTGGATTCAAGTGCCGCCCTAGAGCAAGATCCTCCCCAAAGTGAAAAAGAGACATTAGCTGTCTCTGCTTGATGATTAGAGTATTTAAATCATATCATTAGGGGTCCACTCTTATTCTTTGTGACTGCATCCTGTTTATTTCCTTCATATATATTTATTATATATACACATTCTATATTTATTAAAAGTTTAATTATGCATTTGCTTGTTATCTATCATTCTCACTAGAATATTAGCTCCAGTGAGGACTTCACTCACCAAAGTATACCCAGTGCCTAGTAAAATCACTCTTTCAGAGTCAGTGTTCTGTAATATTTGTTGAATGAGTGGGTAAACAAAACAACAAAGGATAAAGGGATGAATGTAATTCTCCTCACTCACCAAGGAATTTTAGATGCTGGCAGTGCTCTTTTATAGGAAAAGACAGAAACCCCATCACGCTGTCAGGATGTCAGGATGTCTGGTCTTTCTCATAAAATTATAGCTTGTATTCCAATGAGTGCCTTATTCTAATGTGTGGTTTAGTTAACATAGGTCATGGGCTCAGGGACTGTCCACATCTGGGCATGGTGAAGACTGACTCTCTAGACCATAAAAATAGAAGCTGGATTCAGGCAGCACTGTTTTACACCCTTAGAAAAGTCGCCTCTTCCAACCTTGATTCCCTACTTAACAATTTCTACCGAACCATCAGCAAAGTCACTGTAGTTGCTAACACATGGTTTCTTAGGTTACTAGGCTAAATAAAAACTGCTGGGGCTAGAAGGACTTTTCTACATTGACTTTTATCCTTGCTGCTTAATTAAATCCCTCACCTGAGAAAAGAGTGATTTTCAGCCTTCTCACTTTGTGTGGCATCAGCATGATACTGTGACTGTTGAAATACCAAAATGCCAGTTGTGTTTAATGCTTCAGGTGCAACAAGCCTGTTGTATTTGGAATCCCCTAAGAAGATAGATATTAACTGAAAATTGAAAATGACAGCAGAGGAGATTGAACCAGAATAGCAAAAGGAGCACACAAATCTACTTCCCTTCTTGCTCCAATCCCTTAAAATGTCAGAAAATATATTTTTTAAAGAATACATCCATCATAGTACTAGAAAATAAGAAATAACACTATCAGAGACCAAAAAATCTTAGGAGTTTCCTGGGAGACTACAGCAAATAGAGAACAAGGCAGATGACCAGAGACCAAAGGATGCTCAGGAAAAAAAAACAACTTTAAATGTAAGAGCACAGAAGAGACACTGAATTCACAACAAGTTCATTAAAGAGCATGATGATGTCTTGGTGACTGAATTGTATTAATGGCCCCAGTTCTTCACCAACCCTGTATCCATACCCTTTGCCATGAGACTTTACAGTTCCTCTCACTGCAGAGTTGCTTTGCCCAATAAAATGAGGCAGAAATGAAAATGTGTCAGTTCTGAGCCTAGGCCATAGAGGTCTTATGTGTTTTTCACGTTTCCATTTGCTGCCCTGGCAATGCTATGAAAGTCCAAACTGACCTTCTGGGGTATGAGAAACATGGAATAAGGCAAAATCAACCCAGTCATCCCAGCCAGCAGCCAACACCCAAGAATGTGAGTGAGTCTTTGAGGTTTGGGGGCTGTTTGTTACACAGCATTATCATTGCAATATATAACTGATAGAGAGTCCCAACAGTGTTCATAACACCGTGTTACTACTTAGAATGAGAAATAGGCAGCAATGGTGTTTGACTCTAGAATTAAACCATTACCTGTACTGTAAAGAAAGGGAACCCCTGCCCAAGGAGGGCTCCTGTGTGGGCACAAAAGACTGAGAAAGAAAAAGAATTGTGTTGAGATAATTCTGGACCTCCAGAGCTTCTAGAGAGCAGGAGGGAAGGAAAAGATAGCTCTACTTAGAGGAAAATAATCTAACCTTCTCTCTCCCCGGGGTTAAGAAAGCCGCCCTTGTTTTAGCCCTTGGGGTGGTGGTAGGAGGCTCCAGACTGCTTGTCTGCTATGCTCTCAAGCATCCAAAGATGAGATGCGTCAACTGACACACCCTGCTCTCTTAAGCAGAGCCTGAAATTGACCCTCATACATTGCAGATACAGATGTATGTGATAGCAGAGAAACTTGCCCAGCGATTCACACCCTCTGTTTTCAGTCATGAATATAAAGAGACAGCCGAGAAACAGGTGTTGGAGAAAATCCCTTGATATGAAGGAGAAGTAAAGTAATATGATAAAGAACAGGCTAACTAATCCTAGTGGAAACAAATCATTCAATAAAGGGAAGAAATATTGTTTTAAATATATAATAATATCCTCAGAAAGATCCATCATACTATTCCATCCATAACATAAAGTGACAAATGTTAAAAGGAAACTTTGAGAAAATAATACAGAATGCTTGGAAATTCAATTTTTTTAAAAAATTCTCTGTATTATAATAAATATTAGAAGAGACAAGCCCATTAAGCAATTAGGAAGATTAAATTGAGAAAAATTTTAGAACAGAGTTGTTTTTTTGGGGGGGTAGGGGTTGTTATTGTTGTTGTGTTTTTTGGCTGCATCGGGTCTTAGTTGCGGCATCCGGGATCTTTCCTCGCGGCGCACGAGCTCTTCATTGCTGCGTGTGGGCTTCTCTCTAGCTGTGGCAGATTCTTTACTACTGGACCACCAGGGAAGTCCCAAACAGAGTTTTTTTTTTAAGATAGAAAATGTGTAAGAAAGACAAAAGATATAGATAATTGATCCAGCAGGTCCAACATGTGTTGCATAGAAATTCCAGGAAGAAAGAAGAGAGAAAAATGAATGGGAGAAAACAGTGAAAAACATAGACAAGATGTTCCCAAGTTGAAAAAGAGTACAATCTTCAGATTGTAAAAGTGTCATTAGGTGCAGAGAAGAAGGAATGAAAAGACACATCCACACACACACACACGTGGATGTGAAAATCAAATGAGAAGTGGCAAGTAATCACCATATCTACAACAATACCAAGAGCAAAAACATTATGTAATTCTTCAGTTAAACCAAGTAATTCTTGATGAAGGATATAACAGACACACACACAAGTCTAAAACAAAATTCCAGATTATACCAGCATAAAAGGTGGCAGACAAGGGAAGTGGAACTAAGTAAAAATGGTTTCAAGAAGGTACTGAGAAGACATAGCTGATAATAAAGATAATGTCTCATTCCAGATGTCATTAGTAAACAAAAGAAACAGCCAAATACATCTATAATCTCTATATAAATGTCAGTGCATGAAAAAGGGTCCAGAAGGAGGCACAAGAAACCACTCACAATAGTCACCTCTGGGCAATGGGAGGAGGATTATGGGGCAGAATATGAAAAAACTCCAGTTTTCATATTTCAGACTTCCAAATTTTAGAGGTTTTTTCAATGCAAAGATGATCATCTACGTATAATATAAAAATAAAGCTAAAGATTATTTTTAAAATACAACACAGAAATTACACTTGCTTTCAGTATCTAACAAAGCTATTTTCATGGGTGGGAAGAACAGGTAAAAGTCATGTTTATTTTAGTCCTACTTATTTTAGGATTATTTGTGTAAGTGAAAAGCTACCACTTCTGACTTTAAAGGACCATCTTTTTCTCTTTTACCCCCTCTACTTCCCCACCCAACTCATTCCTTCTTCATTTTAGGCCAGGAGACATGATTACTGTTCTAGAGGACTCCAATGAAGACTGGTGGAAAGTAAGTATTTCTTTTTCTTTACGAAAAGTCATTTGGTAAATATAATCACAGTGAATGCTACAATTGTGGATGCATGCCTCCTTTTTCCTTTCAGGGGAAAATTCAAGACAGGATTGGCTTCTTTCCAGCCAACTTTGTTCAGAGAGTACAACAAAATGAGAAGATTTTTAAATGTGTTAGAACCTTCATTGGGTGTAAGGAACAGGGGCAGATAACACTGAAAGAGAATCAGGTGAGTAAAGCACACAAACTCATACCAAGTACGACCAAAATACAGTAACAGTCATTTTGACAAATAGCAGTACATGTAAGTCTGAATAAGTGGAGTCACAAGCGAAGTATTCACTTTGAGAAAAGATATTCTTAGTCCAATGATATTAGTGTAGGAGGATCTAAACATGCAAAACCAAAATGTTAGGAAGCTCACTTGCCTTCCCTGGGAACCAAACATATAGATTATATATTATTTACAGAGCTTATATACCTACATTTTTTTGAACTTCTATACATGGCCTATAAATGAGGAAACAAAGGTTCATAGAGGTGATGTGCCTTGCTTAAGGGGCAAAAACTTGGTTAAGTGGCCAGGCTGGAACTTAAAGATAGGTCTGCAAGCTTCAAGTCAGTGCCTTCCACTGAGCCATGTGCCCTGGACAATGTGGAACAAACTGGGAATGTCAAGTGCCTTTTGCATAGTTTGGTTCCCAGGGAAGCAAGTGTCCTCAGGGCAAGTGTACTAGGACCAGAAGGGCCCTTGGAAACAAATTCTTGCTCATACAGAAGCCCTACTGAGTCATTCTTGATTACAGGCAATGGAATCACCCTCATCAGACTGAGACCCCATCTCTAATGCCATAAACATCCCACAAAGGAAACGGGACTTTTCCCAGCTGGATTCCACACCAGTGTTTCAAACTTCTCCAAGATTACCCACTGTATCCTTCCTGTTACAAAATCTGGGAAGTCTTTTGAATGAAATACATTCGGGAAGGATGTTCATCTTTATTGGCAAAGCATTATTACATAATTTTGCTAGCTTGTTTTATTTTTTTTCTCAGAATAATCTTGTGCTTCCCCATTTGAGATTAAACATTGTTTTATGTTATTAAAATACAAACCAGTGAAAGCAGAAGGCAAGTTAAAATTTGCCTAAGTTGATCAATTTCCAGAAGCAGAACAGCTGCTCAAAGACTTCTACCAATCCCTTGGCCATATTCCCCCCGAAAAAAATTTTTCTGGGAATGAACTCACATTCTCCACTCTCATGGTTGAACTGACAACCTGCTGGGGTGGGGGTGAGACAAACAACCCAGCATCTTTAATTAGACATGCTTGAGACACAACACAGCATTTCGGCCTGAACCTGGAACCGCATGAATCTACCCGTAATTGTTTAGGAAGGGCTGTAACCCTGATATTTGTGTAGCCTGGTATTTCTAAGGTGTGGTCTTTGCACCACGTGAATCAGAATCACCTGGGAGCTTGCTGAAAATGCATATTTCTTTTTTTTTTTTTTTATTCATTTTATTTCTGGCTGTGTTGGGTCTTCGTTGCTGCACGCAGGCTTTCTCTAGTTGCGGCGAGCGGGGGCTACTCTTCGTTGCGGTGTGCGGACTTCTCATTGCGGTGGCTTCTCTTGTTGCGGAGCACAGGCTTCAGTAGTTGCAGCACACGGGCTCAGTAGTTGTGGTTCGCGGGCCCTAAAGCTCAGGCTCAGAAGTAGTGGCGCATGGGCTTAGTTGCTCCACGGCATGTGGGACCCTCCCGGTCCAGGGCTTGAACCCGTGTCCCCTGCATTGGCAGGCGGATTCTTAACCACTGTGCCACCAGGGAATTCCCTGAAAATGCAGATTTCTAACTCCATCCCACACCTGCTGAAGCAGAAACTTTCAGGGCAAAGGCAGGGAATCAGCCTTTTTTACAGACGTCCCAGGTGTTCCGATCAAAGCTAAAATTTGAGAATGACCTTCATTTCCATTTCTCACTTTTAAGTCCTATAGTAGTTCTTTGGCAACTGAAGGCATTTTTATTTCCAATTACATGTGGGTCAACAAAAGGCACTGAGATCTCTTTACTCCTATACAAATCTCTATTTTCGATCTTTGTCATCAATGTGGCTACCAAGTTTTGGAAAATATCAGCCCTCTGAATGAAAATTCCATTTTAAAAATCTATTATTGAGAAAAACTTTTAAATTTGTCTCCACTTTAACGTCTTAAATTATTTTAGGTGTAAAAGTTCAAAACATGCTTGTTGATTGAGGGGAGTCTAATGTAGTAGCAAAACACAGATTCCAGTATCATACAGAAATGGATCTATATCCTGTGTGAGTTTGACAAAGTCATCTCTGAAAGTCAATGTTCTCATCTGTGAAATTGGCATAGTAGCATCTATCTCTTGACATGGAGGTGAGAGTTACATGTATCACCTGTGTAAAGCACCAGCACAGTGCCTGACCACCGTGGGTGCTGAGCGGGGTCATTACCCTTGCTGCCATCATCATTCAGAGAAAAGCCTAAATGGGAAATCCATCTACAGTGGCCAGTGCCACCTAAAATTACCTAGTAAACATCAGAAAATAGCATGATATTTAAACTCTAAAAATATAAAGAGACAAATGGTCATTAGCCGGGAAGTAGAAGAAATTAGATCCTGAAAACAAATGTAATGCATCTCTTTGATTAAATTTCTGCCTCTGGGGTTAATTTGTCTCACAATTATTACATTATTTTTTCACAGAACTTTTGCTGCAAATAGAATTAAGTTATCTTTTTGTTGTGAACACACCTAGAGTTTGCATTGACACGAGTATGTTTTCTTCATTTTTGAAATTTAAAAACTATCCTTATTAAATCAACTTAAACACCATAAAACTATGTTTTAATTCATCCATAGTTCCGTCATCCCTAGAGAACTATTTTAATTGATTCTTGTGTTCTATAAAAGCTTTAAAGAAAAATGGATAAATCATTTTTAGATTAATAAAACTAAAATGCTTTTATTGTGGAGAAAATTTGGAAAATACCCTCAAAAGTTACAAAGAAGAATATAAAGATCACAGGTAATTCAGCCATCAAGCGACTATCGACATAAATACTTTCGTGTTATTTCCCACCAGACTTTTCTTCTAATTCTTATTTTGATATCATATTATATTTAGTTTTGCAACTTTTTTTTAAACTTAGTTATTAAATGTTTATCAAAACACATGTTTTAGCAGTTGTATAACATATCATCATGTAGATCAGAGGTTGGGAAACTATAACCAATGGATCAGTCTGGCCCTGTTTTTAAAATAAAGTTTATTAGAACACTGCTGCACTCATTCATCTGTGTATTGCCTGCGTTGCCTGTGGCTGCTTTCATACCACAGCAGCTGGGTTGAGTCATTGCAGTGGAGACCACGTGGCCTGCAAATGTTTCCTATTTAGTCCTTTACAGAAAAATTTTGCCAACCCCTAGTGTAGGTGTACAAGAATGTATTAAGTTTTCCTCTATGATTGGATATTCAGAGTTTTTAAAAAACTATTATGGATAACTGCAATAAACACCTCTAAACCTAAATTGTTTTTTATAACTCTGATTATTTCTTTAGGATATGCTTTAGAATTTACAGGAAAACAGATAAACAGTTTTTACAGTTCTTGACACATACTGCCAAATTGCCTCCCAAACATTTGTGCCAATTTACACCCACATCAGCTGTTTATGAGAATATTCAGGTTACCACATCCTTGCCAGAACTGAACGTTACTATTTTTTACATATTTGTATATCATACAAAACGATATCTGTCGTTTTGATAAGTGAATAATATTTCATGTTAATCCTCATTTCCTGGATGGTTAGAGAGGTTGAAATTTTAACACATTTGTATTTCTTTTATGAATAATCTGTTTATGTACTTTCTTGTTTTCTTACACTGCTGAAAAAGTTTTCTATCCTTTAAAGGTATTTACACCTGATCTATCATGTGTGGCCAACGTTTCCCCCAGTTGGTCCTTTGCCTTTTGATCTTAATGCTTCTTCCTTCAGGGACTTAATAATGCTTCAGTTGAATCATCTCTGTTTTATCGTATTTCCCTTATGGTTTTAATCTCTTTATTGCTTCCCACTTTATCACTTCACTTCTTCCTAGGAGAATGTTTCAAGATAGTCCCACACTTCACTTTAATTTTCTGAAGTTTGATTCAGGCTTTCATCACTTCTAACATTGATCTTAATTTAATGTTTATTTCCTTGTAGTATTTTCTTCTCAATCAGTCCACTTTCCTCTACAGCAGGTTTTCTTTAAGTTAAGTAGGTTCCCACATAAACCTAATGTAATCACCGGGGTCCTTATAAGAGGCAGACAGGAGGGTCCGAGTCAGAGGAGATGTGACAGCAGAAGTAGAGAGGAAGAAAGAGAGGGATTTGAAGATGCTGTGCTGTTGGCTTTGAAGATGCAGGAAGGGACCATGAGCCAAGGGATGCAGGTGGCCTCTAGAAGCTGAAGGTAAGGAAACAGATTCTCTCTTAGAGCCTCTGGAAGGAACACAGACCTAATGACACCCTGATTTTGGGACTCTGATCACCAAGACTGCAAGATAATAAATTTGTGTTGTTTTAATCTACAAAATTTGTGGTAATTTGTTATAGTCACCATAGGAAACAAATCCAGATTTCTTTGGATTTGTTTCCTATGTAAAAGCAAATTTGCAGATGTGATTATGTTGCAGGTTATTGACCACGTGACAGGGAGGTAGCCTGGATTGTCTACATTGGCCAAATCTAATCATTTGTACCCCTAAAAGCAGTGAAATGTAACTGGCTGGAGAAAGAGAGATGCAGCAAAAGAGGGCAGAAGAGAGATGAGGCAGAAGGGCAGGTCAGAAAGAGATTAAGTGTGAGAAGGACTCAACCCACCCTTGTTGGATTTGAAGCTGTAGGAAGGGGCCACAAGTCAGGGAATTCAGGTGGCTTCTAGCAGCTGAGAATGACCCTTGGCTGACAGCCAGCAAGGAAACAGGGACCTCAGTCCTACAACTACAAGTAACTGAATTCGGCAACAACCTAAATGAGCCTGGAATTGGAGTCTCTCCTAGAGAAATAGAAGAGAAAGAAAGGAATAGGACCCTACTGACTCCCTGGTATTGGCCTTGTGAAACCCAGAGCAGAGAGAACTGGCCAAGCCCACCAGACATAGGATTTAGAGAACTGTGATATAATAGATTGTGTTGTTGAAAGCCACTAATTTCTGGTAATTTATGACAGCACAAGTGAACTAATACATATCTCAAGTCACAAAACTCCAATTGAGTCAACCGCAAAAGGTATATTTTACTCATATAGTAAGATGTCTGGATACAGGGCAGTTCTTGGACTCGTAATTCCGCAGCTTGATCCCATGATCAGGGAGGGATCTAGATTCCTCCACCCCTCTGTTCTGCTATGCTTAAAATGTTAGCCACCTGCCCTAGTGATCACAGATGGCTGCAGCCACTCCAGGAATCCTTGCCAGAAAAAGAAAGAGATTTTCTTCCTAGTGCATCTCTTTTAAGAGGAAAGCAACCCTTCCCAGAAGTTTCTGAGCAGATATTCCATACTGTTTCATTGGCTGGAACTAAGTCCCATGGGAACCACTAAGAATCATTAGCAAGGAGGATAGAAACAGACTTGGACCAATTAGGATTTACCTGAGTCCTGCAGGGTAAGGATAGACAACAGAACAGAAGTCTGGACTCTGCTGCATGGGAAGGGGGCAGTAATGACTGTTGATATCAACCAACAAGGTCGGCGTCATCTTTTAGGCTGGTAGATTTATCCTTGGTTCAGCAGCACAACTTGCTTCTGTCATCAGTTGAGCTCAGCTCCAAAGGTCTTATGGAAATTTCAGCTTCTGGAATGGCTGTCAGTCTGGGCGTTCAGTATTTTGACATTTCTTCCCCACCTCCAACTCCCTATCTTTTCACAGGTATTTTGAGGGGAAGACTGAGTCTAAGAATGCTAGGCAAGAAATCTTTTTAAATAAAATGACTGTTCTTCTGCTCCAAGTGGCAGCGTATTTAAATGTTAATGAGCTTGGAGGCAATGCAGGGGGAAACCTTAGACATTATCAGCATATGCGCTCCCGGAAGTGGGTTAGACTGAAGGACTTTAGCCAGATAGGACTAAAATGGAACTGAGCCAAGAGGGGCACTTAACCGGCAGGTAGTAGATTTCTGAAACATGAATCAGATACCAGTCCATTGTGTGCCCCAAGCCTCAGGAGTCACAAATCAAGCTCTTTAAGTATCCTAATACTTAATCATAAAGCTCTTTATTCTGTGTAAAAGAAGAACCCTCTCTGTTGATTTCTGTTGGTGCCCTGCCTACATCCCCTTCACTAGGTGTGTGCACCCATCTTGCAGCTGCTATGTCAGCGACTAACAACTCATAGCTGCCCCTTCTCCAGCGAATACCCCTTGGTGGAACAAGAGCTGCCTCACCAGAGTTACGCCTCTCACTCCGCAGGTCAGCCAGTGACCAAGGACTAACGTGAGGTCCAAAATGCCAGACCCCTTGCTTGAAAGTGGGTCAATCCTATGACACAGTTAAGGCTCCGGAGCTCGCTGTGGGATCAGGCTGAGGTTCACCTCCAGCTGAGACCACACCCTTGCCTAGCTCTTTCTCCTGGCCCATCCTGCTTCCCTCACGTCCCACCTCCCGAGAGCACTCCCACAGCAAGTCACTTGCACAAGGATTCCTGTCTCAGGCTCTGTTTCTAGGCAGTCCAACCAGGGACAAAACTCACCGCCCTTGGAAGCAGGTTCAGCAGGAGAAACTCACAGCACACGAACAGCCCTTCAAAACCGCTTCTCATTGACAGCTGGCCTCAGCCACCCTTACACGCCCTGCAATGGCCTGTTAGTGGTGAATGACAAAATACCCAAATGGATCTTAACCACCTCCTTTTTTAAGTCCAGCATAGGTGGTCTTACTCTGGAATATGCAAGATGATAGCATCTATTTTCTTGTGACCAAGAATGAAATAGCTTCCTTTGACTTCCTGACATTATATGTATAAACTTCCAGGCATATGACAGGAGCCTGCTACATGATAGCCATTATTTTGGATTTTAAAATAATATATTGAGGACTCAACCTCGTGCCGCATGCTAGGCTCTATGATAAGCATTATCTCATTCTGTCCTCATAGGGACTCTTCAGGGGGACCCAGAATCATCAATCCTGCTTTACTGATCCTCATTCATAAAGCTGAATCTCAGAAAACATTCAATGCCTGGACCTAGTTTCAAACCCAGGGTGCTGCTTAATTTCTTATCAAATATTTTTCTCACCGAGGCACGATTTCCCTAAACCAGTCTCCCTTTTCCAATTTGGTGTTCCACTGACTTCAACCAGCGGTGATTCAAGCTGCGGGTTCTAGCTTCTTTCCCATTGACACGTTTCTTTTTTTCTTCCTTTTTTCCAGATCTGTGTGACTTCTGAAGAAGAACAAGACGGCTTTATCAGAGTCCTCAGTGGAAAGAAGAAAGGTCTGGTCCCCTTCGACGTTCTAGAAAACGTCTGATTGCCGGCCCCTCCTCCTTTTGCAGTCGGCAAACTGCGGTGATGCCTCACCTCACACTGTGTTAACCCAGAGGAGCTGCCGCGCTGACCCGCCACCCAGGAAACAGTGAGACAAGACTCAAGGGTCTGAGACTGTGGGGGAACAGCCACAAGGCAGGAGGCGCCTCCCACAGCACACCCAGGCTGCCCAGAGATGGGGGTGAGGCTGAGAGAGTCGGCCAGCAGAGCCGAGTGCCGTACCCAGCAGGCGGTAACCACCGCCGTCCCCCAGGACTCAACTCCCTCCCTGTCCATGTGGTGTCAGTTAACCCGCTGGAGGATGCTCCAGTCTGTGGAGTGGCCCCGGTTGAGGCTCAGATCCACGTAGCCAAGTGTGATTCTGGTTCCAGACCTTTGTCCCCAGTACCGACCAATCAGCATCATCACATCTAAGCCCCCAGCAGTCTCTCTGCAGAGCATCAGGAAGCCCTACTTCCTAGCCCCCAGTACTCCCCGCAAGCCCCCCTCACTGTGATCGAGCTGTCTCTCTGGCCTCCGAATAAGTCCTGGTGGCGTGCGTTAGATGTGAGGGATACGTTGATGAGGCACCAACTGCAAAGACCTGATCTGCCCCAAAATTGCTGTCAGGCAGTCCCCCTGCTACTCTAGTTACCGACAAAGGTGACGGAGGCAGGATACGAGGCATGGAAGGAAACAGTGGGCCCAGTGGGGTAAGGTGGGGCAAAGAGCTCTTAGTTATGGATGATTATACAGCCCTTTCAATTATGAAGTCCTTTCCCCAAGGAGATGGAGCTGGGGAAGTGAATGTGGAAAAAAGTCTCCATGAGTGCTTCATCTTCATTTGACATCCTCTGTCTGGGGACAGTTTCCCCTCCTGCCGTCCTGTAGGACTCCCTTTTGAAGAGAGTTTGAGCCCACCTTGCCAGGAACCAGAAACACGGAGGAGAACCAGAAACAGCATCTTAGGAGAAAAGTAGCCAAATAGGAATCCATTCTTCTTTAGGGCAGAATATTATGCCCCAGCAGATATATAAAGTGGAAAATAATCCTTAATGCTTCATCCCTCTGAAAGCAGAGGAACTTGGGCCCTATTAAGCATCAACTAGAGGAATCTCTATTACTCTGTATTTGTACTAATGTTTACAAGAATGCAATATACTGTGATGCCTTCCTCCTCAAGCCTCCTCCTAGCATTCAAACTTGCATCTTATCAGTCATTAATGCAGTTAAACTTCAATTCACAATGACCTTCGAATTAATGTCAGTTTGGTTTATTTTGTTACGGAGCAATAAAATCATTAGAGCAATTGGTTTTTAAAAGACTTACGTGGATGCATCCTGTGCATGTAAGCATTATTTCCCAAACCAAAGCATCATTAGTCTCCGTTTATTTCTTTTGTTACTGCTCAGTGTGAAGTTGGGAGCTGAGACGGGATGGCTGCTGGTTTCACAGTAGTTTGGATGCCTTACTCTCATTTTAAAGCCAGCATCCAGAATTTCCTCCCTCTCTGATACAACGTGCAAAACTGAGTGGACAGAATCAAGATGGATTGTTCGAGAGCCAGGGTGGATAACATGACTGCCATTCCATGAAATGGAACGCCAGAATACAAACTCTTTGCCTCTAATTCAATATTCCATTTAATAAAGACAACACAATGGCTGGAAAGAGCATAGAAAACATGTGTCCTGATCTCTTCTTTCTGGTGGAATATCCACTGAAGCTTTTGGGTACAGTTTTGTTACATCCTGTACAAATTTAATTTGCATTTTAAAAAATCAGTTTTCCTTTCGAAGTTGAACAGAAGGAGGCTACGGTAGCCAGGCTCCAAGGTGATTCCCTCAATGATCCCTGCTTCCTGATATTCTTGACTTTGTTTAGGCCCGTCCCACACTGAGTCTGTGCTGGTCTTATGTGGCCAGTAGACTACAGCAGAAGTGATTCTCCATGACATCCGTCGCTAGGTCAAAAAAACTCCCTGAAGCTTCTGCCTTGATCTCTTGGAACACTCCCCCCTTGGAACCCTGAGCCGCCATGTAAGTTTATCTACGCTGAGGCCGCAATGCTGGAGAGAAACCAGTGTGGGACCACACATTTCTGCAGCTGAGAACAACCCAGACATCACAGAGCAGCAATCATCTGGCTGAGCCATGCCCAAGTGTAAGATTTATGAGCAAGATAAATATGTTTTTTAAGTCACTAAGTTTGGGAGTAATTTGTTACACAGAAATAGATAACTGGAACAGGGACTTTGTAATTTGAGCCAGTGTTAGAAAGGAGAAAAAAAACTTTCTGCACAGTGTGGCCCATAAGTTTTTGCAAACATCAAATATTGGCAGGAGGTTAACCCTCCAAATGCAAGATGTCTAGTGCTCCTTAAAGATCGGGAGTCATGCAGATAATCAGAGAAAAAACAAGATGTTCCTTACAGCACAGATTGACATGGATGCTTATACACACACACACACACACACACACACATACACACACACACACACACACACACACACACACAGATTTTAGGAGCCATCACTCTGTTTCTCCTCCTGCCTGTCTGCGGAAATGGCAAGAACAAAGATTGCTATGACCTACCAGAGTCTTTTTTTTTTTTTTTAATCTTTATACAGCAGGCTCTTATTAGTTATCTATTTTATACATATTAGTCTATATATGTCAATCCCAATCTCCCAGTTCATCCCACTCCCCCCAACTATCCCCCGTTGATGTCCATATGTTTGTTCTCTACATCTGTGTCGCTATTTCTGCCTTGCAAACCAGTTCCTTCTGTACCATTTTTCTAGATTCCACATATGTGCATTAACATACGATATTTGTTTTTCTCTTTCTGACTTACTTCACTCTGTATGACAGTCTCTAGGTCCATCCACGTCTCTACAAATGACCCAATTTTGTTCCTTTTCATGGCTGAGTAATATTCCATTGTGTATATATACCACATCTTCTTTATCCATTTGCCTGTTGACAGGAATTTAGGTTGCTTCCATGACCTGGCTATTGTAAATAGTGCTGCAGTGAACATTGGGGTGCATGTATCTTTTTGAATTATGGTTTTCTCTGGGTATATGCCCAGTAATGGGATTGCTGGATCATATGGGAATTCTATTTTTAGTTTTTTAAGGAACCTCCATACTGTTCTCCATAGTGGCTGTGTCAATTTACATTCCCACTAACAGTGCAAGAGGGTTCCCTTTTCTCCACATCCTCTCCAGTATTTGTTGTTTGTAGATTTTCTGATGATGCCCATTCTAACCGGTGTGAGGTGATACCTCATTGTACTTTTGATTTGCATTTGTCTAATAATTAGTGATGTTGAGCAGCTTTTCATGTGCCTCTTGGTCATCTGTATGTCTTCTTTGGAGAAATGTCTATTTAGGTCTTCTGCCCATTTTTTCATTGGGCTGTTTGTTTTTTTAACATTGAGCTGCATGAGCTATTTATATATTTTGGGGGTTAATCCTTTGTCCGTTGATTCATTTGCAAATGTTTTCTCCCATTCCAAGGGTTGTCTTTTCATCTTATTCATAGTTTCCTTTGCTGTGCAAAAGCTTTTAAGTTTCATTAGGTCTCATTTGTTTATTTTTGTTTTTATTTCCATTACTCTAGGAGGTGGGTCAAAAAAAGATCTTGCTGTGATTTATGTCAAAGAGTGTTCTTCCTATGTTTTCCTCTAAGAGTTTTGTAGTGTCCAGTCTTACATTTAGGTCTTTAATCCATTTTGAGTTTATTTTTGTGTATGATGTTAGGGAGTGCTCTAATTTCATTCTTATACATGTAGCTGTCCATTTTTCCCAGCACCACTTATTGAAGAGACTGTCTTTTCTCCATTGTATATCCTTGCCTCCATTGTCATAGATTAGTTGACCATAGGTGCCTGGGTTTATCTCTGGGCTTTCTATCCTGTTCCATTGATCTATATTTCTGTTTTTGTGCCAGTACCATATTGTCTTGATTACTGTAGCTTTGTAGTGTAGTCTGAAGTCAGGGAGTCTGATTCCTCCAGCTCCGTTTTTTTCCCTCAACATTGCTTTGGCTATTCAGGGTCTTTTCTGTCTCCATACAAATTTTAAGATTTCTTTGTTCTAGTTCTGTAAAAAATGCCATTGGTAATTTGATAGGGATTGCATTGAACCTGTAGATTGTTTTGGGTAGTATAGTCATTTTCACAATATTGATTCTTCCAATGCCAGAACATGGTATATCTCTCCATCTGTGCCATCTTCGATTTCTTTCATCAGTGTCTTATAGTTTTCTGAGTACAGGTCTTTTACCTCCTTAGGTAGGTTTATTCCTAGGTTCTTTTTGTTGCAGTGGTGAATGGGATTCTTTCATTAATTTCTCTTTCTGATCTTTCATTGTTAGTGTATAGGAATGCAAGAGATTTCTGTGCATTAATTTTGTATCCTGCTACTTTACCAAATTCATTGATAGCTCTAGTAGTTTTCTGGTGGCACCTTTAGGACTCTCTATGTATAGTATCATGTCATCTGCAAACAGTGACAGTTTTACTTCGTTTTTCCAATTTGTATTCCTTTTATTTCTTTTTCGTCTCTGATTGCCATGGCTAGGAATTCCAAAGCTATGTTGAATAATAGTGGCAAGAGTGGACATCCTTGTCTTGTTCCTGATCTTAGAGGAAATGCTTTCAGTTTTTCACCATTGAGAATAATGTTTGCTGTGGTTTTGTCATATACAGCATTTATTATATTGAGGTAGGTTCCCTCTATGCCCACTTTCTGGAGAGTTTTTATCATAAATGGGTGTTGAATTTTGTCAAAAGCTTTTTCTGCATCTATTGAGATGATCATATGGTTTTTATTCTTCAATTTGTTAATATGGTGTATCACATTGATTGATTTGCGTATATTGAAGAATCCTTGCATCCCTGGGATAAATCCCACTTGATCGTGGTGTATGATCCTTTTAATGTGTTGTTGGATTCTGTTTGCTAGTATTTTGTTGAGGATTTTTGCATCTATATTCATCAGTGATATTGGTCTGTAATTTTCTTTTTTTGTAGTATCTTTGTCTGGTTTTGGTATCAGGGTGATGGTGGCCTCATAGAATGAGTTTGGGAGTGTTCCTTCCTCTGCAATTTTTTGGAAGAATTTGAGAAGGATGGGTGTTAGCGCTTCTCTAAATGTTTGATAGAATTCACCTGTGAAGCCATGTGGTCCTGGACTTTTGTTTATTGGAAGATTTTTAATCACAGTTTCAATTTCATTACTGTGATTGGTCTGTTCATATTTTCTATTTCTTCCTGGTTCAGTCTTGGAAGGCTATACCTTTCTAAGCATTTGTCCATTTCTTCCAGGTTGTCCATTTTATTGGCATATAGTTGCTTGTAGTAGTCCCTTATGATGCTTTGTATTTCTGCGGTGTCCATTGTAACTTCTCCTTTTTCATTTCTAATTTTATTGATTTGAGTCCTCTCCCTCTTTCTTCTTGATGAGTCTAGCTAATGGTTTATCAATTTTGTTTATCTTCTCAAAGAACCAGCTTTTAGTTTTATTGATCTTTGCTCTTGTTTTCTGTTTCTATTTCATTTATTTCTGCTCTGATCTTTATGATTTCTTTCCTTCTGCTAACTTTGGGTTTTGTTTGTTCTTCTTTCTCTAGTTCCTTTAGGTGCAAGGTTAGATTGTTTATTTCAGATAGTTCTTGTTTCTTGAGGTAGGATTGTATTGCTATAAACTTCCTTCTTAGAATTGCTTTTGCTGAATCCCATAGGTTTTGGATCATCATATTTTCACTATCATTTGTCTCTAGGTACTTTTTTATCTGCTCTTTGATTTCTTCAGTGATCTCTTGGTTATTTAGTAATGTATTGTTTAGCCTCCATGTGTTTGTGTTTTTTACGGTTTTTTCCCTGTAATTTATTTCTAATCTCATAGTGTTGTGGTCAGAAAAGTTGATTGATATGATTTCAATTTTCTTTAATTTACCGAGGCTTGATTTGTGACCCAAGATGTGATCTATCCTGGAGAATGTTCCGTGTGCACTTGACAAGAAAGTGTAATCTGCTGTTTTCAGAAGGAATGTCCTATAAATATCAATTAAATCTATCTGGTCTATTTTGTCATTTAAAGCTTGTGTTTCCTTATTTATTTTCATTTTGGATGATCTGCCCATTGGTGTAAGTGAGGTGTTAAAGTCCCCCACTATTATTGTGTTACTGTCAATTTCCTCTTTTATAGCTGTTAGCAGTTGCCTTATGTATTGTGGTACTCCTATGTTGGGTGCATATATATTTATAATTGTTATATCTTCTTCTTGGATTGATCCCTTGATCATTATGTAGTGTCCTTCCTTGTCTCTTGTAACATTCTTTATTTTAAAGTCTATTTTATCTGATATGAGTATTGCTACTCCAGCTTTCTTTTGATTTCCATTTGCATGGAATATCTTTTTTCATCCCCTCACTTTCAGTCTGTATGTGTCCCTAGGTCTGAAGTGGGTCTCCTGTAGACAGCATATATACGGGTCTTGTTTTTGTATCCATTCAGCAAGCCTGTGTCTTTTGGTTGGAGCATTTAATCCATTCACATTTAAGGTTGTTATCAGTATGTATGTTCCTGTGACCATTTTCTTAATTGTTTTGGGTTTGTTTTTGTAGGTTCTTTTCTTCTCTTGTGTTTCCTACTTAAGGAAGTTCCTTTAGCATTTGTTGTAAAGCTGGTTTGGTGGTACTGAATTCTCTTAGCTTTTGCTTGTCTGTAAAGCTTTTGATTTCTCCATCGAATCTCCATCAAGATCCTTGCCGGGTACAGTAATCTTGGATGTAGTTTCTTTCCTTTCATCACTTTAAATATATCATGCCTCTCCCTTCTGGCTTGTAGAGTTTCTGCTGAGAAATCAGCTCTTAACCTTATGGGAGTTCCCTTGTATGTTATTTGTCATTTTTCCCTTGTTTTAATAATTTTTCTTTGTCTTTAATTTTTGTCAGTTTGATTACTATGTGTCTTGGGGTGTTTCTCCTTGGGTTCATCCTGCCTGGGACTCTCTGTGCTTCCTGGACTTGGGTGGCTATTTCCTTTCCCGTGTTAGGGAAGTTTTCGACTATAATCTCTTCAAATATTTTCTCTGGTCCTTTCTCTCTCTCTTCTCCTTCTGGGACCCCTATAATGTGAATGTTGTTGCGTTTAATGTTGTCCCAGAGGTCTCTTAGGCTGTCTTCATTTCTTTTCATTCTTTTTTTCTTCATTCTGTTCCACAGCAGTGATTTGCACCATTCTGTCTTCCAGGTCACTTATCCGTTCTTCTGCCTCAGTTATTCTGCTATTGATTCCTTCTAGTGTAGTTTTCATTTCAGTTATTGTATTGTTCATCTCTGTTTGTTTGTTCTTTAATTCTTCTAGGGCTTTGTTAAACATTTCTTGCATCTTCTCGATCTTTGCCTCCATTCCTTTTCCAAGGTCCTGGATCATCTTCACTATCATTATTTTGAATTCTTTTTCTGGAAGGTTGCCACTTCATTTAGTTGATTTTCTGGGGTTTTATCTTGTTCCTTCATCTGGTACAGAGTCCTCTGCCTTTTCATTTTGTCTGTCTTCCTGTGAATGTGGTTTTTCTTCCACAAGCTGCAGGATTGTGGTTCTTCTTCTGCTGTCTGCCGTCTGGTGGATGAGGCTATCTAAGAGGCTTGTGCAAGCTTCCTAATGGGAAGGGACTGGTGATGGGTAGAGCTGGGTGTGCTCCAGTGGACAGAGCTCAGTAAAGCTTTAATCCACTTGTCTGCTGATGGTTGGGTCCGAGTTCCCTCCCTGTTGGTTGTTTGGCCTGAGGCAACCCAGCACTGGATCCTACATGCTCTTTGGTGGGGCTAATGGTGGACTCTGGGAGGGCTCACGCTAAGGAGTACTTCCCAGAACTTCTGCTGCCAGTGTCCTTGTCCCCATGGTGAGCCACAGCCGCCCTCTACCCTCTGCAGGAGACCCTCCAACACTAGCAGGTATGTCTGGTTCAGTCTTCTATGGGGGTCACTGCTCCTTCCCCATGGGTCCTAATGCACACACTACTTTGTGTGTGCCCTCCAAGAACGGAGTCTCTGTTTCCCCCAGTCCTGTCAAAGTCCTGCAGTCAAATCCTGCTAGCCTTCAAAGTCTGATTCTCTAGGAATTCCTCCTCCCGTTGCCAGACCCCCAGGTTGGGAAGCCTGACGTGGGGCTCAGAACCTTCACTCCAGTGGGTGGACTTCTGTAGTATAAGTGTTCTTCAGTTTGTGAGTCACCCACCCAGTGGTTATGGGATTTGATTTTATTGTGATTGTGCCCTTCCTACCATCTCATTGCAGCTTCTCCTTTGTCTTTGGATGTGGGGTATCTTTTTTGGTGAGTTCCAGTGTCTTCCTGTCATTGATTGTTCAGCAGTTAGTTGTGATTCCGGTGCTCTCACAAGAGGGAGTAAGCACATGTCCTTCTACTCCACCATCTTGAACCAATCTCGACCTACCAAAGTCTTGAAGGTTTCCACAACTCAAGAAATGTCTGGAAGAATGACCACAGTTTTGGAATAAGGATGAGATGAAGACCTCAGGAGACAGACCCAGGTGAGGGGACGGAAAAGGAGGGGAAAGTGCTAATATGAAGAAGAAAAAGGGGGCCTGGGGATATTTTTCACAGTGTGAAGGAACAGCCTTGCATCCCCTTACCTCCCCCTGCCTCCAGCTAAGGGATGGCACACATCTAGCTAAACCACAGGCGCCGTGCCTAACACTTCACCACCAGTGCTGTAGGACTGGATTCCATCGTGGTGAATTTGAAATGAAGAACTGATTGAACCTTCCTCAGGGCTCCAGGGGGTGAAGAATAGAACTTCTTTCACCCTCCCATCACTAGCAGACATCTGAGGCACCTCTAACGTGGGCAGTGGGGCTGCAAAGAAAGCCCATATGTAGATGTCCAGCTGGCTACCAGTAGGATTGATTTCACAGACTGCTCTCCCCCACAGCTCTATACCACACGCACACACACACTCTCCCATCAGGATGAAGAGTCCAGCAGCTGTATTACATATTGAAAGCAACTAGTGAAATGATAGGAACTTATTAGAGTTTGTCCTCTTTGCTATTAAAGAAAGAAAAATAAAATCGGTGGGAAGATCACAACACATGTAAATAGCCTGGTGCCAAGTATTGCTAAAAGGCAAAAAAAAAAAAAAGAAGCACCATGGAAGTCCAAAAGCTTGTCCAGATCACTGGCTGCTCCAAGGACAAAAGAGCCAGGAAGGAAACCTACTGTCAGCCCCAGCCTACAGACAGGCCCAGGTAGCTGTGAAAAAGTGTTGTGTGCTCAAATAGAAACTTAGGTTTAAATAAAGTGATCTAGAACTATGGAATACCTATTAGCATCAACTAGAACATTCCAAGGAATATAGTTTGGAAAATTCTTCAGGAACATAATTTGGAAAATTCTTCAGTAGAGAATTCTTATATAATATCGGGTCCACCTAATAGCCCCTTTCTTCCTACAATATCACTAAGATACCTATGAGGTATTGCAAAGGACAAAAGTGAGCAATCATAGTAAAAAATGAAGGCTGAACGATAGTCTACTCTGGAATCTAAGTCAGCAGGGAGTAGAAGAAAGTGGGATCTGTGTCCCCAAGGGATGAAAAACTCACAAGGAAGAGTGGCTTTTTCATGTTCTGATAACTTTAGCAAATACTGACCAGCAGGGCGTAGGCTGGTGGTATAAATCTGAGAATAAAAGAAAGTTCAGCATCACCCAAAATAGCATCCCCAGGAAACTGAGTGAGCAGTTGCGCTCCACAGATTTATCACAGAACAAAAACCCTTACAAACAACTCGGACAAAAAATGACATCCTGTAACGACAGTTTGATGACATCCTGTAACGATCTCTTAGATTTTTCTCAGTTGCCATTCTGTTGTGTGCTTTGTACAACACCTGGTGTTTTTGACCCTTGGAATATATTTTTTCCTTAGCTTCCAATAAGGAGTTTTAAATAGTCCTCAGTCTTCTGTGGGTAATAGAAACTGTTAACGGTACCTTGAAATTTTAACAATTTAATAGCAATTTATTTTATAGTTCCTTTTTAAAAATGAGAAAGTGGCAGATCTTTTTTTATCATCTCATCATCAAGTTTAAACAGCTATTAAACATCTTCCATGTCTTCATGGAAGTCAGGATATACTGAAGTACTGAACATACACCCTGGAAAAGGAAAATACCTATGTCCAAGAAAAATGATGGGTCATCTTTAGATTTCCTACACTGGCCTCATTTACTCAGGTTCTCAGGTTACTCACCTGACCCCATGTTTTTCTATGCATGGCAGTATTTTTCTTTGTCTACTACTCCTTTTAAAACAGCTCTTTGAAAATGTGCTTATTAGTTCATTTATTTTCATTCTTTATTAAGGTAAAAACTCATCCAGGGCAACAACTTTTCCTGAGTTCAGCTTTGACCATATTTTCATTCATTTTAAAATACTCTGTAATTACAGTTTTGATTTTTCTCTCAGACTTTTTATTTCATGTGTGTGTGTGCATGTGTATGTGATTAAAACCATTTTCAGAAAATATGGTCCATCTGGTTCCTGCTTTGAGGAATTAATTGGATTTTTTTTCTCTAATATGTGAATAATCTTACTAATGTTCAATGGATGCTGGCAAAAAAAAGAAAAGCTATGTCTGCAGTCTGTAAATCTCAGTATGTGTCGACTAAATAAATGCTTAAAACATTCAGGTCATCTATGTTCTCATTTACTTTTGCTAATGTGCTTTCTTAAAGACAAGGAAGTCAAGAGCAAGCAGCCGTGGGACTGAAATGAGAGACACCTTGCAAGGACCTCCAATCACTTCTTTAGTGCCGGCCCTTGGAGGAAGGAAATGCCAACCAGGGCTCTCCACCACAGCTTCCCCTTCTACATTTAGGATGAATCACCAAAGTCATTTCCTAAGTAAACGTTCTCTTTAGCTCCCTGGAGAGAACTGTAAAGGAGCTAGTTTTTTGTTTGTTTGTTTGTTTCTTTATTTTTTTGGCTGCGTTGGGTCTTAGCCAGGGCACGCAGGCTTCTCTCTAGTTGTGGCGCACGCGCTCCAAGGCGTGTGGGCTCTGTAGTTGTGGCACATGGGCTCCAGAGCATGTGGGCTCTGTAGTTTGCGGCACATAGGCTCTCTCGTTGAGGCACGCGAGCTCAGCAGTTGTGGCACGTGGGCTTAGTTGCCCCGTGGCATGTGGGATCTTAGTTCCCCAACCAGGGATGGAACCCGCATCCCCTGCATTGGAAGGTGGATTCTTTACCACTGGACCACCAGGGAAGTCCCAAGGAACCAGTTTTAAGTGAAGAGATTCTAAAAATATTCTTGGAAAATTTCAATATTGGTTCAGGGAGTTTTAAAAGAAAGAAAAATTACAGCAATCACTGTTGGATGAGAATCACATCACAGCTCCAGTTTGTGCCACCTACAAGACTAGTGGGTTTTTTTCAGAGTCAGCCTCAAAGCCAGAATCATCTTCCTACAGCATCGTTTTGATCCTGTTGCCTCCATGCTCAGTAGTTGTGGCACGCAGGCTTAGTCACAAAACCCTCTAGTGGCTTCCCAGGCTCTACAGAAGCAAGCCCAGCAAGTACAGTGGCCCCAGACCAAGCTCAGCACCTCTGAAGCTGCATAACCCTGACCAGAACCACTTAGCTGGCATCTATCACTTCTTGCTTGACTGGTGGTAATTTTTTTACATTTATTTCAGTGAATAGACCCTAAACTCCTTGAGGGTAGAATGCCAGGCTAGATTGCCTTGGAGAAGGAAATCACTATCTTTGTGATAAGTTCGGAGTACTATGAGTATTGACATCATCAGGAAAATCCCCAGTCCAATCTGCCATGACCAGCACACAATCTATTCGCACATCTGTGTCATGGCAATAGACGACCATGACGTCTGCCTGTAGCATGTTAAATCAGTCAGCAAAGCCCACCAGGTTAGAGATCAAATTCAGGACCTGGACTAGAGATTGGATTTTGTTCTGTCCTTGGCAGGGAATGCCGTTCCAGTCCCTGTCACAAAGTGAGACGGATTCATCACCACCTGCAGAAAAACAACTTAAAAAGCACTTGCTGACATGGCTCCACAAGGCCCTTTGTACACCTACCCCTTTCCATCTGTATTGCTTTTAGACACAGCTCAGGTTGGGTGGGGGAATGGGGAAAAAGAATGGGAATTGTTTGCATTTTATTATTTTTAAATCTCAAGTTATGAGTGATGTTAAAAGTAAAATGTATTGAGTAAGCTCAGCTTACTCAGCTGACTGTTGATGTGAGTGAAATGCATGCTCATTTGCTTACCAATGTCTTCTTTCCATGCTGAACACAAAAGGATTTTTATTGTGTTTCTAATTTGAAATTTGGATAATTACAGCAAATAGACTACTTTTGGAAAGTCACCTTTCCAACATACCGCAGACAAGAAGCAATGAGGGATTCTTGGTGATGATTTACTCTTGGAGAAATAGACATTACACTCCTGACCAAACAGCAGAAATGGAATGACCTGAAGTACTATGATTTTACTGCACAAGTAAGCTTTTTTAAATCATGCTTCTGGTTTCTCTTAACATTTGTATTCTTCAGTTCCTTGGAGCTTCCTTCCCAGAACTGGATGTATTTGGCCTCCCCTTCACAAGAATTTAGCTGTTACTAGTTTTCCACTTAAACAATCTTTTTTTTTGGGGGGCTGCGCCGCGAGGCTTACAGGATCTTAGTTCCCTGACCAGGGATTGAACCCTCACCCTCGGCGGTGAAAGCACAGAGTACTAACCACTGGACTGCCAGGGAATTCCCACACAATCTTTCTTTCAAGGAGTATAATCTGTTTCACAAACGCACAAGAATAGTGACATTATTTGCTTTTTTATAAGTCTAGGTATACTAATAATTTAATTATATTATACTAATATGGTTAATTAATATATTATGCTAATAAGAACTCATAATTGTGCACTCTAAAATATAATAGCTATAGTCCTTAAAAGATTGTTTTATCTTTACTTTACTTATATTACCACTTCATCACAAAAAGAACATAAATAGTAAGTGCTTAATAATATAGCTGTTGACCCAGAAGGCAACTATTGGTGTTTGATGATACAGTGAGAAGAGCATGGGTTTTTTTTTAATACAACTTAGGTTAGAACCCTGATTTAGTTCCTTCCTAGCTTGTGGCCTTGGACAAATTACTAGACCTTTCTGAGCCTCAAAGATAATAATACCCACCTGGAAGAATTATTGAGAGAATTAAAGGAGATATTTATGAGTGTATAGTGTAGTGGCCGGCACACAGAAGGCTCAACAATATTTACTGTTGTCCCCCAAGAGTGGTCTTATCCTATTAAGAGGCTGTTGCCCAATTGTAACCTGTTGACTAGAAGGATTCTATTCTATTCTACGGTAAATATTTTCGGAATATCTTTGTTCAGTATGTGAACACTTAATAGTTAATAAACCGGCCTAGTATACACTGATCTCCTCTGATTCTCCACTTGTCTGGACACAGCTATAAACAGAACATGCCAAGGATTGGCCCACGCCCCTGTTGACTGACTGCAGCCTTCTTCAAGAGCTATGGGCAAAATTCTTTATGCTTATATGGTCCCTATGACTGAAACACAAAGCATTTTTCTGGAGATTAAATCGGGGCTTTCATACGACCCTGGTTAATAAATGTCAAGTCTCCAGTGTGAAACCTCAGAATATCCTTTTGAGGAAGGTGGTTGACAACCTTATCTTCCATACAAATAAACTGAGGCATGGAGGGGATACATCAGAGGGCTTTTTACAGATTCTTCGCTCTTGTTTACTTTCAGTTTATACGTGAAGACCAGTCAGTGCTTCACGGGAGCGCTCGGAGTGTCAACAGGGCTCCCCAGAGAGCATGGTCGGGGTCTCTTGGAGAAAGCCCACCATTCTGCTAACATGATTAGGAGTCTTATGGGACAGCATGGGGAGGAGTGGGTGTTATTGAGGCAGAGGGTGCTCTGATTGGGTAAATAGTCTGAGTTACTGACATCACACAAGCAAATAAGCCAGAACTCCAGAGGCTGAGGCATCTGTCATGCAAAACACAGAGTTCCCCCTTTGAGCTGAGTTCCTGTGGCTACAGTCAGCCTCTTCTCAGAAGAAAAGGAGCTCAAGAGGGGCTAAGAAGGAAGGCCTTTGTGCATCAGGAGGGGGAGAGTGCTCTGATATGCCACAAGACGATGGAGGTCCAACTTGCCAGATGGGGACAGTGTCGGCAACTATGACATCAAGAAGCAGAAAGATTTCCACCTCGCAGAGTAACCCCTCCACCTCAAACGTGCACCTCCAGTGGATCCTTGGGGACCGCTACCCTTCTTCCTGGTTTTCTCAGACCAGAAACCCTCTGCCTGTTTCTTCTCATAATTCAGGCACACCGATAGTTAACATTTATTATCATGCTACACGCCCAGTCTTTAACACGCTGTGGGGGCTTTGTAGGCTTTGCACTATGACCACATAGCTGAGCTGCAGCTACATCTCCCAGAATTCCCTTCCCTGAGTGGTTCCAGGTCAGTGTAGTCACAAGAGAGATTCTGCATGAGACTTGAAATGTGGAAGTGAAGCAGCCACCGTATTTTTTACGCTTCGAAGGTCAGGATGAGGCACCAGGCACTATGGCAGCTGGCTCGTGTGGTCATTGTCAATTCCTCCAACTCTTGCTCTGTTTCCTCCTGCAGCTTCTCCACAGGCATCCATGACGTCTTGGTGAAGGGCACCAGCTTCTCCTGCATGTCAGCCATGGCACTGAGTTTGCAGGTGGGGAGAGACAGACATGGGTCCTAGTTCATTCTCATGGGCTCCAGTTTGTCTTTGTTCTCAGCCACACCCACTTTCCCTAGCTTACTGCGGACCTGCTTAACCTAAAGCTACTTTGTAAACTAATACAACGTTACATGCCAATTGAATCTCAATAAAACTTGGGGAAAAAAATAAAGCTACTTTAAGCTTAACATTAGATGAAGAGACAACAGCCTGGCATAGATTCCTCCACCAGTTTCTACAATTGCAGAGTCCAATCCCTATAATAATTTTGTTTTCTATGTAACTTACAGCAGTTCTGCTTCTCTGATCGAACCCTGAGTGATACACGTGTATTGTCTTATTTAATCCTCACTAAAATCCTAGGAGATAGGCACTATTATTATTCCTATTTCACAGGTGAAGAACTTGAGAAACAGAGAGAAGAGGAAGAGGCTCAGGTGTAGTCAGTCTGGCCTTATCCTGATCTACAGAGGGGCTACTTCTTAAAGTAAAAGGAGCTTTTGCTCCCATGTTAGTCACTTCCGTAGCTCTGCAGGCCAGGTATCTTCCCTCAGCCCAGGACAATTTTCCAGCTGTGAAACATTAGCAGCCAACATTCAGGGAAGCTGGGAAGATGGTACACCAGCTCCAATATAGGGGATCTAGGAGGGGCACCATGGTCCCTTTGCAGGGTACTATCTTCTTTGGCCTCATTTTTGTCCACCAAAACTCTGTAAGCAGCAATGCTGGCAAACCTTATTCCAGCATCTTCAGACTTCTGTAAGGCCCTTTGGGAACAGTTAGCTCTTCTACATGAAACTGGTCTCCAAAACCCCATTTCTGAAATGCATTCCAAAATAGAAACAACATCAGTAATGCAGTAGTATAAATTATTGCTATCAGATCAATCTTCAGTGTACTAGAGGATCACACTAGGATTTGTCACTGAGCACTGGGGATTAGGAAAAGGGAATCCAAGGGAAAAAGGGACTGGAGGACAGACCCTGGCAATTCCAAAATGAGTCAGACTATTATCAGAAAAATCATGTCTTCTGGATTCAGACATATCCAGTTATATTCCAAAGCCTGGAGAGTGTCTGATGCTCTCTGACTGACAGTCTCCCCATTGGTTAAAATGCAATAATAATATGTGCCTTGCATATCTGTTGGAGGGGAAAATGTTTCAAAAGGCCCCTAATGCAGTGCTCATTGCGCACATAGCTCAATAAATGGTATTTTATTGCAAAGACATATATCTATGCTCCCCACTCTCACTCACTGAACTTCTTCATTCCCCAATTCCAAACAGTTGGATTGGATTTATCCCCTGCAGAACCCAAACAAAAACCACAAACAGGGAATTCCCTGGTGGTCCAGTGGTTAGGACTCAGTGCTTTCACCTGGTGGAGGAACTAAGATCCCACAAGCCTCGTGGCGTGGCCAAAAACAAACAAATAAACAAACAAAACTCAAATACTAACCAAAAAAGCCATGGTCTAGAGCACAGGTAAGAAAAGTAGAGTTGCATTTTTATTGAGCAATTTTCTCTGTCTGAAACATATTACAAGACACCAAGCACTGGGGAAAGGGGCAGGAAGACAACCCATATCCTTTGAGCTGTTTTGTAGATACTGAAACCCTCACCAGGTGGAAGAAGTTAACTATTCAATACATGATGATGACCAGACTGTAGCCATGACTTAAGCTGACACAGTTCTGAGAACTGGCCTCAAATAAATGGGAACAAACTAAGCCTCCAACTGAAGACTCACTGTACTTAAAACAAGACGATGCTGATCAGACCACCGCCTGATCAATTTCAAGATGACTGTCAGAGCCGACTCTGCTGTTTCTGCATGCAGCCCCCTCCCTTCACCTATAAAAGCTCTTGCCCTATGCCTCCCCACTGCTGGGTTGCTAGCCTCCAAAATAAAACAAACTTTCCTTTCCACCAACCTTGCCTCTTTATTGGCTTTTGAGCGGTAAGCAACTGGACCCACTTTCGCTAACAGATTTTTGGCTCCCAACACGAGACTGCGCTCTCGCGATATCTGGCTCCCAGTGCGGTGAGGGGGTGGTTTCTTCCCCACCAGCAGAGGTACCGCCATGACGTCGCGCCCGGGTGGCTGCGAGGAGCCCACTGCTCCTGCGTCACTGGCCCCGGGAGGGGATTTGGGGGGACATTCCTAGCAGCTGCCCAAACCATTCGTTTTGGGAACCCTCCCTGTTTCTCCCCTGCTCGGCACTGGTTGCCAACAAACGCTTTTCCTTGGTGCAACGGAAAGATCCCTCAGGACGAGCTGACGAACTCCAAGACCGAGTAAGTCCACCGGTGCGCACCCTGCAAACTTCTCTTTTGAGCATGAGGTGCTATCTGGGCATTTTGCCCGTTGGTTCTGACGTGTGTCTGATGTTGAGGACCATTTGTGTCGGGAAGTGTTTGTTCGGGACTCCATATCCGTCCTCCTCTCAGTGCATTTGTGACAGTTCTGTCTTCTGGTGTGTGAGTGTGTATTCCATTTGTGTGATTGGTATTCTTGTTGCCTTTTGTAAAACGGTAAATTCAGGTTCAATTCATTAAGAAAAATTTTGGCTATGAACCTATGGCTAAGAAAGTTTTTTGTTTTTTGTTTTTTTTTATTTTTAGCTGTGTTGGGTCTTCGTTTCTGCATGAGGGCTTTCTCTAGTTGCGGCAAGCAGGGGCCACTCTTCATCGCGGTGCTTTGGCCTCTCATTATCGCGGCCTCTCTTGCTGCGGAGCACAGGCTCCAGACGCACAGGCTTAGTAATTGTGGCTCACAGGCCCAGCTGCTCCGTGGCATGTGGGATCTTCCCAGACCAGGGCTCGAACCCGTGTCCCCTGCATTGGCAGGCAGATTCTCAACCACTGCGCCACCAGGGAAGCCCAGAAAGTTTTTTTTTAAACATTGTGTGGTCAACGGTATTCTTCAGACTCCAGAGAAAACTGGTTATGATGTGTATCACTGCTGACTTTAAGTTTTCTGCTTGAAGCACATGTACAATGTTTGTGTGACAACTGGGTATAATTGATAAAATGTATAGCCTATAAAATATTTCCCTATCAGCATACCTCTGCACTTATTTGTTATGTCTGATTAGTTTTCCCCCAACGTGAATGACTAAGCAAATATATAAACAAAAAAGTAGGCCTAGCCCCGAGGGACATGAATGGACCCAGAGCAGGCAGGAATCAGCTCAGCTTTGTAGCATGAGTACTGAAGAGTTTTGAGTAAACCAAGATGGTGCTAAGTTGTCCTTTCCATTGCCTTCTTTTGTTTTTTTGTTTTTGTTCTTTGTTTTTTGTTTTTTTAACATCTTTATTGGAGTATAATTGCTTCACAATGGTGTGTTAGTTTCTGCTTTATAACAAGGTGAATCAGTTATACATATACATATGTTCCCATATCTCTTCCCTCTTGCATCTCCCTCCCTCCCACCCTCCCTATCCCACCCCTCTAGGTGGTCACAAAGCACCGAGCTGATCTCCCTGTGCTATGCGGCTGCTTCCCACTAGCTATCTATTTTACGTTTGGTAGTGTATATATGTCCGTGCCACTCTCTCACTTTGTCACAGCTTACCCTTCCCCCTCCCCATATCCTCAAATCCATTCTCTAGTAGGTCTGTGTCTTTATTCCCGTCTTGCCCCTGGGTTCTTCATGACCTTTTTTTTTTTTTTTTCTTAGAGTCCATATATATGTGTTAGCATACTGTATTTCTTTTTCTCTTTCTGACTTACTCCATTGCCTTCTGATAAGGATCACGAACTGGCAGCGGCCAACCCATTACTCCTTGTCATCTAGTGTGAAGTAATCCTGGAGAATCTCTCCATCCCCCATCCAAACAATCCACATGGGCAACCACCATCAGATGACTAGGGTCCCCCATAAGTCTTGTTCAACCCCATGCCCAGCCTGGACAGGGAGGGATGGGTACTGGGGACTATGAAGGCATGAATAGAAAATATGCAACACACTTCTCCCACATCTTCTGTCTTGCCTATTGTTGGCCCTTTTGAATTTTACATTTACCCAACAAGACTCCAAGAAGCATCAGATGCTGTTTAAGGCTGCACAAGTCTACCACCCAGCAGGAACTTGGCCAAGGAGCCAATTCTATTCTGCCTCCAGAGTTGTTTGGGAGAAAAGCAGTGGATGTAATAATTTACATTTGGATTTTTCTTTTATTTGTTTAGAATTTGGTGTCCCTTCCATTTCTCCTCCCTCTCTTTTCATCCCAGCTCCAATTAGAAATTTCCATTGTACAAAATTCCACTCCACAGGAACCTATGTCAAATTTAGGAAGCCATTGGTTTTTAAAGAACCCTCATTTCAGGAGGGTAGGACAGAGCGTGCCATGTAATCAAAGGCAATTAGAGACATTCATGCCATTGTGAATATACATCCTTTGCATACACAATTATGAAGAATTGTTCAGAGAGCTTACACACTGTGGTGCTGGATGGTTTCCAGAAGCACTTAAGGCATAAGAAGCACTTATTTGGGGCTTGCAAACATGAGTTTTGTTTGTGTTCTTATGCATGTTTGGCAAATACAATGTAGGCTCTGCTTTCAGAACATTTGGCCCTAAATAAAAAGAAATGTGTCAGCAAATCCACCAAGAAGTACACTAAACCCAAAACTTCTGTTGGATCCAGAAAGAGGCTGAGGTAGACTTTGTTTGTTTTCCAGCTAAAGGCAACATCTGGATGCAATCACCAAGAGTTCTGGCTGCTTTGGCCACATCTAGCAGAGATGCAGAAAACCTTACCAAAAGCCCAGTGCATTCTTTGTGAAGCTGCCCAACACTTTTAGCACACCTGGGATCAGTTAGGAAGGCAAAATGTCCATGTGAGCAGGATGAGCTCACCCCGTGCCTTTCAATGCTCTCAAACATTTGCCATCTACCCCAGGACATGCAGAGTGCCACCTACATGTGTATTGGATTTCTTGGATGCGGCGGGAGAAGGGGAGGAGAAGAACATGTTTCTACCATCTTTATATAGTAAATAAGTAATAAGGAAAGACTATAGTCCATCTACTAGGGTGAAGTACAACTCCACTTACTCTGTGACTAAGCAAGTTATATAATATCGGCCTCACTCTCCTTGTTGGTAAAACAAAAATAATAATAGTACCTGCCTCATGAAGCTGTTGAAGACTGGTAAGATGACAAATGTAAAATGGCCACACCAAGTAACTTCTCAAAGAATGTAGGCTAAAAGAATTAAATTATTTCATCATATTCTCTCTGTGTCTTCTCCAACTTCTATGCAGAAAAGTCTCCTCCATTAAAAAACTTAAAACTTGATCTACGATTCACCCTCACAACTGACCACATCTCCACTTCTTTATTTATTTATTTATTTATTTATTTGATGTGGACCATTTTTAAAGTCTTTATTGAATTTCTTACAATATTACTTCTGTTTTATGTTTTGATTTTTTTTGGCCGCGAGGCACGTGGGATCTTATCTCCCCGACCAGGGATTGAACCCGCACCCCGCTGCATTGGAAGGCGAAGTCTTAACCACTGGACTCCTGGGGAAGTCCCACCATCTCCACTTCTTTAAATGTCCAGTTCCTTGAAAGAGGAGTCTGCACATGTGGTCCTGCCCTAACTCCCATTCACGCTCACCACCTGCTCCCTCCCACACAATAAGTGACGAAGATCATTCATCAACAGCCCTTGCCACCTGACTTGGAGTGTTTCCCAGGCTCCCCCACTGACATGCTGGACACAGGACTGCAGTGGGTCACTAGAATGTGGACAAACATGATATTTGCCACTTATGAGCAGAAACTTTGAATGTGCTCACTTCCTTTACTTTGGCCTCTTGCATTCTTGTCTTCTTCCATGAGAACAGCATGGAAAAGAAAGGCTACTGCTTTAGCCTGAGTCCTGGAATGAGAAGATGCCTTAAGCCCAGGAAAGCCCTCCAGAATCGCAGCCAATTTGCAGGCTTCATTTCATTTCAGAAGGCAATAAGTGTTTTATTCTGTTGAGAATTGGGTTCTTTGTTACTACAGCAAAAGCTGACGAATGCCTAGTATCTGCTCTCCTGCCGACCTAAGCATCCCTACTATAATGATCAGTAAGGGATGATCTGCCCCTTCTTCATCAAACTCCCCCACTTCCTCCACCCCCCACTCTGTATACATGAGTCTCCTGGGTTTGTCATGTTTGTAACTGCTGGCTCCCCTGGCCACCAATTATTGGCTCCTAGGTGGGTATCTGATCCAGTCTGCAGTGGGAGAAAAGCATGAAACGACCATACACACAGAAGCAGAATGAGAGGGAACCTCCAAGGGGACTTGAGCCAATGGTTAAAGTTGTTGTTTCTATTGCTAAATGTCCACACCCAGGAAAGACTTCCTGGCTTAAAGGGGTGAGGCCAAGAGGACTACACACACGGACAGGAAGGAGAAAGGTCCTCTGTTCAGACAAGAGGGATTCACCATGAGCCTTGTGGAGGCAGGCGGACAGCAGGGTCAAGAGTCAGACAGAACAGGTTAGTGTTGAAGTGGTTTCGAGCCAAGACTTTCCATTCAGACATGGTCTTGATCAAAAACTTGAGGGGCCATCCAGATTCCTCCGTGCGGTGAAGCTAAATCTAAAGGAAGAATTCAAGGGCCTGAGTAAAGCAGATGGGGAGGAGGATCAGCGTGGGGGGACAATGGTTGGGCAGACCTGGGACTTCAGAGGGGAGATCAGAACACCAGGTTTCTGACACATCATCCCAAGAGTGTGAATAAGAGACTTTTCCACCCTCGACGGCAGCTTCTTAGAGCCAGCCTATGGCCCAGCCTTCAATTTTTTTCCAGCATAGCAAGTCTAATCACAATCGGATGTGCTGTGACCTCCCAGACGCCACTCTGGGAGGTCACAGGAAGAGATTCCACAACAAACAGGAGTGTTCTGGGCTTTAAGGGTAAAACAGCCTTTCACCCCACACCCCAACTATGTTTTATTTTTTTGTTTGTTTGTTTTGTTTGGTTTTGTTTGTTTAAAAGCATTTAAAAAATTTTTTTCTTTTTTTAAAATTTATTTATTTTTTGGCTGCGTTGGGTCTTTGTTGCTGCGCACGGGCTTTCTCTAGTTGCGGTGAGTGGGGGCTACTCTTCATTGCAGTGTGTGGGCTTCTCATCGCGGTGGCTTCTCTTGTTGCAGAGCGTGGGCTCTAGGCACACAGGCGTCACTAGTTGTGGTGCACGGGCTCAGTAGTTGTGGCTCGCGGACTCTAGAGCGCAGGCTCAGTAGTTGTGGCGCACAGGCTTAGTTGCTCCGTGGCATGTGGGATCTTCCCAGACCAGGGCTTGAACCCGTATCCCCTGCGTTGGCAAGCGGATTCTTAACCACTGTGCCACCAGGGAGGTCCCCCAACTGTGTTTTAATTGTGGCAAGAAAGATCAGTCTGCACCAATGAAGAAAAGGTCTCCACAAACACACCATCTTTCTCCTTTTACAAAGAGAGAGAGGTTAAAGCGGGCAGAGCACCCACCAATGCATACCCTTCCCAGTGTATCACATCCAGAAACCTGTGGGGTTTGGGGGTTGAGGACTGGGGTGTTCTCTTGTTGGCTCAGTCCCTGCAGACTTATATGAGGCTGTGGGACACTCATGATGGCTACAACCCCCAGATCACCTCCTTAGGCTCCTAGAGACCTGGGCTCACTGGAACTTGCACAGGGCAGGCTATGTTTGTCATATACGGATGACCTGGTGGGAGGGTGGGGAACCCTGACCAGCATCTGAGGAGCCAGCGAATAAAGGCAACGGGGAGTACAGCTGGTTAGGTTACAAATTATAAAGTATGGCAATAAGATAATAATAGCCAACACCGCTTGGGTGCTAAGTGCTAGGCAGTGATCTAAACACGCACACAGAAGATTTATTTTGTCATGGAGAATCAAGATGGCAGAGGAGTAGGACATGGAACTCAACTCCTCCCACAAATATATCAAAAATACATCTACAGGGAATTCCCTGGCGGTCCAGTGGTTAGGACTCAGCACTTTCACTGCCAGGGCCCAGGTTCAATTTCTGGTCAGCCACACGGTGAGACCAAAAAAAAAATTTCAAGCCATGCGGTGAGACCAAAAAAAAAATCTGCAAGTGAAACAATTTTCACAAAACACCTGCTGAACACCAGCAGAAGACCTCAAACACCTGAAAGGACAATCAAGATCTCCAATGTAACCCGGTAGGATGAAAGAAAAAAAAAAAAAGAAGCAGGATGGGTCCTGCACCCCTGGGAGGGAGCTGAAAAAGAGGAAAGGTCCCTGCACCCTGGGAAGCCCCCTCACTGGCGGGGAGATAAGCCAGGACAAAAAGGGAGCTTCAGAGGAGAGTAAAACAACTGGTCTGTGGCATGCAGAGCAGAGAGAGACCTGCACAGACAGCCGTGCCACCACCCTGTGTGCCCCAGCCTGAGATGCCCGTCCACTGGTGGGGGGTGGGGGGGAGTGGCGCCTGGGTGCTGGTGCCTTGGGGGCCCTGGGAGCAGATGCCAGTGGGTTGCCCACGTGCAGAGGTAGGGCTGAAAACACAGCTGAGCCTGGGGCCTCGCGACTTAGGAAGCAAGGCCAAAATCTCTCCCCGCAGCTGCACAAGCTGCAGACTTACACCTCTGCTGCCTTTGGCTTTCCAAACGGACAATGAGTGCTCCCGCAGCTGGGACGGGTCTGGCCTTAGCAGCTGTGGGCTTTTGTGAGCACGTGCACATGGGGGCCGGGCCAGGCCAGGGTCTGAGCTGCCTCCATAGCCCCCACAGTGGGTCCAGGGGCAGGAGGACCATGGTCCTGGGACCTGACTTTAGTGGATCTGTGCTGGTGGCCTTGTGAAAACAATGCCTGAGGGACATCAGGGCCGATTGCCGGCCTCCCCACGGTTGAGGAAGGGCTGAGGGCAGTGCCAACAACAGTGTACTTTGTGAGCCCGCACAACGGGTGACAGGTGACCCCACAGAGCACACTCACCAGTGAACAGCTCTAGGAGAGGAATACTCAGTGTCTCCTCTCCCAGTGGGAGCGCGCCAATCCTACCTACCTCACGCCACAGCTCAGAAATGGATCTGGGGGCTTCTACTCCAACAACTAGGGAGCAGACCCAGCCCCGGAAAGGGCTGTGACAACCACAGAGCAAGGAGGAGGCCCTGCTCAACATCCAGGGCAGGCTTTGGTCACCACAACACCAGTCACACTGCCTAGCAAGCAGATAATGGCCAGCACACACTGAGGAAAGAGGTGGCAGGCATCCATAGTAAAAACAGGCCTCACACCAAAAATCTTAAACCCACGCAGGCTATGCAGGAAAACTCCCACATACAAATATTTCTCTAAGACCACAGTAGATAACTGTTTCTCCTCAACTCATAGAGCAAGAGAAATATAAGTAAAAATGAAGAAGCAGAGGAACCACTTCCAATTAAAAGATCAAGAGAATTCCCCTGAAAGAACAAGCAATGAAACAGACCTCTTCGGTCTAATTGACTCCAAGTTCAAAAAATGAGATAATGAGAACACTGAAGAAATTAAGGACTATTGATAGAAATGCAGATTACTATAAAAAGGAACTAGAAACTATAAAAAGGAACCAAGAAAAATTAGAAAGTTCATTTGCAGAGACAAAAGCTGAACTAAAGGCAATGAATAGCAGAATAAATAGTGCAGAAGAACAAATAAGTGATCTGGAAGATAGAATAATAGAAATTACCCAATCAGAATAGCAGACAGAAAGCCAAATGAAAAAAAAAAAAAAAGAAAGCAACATAAGAGACCTATGGGATAATATGAAGCATGCCAACCTACACATAACAAGGATTCCAGAAGGGGAAGAAAGAGAAAAGGGGATTGAAAATGTATTTGAAGAAATTATGGCTGAAAATTTCCCAAACCTAAAGAAGGAAACAGATATCCAGATACAGGAAGCACAGAGGGTCCCAAACAAGATGAACCCAAACAGACCCACACCAAGATACATTATAATAAAAATGGAAAAGTTAAAGAGAGAATTATATAGGCAGCAAGAGAAAAACAAAGAGTTAATTACAAGGGAACCCCCATAATGCTATTAGCCGATTTCTCTACAAAAATGTTGCAGGCCAGAAGGGAGTGGCAAGATATATTCAAAGTCCTGAAAGGGAAAAGTCTGCAACCTAGGATACTCTAACCAGTAAGACTATCATTTAGAATAGGAGGAGAGATAAAGAATTTCTCAGACAAGCAAAAACTAAAAGAATACAGCAATACTAAACCTATCCTAAAAGAAATATTGAAAGGTCTTCTCTAAATAGAAAAGAAGTAAGAATCCATAGGAAAGAGAAAATCACAATTGGAAAGTAAATCACTTAAATAAGCCAGTACAGATTTAAAAAAATAAAATAAAAAAATTTCTGTGAAAGCAACGATAATCACAATGAACAGGAAAAGGATGAACACGAAACATGATGTAAAAGATGACATCAAAATCATAAAATGTGGGGGAGGAGGATAAGAAAATGTAGATTTTTTTCCCCTAGAATGTGTTTGAGCCTATATGACTACCAGTCTAAGACAAGTAGACGTAGAAAGGGGTTAATATACTTGAAAAACAGGGTAAGCACAAATCAAAAACATACAATAGATTCACAAAAAACAAAAAGAGAACATAAATAATGCAAAAGAAAATCATCAAACCGCAAAAGGAAAAACAAAACAAAAAAAAGGGACAGAAGAAATACAAAATCAATGGGAAAACAAGGTTTTAAATGGCAGTAAATACATATAATCAATAATTACCCTAGATACCAATGGACTAAATGCTCCAATCAAAAGACATAGAGTGGCAGATTGGATAAAAAAAAACAAGAGCCTACGAAATGTTGCCTACAAGAGACCCACTTTAGGGCAGAGGACACACATAGACTGAAAGTGAGGGGATGGAAAAAGATTTTATGCAAACGGAGATGAAAAGAAAGCAGGGGTTGCAATACTCAGACAAAATAGACTTTAAAACAATGGCTATAAAGAAAGATAAAAAAGGACACTATATTTTATCCTCATAACATCCCCAAGAGATAGATGTTATTAAAAGTCCCATTTTACAGATGAGAAAACTGAAGCATGAGGCAGTTAAATTAACTTCTCTAAGATTAAGGGAGATTTGTTAAGGGAGATTTAAATTAAGGGAGACTTGTTAAGGGAGTATGTAAAGATTTAGACACAGGAATGTTCTTACAACACTATTTTTAATAAGGGAAATGTTTGCATAGTAACACTGTAGACAAATTTAAATGTCCATCATTAAGGAATGGATTGGGACTTCCCTGGTTGTGCAGTGGTTGAGACTCCACGCTCCCAGTGCAGGGGGCCCGGGTTCGATCCCTGGTCAGAAAACTAGATCCCACATGCCGCAACTAAGAACCCACATGCCGCAACAAAAAAGAGCCCGCATGCTGTAATGAAGATCTCACACATGGCAATGAAGATCCCATGTGCCGCAACTAAGACTCGGTGCAGCTAGCTACCTAGCTAGCTAAATAAATAAATAGAGAAATAGATAAATAAATAAATAAATAAATAAGGAATGGATTACATAAATTACAATATACCCATACTACATTAAAAATGATCCTCTAAGTGTGTGGTTTGGAAATGAAAATCTGTTTATTGTGTATTATTCATTGAAAAATCAGGGCACAAAATAAATTAAGGCACAATCCCATATTTTAGTAACTATAAATATATATGCATTTTTTTTTAAGTTTTGAAAGAATATGCATCCAGGTCATATCATTGATCTGCAGATTGTAAGGTTGTGGATGCTTTTGGTCACTCCTTCATTTATGTAAATCTTCTAATAACAATACATTGCTTTTTTCATAAGAGAAGAGTTATATTAATTTTTTAAATAGTAAAGAAGAATGGAGGATTATCTGAATATCAAGGTCAGGTCTATGGAGGACACTTAATTCCATGTACATCGACTGCAAGGCCCCTGGCACCAGTGGAATTAGTGTAATCCAGCATTTCCCAAAAGTGTGTTGCTTAAAAAAAAGAAAGAAGCTTCATGGTAAAATGAATTAGAAAACTCTATCTACTTCTCTCAAAGATTCACAATGCATAAATTCTGTTAACAAAGAAAAGAAAGAAAGAAAAACCTATTTTACTTCGCGTAACCCAGCATTTCCCAGTCTTACTTCATCACAGAGCTCTTTTACACATGATTCTTATTTTTGGTTCAGGAAATCCAAAAAAGGGAATATATGTATATGTATAACTGATTCACTTTGCTGCACAGCAGAAACTAACACAACATTGTAAAGCAACTATACTCCAATAAAAATTAATTTAGAAGAAAAAAGAA
Source organism: Balaenoptera acutorostrata (assembly GCF_949987535.1). Lineage (NCBI taxonomy): Eukaryota > Metazoa > Chordata > Mammalia > Artiodactyla > Balaenopteridae > Balaenoptera > Balaenoptera acutorostrata. The sequence goes on along the minus strand of NC_080073.1, from coordinate 49,908,888 downwards.
ATGCTTGCACATCTTGGAGGTGGTGCTATTATTTCTCCCTCTGCCCAGTGCTAATACTCTCCCATCTTTACAGGTGTTATACCAAGAAAATCCCCCAGGAAACCTCCTACATTGAAATCACCACTTCAGAGTCTGTTCCAGACAATGACATTTGAAAGGATTAAATAAAAAGCAGAAAAGACAGGTATAGGTATAGGCAAGTTAGAAAAAATAAGAATCATGCTCATTTATTATTTTCATGTGCTTTAAAAGTCAAAATTTTTTAGCGAGATAGCTAACTTTTAAAATGCTATGAGAATAAACAACATAGACTGATTACAAAAATAGATCAGAACTATTTTCTCAGTTTTCCCATAACTGAGGCTTTAGGTGATCTTACTGGGATTCATTGTATTTCCTATATTTATCTTATTTGTGGCTTTCCAGCATCTTTTGAACACCCTTCCTATACTCTGTTGATTTTCCACATTGTGAGACCCACTAATGCAAGATGGAAACCAGGGCACTTGCTTTCCTGGCCTTCCTTGCAGTTAGGACACAGGAAGTAAAACAGACAGCCCCGCAGATTTCCATGAAGAAAACAAGACATGGAAGGATGCAGCACAGAGTCCATTTTATTGGAAAGGGAGAGGGAGCTTGGGAGAGAAATATCAATCTTTCAGAATCTGTAACATCAGGGGATTTCACAGCAGTGTCTCAGGTCACTGTGCTTTTTTTTTTTTTAAGGCTAATTTCAATTATTATTATTTTTTAAATTTTATTGAAGTATAGTTGATTTACAATGTTGGGTTAATTTCTGCTGTACAGCAAAGTGACTCAGTTATACATATATATATTCTTTTCCATTCTGGTTTATCACAGGATATTGAATATAGTTCCCTGTGCTATGCCATAGGACCTTCTTGTTTACCCTATATACACTAGTTTGCATCTGCTAATCCCAAACTCCCAATTCTTAGGGAGTCTTCCTCACCCTCGTCACCCTTGGCAACCACAAGTGTGTTCTCTTTGTCTTTGAGTCTCTTTCTGTTTCATAGAGATGTTCATTTGCGTCATATTTTAGACTTCACAAATAGGTGATATCATATGGTATTTGTCTTTCTCTTTCTGACTTCATTTAGTATGATAATCTCTAGTTGCATCCATGTTGCTGCAAATGGCATTATTCTGTTCCTTTTTATGGCTGAGTAGTATTCCATTGTATATATGCACCACATCTTCTTCATCCATTCATCTGTCGATGGACATTTAGGTTGCTTACATGTCTTGGCTATTGTGAATACTGCTGCTATGAACATAGGGGGTGCATGTATCTTTTTGTATGGGTATATGCCCAGGAGTGGGATTGCTGGATCATATGGCAACTCTATTTTCAGTTTTTTGAGGAACCTCCATACTATTTTCCATAGTGGCTGCATTAATTTACATTCCCACCAACAGGCAGGTCACTGTCCTTGATGAGAAGTGTGGGGTGAGTGTCCAGTCATCATGGGACTGTACATGTGAGGAGTCCTAGAGAATATAAGTTTGGTTTTCTTCCTGACTTCAGAGCCTCCACACCTGATTCCCTGAGTATTCAATAACTTCTTTTTCTACTTAAGCTAGCTAGAATGGGTGAGCAATGCATGGTTCCAGAACCAGATGTTCAGACACACTTTAAGTCTCTAAAACCATTATGCTACCCATCCTCACAGGAGGAATGAAGGATGCTAGAGAGTAGGCAGGTTATTGTTTTCTGATATTCCAAATGTTAACTAGATAGTTGTTCACTTTATTCCATCCACTTCATGTTCAACTTTATATTTGGCTGGCCGAAGTTTATTTTGGCTAGCAAGTTTAGATTGTCTAAGTGGCTAATTTCATGCTACACCAAAACCAATGAGTGGCCTTAAGCACTTTCCTTTCTTGGATTCTGTAACATATCATGTCTTAGTTTTCCTCCTACATAATCAGTTCCTTCTTTGCTTCTTTATGACTCTTCCTCCTCTATCCAAAATCTAAATGTTGGCATTCCTCAGGACTGGGTCTTTTCTTCTCTCCTTTTATCCTCATTTGATAAACTCGAGAGTCCTATCGTTTTAAATAAGACCCATACATAGGTGACAACTACCTTTACCTCCACTGAGTTTTAAACCTAATATACCACCAGAGGATGATCTAGGAGCTATCTCAGACTTCACCTGTCCAAAATGGAATATCCAAATGGCATGTCGTCTGCCTGCTTGCTCACACCAAACACCTGGGAGCCACCTTTCATTCACCTCCCCTGCCCGCTACTTCATACATGACTCAGCAAACATTGAAAGGAACTGCTATAAGATACAAAAGAAATTTTTATAACGAATCTAATTTATGCTCTCACTAAAGTACAAGAACATATCAACTCTATTCTTTAAATGTACAGTAAACGAGAAAAGCAACAGGCTAAAGTGTGGACTCAGGATAACAACTCACTGGAAAAAATGAAGAAGTCATTGAGAAATCATGGCAAGGAACTAAAAACACAGGAATCAGAATTGAATTCTGTTTTGATGCTTATAAAAAAAAAAAAACAGAATCAAAGCTACAGATATGTAACATAAGGAAAAGTATTCAACAGTAATAATAGTCCAGATTTATAATCCCAAATTAGAGTATCAAAGATCAGGAAATGGTATGGTGAGGGGGGAAATATAATCAAATCTTAATCCCAAGAATGACATAAGAAGGACCTTTAGTCATTGAATTTAAAAATTGGAGAAAGAGATTAATGTTTGAGAAAAGTTGAACAATAAGAGCAAAACAAAGCTTGATATACACTTAACAAGTGACTAAGAAAATAAAAAGGAAAGGAAATAGGTAGACAAGCAAGCAGAAAAGTAAGTTGTCAAAGGCTAAATATTTCTATTAGAAAACAAATGACCTGAGGTAAATTCCCCTATCAAAAGGGGAGAATTCTCAAATTTGGTCAAAATGTAAACCCAGCTGCATCCTGCATAGACAGACTCCTAACTTAAAATGGTACAGAGATTTTAAAAGTGAAACTATGGACCAGAAAAAAATATTTAATAAAGAAAAAAAAAAAAAACCATGGCGGTAATATAAATATCAAATTAAACAGAATTAAAGGCATGAAAAGACTCCTTTTATAGGATACAGTCTGTAATGAAATTTTTTTAAATTGCGAAATGTTATTTGTTAATAGCCTCAAGATTTACAAAACAAAAACTTGTTTTGTTTTGTAAATTGACATACCACCATTCTGGTGGTATGGCAGTTGGGGTGCTGTACTAGCCACCCACATAACTCTCACCTTTCTCAGGATCTTTCTTTGTACATCTGATTGCATCCTGCAACCCCAAGAAAACAATCCTGGAAGAATAGAGGGGCACCAATAATCTGTTAGTCCCCAAAAAGGAAATCCCTGTATGCTCTAACAGCAGTGGATAATGGGCACTAGAGATTGTCACGAACTCCATTTATTTAAGAAAGAAAAAGACAGTGGAGGGAATTCCGTGGTGGTCCAGCGGTTAGTACTCTGCACTTTCACTGCCAAAAACATGGGTTCAGTCCCTGGTTGGGGAGCTAAGATCCCACAAGCCACGCTGCGTGGCCAAAAAAAAAAAGACAGTGGAGATTTAAAAAAAAATTCCATTTCCCCTGCCAAGAGACCCAAAATGAACTGGGCTAGGAATTATTCACCTCCACCTCCAAAGGCAATTCAGGCAGAAACTGCATGGATTTAGAGCAGGACCCAGGGCATCAAGTCCCACCCCTGACGAGTGGTAAAGACCAAATCAGAGACACCCCTTATTCCAACAGCAAAAAGAAAAAAAGGGAGCAGTTTTTAAAAACTGGCATAAGTGAATGCTTACCAAAAACAAAAACAAAATCCCATGATGTCCCCTGAAAAGGAAAAAGAAAGAAAAGCATGTGTCTCTGTGTGTGTTTGTTTATTTATCCTGGAAAAAATTAAGCCCTAACCTCATTCTGCCAACACTGAAGCTTATCATCTTGGTATTCTTAAGATTCTGTGGATGAAACCAAATTAAAAAGACAGCCCTGGGAACTGAAACTCAGCTGTCTTTGCTCTGATGAGCAAAAGGCAGTGGGTCAGATGATTTAAACACCATGATGCGATCCCTCCAATTTTCCCCTGGAGTGGGTGTCTCTTGGGAGCAGGACACAGGATTGGAAATGAGAGATGAAAGAGACAATAAATGAATTAATAAAAGAGAGACTGTACAGGGAATCAAGATAATCACGTGCTATAAACTGAGGAGTAAGTTTGTTCAGTCCAAGTCTCTATACCGAGGAGGAAAAAAATGCTTCATGGAAAACCAGGATAACATCTCTTGTCATCCTTAGGACACTCTTAGATACACACACATTATCCTTATTTTACAAGGGAGCAAGACCGGTAATCTTAAGCCAGGCACCCAGTAGAGCTCAAGTTCACTCTGTGGAGAAGAGGGATTGAAACCCACCCGTGTTTAACTCCACAGCCATATCTCAACCACGACACACTTTCTGTCTCTGACGTTTATGCTGGAATGTGTTCTGTTGATATGTCCTTGCTTTAGTTGTGCAAGACCACGGTTATGCTGTAGTAAAGGGCTTTTCTCACAGGCTGAATACATTCCTGTATCTTAGTTAAATTCCCTTCATTCTAGAAGCAGACTGAATATATGTGTCTTTGGGAGCTAGAAGGAGCCTTCCTGGTTGAGACGTTTTTAGTGGAGTCTGTGTAAACCTACAGAAAAAAATATAACTAAGACTCACATCCCTCAAAAAAAAATCTAGATAATTTAAGGGACTGTATTAAAACTTTTACATTCTACTTCATCTTGGTGTATAGAAACAGCTGCAGAAATCCTACATACAAAGCCTTTGTCAAAAATCTTTACTACGTCTTCTTTCAACTCACCGTGATTCTTCCAAGACATTTGAAAAGTCTTTGGGAGAGCCACAATGAGCAAACCCCACCTCTCTCATAAATCACGCTATTGTTTAGTGATGCACCATCAAGACGGGCCCCATTTATCTCCCCAAAGCAAGCCTGGCAAGAATATGTTCAGAAAATATTGGTCATGTTATCTTTCCAAAAGATTAAGAGAAGGATTTGCTTGCCTATAATGATTTATGGAACTGACAAGCAGGTGCACAAGTGTGGCCAGGAAATGCAAAAGAATAGACAGAACGGCTTAGAACAAAATTATGGTGTCAGGGCAGGAAGCTGATAGCTCCATTCTCTAATGGGACGAAAGAACTGGGATTCATAAATCACATTTGTCAAGAATAAATAAGAAGAGAACCAGATGAGGCCAGTGCCCCCTTGCTGTTTCTATCTTCACCATAATTTGTTGGCCTGCCCTGCCTTTGTCAGAGATAAGGGCTTCTATTGCTTTCTTGCTATCTCCAGATTAGGTCTAAACACCAATAAATAAGACACACTGGCTTCTGTTAGTGTGTCCTGCTCCTGTCTGACTTGCCTGGTGACCGTTAAATGATTTTCCGTGACTTGATGCTTTAAGCAGTGAACGAGAGTATCTGAGCAAGACCCCATGTCAAACCCATCCAGTGAACAAGCCTGAATTCCAGCTCCAACTCTGCCAGTACCTACCTGGGTGACTTTGGACAAGTTTTCTGTTTTCACTTCATTCATTTGCAACATAATTAAAAAACACATTACCCATTGGACTTCCCTGGTGGCGCAGTGGTTAAAAATCCACCTGCCAATGCAGGGGACATGGGTTCGAGCCCTGGTCCGGGAAGATCCCACATGCCACAGAGCAAATAAGCCCGTGTGCCACAACTACTGAGCCCGCATGCCACAACTACTGAAGCCCGTGCGCCTAGAGCCCATGCTCCGCAACAAGAGAAGCCACCGCGGTAAGAAGCCCTCGCACCACAGCAAAGAGTAGCTCCCACTCGCCATAACTAGAGCAAGCCTGTGCGCAGCATCGAAGACCCAACGCAGCCAAAAAAAAAAAAAGATCACCCATCAGTTTGAAAAGCTGAGATAATAGTCCAGTCGAACCAAAAGAAACCATATGATGTCATCCCAGTGCCCCAGATCCCACGACTGTTTCATTGCCAAGCACGTAGGGGGCTTGGGGGGGCAGAAGGCAAATGTTTATAAAATTGATTGAAAGATGTCTCATATCTCTAAATGAAGAAATGCAATGGAAGTCTACAGGATTTGTCAGTCTTCTTAATTCTGAAGTCGTATCTTTGAACTTGTGAAAAAGAATAGCTAACCATCTGCTGATTTAATTGACACTTTAGCACCAACTGAACCGTTCTGGAATAAAAATACTTTTTAACTTCCTAGTTTTTGCAGAACATTCCCTCCTTGTGTTTTATTGTGGCCCTAACTATAATTCAAAGACAAACAAACTTCAATACAATCCCCCTCCTGCCCCCAGCAGTTCCTTGTGCTATTTCAAGCTCTAACTGCACCATGGGTAGCAGTTAGCATAAGCACCTCACCAGAAAACCTTTATTTTCATTCCCTAGAGAAGACCGCTAACCTCCAGGTGTTCTGTTCAGTGGATAATGGGCATGCTGGGATTCGTATGCACTTGTTTTTATCCATTTTGAAGCCTGAGCTTGCAACAACTACATTCTTAGACTGTTTGCAAGATTAAAATATGGAAGGTATAACTAGACAAGGTTCTTATCCCCGGCTTCCTCTCCCCAGCTCTCCTCCATTCATCGCCCACACCTCAACAAGGAGGCAGTACTGGGTGCCCCACTCCTCACCCTCAAACTTCACTTGGGTCCCTGCCCCCAGCTCCACCCTTGCTCTGACCTGCTCTGGCTCCTGACTCGCTGGCTTCCTCTTTCGTGTCCAGATCTGTGCTCACCTCCTAGGCATTTGCCATCTGAAATTGGACTGACAACACTATTCACAGGAAATAAGGTATATCTAAGTGATTTCTGTGTTTTGTCTTAATAAGACTCACAGGCTCAGTAGAAAAACCAATCCCCCAGAAGTATGTTGACAGAAATGGAAGAAGAGAGTTTAAAGCAGTTTCCGCAAGCTCAGGATACGCATCTCCAATTTTTCATGTGGCCCTACTGGGCATGACGACTCTGTGGCTCACACCACATGCAGCTCATCACGAAGTTCACCACCAGACTGGCCTACATTTCATTCAAAGACAAAGCCGCTGGTCAGCACTTAGACGCAGCAGCAATGCCAAACTGCCATCAAAACTCTATAAACGTGTGCTGACCATTTCCATACTCACCGTCCTCATGGGCCAGGCACAAATAGTTGTCTGACTGGCACAGTCCTCAGACCATGTGTTGAACAGCACTGGCCTGCAGGACCTGAAAACCCTGCCTGTTGGTACTCCATTCTGCAAAAACTCAAAGTAAACCAGCAGAGCCTTTTTTAAACATCAGAGTTTCACTCCAAGGCCTGTGAAACATTGGTATGTTGGGGGCTATTCATTTAACCGCCTAATGCCTCCAAAACCATGCAGATGGCAAAAACACTGACAGATGTCTGTGTCTTCAGTTTTAAAATTATGCCATTTCCATACAACATTAACTTTACATTCATTTATAAAGGAATATGTTTTTGTTTGAAATTCTTGTAAATAATAATCGTCATTTTACATTCATAATGACAGCAGAAAGCAGCTTCAGTCAGACAAATCCAATTAACATGAACACACTGTGCTTTCACCAACAAAGAAAAGAGAGAGAAACCACAAGGACAAACTCCTGTGGCTCAGAGGAGGAACATGCCCCAGAGGAGGAACAGAGTGAATTCTAAAGACTCGTCTCAATTCACGCCCGAGCTCCTGAAGCCAGACCCACAGCTGGAAAGCTCCAGCATTGTTGTGACGACCCAGCTGACCCGTGGGTGTGTGGACTCAGTCCACACATGCAACACAGCCTCCTACCCCATAAGGCATCAGAGAAGCAAGAAGTGGAGGCCTTAACTTGGCCTGGGAATTGTTTGCAACCACTGACTCCTGTGAAAAAGGCTTTCATGGAAATATTTCGCTCTTGCACCTCTCTGAATGGTGCCCCACGTGTCTCTGTCTAGTTCGACTCCCATGTTAGGGCTCTACACATCTCTCTCCCCCCACATCAGTCTATGTGTCTATGCCCATGGCTCTCAACCCCAGCGCCCCAGAAAATAGTTGCTGCACAAATAGACCCCCAACTGTTGGTCGTGCTTAAGATCTCCTCTTCCTTCAACAGGGGTACATTTCAAGCCAGTGTCAGCTGACACTCTGCACTGCAGAGCAAGGTAGAGGGGAGCACAGCTCGCTGGGAATAAGGTGAGGGCTCAGCAAGAAGTCAAACAGGACCCCAAGGAAGAACACGAGAATTGTGCCCCCCAGGTACATTGAAGAGGGCTGTCAGAGCAGTAACTGTTTTGCTCAAACAGAAGCATCATTCTGAGGGGAAGACCAGATGCCACTGAGGTGATGGACACTTTTGAAGGCAGCGTGAGACATTGTTATACAGTCATGGGATCGCGCTGGAGAGGCTGCTGGCTTGCTAATGGCAGGTCAATTCCTATGATCCCTCGTACAGCGCTGCCCCAAATTCAAAGGGGTGCTTCAAACACAGAAAGCTGAGACCCCTGCTCCCAACGTCTCTCTTCCCACCTCCCAGAACAGTGTCTCTGAGGGTGGTAACCAGAGGTGATGGGAGGTCATGGAGAGGCTTTAAAATGTAAATTCTCAGCTCTCACCCTAATCCCAAAGGTCAGAGTCTCCGAGAGTGACTCCCCCTCAAAAAATGGATGATCTGGCTGGAATATGGAGGACATCTCAGGCCCGAGTGAGGCAGGCCACCCCTGCTGGCCTGGATCCCGAAGCCCAGCCTTGTGGAGCTGCCCCGCCGAGCCCCACCACCAGCAGCGCAGGGAATGCATTACAATAAAACACAGAGCTGTTATAAGGGATCAGGACCACAGCTCATCCTCCCAGCAGCTCTGTAATGGTGCTTTATTATCACCTGCATTGTCAGTTGGAAGACACAGAGAGTCTGAAAGGTTAAGTGACTTGTCCAAGGTCATGCAGCTAGACCAAGGGCAGTGCAGGTGCAAACCCAAGTCTATCCAATCGCAGTCCCTGAGCTAGTCCCTCTACACCGCTCTAGCCTTCCCCTAATTATCACCCACGGCAGGATCTGCACATCGCTGGCTGTTTTGGCTCGTTTTAACACTTAGTTTCTTGGTTGTTTTGCCATAATATAGAAATTACTGAGTGCGTTCGTAACTGCTCCCACCAGCTTCCCCTCCCATGCCCCCGAGGAGCTCAGGCCGAGTTATAGACAGGGGAGCCTCACCCACATTAGAGGGAAAGCATGCAAATCAGCATCACTCAGAAGAAAAAACAGAAAAAGAAATTATTTATACCTTTTGCACAAGAAATTGTCAATCATTACTTGGCAAATGAATGAACTCTGTGTAGCCTTTTATTAAACCTAAAACAAAATCACATATTTCAAACTGCCATGCAAGAAATCTGCACACACAAAAAAATTATTTAAACTCTGAAATTTGACCCTTTTTATTGTTACAAATCAGGGAGTTGGCAAACTGTGGAATGTGAGTCAAATCCAGCCCACAGCCTGTTTTGGTACAGCCGGCAAGCTAGGAATCATTTTTATATTTTTAAAGAGTCGTTCAGAAAGAAAGACTATGTGAGAGACCAGAGACTGTATATGGCCTGCAAAGCCTAAAATATGTACTATCTAGCTCTTCATAGGAAAAAATTGCTGAGCCCCACTCTAGATGATATAAATCATTATGCTAAGACCATGCATTGTCAACACAAGTGATATCACAATAAATTTGATTTTTAGGGGGGTGAAAAAACATTTACTCATTTATGTGTAAACAAAGATACACAAGTAGTACATAAACAGAGACACAGCATATCTGTGGTTCGAAACCTCATGGAGTAGAAGCAGTTAGGAAGAGATGCCTAAACAGGTTCCTTAAGGGACAATGATGAAGAGGAGCCTGGGAAACATTGGGCTAAACAATAGCTAAGAGTATAGAGGGCGTGGCTTCGTGTGTGAGATGCGCAGTGTTCTCAGCCTTCATCTTCATGGCCCAGTGGAGAGGCTTTCCTCAAAGATCAGACACACCCATTAGCACATGTACCTATTCAGAACTCCAACATCACTGCCCCAACCCTGCCAGGGAAACCCATGTGTCTCACACATGGGCCATTCCTATTATTAAAAATAAAGTCAAGGGGACTTCCCTGTTGGCACAGTGGTTAAGAATCCGCCTGCCAATGCAGGGGACACGGGTTCAAGCCCTGCTCCGGGAAGATCCCACATGCCGCGGAGCAACTAAGCCCATGTGCCACAACTACTGAGCCTGCGCTCTAGAGCCTGCAAGCCACAACTACTGAGCCCGCGTGCCACAACTACTGAAGCCCACGTGCCTAGAGCCCGTGCTCCACAACAAGAGAAGCCACTGCAATGAGAAGCCCCTGTGTGCACCGCAACGAAGAGCAGCCCCCACTCGCTGCAACTAGAGAAAGCCCGCCTGCAGTAATGAAGACCCAACACAGCCAAAAATAAATAAATAAATTTTTAAAAAATAAAAAAATAAAGTCAAGAAATTCACTTTTTAAACTGAGAAGCTCACATGCATCATCCCCCCCCACTTCTGCCCCCACCACTTATAGGGTTAGAAACATCTCACACCAAAGGCAAGCATCCTCAGGTCCTGTTATAACAAGTCCAAGGAGATCTAATGCCAAGCCAGAGAAGTAACTGGCAGCCAGGGAAGTAAAGCCTCTGAGTCCCTGTGTAGGAGACATTCACAAAAGGTGCTTTTGTTTTCTTTCACCTCACTCCAATCCACGCCCCTCCCAGAAAGCCTCTGTTGCCGTGGCCTTGGGAGAGCTCTATGCTGACAAATCTGGTAGACCTTTTCTTCTCATATTAATCACTCTGTATCTTGTAATCCTTTGAAATAGCCTCGTATTCTCATTTAACTCCTCTCTTCTTTCAGCAACTCCAAATTTGTTGATTTTCCTCTTACCTCTCTGGACGAGTCTTTCATATTTTCTTCCTTTTTATTTATTTATTTTATTTTATTTTATTGTTTATTTTTTTACTTTTTCACCACATAGCATGTGGGATCTTAGTTCCACAACCAGGGATCGAACCCACGTCCCCTGCACTGGAAGCGCGGAGTCTTAACCACTGGACTGCCAGGGAAGTCCCAAGTCTTTCATATTTTCTTTCACAGATTCCTCCTCTTCCATTTGAATTTTGAGTGTCAAAATTCCCCAGGGCAGTCCTAGACCCTTCCTCTTCTTTCTTGTGTTTTCTCCCTCAGTTACATAATCCAGCCCTAGCTTTAACTGTCATCTATGTGCTGAAGAGCCTCATATTGGCATCTCTTCACCTCTCCCCTGAATTCTGGGTTCATGTCCAATCTCCTTTTTGACATACCCACTTTTTTGTGTGTGTGGAGGTTAGCTGCATTACATTTCTATAGTGTCAAGCTATAAACATGAACATATGGTTTGGGGTTTTTTTTTTTGCTATAGTATATCTCTAACTAATATAGTCAGTAAGTGCGAAACAGGAAATGAATCTAAGTTTGTCTGGTTCCAAGACTCATGTTGGCCCTTGTATGTCCTGATGTTCCTGGACATTTCTGAGTAGAACTGCTCAATATTGTAATACGGCTTCTCCCATCAAGAAGTCACTCCTTGACATCTCCACTTTGATATCTAAAAGACACCTCAAATTTCAGGAAACTCTTTATTTTCCCTTCTCCTTCCAACCAGTGCTGTTCTAACCCAGGTGTATTAGTTAGAGTTCAATCAGGAAAACAGAGTCTCTCTAGGTCTTTCCAACAGAGAGGATTTAATACCAGGAGTTGACAACACAAGTGATGGAGACAGGAGATGGTGGAGCAGCCATAGATTAGCCACAGCAGGAAGTCACCATCACCTGATGAAGGGCTGGAAGGAAGGAGAGGTGGAGGCGTCATCAGAATCTGGAAGCCAGTGCTGTCCAGGGGGAGATGGGACTATGAAGGCTGACAGAAGCTGGAGCCACAGAAGAGACAAAACCTCAGCTAGAGGTACCTGATGCAGACAGAGAGGGAATACACCTGGCTTCTCCCTTCCTCTCGCTAATCAGTCTTCTGCCATTGCCTCCATTGGCCAAACCAAAATCCATCTGACAATGAAGCCTGGGCAATAAGGAGTCTTACGGCATAGAGCATAGCATGGCTATGATGGGGAAAGGATGTGAGGACAAACAGGAAGTGACCAATCTCTCCCTTCTCGGTTAATGGCACAATCTCCACTGAGTTACTAAAGCCAAATTATAGAAGCAAACTACCCAATAAAGAGTTCAAGGTAATGATCATAAAGATGCTCAATGTACTTGGAAGAAGAATGGATGAACACAGTGAGAATTTGAAGAATTGGGTTAGAAAATAGAGCTGAAGGGACTTCCCTGGTGGTCCAGTGGTTAAAAATTCACCTTCCAATGCAGGGGATGCGGGTTCGATCCCTGATCAGGGAACTAAGATCCCACATGCTGCAGGGCAACTAAACCCAGGTGCCACAACTACTGAGCCCACGTGCTCTAGAGCCCACGCACCACAACTAGAGAGAAGCCCGTGTGCCTCAGCAAAGATCCCACGTGCCACAACTAAGACCCAACACAGCCAAATTAATTAATTAATTAATTAATTTTAAAACGAAGTAAATAGAGCTGAAGAATACAATAACTGAAATAAAAAATACTAAAACAAATCAACAAGAGATCAACATATGTTATCAAATTAAAACACCTATTGTGGTCAAGATGTCAATCCTCCCCAAATTATATATAAACTTAATACAATCAAATTAAAATTGCAACAAAATATTTTGGAAAAATTAACCAAATAATTCCCAGTTAGTCTGGAGAATATTCAAGAACTTTTTAAAAAGTAGAATAATGGGGCTTCCCTGGTGGCGCAGTGGTTGAGGGTCTGCCTGCTAATGCAGGGGATGCGGGTTCGAGCCCTGGTCTGGGAGGATCCCACATGCCGCGGGGCGGCTGGGCCCGTGAGCCACAACTACTGAGCCTGCGCGTCTGGAGCCTGTGCCCCGCAACGGGAGGGGCCGCGATAGTGAAAGGCCCGCGCACCGCGATGAAGAGCGGTCCCCGCACCGCGATGAAGAGTGGCCCCCGCTTGCCACAACTGGAGAAAGCCCTCGCACGAACCGAAGACCCAACACAGCCATAAATAAATAAATAAAGTAGCTATTAAAAAAAAAACAAAAAAAAAACCAGTCACCTTGTCACCCATAAAGCACAATAGGTGAAATATTTAAAAAAAAAAAAAAAAAAAAAAAAAAAAAGTAGAATAATGAAGGATGTTAAAATATCTATAAAACTACAAGAGTAGATAGACATAAATCACAACTCACATTTAAGTACAGCTTGACAGTTTTCCAAATGCATTTACATTTATTATCGCATTTGATCCATGTAATATACTTTATAACCAAACAGGGATTATATAAAGGAAGAAACTGAAGCTCAAAAAGATTAACTTGTGCAAAGTTACTCAGCTCAGACTCACTCCTGGTGTAGTGCTCTGGTCCATCTCATCTTTAGAGGTGGCTATAATCGTTAATCAGCTATACTTTTGGAATCAGGTTACAATTTTATATATAACAGAACAGGTAAAATGGAGGTTGAAATGTGAGAAATGTCCTTGGTTTATTAAAAGATTGCTTTTCTTTGAATATAGAAATAGCAAGATGTTGACATAATGACAGTACAAGCAACAGTCTCACGCAGAGTTCTCCCTTGGGTTTCTAAAATCTAATATTAATGAACTACTTAGCACAAGCTTTAAGAGTTGGTTTTTCCCCCATAATGCTGTAATCTTTCCTACATGTCTTAGAATCCCTGATTTTTGGTACATCTGCTGCTACTATGATTTCTGTTTGTTTGTTTATAGTGTCAGCATATGTTTAGAAAGCATTTGAGCCGGCTCAAGGCTTGTACCTTGTACCAGTCATGTTCTGCTTGGTGTACTTGCAGGCTTGCCTGACTTTCATCTTCCCTGCAGTGATGGCAGCTACTTAAAGCTGACTCGGCAGCTGTCCAATACCTAACACAGTACTACATCCATATATAAATATATAAGAATGAATATATTTATATTCATGAATCTGTCAAGTCTTTAAAATTATGATGATTGATGATGGTGATGATGATGGTGCTGATGAAGCCTCTATCCACAGCATCAGAGTATAGCAAATTATTTTACCAGCTTCCTGTAGAAAGCAAACATGGGAAACTCTACAATATGGACTTCCCTGGACAGTTCAGGAAGTATGCTTCCTATTCTCCAAGCTTAAGCCATCCCTGAAGAGCTGAGATGAGATGTCTGTATAGCCAGTAGACATCTCTTGCAGAGGCTAGAGGGCTGGCTCTGCTTCAGGACCATCAAATATTTCCACTCAGTAGGTCCTATAAAGGTTCCAGTGTTCATCCTGGAATTAGTTGTTAGATTTCCAATGACTGGAAAATGAGAATTAAGAAGAGAATTATTCATTTAGACATTCTCAGTGAGCATTAATAAACCTAGTTACATACAAATATTTTTCTCATGCTTGTCTCAAAAATATCCCATTTTTAACTAAATGAATCCTTTAAAAGATGTCTAGGTGTGGGATATAGTCCTTTTTATATAGTATTATACATAATTCTTGAATATGTATTGTATACCCCCTAAAAGTTACTCGTATGGTCAGTTTTATCATGTAAAATTGACAGATGCAGTTATGTGACTTCAAAGGAGTTTCATAAAGTCTTAAGTTCCTCAGCCTATGCCCACCTATCTCATGCAACCCATTTTAGTTGTCTATGTTTCATTTTTATTTTATTTATTTATTTTTTTAAGGAACATTTATTTATTTTCTGGCTGTGTTTGGTCTTCGCTGCTGCGTGTGGGCTTTCTCTAGTTGTGGTGAGTGGGAGCTACTCTTCGTTGCGGTGCGTGGGATTCTCATTGCAGTGGCTTCTCTTGTTGCAGAGCACGGGCTCTAGGCGTGCAGGCTTCAGTAGTTGTGGCACGTGGGCTCAGTAGTTGTGACTCGTGGGCTCTAGAGCGCAGGCTCAGTAATTGCGGCGCACAGGCTTAGTTGCTCCGCGGCATGTGGGATCTTCCCGGGCCAGGGATCGAACCCTTGTCCCCCTGCGTTGGCAGGCGGGTTCTTAACCACTGCGCCACCAAGGAAGTCCCTATGTTTCATTTTTTAAAATAATGACAATGAGAGAAGGGAACCAGGCCTCCTGTACAAAAACAAATCCATATTTCTCTTCTCATTAAAAAAAAAAAAAATGAGGAATTGTCTATCTCCTTGGGAGACCAAGACATTGTAGTGAATTATGAAGCTCTAAAAAAAATCCTGGACCTCTTTTCAACCTCAAGCTGATCATCTGTGTGTGACTCATTCACAGGAAATCTATGCCTGAACACTTTTAGTCTTAACCAAATGTTGTCTCATTATCCCCAAGCTGAAACTACACTGAAAGCTCAGCCAACCTCTCGCTTTCCTTTGACAATTCACACTGCCAGGAATATAGTCAATTCTGAGTAATCCATTTTTAATCCTTGGCTAGTGATTACGCCCAAACCCCTCTGCCTTTGAGATTGTGTTCTTTTTCTAATATCTGTTCTCCTCTGCTCTTCTCCCCTTCTGCTGGCCCTCGTTGGCCCTTGCACCCAGCAACAGTCTGTGGTCTCAGTCCTAGTGTCATCCTTGATGCCTCCTCCTAAAACCAGACAGGTCCAGGGGCTGCCAGTGGAGGTGGGAGACCATCTTTTCCAGTCTTCATTGTAAAGCAGGAAGCCCCTGATTTTAGGCAGCGCTGAATGGAATCCCCTCTCCCCTCAAAAGCCAGCCTACTCATCTGTCCCCCTCCCTCCCCCACAAGGGTCTCTAAGTGCCTGTGTTTTTTTATCTTATGTAAGTGTCAGAAACCAAGAGAGAAATTCTACTCTGGCCCCAAATACCTGACAGACTGAGCCCTGCTTTCCCACCTCCTCTAAGGTGGTAAAGCCCTGCTTTCCCAGCCCTCCTCTAAGACAGCCCATCTATCTAGACTGGGTCCTACTTCTCCTCATTCCAGCTGTGACTACAGCCAGAACAATGAACTGACCCTCACGTTTTATCTGCGGTACACCTGCCTCATTGCCTGGAATCAGACCCTCTTCCTATGTGCATGCCTGGCTGTAAGGAGAGTGGCCTTGTTCCTGCTGAGCCAAAGCTGCACAGGCTAATCCTCTCCAGGACCAAGGTCATCTCCATGTCCAGGTTGTTGCCGTGCTTCTCCTGAGGGCTCCCCACCACCTGCCCTCTTCATCTGCTCTTGGGTTCTCCCCTTTGCCCCTGACATGCTCCATAGCCAGCGTTACTACCTCACTAAGAGTTACAACTGGCCCAGGGGCCATCAGAGCAGATATTTCTGAGATAGAGTGTCAGAGGCTATTTCTAATAAAGGCGACATTATACTCAGCTTCAGGCTTGAAACTGGGGTAACTGACCCTTGGCTCCTCAGAGCCCAGGATAAACATGGCACAGCTCCTTGGGGCATCAATTTTACTTAATAGCAATAATGTCCAACTTCCTAAATATTAATATAAAGTATGGATTATTGTAGAATAAAAAACAGAATGCACGTTAACTTTTAAAGATGAAACCCAAGACTTCTAGGGCAATTTGAAATTCAGGTGGAAATATCAGCATGATACCCAACCCCTCACACCACCCCATCGCCCCCCTGGTGTAGCTGTTCCCTCTCATCACTTGTTACCGAGAACATTGGAGAGACAGGGCTGTGTGATCGATCGTTTCCCATTGTTTAAAGTGTTTCTGACAGGAGTAAATTTTTTAAATTTATTTTTTATTGAAGTGTAGTTGAAAAAATGTTTCTCTTTTTTTTTTTTTGGCCTCACCACGCAGCTTGCGGGATCTTAGTTCCCTGACCAGGGATTGAACCCAGGTCCTCAGCAGTGAAAGCACAGAGTCCTAAGCACTGGACCGCCAGGGAATTCCCAGGAGTAAACTTTATGTTTTATAAATATGGCCCTTTCTCCTCTGGCCCTGCCACTGACCATTTTCCTGAGGCATTTCTAGATGTGCTTGAGAAGAGTTTAAAGGACTGAAGTGGCTTTAGAGGGTTTTCTTCTCAACTGACATTTGAAGTGGAATTATTTTTTGTGAAGGTTACAAACAAACTGATGTCTCAATAATTATGGATAATTAAAATTTTCTCTTTTTTTCTGCTGTTATAAACAGCTGCAATGAACATTCTTATCGACATATTTCTGCACATATCATAAATTATTTTTCTGAAGATAGTGAGGGAGGTGGCTCTTTCTAAAAATATGAGTTGGCCTAATATTTCTATTTTTATAAACCCCAGGACTAGGTCATGAATATGAGACAATTCTCTTGTGCCAAAAGGAGGTATATCTGTGAATACCGAGGTCATACTAAGGTTTGTAAAGTGTTATCTTCAGGTCACCTGGCCACATCTGACCACAGCCTAAATCACTCAAGCATCCCAAATATGTGAGAAAAAACATGTGGGTACGAGACAGACCGTAGTGGAAATCTAGACTGCATTCCAGTGCCAAGCCACTCCCCCTGTGGATTCTTGGCTACTCACAGAAAGCATTTTTAGCACATATATCTTAGCTCTAATACTAAAATCAAGCAGAATTGTATAGATAAAATGTGACTGCAGAGAGCAATGCACTTGAGAGCCTTAAGAGTAGCTGAAATTTAACAGGCAAAATTGTACCTTGCTTCTTCAAAATGTGGGGTTTTTTTTAACATCTTTATTGGAGTATAATTGCTTTACAATGTTGTGTTCAAAATGTGGGTTTTAAAGAATATGGAATAGCAAGGAAAAAAATGTGTATGTAACTCATGCAATGATGACATGCAGCCAATACTTAGGTTCTCTTGATGTTCACCTACAAGCTGACACTCATGGTTTGATTAGCTCTGGGCATCACGCCATCCCCATTAAAGCTAAGAGAGCATGTATTTACACCCCAGCACTCTTTCCCCGCCCTGGGAGAACCCTGCTGAATATTTAATACTAGTGGGAGCAAGGCACTCAAACTGACATTGAGCATCATTGTGCTGGTGCTTCATACCTGGGACCGTTTCATCCTCATGACCTGCGTAAATGTTAATAGTACTATCATCACCTTCCAGATGAAGACACCAAAGGTCATGGTAGGCCTGGATTTGCTGAATGTATATTAAATTTGACCTGCAGTCCCAAACCCAACACAGATACACGATTGAGGAGGTTGACATATGGGGCCTTTCTAAGGTGGTCATAAAGGAGTAAATAGCTGTGAGCACAGTTAATGACCCATTGAAATATTGATCGGTGCAGCCAGAGTTCAGAGAGGGGTTGCATAGCACTATGGAAAATGATGAGAAACCCAAAGTCCACAGAAATCTCACAGATGTTCTGTCTGCAGCCTTATTTAGGGCCAAATTATGGCTCTCGATTTATCTGATGAACTCAAGTAATTTTTCAAGGTCAATACCAGCAGCACACTCAATGTCACAGCTCTTTTGTCCCTTGAATTGCAACAGAAAAGAATTGCACCACATCCATAGCATCTTTGGAAAATAAAAAATTTATGATCAGCAAAACTGAGAAGAATGTTACCCCCTCGGCTCCCCAAATCCCTCAGAAAATGCTAAGGATCAGAGGGACACAGGACAGTAAAATAGCTCAAAAGCATGATTTTTATATTCAGGTTGATTAAAGACGTCACCTTTCTTCAACAAGCTTCAAGAACTGCCCAGATGGATCCTTTTTTTCTCATGACTCATAAATTACACGGTTTGCTGAATCCGTAATTCACAGAAACATATCATGGTGTTGGCCTTGTAAATGCCAATGCCAAGCCACCAGCCCCTTTCATTATATGCCATGATTATGGATTAAATGATTTCATAAACATATTGGTTGTTTCACATTTGGCATGAGGCTATCTTAGAGCTCCTACAATCTGTCATCACTGTTAATGAGATATTGACCTCCTTGTAACCCAAACAAAGAAAAGTTCCCCTTTGAATGTCAGCCAAGAAGAAAATCCACTAGAACTTCTGCAAACTCTGCAAACCCCTCTCAAACACCATATCTGGGATGGCCTCAGGGGCAGGGCCAGCAGCGTGACCAGAAGACAAGGGCCGCATCTGTACAATGCGAAGCATAGGCATTAATGATGCCTGGGGTCCTTTCTCTCCCATGGCAACAAGGACCGCCAGAAACAGGGGAAGCCCTAGAGCAGGTTTCTCAAACATTCACTGAACACTCCCTAATAGCAGAAAATGCTGAACTCAACACCCAGTGGGTCCTGGAGGCACAGATGCTGGCTCCTACCACAATTTCAAACCTTCCTGGAAGTCTTGTGTGATAGCTTTAAACTTTTATTGTATATCTTGCATCCTATTTCACAATAGGTTCAGGCTTAGTTTTTTTTTTTTTTTTTTTTTTTTTTTTTATACAGCAGGTTCTTATTAGTTATCCATTTTATACATATTAGTATATATATGTCCATCCATTTTTTTTCACACACACACACACTGTATTTTATTTTTACAACAGATAAATAGACTGTCCATCCATTTTTTAAGTGAAACTGATATTTCAGGAAGTGGAGCCATGTCTCTCCTGGGCATTGAGTAGGCTGTGACCTTCACCCACACAAAAGCCCCAAGGATCCCCATGCCCCACTTAGTCTTAGGGAGCTTTCTTTTTTTTTTTTTAAATTCATTTATTTATTTATTTTTAATTTTTGGCTGCCTTGGGTCTTCGTTGCTGCGTGTGGGCTTTCTCTAGTTGTGGCAAGCAGGAGCTACTCTTCGTTACAGTGCACAGGATTCTCACTGCAGTGGCTTCTCTTTTTGTGGAGCATGGGCTCTAGGTGCGCGGGCTTCAGTAGTTGTGGCATGTGGGCTTAGTAGTTGTGGCGCACGGGAGCAGTAGTTGTTGCTCCGCAGCATGTGGGATCTTTCCAGACCAGGGCTCAAACCCGTGTCCCCTGCATTGGCAGGCGGATTCTTAACCACTGCGCCACCAGGGAAGTCCCAGTCTTAGGGAGTTTTCTAAATGAGCTAGTCTCAGTTGAATATGGGGAAATTGATAAGATGGAACATAGTTTGCAGTTACAGAATATTCTAAGTGTCTCCTTTCTTAGGTGAATCAAGCCCATTCCCTTCTATTCGTGCCAGATTTCTTAAGAAATGTTGCCTTTGTGTTACTGTTAGTAGATCATGAGGCAAAGATATAGATAATTGGAATATACATATACAAGTTGAGTGGGACATCTTGAAACAAGCCCAGAAAGCAGATCAGATGCACTGACCCTCATATGTAAACAATGCTTGGACTTCCGACTTCAGGGTCTTTAAGGGTCTTTGTACTAAAGGGTCTTTAAGATATCCTCCTGTTCTATCTATCTATGGTACAGTCTTCAACCTTCTTATTCACATATACCCTAAGAGAAATTTGCAAAACAGTGTACATAATCACACACTTTTCTTCATAAATTTAAAGAATTGCAAAGGATATAGTATTCAGCATGTAATAAGTATTGATATTTTTGAAATCAGACCACTATATCACTCATTTAAATAGTTCTAGACCTAGAGGCAGGATGGGAATAAAGACGCAGACCTACTAGAGAATGGACTTGAGGATACAGGGAGGGGGAAGGGTAAGTTGGGACAAAGTGAGAGAGTGGCATGGACATATATACACTACCAAATGTAAAACTCATAGCTAGTGGGAAGCAGCCGCATAGCACAGGGAGATCAGCTCGGTGCTTTGTGATCACCTAGAGCGGTGGGGTAGGGAGGGTGGGAGGGAGGGAGACGCAAGAGGGAAGAGATATGGGGATATATGTATACGTATAGCTGATTCACTTCATTATAAAGCAGAAACTAACACACCATTGTAAAGCAATTATACTCCAATAAAGATGTTAAAAAAATTTTTTTAATAAAAAAAATAAAAAATAGTTCTAGAGGAAATTATTTATCACGTGATTTGATAGCAACTATCATCTCATCTTTTAAAAAATTACATGAACAAGCTCTTCTTGTATTTTGATGCCTTCTTTTTTTATATAAATTTTTTTATTGAAGTATAGTTGATTTACAGTGTTGTGTTAGTTTCAGGTGTACAGCAAAGTGATTCAATTATACATACACATACATATCTATTCTTTTTCAGATTCTTTTCCCTTATAGGTTATTATAAAATGTTGAGTATAGTTTCCTGTGCTGTACAGTTGGTCCGTGTTGGTTATCTATTTTATATATAGTATTGTGTATAGGTTAATCCCATACTCCTAATTTATCCCTCCCCCTTTCCCCTTTGGTAACCATAGGTTTGTTTTCTATGTCTGTGGATTGATTTCTGTTTTGTAAATAAGTTCATTTGTATCATTTTTTTAGATTGCACATCTGAGAAATATCATATATTTGTCTTTCTCTGTCTGGCTTACTTCATTCAGGATGATAATCTCTAGGTCCATCCATGTTGCTGCAAATAGCATTATTTCATTCTTTTTTATGGCTGAGTAATATTTCATTGTGTGTGTGTATGTATATATATATATATATATATATATATATATATATATATATATTTATATACACACACCACTTCTGCTTTATCCATTCCTCTGTTGATGGATATTTAGGTTGCTTCCATGTCTTGGCTACTGTAAATAGTGCTGTTGTGAACATTGAGGTTCATGTATCTTTTTGAATTAGAGTTTTCTCTGGATATATGCCCAGGAGTGGGATTGCAGGATCATATGGCAACTCTGTTTTTAATTTTTTGAGGAACTTCCATACTGTTCTCCATGGTGGCTGCACCAATTTACATTCCACAAACAGTGTAGGAGGGTTCCCTTTTCTCCACACCCTCTCCAGCATTTGTTATTTGTAGACTTTTTAACGATGGCCACTCTGACTGGTGTGAGGTGGTACCTCATTGTAATTTTGATTTGCATTTCTCTAATAATTAGTGATGTTGAGCATCTTTTCATGTGCCTGTTGGCCATCTGTATGTCTTCTTTGGAGAAATGACTATTTAGGTCTTCTGCCCATTTTTCGATTGGGTTGTTTGTTTTTTGTTATTGAGTTGTATGAGCTGTTTGTATATTTTAGAAATTAAGGGGCAAGGGGACATGAATCAGAAATACTTAGAAAAGTTTAGCTCTATTCATTCAATGTGTCATGGTATGTTTTTGCTCTTTATATGAACCAAATTCAAACATGAAACATTGTGGTATACAGACACAGATCTCTGCTGGTAGTTTATAACTGGGTAGCTCTAGTAGAAGAAAGTTAAGACCAATGAAGATTAGAATGAAGATTTTGGAAGATTCTTCAATTTCACTGATAAATATCCTCTCCTCCACCTCTTAGGCACAGCTGTGGTTGCCTACATTGCGAGCCAGCAAACTCCGTATTGTTCTGTCGTTTCTGGATCTGGGAAGCTGACACAGGGCTCCTTCTTTTTTTAAATTTATTTTATTGAAGTATGGTTGATTTACAGTGTTGTGTTCATTTCTGGTGTACAGCAAAGTGATTCAGTTATACATATATATACATTCTTTTTCATATTCTTGTCCATTATGGTTTACCACAGGATATTGAATACAGTTTCCTATACTATACAGTAGAACCATGTTGTTTATCCATTCTATATGTAGTAGTTTGCATCTACTAAACCCATTACAAGAAAGTACAGTAGTAAATGTAAGACAGAGAAATTTAATTGGATTAGACATTTAACACAGATTTTAATAATGTGACATTGCTAACTTTATCTTCAAGGGAACAGAGATGCTTACTACATCTTAACAGACACTCATTTAAACTGCCTTTTGAGAACTGCTTACTGGCAGAGTTTTGGCATGAGGTCTGATTTCGTAAAGTAGCAAAAAACAAAACCTTTTAAACAGCCCCATTTGTCCTAGACACGTCCTTAAGAGAATAGTCATTCTTTGCATTAGAATTGTGGCAAGATAACATACACATATATTAACTTGTGTTTGTTTTAGCTACTGTTGGACACCTGACACATCCAGAATGGGGGGGATCAGGAAGCTGGAATACCACAAAGGAAGTGGCTACAAATGCATCACTGACTAAACTGTGCTGGAAAGTGTGAGGTCATCCCTCCCCCTCCCCCTCACTCCAGACAAGAAAGAGTCCCATGTCCATTGCCTTCAGCTACTAATTTTAGCTTCTAGAATCGATCGATAATATGCCTTTGCTCTCATCATTCAAAATCAATAAGAAACTTACTGATGACATCACTTCAAATTATGACTACTTTTAGGGAAATGTGTCCTGTTTAAATGAGTCACGTTAATGCAAACACCATGTAGAAGGGGTCAACATATAATAATAACTCTTACTAACCAAGTTCATTTGAATGTTAGCCCATTTGAGTTTTAGCATCTCTCTTTTCACCCCCCAGTCCCCTGAAGGATGTGATAATTAAAAGTAAAATGGTATCGTTAGATAGCCTCAACCACCAGAGGGCAGACAGCAGAAGCAAGAAAAACTACAATCCTGCAGCCTGTGGAACAAAAACCACAGTTACAGAAAGACAGAGAAGATGAAAAGGCAGAGGGCTATGTACCAGATGAAGGAACAAGAAAAAAACCCAGAAAAACAACTAAATGAAGTGGAGATAGGCAACCTTCCAGAAAAAGAATTCAGAATAATGATAGTGAAGATGATCCAGGACCTCGGAATAAGAATGGAGGCAAAGATTGAGAAGATGCAAGAAATGATTAACAAAGACCTAGAAGAATTAAAGAACAAACAAACAGAGATGACCAATACAATAACTGAAATGAAAACTACACTAGAAGGAATCAATAGCAGAATAACTGAGGCAGAAGAACGGATAAGTGACCTGGAAGACAGAATGGTGGAATTCACTGCTGCAGAACAGAGTAAAGAAAAAAGAATGAAAAGAAATGAAGACAGCCTAAGAGACCTCTGGGACAACATTAAACGCAACAACATTCGCATTATAGGGGTCCCAGAAGGAGAAGAGAGAGAGAAAGGACCAGAGAAAATATTTGAAGAGATTATAGTCGAAAACTTCCCTAACATGGGAAAGGAAATAGCCACCCAAGTCCAGGAAGCGCAGAGAATCCCATACAGAATAAACCCAAGGAGAAACACACCGAGACACATAGTAATCAAAGTGGCAAAAATTAAAGACAAAGAAAAATTATTGAAAGCAGCAAGGGAAAAACGACAAATAACATACAAGGGAACTCCCATAAGGTTAACAGCTGATTTCTCAGCAGAAACTCTGCAAGCCAGAAGGGAGTGGCATGATATACTTAAAGTGATGAAAGGGAAGAACCTACAACCAAGATTACTCTACCCAGCAAGGATCTCATTTAGATTTGATGGAGAAATCAAAAGCTTTACAGACAAGCAAAAGCTAAGAGAATTCAGCACCACCAAACCAGCTCTACAACAAATGCTAAAGGAACTTCTCTAAGTGGGAAACACAAGAGAAGAAAAGGACCTACAAAAACAAACCCAAAACAATTAAGAAAATGGTCATAGGAACATACATGTCGATAATTACCTTAAACGTGAATGGATTAAATGCCCCAACCAAAAGACATAGACTGGCTGAATGGATACAAAAACAAGACCCATATATATGCTGTCTACAAGAGACCCACTTCAGACCTAGGGACACATACAGACTGAAAGTGAGGGGATGGAAAAAGATATTCCATGCAAATGGAAATCAAAAGAAAGCTGGAGTAGCTATACTCATATCAGATAAAATAGACTTTAAAATAAAGAATGTTACAAGAGACAAGGAAGGACACTACATAATGATCCAGGGATCAATCCAAGAAGAAGATATAACAATTATAAATATATATGCACCCAACATAGGAGCACCTCAATACATAAGGCAACTGCTAACAGCTATAAAAGAGGAAATCGACAGTAACACAATAATAGTGGGGGACTTTAACACCTCACTTACACCAATGGACAGATCATCCAAAATGAAAATAAATAAGGAAACAGAAGCATTAAATGACACAATAGACCAGATAGATTTAATTGATGTATATAGGACATTCCATCCAAAAACAGCAGATTACACGTTCTTCTCAAGTGCGCACGGAACATTCTCCAGGATAGATCACATCTTGGGTCACAAATCAAGCCTCAGTAAATTTAAGAAAATTGAAATCATATCAAGCATCTTTTCTGACCACAACGCTATGAGATTAGAAATGAATTACAGGGAAAAAAACGTAAAAAAGACAAACACATGGAGGCTAAACAATACGTTACTAAATAACCAAGAGATCACTGAAGAAATCAAACAGGAAATAAAAAAATACCTAGAGACAAATGACAATGAAAACACGACGACCCAAAACCTATGGGATGCAGCGAAAGCAGTTCTAAGAGGGAAGTTTATAGCTATACAAGCCTACCTAAAGAAACAAGAAAAATCTCAAGTAAACAATCTAACCTTACACCTAAAGAAACTAGAGAAAGAAGAACAAACAAAACCCAAAGTTAGCAGAAGGAAAGAAATCATAAAGATCAGAGCAGAAATAAATGAAATAGAAACAAAGAAAACAATAGCAAAGATCAATAAAACTAAAAGTTGGTTCTTTGAGAAGATAAACAAAATTGATAAGCCATTAGCCAGACTCATCAAGAAAAAGAGGGAGAGGACTCAAATCAATAAAATCAGAAATGAAAAAGGAGAAGTTACAACAGACACCGCAGAAATACAAAACATCCTAAGAGACTACTACAAGCAACTTTATGCCAATAAAATGGACAACCTGGAAGAAATGGACAAATTCTTAGAAAGGTATAACCTTCCAAGACTGAATCAGGAAGAAACAGAAAATATGAACAGACCAATCACAAGTAATGAAATTGAAACTGTGATTAAAAATCTTCCAACAAACAAAAGTCCAGGACCAGATGGCTTCACAGGTGAATTCTATCAAACATTTAGAGAAGAGCTAACACCCATCCTTCTCAAACTCTTCCAAAAAATTGCAGAGGAAGGAACACTCCCAAACTCATTCTATGAGGCCACCATCACCCTGATACCAAAACCAGACAAAGACACTACAGAAAAAGAAAATTACAGACCAATATCACTGATGAATATAGATGCAAAAATCCTCAACAAAATACTAGCAAACAGAATCCAACAACACATTAAAAGGATCATACACCACGATCAAGTGGGATTTATCCCAGGGATGCAAGGATTCTTCAATATACGCAAATCAATCAATGTGATACACCATATTAACAAATTGAAGAATAAAAACCATATGATCATCTCAATAGATGCAGAAAAAGCTTTTGACAAAATTCAACACCCATTTCTGATAAAAACTCTCCAGAAAGTGGGCATAGAGGGAACCTACCTCAACATAATAAAGGCCATATATGACAAACCCACAGCAAACATCATTCTCAATGGTGAAAAACTGAAAGCATTTCCTCTAAGATCAGGAATGAGACAAGGATGTCCACTCTCACCACTATTATTCAACATAGTTCTGGAAGTCCTAGCCACGGCAATCAGAGAAGAAAAAGAAATAAAAGGAATACAAATTGGAAAAGAAGAAGTAAAACTGTCACTGTTTGCGGATGACATGATACTATACATAGAGAATCCTAAAACTGCCACCAGAAAACTGCTAGAGCTAATTAATGAATATGGTAAAGTTGCAGGTTACAAAATTAATGCACAGAAATCTCTTGCATTCCTATACACTAATGATGAAAAATCTGAAAGAGAAATTATGGAAACACTCCCATTTACCATTGCAACAAAAAGAATAAAATACCTAGGAATAAACCTACCTAGGGAGACAAAAGACCTGTATGCAGAAAACTATAAGACACTGATGAAAGAAATTAAAGATGATACCAACAGATGGAGAGATATACCATGTTCTTGGATTGGAAGAATCAACATTGTGAAAATGACTATACTACCCAAAGCAATCTACAGATTCAATGCAATCCCTATCAAATTACCAATGGCATTTTTTACGGAGCTAGAACAAATCATCTTAAAATTTGTATGGAGACACAAAAGACCCCGAATAGCCAAAGCAGTCTTGAGGCAAAAAAATGGAGCTGGAGGAATCAGACTCCCTGACTTCAGACTATACAACAAAGCTACAGTAATCAAGACAATATGGTACTGGCACAAAAACAGAAACATAGATCAATGGAACAAGATAGAAAGCCCAGAGATTAACCCACGCACCTATGGTCACCTAATCTATGACAAAGGAGGCAAAGATATACAATGGAGAAAAGACAGTCTCTTCAATAAGTGGTGCTGGGAAAACTGGACAGCTACATGTAAAAGAATGAAATTAGAATACTCCCTAACACCATACACAAAAATAAACTCAAAATGGATTAGAGACCTAAATATAAGACTGGACACTATAAAACTCTTAGAGGAAAACATAGGAAGAACACTCTTTGACATAAATCACAGCAAGATCTTTTTTGATCCACCTCCTAGAGTAATGGAAATAAAAACAAAAATAAACAAGTGGGACCTAATGAAACTTCAAAGCTTTTGCACAGCAAAGGAAACCATAAACAAGACGAAAAGACAACCCTCAGAATGGGAGAAAATATTTGCAAATGAATCAATGGACAAAGGATTAATCTCCAAAATATATAAACAGCTCATGCAGCTCAATATCAAAGAAACAAACACCCCAATCCAAAAATGGGCAGAAGACCTAAATAGACATTTCTCCAAAGAAGACATACAGACGGCCACGAAGCACATGAAAAGATGCTCAACATCACTAATTATTAGAGAAATGCAAATCAAAACTACAATGAGGTATCACCTCACTCCTGTTAGAATGGGCATCATCAGAAAATCTACAAACAACAAATGCTGGAGAGGGTGTGGAGAAAAGGGAAGCCTCTTGCACTGTTGGTGGGAATGTAAATTGATACAGCCACTATGGAGAACAATATGGATGTTCCTTAAAAAACTAAAAATAGAATTACCATATGATCCAGCAATCCCACTACTGGGCATATACCCAGAGAAAACCGTAATTCAAAAAGACACATGCACCCGAATGTTCATTGCAGCACTATTTACAATAGCCAGGTCATGGAAGCAACCTAAATGCCCATCAACAGACGAATGGATAAAGAAGTTGTGGCACATATATACAATGGAATATTACTCAGCCATAAAAAGAAATGGAGGTATTTGTAATGAGGTGGATGGAGTTAGAGTCTGTCATACAGAGTGAAGTAAGTCAGAAAGAGAAAAACAAATACAGTATGCTAACACATATATATGGAATCTAAGGGGAAAAAAAAAAAAAGGCCATGAAGAACCTAGTGGCAAGACGGGAATAAAGACACAGACCTACTAGAGAATGGACTTGAGGATATGGGGAGGGGGTGGGGTGAGATGTGACAGGGTAAGAGAGTGTCATGGACATATATACACTACCAAATGTAAAATAGATAGCTAGTGGGAAGCAGCCGCAAAGCACAGGGAGATCAGCTCGGTGCTTTGTGACCACCTAGAGGGGTGGGATGGGGAGGGTGGGAGGGAGGGAGATGCAGGAGGGAAGAGAAATGGGAACATATTGTATATGTATAACAGATTCACTTTGTTATAAAGCAGATGCTAACACACTATTGTAAGGCAATTATACTTCAATAAAGATGTTTGAAAAAAAAAAAAACTGATGCCTAATAAGAACCTGCAAAAAAAAAAAAAAAGTAAAATGGTATCAAACTGCATGGATAATCAAAAAACTAAATCATCACTTTCCAGTAAAAATATTTTTTTGTAAATATATTTTGTATCTATTTCCAATAAATACAAAGATTTGGATACAAGAAATATGGTCCTCTGCTACAATCTTGGGTTCTGACACCAGTGAGAGGTGAGATGGGCAGCCCTATATTTCCTTGTAAATAAAAGGAAGCATTGGACTGGTGGTCTCTCTCCTGAGGAACCATGCAGATATAAAGTAAATGTGTCTATCTTATAACAAGTATGGGGAGGAGAGGGACATAACCTCAGATCAGGAGAGAGAGAAGAAAATGGAAAGGACTGTCACGGTGGTGAGCCCTGCTCTAGCTGCCTCCAGTACCGTGCAGTCAATACATGAGACTCCAAGGGGACCTTTGCTGTCAGTGCTCCACCCAGATGCCCTAGTTGGTTACACGGGCCCCTGCTCCAGCCTCTGCACCTTCACTCCTAGTGGTTTACACATGCAAATCTCTTCAGAGAGCTTCTCTTAGGCTACTGGAGCTGCACTGCCACACATAAGTAGACAACCAGAGGCTCCCAAGAGTTTACATTCCCCATGTGGCCCATGGCCATCACTGACAGGTGTAGGCGTATAAGAGCCTAGTTCCCTGCCCTGAGGCTGGACAAGCTCTGCCATGGGGTTAACACTCCAGAGCCCCCTTCACAATTAAGCTTAGGCAACGACTTGCCCTGAACTCACACCTTTGCTTGGCTTCCCACACTCCCTCTCCAGCTTCTCCTCGGAGAGGTTCCCTCGTAAATCACTTGCACATGAATCCTTGTCTTGAAGTGTCTGTTTCTGGACATCCAAGACTCCATTCTAAACTTTTTTGGAGAAAGAAATGTAAAGTTAAATGTTGTAAACCTCAGTGGCATTTCTGATGAAAAGCTGAACTGATTGAATTTTGTGTGCAAAATTTGGGGCCTGAGAACACAGACATAGCCAATAAGCCAGTGTAAATTGTTGAGGGTACATTTACACTATGTTTTTTTAAAACCACAATAAAAAAATTATTATTATTTCAGTGGAAATAGGCATGGAGTGGTGAAAAGGCAGAGCTTCAAGAATTTTAGATTCATGAATTTTTTTTCTGTAGATATTTTAAATGAGTTTTTCTTTATAGTTGCCATTGACTTTTTTTTTTAATTGAAGTATAGTTGATTTACAATGTTGTGTTAATTTCTGCTGTACAGCAAAGTGACTCAGTTATACACATATATACATTCTCTTTTTATATTCTTTTCCATTATGGTTTATCCCAGGACATTGAATATAGTTCCCTGGGCTATACAGTAGCACCTTGTTGTTTATCCCTTCTATATATAATTGCATCTGCTAATCCCAAACTCCCCGTCTATCCCCCCTACATCTCCTCCCCCTTGGCAACCACAAGTCTCTTCTCTATGTCTGTGAGTCTGTTTCTGTTTTGTAAATAGGTTTGTGTTGTATTTTAGATTCCACATAGAAGTGATATTGTATGGTATTTGTCTTTCTCTTTCTGAGTATGATAATCTCTAGTTGCATCCATGTTGCTGCAAATGGCATTTCGTTCTTTTTTATGGCTGACTAGAATTCCACTGTATATATGTACCACATCTTCTTTATCCATTCATCTGTCAATGGAGATTTAGGTGATTTCTGTGTCTTGGCTATTGTAAATAGTGTTGCTGTGAACATAGGGGTGCGTGTATCTTTCTCAATTAGAGTTTTGTCTGGCTATATGCCCAGGAGTGGGATTGCTGGATCATATGGCAATTCTATTTTTAGTTTTCTGAGGAACCTCCATACTGTTTTAGTGGCCTTTCACTCTTGAACAACACTGGTTTGAACTGCATGGGTCCACTTGTACGTGGATTCTTTTCAGTGAACACGTACTACAGTGCTACACTATCCATGGCTGATTGAGGTCGAGGGTGCAAGAACTGCAGATACAGAAGGCTGACTGTAAAATTATCCTTGGATTTCTGACTGCATGTGTGTTGGCACCCCTAACTCCCGCTTTGCTCAAGGATCAACTCTCTACCCAGTAGTTGCAAAATCAGACATCATTGAGCACATGTAGGATTTTATTTCACGTGCAACTCATGCCAGTGTTTCCCTTTCACCAGCAGTACCTTCGTTAGCCCTGATATCCTCACACATTCTTATCACCTTTATCCTGCTTATAACCCGAGTGTGCTGGGTACTCCCCCCCCCCTTCTGCTCCCCTGCTCTTATCCACACTCCCCCACCCTGCCCAGGACCCCAGAAGGCTGACCTTGGTGGAATGCATCATCTGGGCTCTTTTGCCTTCTAGCTTCTGGTTAGATTTGGCAAATGGAGGTACCATCGTGCAAGGGGAGGGGAGAGAAGTTAGGTGTCCCTGGTTCCCTCTCTGCTAGACGGCACGTTGACAGTGTCTGCATTATTTCACCTAAGGTCACAGCTCCTTTCAGACAGTCCCTCTCTGACACCTATAGCTGCTACCAAGTCCCCACCTCTTGCCCATCAAGGGAGGCAATGGCTTCGCACTGATTCTGGTCCTGCGGTGCCTTCCCATTCCTTGTTGGTGCTCTTCACCCTATCCACACCTTTGCAAACACCTCACTAAACTCTCCTGAGCTACATTTGCACGTGCCATCGGTTTCCTGCACGACTCTGATCAATTCACTACCGATAAGCTAAACCAAGCACAGAGTCATTCCAACAGCGTTTTGAGTTGTGAGCAACAAATTTTTCCTATGTGCGTGGAGCAAGCACCACGTCAGAATCAATATCTGTCTCCTCACTGTAAATCAAGCTTCCTAATTAAACTACGTCATTTCCAATCCTCATTATGGAAGTTTGTGCTAAACAGAAATGTCTGTGTTGTGAAATCCTGCCACAGAGGGCTGAATCTTCATCAAGGAAGAAGTATCCCCACGTCAGAGGAGAGCTAGGGGGCAGGGGTAGGGGGGCTTGCTGGAGGGAGCCAGCCTTTAGCACCTGGTGTCAGGGTGGGTCAGAACCAATCGTGAAGGGTCAGTTCGGGTTGTTCTGAATGTCCGTCCCAAGAAGACAGTTCAGGACAGGTGATGCCCACAGGCAGTGGGGCCACAGAGGATCCTCTTGGTGATTAATGAAAGTCTTGGCCTCTGACTTCCTTAAACTCACAGAGAAAATGAAATTTCCCACTAGATCTCTTCCCCGCCTGGGACCAGAGAAGCCTGATGTTCATCCCCTCAGGATGCAGGAAGGGAAAAGAGTTATCTCAAGGAAATACAATTACCTGGATTTCCAGGGCGGCCTCGCGCTTCTCTCCAACTGCCAAGGCTCAGCTAACCCACACCAGAGGCAAAGGGGAAGGGGGCCAACCTATGTGCAGCCCCAGCGATGTGCTGGGCGCTCTGCACCCTCTGCCTCACTTACAATGACTCTCCACCTAACCCTGCAGGATGACTGTAGAAGAGGAGCCCTCTGGCCTTCCTGATGACACAGAACTCAAAAGGCAAAGCCACTCTAATATTCCAGGGTCGTGGAATAGTATCTTGCCTTCCTAATGCATTTATCAAAACAGAACAAGGGGGTTTGGGGGAGAGAGTGGGAGGCATAAACAGGTGAAGCAAAGGAGATGTTTAGGCTGGTGAAATCTTTCTGTATGAAACCGTGATGGTAAATGTCTTTATGCATTTGTCACACCCCATAGAACTGTATAGCACAAAGAGGGAACCTTATTGTAAACTACGGTTGTAGGGTAAAGGCATTCCAGGGGAGGGAGCAACAGGGAAAAAATCCTCCTGAGATGAGACCCATAGGATGGAACGACAGACACTATGAGAAGACGGTTTTTCAACTCATAATGCACATTTCACTACCCATCACCTAATCAGCCCTGAGTGAACCAACAGAGGGAGCTCAGTGAGGCTGAGACTCAGGCATTGAATCAGAAGATGGATGGATCTGAGGTACCCAGGGTGGTGCGAGAACTTGAAATGAGCCAGTGACTTGCCCTGTCTCAGCCTCATCCTAACTGCAGTGTGAGAACCGAGGGGAGAGAGAGCCCTGACGGCTGCCTGAGGTGGAAGCTCTGGCTCCCCTCCACCCCCTAGCGTTTGGAACACTAACTTTTCTTTGCTTTTCCATTCCCAGCTCCTGGCCAAAAACAATATATTTACTGAGCACATCTACTGCATGCTGGGCACCATGCAGGCTGGATGATGGAGCTTCAGAGGTGCAGTAGATCTGTGCAACCCTCCAAGATCTCCAAACCCAGATCAGCAGCCAAGAAAGGTGAGTGATGATATAAGTTCAGAGAGGCAGTCTGCCAGGGGTGGAGCTACTTGGAAGAGGCAGACCCTGAATTCCACTGTGAAACTGGGTAGGGCTTAGAGGCAAACAAAAACTAGAGAGGGCTCCCCCAGGCAACAGTGGACATGTTTTTTTGTTTGTTTGTTTGTTTGAAATTTTATTTATTTATTTATTTTTGGCTGCATTGGGTCTTCGTTGCTGCGTGCGGGCTTTCTCCAGTTGTGGCGAGCGGGGGCTACTCTCTGTTGCGGTGCATGGGCTTCTCATTGCGGTGGCTTCTCGTTGTGGAGCACGGGCTCTGGGCACGCGGGCTTCAGTAGTTGTGGCACACAGGCTCAGTAGTTGTGGCTCACGGGCCCTAGAGTGCAGGCTCAGTAGTTGTGGCACACGGACTTAGTTGCTCTGCGGCACGTGGGATCTTCCTGGAGCAGGGCTCGAACCCGTGTCTCCTGCATTGGCAGGCGGATTCTTAACCACTCTGCCACCAGGGAAGTCCCTGTGGACATGTTTAAGATGTGTTATCTGGGAGGCAGTAGGGGAGGGCTGTAAGAAGTTAGAGAGGATGGTGAAGGAAAGCGTCCCTTTGGACTTGAGTGCCAGGCTAAAGGTAACACAGAGCATCCATGTTTTCTGAGCATTTCAGAGAAGTGTTTCATACACTGTGGTAGATTACATCAGAGTGCCAACTTTTTACCCCTCACTATATCCATTTCCCTTCCCAAGTGACTTTGCAGGTCAACCACGTAAGAATGAATGAGAGTACTTCCCCTGTCCCTTGACTTCAGGATCAGCTATAAAACTTGCTTTGGCCAATGGGATCTTAGCAGATGTGACACAAAGTTGGCGTTTGCAGTGGGACCTTCCCTCTTGTACTTCTGCCACTGCCATAATAAAGACATGCCCTGGGTGGGTCGCTGGATGAGACACACTGCCCAAAAGACCCTCAGCCTTTCAGGGAGAAGTGGAGCTTCCCCAAACACTGCAGTTAAAGCAGAAGGGCTCAGCCACACCCCACTTAGATCAGTCAACTCCCAGCCAACTCGGGATGCATGAACTAGTCCAGCTGAGATCGAGAGGCGTATAGCTGACCTGCACATGCAGGAACTAAATAACTGCTTTTTGTTGTATGCCATGGAGATTTTTTTGTGTGCTTGCTTGTTACACAGTAACAGCTGACTGATACACTCAGCACATTTCTCTTCCCCAAAAAATATTCAGGGAATTTCGTCAAGGAGACTGGTCAATTCGTGGACAGTGGTGGACACCGATGAAACTAAAGTTGGGGAACATTTCTCTCTTCTCATGGAAGGAAGGTCAGGACAGTGCTGGGAACAACTGTGGAAAAGGCAGAGCTCTGGGTAAGATAATATGCACACATTCCTCCTATGTATTTGACCTGGCCTAACTCTCCCTAACCTTCTAGAAGAAACAAAACATTTTCCTTGAAGTTAGCAGCATTCTAGAGGTTCTAAGAGGCTTTCAGCTAATCCTGGCAAGCAAACTGCTCTAGAAAAGTACACATTGAAAGAAGTCCCAAAAATTTAGACTCTCTTATGCAAACACAGATACACACACACACACACACAAACACACACCCCTTCCAAACCTAAAGATTTCTCAGGCTTTGCAATATGCAGGGATAAAAACACGTTTTCATTATATAAAGAGAATTTCTTTTATAACGAATTGACCTTCTTCAATATATGAAAACTCAAATTTCTGAAGCTATAACCAACAGTGTGTCTTGGGCACATTTAACACAATTTAACTCTGATTTTAAAATGTTGGCTGACCTTAACTATTTTAGTAGGGTAAAATGGTATAGGCCTCACAACTGTCAACAACTCTGTTATTAGAAAAAAAAATGTACAATTTGAACATTTCAATCTGAGACCTTATCTCCTCTTCATGACAACTGGTTCAGGGCAAGCTTGGGCAAAGCAGCTAGAAGCATTTACTGCTTCTCTAACTTAGGAATTTGATCTGTTAGCTGTTGAGAAAGCGAGTTAATTGTCCCCAGGACTGACGTTCAAACCCTAACAAACTTTCTTTTTCTCACAGACTGAGATTTGGGCAGAAATTAACCCAGACTGCTTTGCACCCTCAAGTGTGCCCACAGGCCCCCAGCTGGCTCCAGGCCCCACCCACCGTCCGTCAGAGATCCCATTCCTGCAGATGCCACTCAGCTCGGGTCCTGGTTCATCCTGGGAGAGATGTTCCCATAGGCAGAAGCCGCCCATCGGAGGAATCAGGACGTCTCAAAGCAGCAATCTGACAAGGTTCTTCTAATCTTTAGGACATTTGTATCCAGTCTTTTATGGCATCTATAGCAACATGCACCTGTCAAAGTGTCAAAGCACCTTTTCACACTTTGCAAAGTGTGCGCATAAGGCCCTCCCACAGCCTCGCGCCATCCTTCAGCCCTGGTCCTCTGACCGCCCAACAGCCTCAGCTCGTCCCCCTCCCCAGCCCCTGTCTAAGCTCCAGCCCATCCCTGGGCCTGGTCCATCCACACTCCCTCCACCCTGACCTCTGGGATGGGACGAAGCTGAGTCAGGGAAACTAGATGAGGATCGGGGCAGGGCTGCACACTTTAGAGCTTATCCGTGAAGCTTTTCATTGCCATGAGCAAGAACATCTTATTACAGTGACACAATTTTTATCTTTTCTGACAGAAATATCCCATTTTGAGAGACTAAACCTAGCAGGGCAGAAAATGAGAAAGATACCAAACCCAGATTGTGGAGGAAAGCATTTATCGGAAGTCAATACAACTCTAATCCCTCGGACACGGGGTCAGGAAGCAGGCGCCAGGCCCAGGCATTGCTGCATCTTGTGAAACTCAGGTCACTCCCTGATCAGAGGCAAGCTGGCTCCCCGGCAGGACCGCAGTGCCCTGGAGACAAGAACCGATTTCCCAATAATCCTGCCTCACCGGGAGAGTCTCTAACGTGAGGTTGCTGGCAGCGCCACCTGGTGGCTCCTTGGTGATGTGCCAGCCTGTGGAGCCTGAAGA
The DNA here is from genome assembly GCF_949987535.1 of Balaenoptera acutorostrata. Lineage (NCBI taxonomy): Eukaryota > Metazoa > Chordata > Mammalia > Artiodactyla > Balaenopteridae > Balaenoptera > Balaenoptera acutorostrata. The sequence goes on along the minus strand of NC_080073.1, from coordinate 49,872,682 downwards.
CACAAGCAAAATCTCACCCAAAAAGGTCCAAAAGCGTCAAAGCTTCACTCGGCCTTTAATTCTTTCTCCCACCTGCTCACTCTTGTTTAACTGTTAAGACTTTTCTCTTCCTGGTAATGAGCATGATGAGGAAAAACTCCACCAAACCTCAGTTCAATTTGAAGTAGAGCACTTTACTCCTTTCCATTGCTGGGGTGCATAAGACATCAAACCAGCCAGAACCAGTGCCGGAATGTGCCAGCTCATCGTGGAAGGCAGCACTGTATGTGGTCGCCCCCATCTTTCCTCCCTCCGGTGACTTTGCAAAGGCCAGGAAATGAGGACGGGGAATGAGAGCCTTACCTGGATGCCCCTGGGACTACAGCATTGCCTCACCCTTCGAATGTGATCTCTCAGGGCTGTCCTCAGCCCAGAACAAATATCTACAACTGCCAAATTATTCCAGAGGCCCCTTCTTGCCTTTTCCAGTCCTCTTTCCAGTACATCAGAGCAAACCTCTCCTTATAATTAATGCTCATCTCAGTGTTTAAACACCATAGGGAGGCCTTCCCTGGTGGCACAGTGGTTAAGAATCCACCTGCCAATGCAGGGGACACGGGTTCAAGCCCTGGTCCGGGAAGATCCCACGTGCTGCGGAGCGAGTAAGCGCATGCACCGCAACTACTGAGCCTGGGCTCTAGAGCCCGTGAGCCACAGCTACTGAGCCTGCATGCCACAACTACTGAAGCCTGCACACCTAGAGCCCCTGCTTCACAACAAGAGAAGCCACCGTAATGAGAAGCCCACGTACTATAACGAAGAGTAGCCCCCGCTCGCCGCAACTAGAGAAAGCCCGTGTGCAGCAACGAAGACCCACCACAGCCAAAAATAAATAAATTAATTTAAAAAAAAAAACACCATAGGGAGACAGTATTCCAGCTCTCCCCAAAAATCTTACTGTGAGCATGAGAATAAGGGTGGGTAACTAAGCAACAATGCCTCTGAGGACAGCTGCCCCAGATACGATAGATGGTGTTGTGAGGATGTGGTCTTCTGCTCAAACTAGCACAGAAAGTGACTATTTCCAGGTAAAAATACTCACGAAATCCCCGCTATGATCATCCTGATCATGCCAGAGAAATCACAGCATACAAGAGGGACACAGAATGTTCTGGAAAGTGAGTGACAGAGAACTCTGAAACATCATAAGCAAAACAGGCCATTAGGGTATTGTAAACATTGGGCAGAATACTTTTTTTTTTTTTGGAGATATTAACCCATGTTTTACTAGGTGCTGTTTGTATTCATCTTGGGTTTCATGCAAGTAGCCTTTGTAATTCTTTGCCTCAGGGTATTTTTTTTTGCAGAGCGGGATGCAGAAGCGACTTGAGGTCTGAAGCTTGGCCTTCTCCTGTTCCCTGCGATGGCTCCCTGATGAGGAAATACTAGGTGCCCCAGAGGTGCAGTCAAGAGAGGAGCGGCTGTGCTGGCAAGGACAGAGTGCAGGGCAGAGTTGGGAAGATTGGTGAGTCCATGAGTCTTGGGGACAGCTCTCCAGGGGGTCACAAGACCTCAAGGGGACACTATGGTTGGGGGGCTAGACAAATGACCCAAAGCCCCCAGCCTCACCAAAGATTTTGGTGCTCCAAGCTGAACTTGAATAGGCCTGATGGGCTGGGACAATGGGTGGTCTCAGCATCAACCAATGTACAGTAGACCCATGGCTCATGACTCGGCCTCCCCTTTGCTTTATCTCTATAAATGACCCCAGGACCTTTGCACGACCCCAGGGTAGAAAGATGCCCACAGTAACACCCAAGGTAAAATTTCCTGTCAACCCAGCAGAGTGGGACTCCAGCATCAGGAAATAAAGAAAGGTGATCCTCCCTGCCCACCCTCAAGGACAGATTCAGATTCACACCACCCTAAACATATTGGCAGAAACAGACTTTGCAGAAACCTGCCACTAGAATAAGCAGGACCCAGGAGGAAACATAAAATGGAGACTGAAGACAAAGACTCAGAAATAAGGAATTAAAGTTCAAGCATGTAAAGCCCGGAGCCACACAGAGTCCCCACAGTGGACCTAGACAGGCCTGGTGTTTGCTACGTTAGTGAAAGGTGACTCCCAGATCCTTAGTGAGGGCCCTGGGAGTACAAATCAGAGCCTGTGATTCACAGCTACAGCTCTTGCGTGTGGTCACCTTGTCTTTTGAGATCTCAGTAAAATTGGCTTATGCATTTTCTCCCACAAGCTGCGGGAGGTCCGGGAGAATTCCCAGGGAGGTACAGTCAGGGGTGCTGCCTCTCAAGAAGCCCAGGAGAACTGACAGGGGCTCTGGGATGTCAGTGTTTCTCCCTTCCCAGACAGGCCTGAAGGGAGCAATTTTCTCTCCCTCAGATACAAATTGTGCTACCCCACCCCCCTTTAGACTTCATTTGTGTTCTCAGAAAGCAATTACTCGATTGTCAAAACTCATCACCCTAAACACTTAAGATCAGTGCGTTTTATTGTATGTTAAATAGCCCTTGACATTAAAAAAAAAAAAAAAAAGAAATACTTGCTATGAGTGTCCCTAAAATCTGGAAGCATAGATAAATATATATGTCAATATATATGTCATCAAAGACATCTGCAAATTGTAAAATGTAATATCCTATTGGCTATACTTCCACACTTTAGGACACCCCAGATTTGGGTTAGGTTAATGAAGACTGAATATATATAATATTCTCCTTCTAGAGTGTGGTCTCAACTGTTCTCAACACTAGAAATTACCTGGGCAGGACAGACCCAGGTGAGAAGCCCCGACACAGTGCTGGCCCAGCAGAGTGCATAGAGTTGGAGCGGCAATGGGGGAAAATATCCATTACGGATTTTTTTAAACACTGCATTGGGAGAGAAAAGACCTGAGCTCTCTACCTACCCATGATGCTCCCTTGAGCAATTTTCTTTCTCCTCCCTGGGCATTAAACGTTCAGCTGAACAAGGTGATCGCTTAAATTTTACGATTGATTCTGTATTTTAACTATCCTGAAGAACTCAGGGTGATTTTCCTTATATAAGTGAGGCATCCTGTAAGTGGCCATTCTTTACGAACATGCTGCTATTCCAAGTTTCCGAACGGAAAACCAAGGCTTAGAGTGGTTGAGGCCACATACAAGTTGAAGATAAAATATCTTATGATCTCCACACGATTGAAGGTAATGCATGTTGCTAAGGGTAAAATTGCCACTGATGCCCTTTTAGAGGCCCCTTAGACTGATGGAAGAGCGGAGCAGAAGGGACTCACACCCCTGCAGGTGCAGGGCTCTGGAGGAGACCAGCTTGGAGAAGCCGCCTGCCTGTGTCCAAGGAGGGTAGGAGCTTTCCCAGCAAGCCCGCGTTGCTAGAAAAAAAGAGAACATAGCCCAAGGACCAAACAGCAGCCCGGTCACCAGCCTGTGCTGCATTGGGCTAAACTTGGCTGACTCAGCCCAGATAAGGTCGTGCAGAGGGGGTGTTTTTAAAAGATTTTAAAACAACAAACTCACTGCAATGCAACACCAGCAAATTGTATCCGAAACAGACCGATGCCCGCAGTACTGAGGCCCCCAGTGTGGTTCTAAATGTCATGAGCGCCACCTGCTGCCCAGACTGTGAAAAGTCTGGTTTGTCTTTCTTTCTCTTGAGCAACATCAACAGAAAGCTTTAATGCGGTGGGTCCCAAGCTGGATGAGTAGGCTGATGATCTGACATTCTCATCAGGATTTCTGAACTCTTTGCACATGTTTTTGTTTCTGTGATAGCCTTAAAAAGTTAATACATACATATGCCGGATCATCAGCCTGATAAACGAAGGGAAAATCATCAAACCAAATTCCAGGCCTTTGTGTTACATTTGTTAGGATATTGCTTGGTTGTGTCCAGTACTACTGTTTCAATTGTTGCCTGTTAGTGAAACAGAACAGAGGTGGACTGACTTCTTAAGGAAGCAGTTATACTAAGAAGTAAAAGCCAAAGGACTCAGCTGCGAGCTCCGTAGCGATTGTAGAGAAGGGCTGTGGGAATTCCATCATCGCGAGGCTCTGACACACCTGACCCAGAAGAATCTGAGACAGAACAGCAAGGAGCATAGGTGCAGTGCAAAGACAATTTAGTGGAAGCATTGTCCCTCCCACTGAGTTGATGAAGGTTATTGATGTAGTTTTATTTGAAGTTAACTTGTAATTTTGTTTTGCTTTTATGGTTGTGTATGAATTATAAGAATAAGAAATGTGTGCCTAGTATTGTTTGAAATACTTAAGTTTCGTTATATAAAATGATTTACTTCTTCTAACTGGTCTTCCTGTTTCTATCCCTCCCCCCAATACACACATATATACAGTATTATTTGTTGAAGGACTTACGTAAAGCATACAGAGGTTATGCTAGAAATTTCTTTCTCTAAAGTGGATCCATATATGACTTAGTATTAGTCAGGTTTTGGCTGCAATAGTACTGTACTGTGTAACAAACAACCCCCAATTTCCAATGGCTTACAATAATCATTTGTTTTTCTCATCCACTGGTCTGCAGGTCAGTTGGAGCCACTCTGCTGTGGTCTGCAGGCCAGGCTCCGGTCTGCTCCTGTGTCTCTCATCTTTGAACCAGCTCATGCTCTTTTTGTGGCAGATGGCAGAAGCACAAGAGGCCAAGCTAAACAGGTAAGCACATTTAAAGCCTCTGCTCACATCATATTTGCTCACATCCTATTGGCCAAAGCAAGTCACATGGCCAATATCAACAGAGCAGGGATATATATACCTCCCATGGAGGGTGAGGGAAGCCAGGACAAGGGCCAGGAGGGAAGGTAGAGTTGTGGACAAATCATACAACCTATCACAGACCCACATTTTAGAAATACTGCCTTTAAGGAAAGGGATCATTTATATTCCCATTATTCCCTTTAAAAAATTACAGAATCTCCCATCCACGGGGTAATTAAGTCTATGCATTTAATTCTCTTCTCCCATTTCTGAAGTCTCCATCAAAGTAACTAAGTGAACTTAGGGTCAAAAATTCTAAATTGCAACAGGAAACCAGAAGGAGAGCAAACACATGCCTAAAACTTAAAAACTGGAAAATTACAGACAAAGGGGACCCTAGAAGTAGTGTCAGCCTTTTCACTGTCTGCTAAACAGGCTTCTAAGAAGGTTCCAACTGGAAGTTAAGTAACGTTATCCCAGGAACCTGGCTTTCACCCAGCTTTTCACCTGTCTTTCAACTCTGAGCCAACGTGGCTAGAGATGGGGAAGGGGTACAGTCCTAGCAAAAGCAAGTCCTAGAAGAATGGCCCCTTACCCTGCTGCCAGGGCCCGATGGAATGTGGTCCTTGGCAGGGTGACCTCACTCTCCCACAGCTCACCGGTGCGCTGAACCTGTGGGGAGCAAGCCAGGTGCTCGGGCCCTGCTGAGAATGGCTCCCGCGTGGGCAGCTGGGCTGGTTGCTGAGGGGACCCTGACCCTGGCAGCTTTGGTCAGCTGAAGTGGGCATGGAGGGGAAACGCCCAACACAAAGCAGGCACTCCCATGGCAAAGGGCCTTCCTCCGTGGAGAGGGGAACCTGCCCCAGGGTCCAGTCTCCTCTATGAGGATGAGCAATCAGAATAATCATGGGATGTACAAAACAACTCCACGGTGTCAAAGAAGCAGCCTATAGTCATTAAAACATGGTGACTCTGGCACATGGGTTAACAGGTTAATGAAGTAGAATACAGATGGTCCCTGGCTTACAATGCTTCAACATGATTTTCCGACTTTATGGTGGGGCATAGAGATATGCATTCAGTAGAAAGTTATTTTTTTACTTCACATTTTGAACTTTTTCCGGGCTAGTGATGTGTGTGATGTGTGTGATGTGTGATAGATCCTCTCTCGTGATGCTGAGCAGAGGTAGCTCCCAGTCAGCCACCTGATCACGAGGGTAGATACACTTATAGCCATTCTGTACCCAGACAGGCATCCCGCGTTTCACTTTCAGTACAGTACACTTTCCATAAATTCCATGAGATATTCGACACTTTATTATAAAATGGGCTTTGTGTTAGTTGAGTTTGCCCAACTGTAGGCTAATATAAGTGTTCGAGCACGTATAAGCTAGGCTTGGTTAAGCTATGATGTTCAGTAGGGTAGGGGTATTAAATACATTTTCGACTTAAGATATTTTCAACTTATAATGGGTTTATTGGGACACAACCCCATCATAAGTTGAAGAAGATCTGTGTACTCTAGTTACAAACTTAAAGCATAAGGAAATTTAGTATGTAACTAATGAGATACTCTTTAAAAGGAAAAAAAAATGGATAAGTCAAAAAAGTGTGTCAGGACAGCTGGCTAGCCACCTGGGGGGAAAAAATAAATCTGAATTTCCTACCTAAATCCTTGCATGAAAATTAATTCTGGATCGACGAAATATTTACTGTTTAAGTGTTTAATAAAGGTACACATAGGAAAAATTTTTAATATTCAATCGTGGTGTGGGAAAGGTCTCTCTAAGCGATACATCAGCCTCAGAACCCAAAACAGAGAAGACCAGGGAGGTAGACCATCAGAAGAGGATCATTTTTCCTTGAAAGGGGAGCTTACCAGGGGTGTTCCCCTGAGCCGTGGACAGAAAGCAGGAAGCGGCATTTAGGGGTGGCAACAGAGAAACCCAGTATTTCCTGCCCAGCCCATACCCTCCTCTTCTTAGGAAATCCCACTGTCCTCCCAAAGGGGCAGCCCTGTACCCTGTGACCTTCCACCACCATCAGACACAGCGGCAGAGGCTGGATATGAACCCCTGACCCACGCTGGGCCGATCCAAGGCCTTTCCCAGGAGTTTGGAAATGGACCCCTGAGAGACTGGCCCTGCTGGCTCTGAGGAGACAAGCTACAGGGTAACGGGGACCTGGGAGCCAGAGTGGGCGCCTTGACACCCACAGATGCCAGGCAGGGAGGCCCAGGAGGCTGGGGTGAAGCTAGCTGTACGCGGGAGGCTGGGGGGTGACACCCGGTTCAAGGCTGCTGGGCCTCAGAGAGACAGCGAAGCTGGAGAGTCCGTGCCATGACCCCGGGTTTTCTCAGGAAAACCTTTTCTGTGAGCGCCCCCCACGACCTGGCAATATACCCCCTTCTACCTGTTCACCTTGCTTGCAACTTCATCACATTGGTCAAAGATGCAGCTTCTACAGATACTTGGATACTTGGGTTAAAAAAGTACCTTGGGCTTTCCTGGTGGCGCAGTGGTTAAGAATCCGCCTGCCAATGCAGGGGACACGGGTTTGAGCCCTGGTCCGGGAAGATCCCACATGCCGCGGAGCAACTAAGCCCGTGCACCACAGCTACTGAGCCTGCGCTCTGGAGCCCACGAGCCACAACTACTGAAGCCCGCATGCCACAACTACTGAAGCCCGTGCGCCTAGAGCCCATGCTCTGCAACAAGAGAAGCCACTGCAATGAGAAGCCCACGCACCACAACGAAGAGTAGCCCCCGCTCTCCGCAACTAGAGAAAGCCCACGTGCAGGAACAAAGACCCAAGGCAGCCAAAATATAAAAGAAATAAATTAATTAAAAAAAATAGAATCGAACTTCGCTGATGGCATTTTGGGGAACGGAGACTCTTCCGGAAAAAGCAGTTTTGTTTTTGTTTTTTAATGAGTGCAGAAGTGCAGAGTGGCCCAGGGCCACAACCAGAAAGTCAACAGATGAGCCTCAAAGAAAAGAGGAAAAGGAAACTAAGAGGCATCCAGCAGATCAGAGACCACTGTCATCTCTGCTGGGATGTTTCTAGCCAGCGAGCCTCTGTTGATTGGTGAAGAATCTGAGCTGAAAAGCAATTTTAATTGCTGCTGATGACTGAGGTGGGTGAGGGAACAGGTATCTCCCTTTCTGTACATCTGTCTATGAGTCACCAACTGCCATCTCATCCTCTTCTCAGTATTAGAGGCACCAGGCATGAGAGCTGGAAGGAGCCTTTGGGACAGAGCCCAGCCCTCTACTTCTGTGTGGCCAGATAGTATCCTGAGATACTAATTTATGATTCATCCTCCCTGCATGTCCCCTCCCTCTTTTCCTCAATTCAAACTGGTTTCAGGGTACACAGCAAGACAAAAAGAGATGCAAGCCATAGGATCTTCTGCTTTTGTTTCCAAAATCCGTGGCCAGGATTAGGGTGAGGCAGTCTCTTCAGCCACAAAATTTAAGGAGCCATCACAAAACTTAATAATCAAGATAAAATAATATTTTAATGCAATAGTTTTAAAAAATCAAAATAAATACCCCCTAAAATCACAGTTTTTAAGGTTGTACTCTTAAATTTAATGGCTGAGGAGAATACCTCATTCCCCTCACCTTAATCCCAGCCCTGCCTGAGGGAGAATTTGGAGGATCTACGGAGGGTGTAGGGAGGGAGAAAGGAGTTTTCAGAGAGGGAAGGAGGAAGGAAGGGCTCCCTCAAGCCATACAAAGAGATTCTCCCTGGCTTGAGGAAACAGAATTCTGTAGGCCCTGGGAGCCCCAGGCTTCCAAGTGGAGACATGGTGAAAGGTCAGGACTCCAAAGAAGAATAATCAGTTGACCATGGAGATAAGAATATGGACAGGTGTACAAAGGATTCCCAGGCCCTAGAGTGGCAAGGGGGCAGCAGAGAAGTGGGCTGGGATGGTGGATGTGTCAGCAGTGACCCCATGGGACCTGGTCACTAAAGGATGCTCCCCGGGACTTGACTTCACACGACCCTAGAACGGTGGTCCAGTGTGGAGCAGATGGCTGAGATCACTGCCCACCAGCCAGTAGGATGGGGGTACACACTCAAAACATAATTCAACCGACAGAAAATAAAAGTACGCAATAATTGTTGCACAACTGTGGTTTCAGACAAATGTTATTAATACCTGCCAGATCCAGACTGGGAATCCAAAGTCCAAAGGTTAATTAAGCAACTTGCATCAAGATCGGATTTTTTTTTAAAAGACCGGATGAATCTACATTTGTTGGAGAAACATCAATTTCAACATGTCAATTTAAAATGACATCCTTAGTTTTAGGAAGAATGTTTATTAAAATCATATTTTCTGTTTTCAGTTACCTCCGTGATGCTCCTGCATAAATCCTCTCTCTCTGTCAAATGCCTGGCAGCCTTAGGTGACGGCTGATGAGAAATCAGAGCAATCTGAAAGCCATCTGTCTTCCCCTCCCCCTACCTCCCACCAAAAGTTCTTTTGGGAAGTTGGAACTGAGAGTTTATACAGCATGCTTCCTTCTATCAGATCAGGAGAGAGCCCAAGATCTCGCAACTGAAATTTACTTTCAGATTATGATGAAGTTATTGGTTTTCTGTTGACATGAATTACATGGGTACCACAATACACGAAGCATCATTTTCTCTGTGCTGCATGGTTTTTATAATAGCAGCTGGATTTCTCAATGTAATTTTTCTTAAGGTCAAATTTTTTCCTCCTCCAAGTATATTCAGTGATATGAAACTTGTCAGAACAAATCTAGATATATTTTTATGTTCTTGTGTTATTCAATTCCCAGATCCTATCAGGAAGATAGACAAGGAGAAAAACAATATACCATTAACAACAAAATAAATATCTGATGCTGCTCTGTACAGTATCTGTGTAAAACAGAAAGAATACAACCCAAGGGAAAGAGAGAAATTTCCACGATTTATTCCAAGTACCACTGCTTTCTGGAAACCAATACAGAGTTTCCACTGCAATTTACTTCCAAATTCTAGGACACCATTACTGCAAGATACACCCTAGGTTTAATAAGAGCTTTCAAGAGGAAAAGGAAACTATGTTAAGTACTCATCAATTGTAAAATGCATTACAGGAAGCAAGAAGAACTACAGTCCTGCAGCCGGTGGAACAAAAACCACATTCACAGAAAGATAGACAAGATGAAAAGGCATAGGGCTATGCACCAGATGAAGGAACAAGATAAAACCCCAGAAAAACAACCAAACAAAGTGGAGATAGGCAACCTTCCAGAAAAAGAATTCAGAATAATGATAGTGAAGATGATCCAGGACTTCGGAAAAAGAATGGAGGCAAAGATCGAGAAGATGCAAGAAATGTTTAACAAAGACTTAGAAGAATTAAAGAACAAACAAACAGAGATGAACAATACAATAACTGAAATGAAAAATACACCAGAAGGAATCAATAGCAGAATAACTGAGGCAGAAGAACGGGTAAGTGACTTGGAAGACAGAATGGCAGAATTCACTGCTGTGGAACAGAATAAAGAAAAAAGAATGAAAAGAAATGAAGACAGCCTAGGAGACCTCTGGGACAACATTAAACACAAAAACATTCTCATTTTAGGGGTCCCAGAAGGAGAAGAGAGAGAGAAATGACCCAAGAAAATATTTGAAGAGATTATAGTCGAAAACTTGCCCAACATGGGAAAGGAAATAGCCACCCAAGTCCAGGAAGCGCAGAGAGTCCCATACAGGATAAATCCAAGGAGAAACACGCCGAGACGCATAGTAATCAAATTGGCAAAAATTAAAGACAAAGAAAAATTATTGAAAGCAGCAAGGGAAAAATGACAAATAACATACAAGGGAACTCCCATAAGGTTAACAGCTGATTTCTCAGCAGAAACTCTACAAGCCAGAGGGGAATGGCATGATGTACTTAAAGTGATGAAAGGGAAGAACCTACAACCAAGATTACTCTACCCAGCAAGGATCTCATTCAGATTCGAAGGAGAAATCAAAAGCCTTACAGACAAGCAAAAGCTAAGAGAATTCAGCACCACCAAACCAGCTTTACAACAAATGCTAAAGGAACTTCTCTAAGTGGGAAACACAAGAGAAGAAAAGGACCTACAAAAACAAACCCCAAACAATTAAGAAAATGATCATAGGAACATACATATCGATAATTACCTTAAACGTGAATGGATTAAGTGCTCCAATCAAAAGACACAGGCTTGCTGAATGGATACAAAAACAAGACCCATATATATGCTGTCTACAAGAGACCCACTTCAGACCTAGGGACACATACAGACTGAAAGTGAGGGAATGGAAAAAGATATTCCATGCAAATGGAAATCAAAAGAAAGCTGGAGTAGCAATACTCATATCAGATAAAATAGACTTTAAAATAAAGAATGTTACAAGAGACAAGGAAGGACACTACATAATGATCAAGGGATCAATCCAAGAAGAAGATATAACAATTATAAATATATATGCACCCAACACAGGAGCACCTCAATACATAAGGCAACTGCTAACAGCTGTAAAAGAGGAAATCAACAGTAACACAAAAATAATGGGGGACTTTAACACCTCACTTACACCAATGGACAGATCATCCAGACAGAAAATTAATAAGGAAACAGAAGCTTTAAATGGCACAATAGACCAAATAGATTTAATTTTTATTTATAGGACATTCCATCCAAAAACAGCAGATTACACTTTCTTCTCAAGTGTGCACAGAACATTCTCCAGGATAGATCACATCTTGGGTCACAAATCAAGCCTCAATAAATTTAAGAAAATTTAAAAAAAAAAGCATTATAATTGGAGAAATGCTAAAATTGAAAAAGTAGCCATCTTAGAATGAAGAAAAACAGCTAAGGAGATTCTATTTCATTGCAACTCAACCATTAGTACTTGCCCTAGAGGGATGGCCATGGTGATCCCACATGGGAATCAAAGGCAAGGTCATAAAACTTGGGATCAAGATACAGAAAAGGGGGGCTTCCCTGGTGGTGCAGCGGTTGAGAATCTGCCTGCCAATGCAGGGGACATGGGTTCGAGCCCTGGTCTGGAAAGATCCCACATGCCACGGAGCAACTGGGTCCGTGAGCCACAACGACTGAGCCTGCGCGTCTGGAGCCTGTGCTCCGCCACAAGAGAGGCCACGACAGTGAGAGGCCCGTGCACCGCGATGAAGAGTGGCCCCCGCTCACCGCAACTAGAGAAAGCCCTTGCACAGAAACGAAGACCCAACACAACCAAAAATAAATAAATTAATTTATATTAAAAAAAAGATACAGAAAAGGGGAGGGATGTGCTTTTCCAGGTTCCCTAGGCAAAGTGACATGGAGGGAGGAGCCATGCCTTTGGTAATTATGGGGTCAGATCCCAGCTCTGCCATTCACTACCTGTGTAATATGGGTCCTTGGTCTCCTGGTCAGGGGAAATCAGGGACTTCTTCATTCATGCAGCAAATGTTTTTTATGAGCTTAAAATGTTCCAGGCACTGTTCTAGACACTGATGATATCTAAAGGAACAAGACAGAGAAGGTCCCTGCCCTCCTGGAGCTTAGATTCTAGCAGTGGAAGCGGAGGGGGCAGGGCACACAGAGAAGTAGACAAATGAAATAAGATCACTCCACACAGTGAGACATGCACAGAAAGAGATTAAACGGGGATGGGACAGCATCTCAGAGAGGCAGCTTCTCTGAGGAGGGATGCTGGAGGGAAGTCATTCCAGAGAAAGGAAACAGCCAGTAAAGGCCCCAGAGATGCTCGGCATCACTAATTATTAGAGACATGCAAATCAAAACCACACCTTTCAGAATGGCTGTCATGAAAAAGACCACAAGTTACAAATGTTGGTGAAAATGTGGAAAAAAGGGAACCCTCTTACACTGTTGGTGGGAATGTTAACTTGGTAGAGCCACTATGGAAAACAGTATGGAGGTTCCTCAAAAAACTAAAAGTAGAACTACCATAGGATCCATCAATCCCACTCCTAGGCATACATTCGAAAAAGACAAAAACTCTAATTCGAGAAGATACATGCACCCCAATGATCATAGCAGCACTATTCACAGTAGCCAAGACACAGAGGCAACCTACTGTCCATCGACAGATGAATAGATAAAGATGTGATACACATAGACAATGGAGTATTCGTCATAAAAAAGAAGAATATTGCCATTTGCAGCAACATGGATGGACCTAGAGAGTATCATACTAAGTGAAGTAAATCAGACAGAGAAAGACAAATATATGATATCATTTATATGTGGAATCTAAAAAATAATACAAATGAACTTATTTACAAAACAGAAACAGACTCACAGACAGAAAACAAAGTTATGGTTACCAAAAGGGAAAGGGGTGGGGGGATAAATTAGAAGTTTGGGATTAACAGATACGTATCACTATATATATAAAATAAATAATAAGGTTGTACTGTATAGCACAGGGAACTATATTCAATATCTTGTAATAATCTATAGTGGAAAAGAATCTGATATATATATCTGAATCACTTTGCTGTATGCCTGAAACTAACACTATATTTAAATCAATCATAGTTCAATTAAAAAAAAATAGTCTTTCTTGTTGTGGTTTCTAGGTAAACAGACTGATTTATCTCCTAACTCTCTGTCCATTCTTCTGCTGGTTTCTTGTCCTCTCCCTGACCCGCTGATATTAATGGGCCCAGATGCCTCCGCCCTTTCTCCCTGCAATCTACTCCCAATACAGCAGCCAGAGTTAGTCTTAAAATATGAGTCAGATCATGTTACTCCTTTGCTTGGGACCCTCCCATGGCTTACTATTTTACTCAGAGTAAGAGTCCTTACAGTCACCCTTGAGGCCCTTTGTGACCTGCCTCCCCTAATCTCTCTGACCCCAGCTGACTCTGCTGCAGCCACTGTCCTCTTTGCTGTTCCTCCCACACATTCAGAATGCTTCTGCCTCAGGGCCTTTGCACTGGCTCTTCTGTCTGCCTGGAATCCTCTTTGTCCAGATATCTCAGGGGTCAGTCTCTGAACTTCAAGTCTTTGCTCAAATGTCACCTTTCAGAGAGACCTTCCCTGACCACTCCTGTTTTGTTTTGTTTTGTTTTTTTACTTTTTTTTCTGCTTTCTTTCCCCAAAAGTTTTATTGGGGGAAAACTACAAAACATTTACAGTACAATGTTTACAGTTTGTACTGAACTGATTCCCCAAATATATTATAACTCAAGTTCACTTAACCTTGTTACATTTAAATACTTACTTCTCTCAAAGTAGTCCAGAATACATACATACATAGTGCTCCAACTGTACCCACATACAAACAAACTAAAGCTACTGCTCATTCATCTGCTGTCCAGGAAAGCATTCCTGCCTTTCCACACGGAAAAAAAAAAAAAAAAATAGTACAAGTTTTGGAATTTTCTGTAATTAAACAAGGCATATTCATGTACTACATACCTCTTCACTTTATTTCTATATAAAAAAATGTAGTAAAAATCTTTTCCTTTTGTGCAGTTGAACCCATCCTACATTCAAATTCTCGCAAGCACTAATAGACAAAATACTTATTTGGTTGAGAAAGATTTAAGGCAAGTTCTGGCCCTTCCAAAGACACTGTGAGATTACCCTCCCCACCCCCCATTATTGCTACATGTTTTTATATGCAGAGTATGTCACAGTAGAACTGGTGGAATAAGCAAACAAAAAAACATTTTTTGCTAATTTATAAAGATGGAATGAGAAAAGCATGCCACATGTAAGCCTGATTGCAAAGTATGGCTGACCACTCCATTTTAAATTGCAGCACTTCCTCCCATCCTGTTACCTTTTTTCTTTCTTTCTTTTTAGTAGCCCTTATTACCTCTTAATAATACTATATCATCTACTTATTTGTTACATTTATGCTTTACTGCTTTACTGTTTCTTTCTCCCACCAGAACATAAATTCCACAGAGATGGGGTTCTTTCTGCTTTGTTCACTGATATAATCACAGATATAATCTTTGGATGATTCTAGATACATCCTGGGGTTTTCCCTAAGGGCTCTCCTCTAACTGAAGGGGACTGTTCCCCAGACCCTGGGTGCAGAAAGTCCCTCAGAGTCTACATACCCTGGAGATGATAAGGCTATCTAGGATATATAACCTTGGATTTGAAGCAGACAAGGTAGATGTGGGGCTGAGTGGGCACTTCCCAGCTCTGTGATCTGGAGCAAGTCACTTCACCTCACTAAGATTCAGTTTCTTCATCTGTACAGTGAGGTTAATACTTGTCCCTCCTGCCATGCGGGAGTCTGGTGGGAAGTATGGCTTTATAGTTTAAATGCTTATGCCTCAGTGACCCAGGGAAATGGCCCACACGTTAGCAGGTGATGACCAAAGGTCTATGTCCATGTGTGCCAACTGACCTTTGGGAAAAAATATCGGTTCTGGGGGAGGACACATTGTGTTTAAAACTCAGAGATCCTGGGCTTCCCTGGTGGCGCAGTGGTTAAGAATCTGCCTACCAATGCAGGGGACACGGGTTTGAGCCCTGGTCCAGGAAGATCCCACATGCCGCGGAGCAACTAAGCCCGTGTGCCACAACTGCTGAGCCTGTGCTCTAGAGCCCGCGAGCCACAACTACTGAAGCCTATGCGCCTAGAGCCCGTGCTCCGCAACAAGAGAAGCCACCGCAATGAAGAGTAGCCCTCGCTCGCCACAACTAGAGAAAGCCCGCGTGCAGCAACGAATACACAACACATCCAAAAATAATTAAATTAAAAAAACAAAACAAAACAAAAAAACAACTCAGAGATCCTGAGAGCATCTGGATGAGGTGGAGGAGGAGTGAGATTAGGGTGTTCCAGACAGAGCGGGCCATATTCACAAGGGTGGAGGAGGGCCATGCATGCCATGGTCATGGGATACTAACATGGGAAAGCCAGGCTTTGAGAGAGTGAATCCCTTCCCGGAAGTCCTCATAGACCTTCTGGTGACTCCAGGACTTCTTACTCCCAGACCAGCACTTTCTCCATCACTCCATCTTCTTGAAGAGTGATAAATGCAATTATTTTAGTAATACAGTTACATTTTCAGGTCCAGTTCCTTGGGCTCACAGGATACATCACAGATCGTTGTGCTCCTGTTCAGCAGCATGGGCTGTATCTGTATCTAGTTTCCAAGAATCTTATCAGAACAGGAAGTAATCCCAGGTTATTGTCCCAACTCTGCCACTCACCTGGGTCCCTGTCCATCCCATAGCTCTGTGTCTCAGACCACATTTCCCTTTTAGCACAGTGGTACGCTTATGCCCATTAGATCTTTTATTTTATGATATCTTATTGGCTTTGTCTCGGGTTTATTAGTCTGTAATTTCAGGCTGGGCCCCAGGGGTATTTCTGAAATATAATTGTGTGTTTTGTGTGTGGGTGGGTGTGCAGGCATGGTCTGTGCCTTTGAATCTGAAGTTTAATTGGTAATAATAATAACTGATAATTAACAATTTGGATTAATAGAATAGCATTTTAGTGATAAAAATAATAACACTAGTCATCCTTTATTAAGTGCTTGGTTTTTGCCGGCCACTAAATTAAATTGAGGTAGGGAGTATTTAGGGGTGAAAAAATTGATCACACAATGTCAGTGATGGAGCCAGGATGCAAATGCAGGCAGACTGACTCAGGAGTCCATTCTATTCTTTACAAGCAATCACTGCATTCTCATATTCTCCCCTCCTCCATTGCTCTTACATCTCTTCAATAATGGTTCCCAGAACTTCCCTGGTGGCACAGTGGGTAAGACTCCACATTCCCAATGCAGGGGGCCCAGGTTTGATCCCTGGTCCAGGAACTAGATCCCACATGCATGCCGCAACTAAGAGTTCACATGCCACAACTAAGGAGCCAGCGAGCGGCAACTAAGGAGCTGGCGAGCCACAACTAAGGAGCCCTCAAGCCGCAACTAAGGAGCCCACCTGCTGCAACTAAGAAGCTGGTGAGCCACAACTAAGGAGCCCATGAGCCACAACTAAGGAGCCCTCCTGCTGCAGCTAAGACCCGACACAACCAAATAAATACATAAATATTTTTTAAAAAATAAAAATAATGGTCACCAACTCTTTGCTGCCCCAGCTCACCTGGTGGATGAGGCTTCCTACAGAACTCACTTCCTTGGTGAATCTCCAATTTCTAATGCATCCTGCCCAGTTCTCTGCTGCTCACTGATTACGCCTCAGGAGTGACTGCAACAACATCATGGGGACCTCTGCTCTGGGAGAAAGGCCATACTCTGCAGACAAGCAAGAAAGGATTCTCCCACTCTAGCCCCTTCCCCATATCTCCCCACACCCTGATTTCTCACACTTCCTCCCTTGAAGTTTCCCCTTGAGTCAGGCCGAGAAGAGTTCATGAGAGGCTCTGCTGAGAATGTGCTCCTCACCTGGAAGAAGCTATTCTTGCTGGCTCACATCCCACATCCTCCAGGAACCCTCTTGTACAAGGCAGGGTTCTCAGGTTGCCAGTAACAGAAACTGACCCTTAAAAGACCTTATTGGAATAATATGGGGAAGCTCAGAGAATTTACAGAATCTGACATGATAGGCCCCAGAAAGAAGAGGAATTAGGGTACCTAAGGAGTCCAGGTAGCAGGAGTTAATGGGCAGTTCTTTAAGGATCCTCCATCAGGGTAGGTTTTCTACCCTTTTCTTCCTGTGCTCAAAGTCAAATTCCTTGAAGAAAGAGTATGAATGGCCTGGTTTGGGTCATTTGGTCACACATACCCCTTGGCCATGGCACTTTAAACTCCAAGATTCTATGCAATGCGTTGGGGCAGTTTTCCAAGGATAATCAAGGTGCTCCAACCAGAAGAAGAAGGAAGGGTTGCTGAGCAGATGAGACCCTAGACCACAGCCTCCCCTCCTTTCTCTCTAACTTAGATCCACGTTTCTGCCTTCCCTCACGATGGCCACTCACCCATCAGTCTTGCTTAGGGTTGTTATTTAAACTGCGTGCAATGAAATCATGGTCATAGCCATCATTGGGCCTTACGTTGTGGCTTTCTCTCTTCCGAGAGGGAAATTTCCTCTCTTAATCTTCCTGTTTCTTCCTCAGAGAGCAGAATGTTTGCTTCTAGGGTACCAAACCTAATCTTCCTTAATGGTTCTGGGGTTGGGGGGTCACAGATTCAAGTGTACACAGAAAGAAGCCAAGCAGGAAATGTCAATTGCGGCAGACAATAGGGAGTGTTGGGGACTGTGATAAACTGGAGAGCCGAGCCCTGTGTGGCCCAAATCAGACTTTTAAAAAGTACCATGTGGGCCAAACAAACCTCATCTGTGAGAGCTCTAAGACCAGTGGACCATCAGTTTATGGCCTCTACCAATCTTTAGGAACAAGCCAGAAAGACGTGTCAAGTTTTCACCCTTCAGCCTGCAGCCTGGCTCCCCTGAGACAACATGACGGTCTGCTTAAGTGGAGGAAGGGGAGGGGAGGACATGCCCACTGGAAAACAGAATGTAGGTCAATATCTTCAAATATTATCCACCAAAAAAAAAATTGTCCAGCTATATCCACATTGGGCTCAGGTAGAAACGTGTCTTGGGCTAGACTACATAAAATTGCTATAGAGGCACAATTACTGGCTCAAACAAAAGCTGCCTTTGACCATTGAGAGAGGAGAGTCTGGGTCAGAAGGATCAATTTTCTGATGAATCAGTGAACAATCCTGAGTGGAACTAATCAGGTTGGTGTTGCGTCGCCCTTTCTTTATAACCCATGGTTGAGTGATTTGAAATCCAGCCACCCTCCTGCGATTTCCCCACCTCCTCTTTTTGCTTTCCTAACATGTATGCAAACACACTGCATATGTATGCACACACAGAGAGAATAAGAGGATGTAGAAAAGTACATTTTAGGGATAAGAAGGCTCAGAGAAATGCTAGAGGCTTCCTGCACAGGACTGGAAACAGAGAGATGCAAGAGAATGACGACCAGTGGAAGGAATTTAGCTCTCTGCCTCCAGGGAATCAAGAAGGTCTCGGGGAAACATAGCCCTGGGTAACAAATTAGCTCCTCAGCAAGGCAAATTCCTGGAGGATTAAAAGGTGGGGAGCATTCCTAGCAAAACTAACAGTTACTGAAGCCAAAGGAATAGGAAGGGTAATCAATTTTTCCCTCAGGATTCCAACTGATGTTCTTCCACAAAGGATTGAGTCCTATCTCCAAAGCCATGTTAGGTCAGGCCTGGATTACCCATCATACTAGTTAAGGTTATATTGGTTTCAGGGAAGAGAAATGGACTTTGGCTGACTTGAACGGAAAGCTCCCAGGGTCTTTTATGAAACCAAAGGGAAGCTGAACAACCCTAGCTCAGCAAGGGGAAGACAGTGAGCTCCAGGAGTTCATGGCTGTGTTGACATTGATGGGGCTGTCTCAGTGTGCCTAGGCTCTCAGCTCTTTGGGGAAAGAGGATCTTATGGGCCCTATGACTTACCTCGGTTTCCCTAGAAGCAGAGGGATGATGGTGCAAGTGATTTATTGGGGGAGCGCTCTCAGGAGAAACCTGATAGGCAGTGAGGATGGAGCAGGAGACAGAGCTGCACGTCTAGCCTCAGCCTGATCCCACCCTGGAATCTGGAGAGTGTACAGCACTGCAGTTACCCCATCTCAAAGCATGAGCCTGCTTTCGTACCCCCATACCCATCAGTTATTGACTGTGGGCTGCCTCTGGTGGGGGAGGGCGTAGTTTCTCAAGCATTTCTGGGCAAGGCGATTCAAGAGAAAGGGCAGCTGTGAGCTGCTAGCAGCCAACATTCACAGCAGCTGGGGGATGGTGCACTGCCCAGGCAAGGGGATCGGGGCAGAGCCTCGACTGCATCCACGGCACCTGGTGTGGGTAAGGTGCCCACCCATGAGCAGTCAGCCATTGAGAGAGAGAGAGAGGCGGAACCTTGAGGTCTAGACGTGGTCAGGGGCTGTTTGAATTTGTGACCCCAGGTCTAAACCCCTTAGGAAGATTTATGTTAGGTGTCTAGGTATGTACCTAGGTATGTACCCAGAAGTGGGATCTGTAGGTTATCAGGTATGAATGTGTTCAGCTTTAGTAGACATTGCCAAAGAGCTTCCCAGAATGATTGTACATTTGATACTGCTTTTAACAACGTGTGAAATTTCTATGTGCCCCACATCCTTACCAGAACTTTGTATTGTCTGTCTCTTTCTCCTTTTTTTTTTTTTTTTTTTTTTAATTTTTGGCTGCACCATGTGGCTTGCGGGATCTTAGTTCCCCGACCAGGGATTGAACACGGGCCCTCAACAGTGAGAGCGTGGAGTCTAACCACTGCACTGCCAGGGAATTCCCTGTCTCATTTTAGCTCCTCTGGTAGACATGTAGTATTCTCTCATAGTGGTTTTAATTTGCATCTCTCTGATGACTAATGAAGTCAAGCACCATTTCATATGACTTTTTCTTATTGACTTATGGGAACTCTTTATATATTCTGTATATGTGTCCTTTGTCAGATATATACCTAACAAATGGTATATGTATATATATATATAAACAGAAAAGATAGGTATAGATATAAATATAGATTTATAGATATACACACATATACACACGCATACAAACACACATATATAGAGTTGGAGGAGATACATGTGATTTATATACAAAAATATATTTGTTATATATTATTATAGTTTTATATTTAATATAAACATCAACATATTTATATTAAATATATTTAAATATTAAATAAAATACTTAATACAAATATATAACATATGAATATATTTTTGTATTTATATAATTATATATTACATAAGTTTGGTGTATTATATATATAAATCACATATATCTTCTCCCACTCTGTGGCTTGCTTGCATTTCATTTTCATAAAGATATTTTTTAATGAATATGAAAAATCTAATCTAGTTCAATTTATCAATTTTTTTCCTTTATATTTAGCATTTTCTGTGTCTTACTTAGGAAATCTTTATCCATATCATGGTCAAATAGATATTCTCCTATTTTTTTCCTAAAAGCTTTATTATTTTATCTTTTAAATTTAGAAACATAATTAATCTGGAATTTATTTTTTGTGTTATGAGTTAGAAATTGAGGTGTTTTTTCCCCCTATGGATAGCCAATTATTCAGCACCATTTACGGAAAAGACCATCCTTTCCCAAATGGACTACTGTTGGGCCATCTGTCAAAAGCCGATGATAAAATATGTATGAATCTATTTCTGGTCTCTCTGTTCTCTTTCATTGGTTTATATGTTTATACTTGAGCCAATATCACACCATGTTAATAACTATAGCGCTATACTAAGTCCTAGGGTGACTGACTTGTCTTGGTTTTCCCAGTACGTTTTGGTCCGCACCCAACATTTTTATTGAGACATAACTGACATAACATTGCATTAGTTTAAGATGTACCACATAGTGATTTGATGTATTTAACTTTCTACGTTTTAAAACTGAAAGTATTGCATCTCAGAAAACTCCTCAGTCCCTGGCAAAGTAGGACAGTTGGCCATCCTAGTAGATGTGATATCTGGTGACCTAGATCCTCCAGCTTTGTTTTTCTTCTTCAAAATTGCCTCAGCTATTCTTCACCTTTTGCATTTCTTTATAAATTTGAGTCAGTTTATCAATTTCCACCAAAATAAAAAGTCTTTTGGGATTTTCATTGGGATTGCGTTAACCTATAGACAATTTGAGGAAATTGGCGCACATCTTTTGTTAAATTTAGTCCTACATATTTAATGTTTTTTGATGCTATTGTAAATAGTACCATTTTTTAAATTTCATTTTATTTTTGTTGTTATTGTGTTGCTGATACAGAAATAAGATGAAATTTATATTGACCCTCATCCAGTGACATTGCTGAATTCACTATTAATTGTAATATTTAATAGATTTTTTGAATAGTATATGTATATAATCACACCCTCTGTAAAAAAAATGGTAACTTTTTTCTTTACAAACTTTATGCCTATTATTTCACTTTCTTATCTTACTGTGCTGGCTTAAAAGTCTAGTGCAATGTTGAATAGAAGTGGTGATAGTGGTTACACAATTATATTTTAATTTGATCCTCTAAAAGTTATTGTTCTTTAACTTAAAAAAAATTTGTCCTGAGGGTGAGAATTTCATGGACTGTGGCCAAGGAATAGTTTTATGGCAGGTGGACCTAATTATGACCCTCCTTTGTTGTTGTTTTTTTTTAATTTTTATTTATTTATTCATGGCTGCGTTGGGTCCTCGTTTCTGCGCGAGGGCCCTCTCCAGTTGTGGCAAGCAGGAGCCACTCTTCATCGAGCTGCGCGGGCCCCCCACTATCGCGGCCTCTCTTGTTGTGGAGCACAGGCTCCAGACGCGCAGGCTCAGTAGTTGTGGCTCACGGACCCAGCTGCTCTACAGCATGTGGGATCCTCCCAGACCAGGGCTCAAACCCGTGTCCCCTGCATTGGCAGGCAGATTCTCAACCACCGCGCCACCAGGGAAGCCCCTATGCCCCTCCTTTTATACTAACATGAAATGGAAATACCCCTAACTGACCCCCAATGAGATGACTTATTCACATTTACCCATTTGGTGCTGAAGTTGGGTAAAGCCTGTGTTTCCTGAGAAGCTCCCTGTGAGCACATCTGCTGGTTTTTGTTTGCCTGGCATCCCTTCCTCCTTCTTACCTCCTCTTTCTTCCTTCTTCATTCCAACCATGGAATTCCAGTTAGTTCCCACGCACATCGCTCCATTCCCTGGGCTCCAGGGCCATAAACTGTGCCCATCAATTTATCTCTCCCAAAAATTCAAATAGAAGCCTTCTGAAGTCTTGTGGAAATGCCCTGAGAGCAGACCCAGGGTCTCTTGCTGCTGGTGACCTGGAGCTTACCTGTCTGCTGTCCTTCCAAAGGTCATGATCTCTAGCTCTTCCCTCAATTCTGGAACTACTCAAGAATCCTCTTTCCAACGAACTTCCTCTTTCCCTTACTAAAGTCCGTTTCTATTGTATGTTAGAGAATAAATATACTACTCCCAATTCTCTTTACTTTGCTACCAACATTGAGCAAAATGAGAACATATTTTTAAGGATTTAATTGCATTCCATTTATTTATATGTTACTTATTATATAACTTTTTTGTAATTGACTCAAAACCAGTCATTGTATATTAAAACCATAACTATGGATTTCTCTTATTGCATATACATAATTTGAGTCCATATATCCCAGGTTTATTTATCCTGAGATAAAAAAATAACAAAATTTTTTTATTTCTCTCCCTTTGAACCCTCTATTCTGGCAATAGGCGAACTTTTCTGTAAAGAGCCAGAGAGTAAATATTTTAGGCTTTGTGGACCATGTGGTCCCTGTCACAGCTGCTCAACTGCCATTGTAGCCACAGACAGTATGTAAATGAATGGGTGTGGCTGTGTTCCAATAAATAAATGGACACTGAAATTTGAATTTCATGTAATTTTCATGTGTCATAAAATATTCTTGTTTTGAATTTTTTTATTTAATTTCAAAATGTCAAAACAGTTCTTAGTTTGCAGGCCATACAAAAATAGGTGGTGGCCAGATTTATGCCATGGGCCATAGTTTGCCAACCCTGTTCTTGTTCCCCAGTTGATTATATATTATTGAATAGAAGAAATATTGATTTATGAAATTGAGATTATAAAATAATAAGCATAATTTATGGAATATGTAGCAACTTATTTGTCTCCTAAATTGATGGGCATGTATTCAAGGATATAACTATAAAATATTAACTGGGCAAGATTTTCTTATTTCCAGGAATTCCTATGTAACATAGGAGAATGTAGAAAGGTCATACTATACACTAAATTTCTCTGTAGTTGTTTCTTGACTATCTAGTTTTATAATGTACTAATTAAATATTTATTACTAGCATAGAATCAAAGAAAATAAGAGGCTTTAAGATATAAATCAGCTAGTCATTTAAGGTCAGAATGATATTTGACCTTTATATCAAATTACATATTTGAATAGCATTTGATAGTTCACAAAAATTATAGTTCCATATATTATCTCTCAAGATCCTCACAACAGCCCTGGAGGTAGACAGGCAAGGTATTATTATCCTAATTTAAAGAAGGGCGACCTGCCCAAGATTATGCAAGAGACAAGGGAGTGGGAGGAGCACTCTGGTCACGCCCCCAGATCATGGTCAGAGTCATTTCCATGTAATGAGTAAATCCTGCTTCACCAGCTGACAAACGCACAGTGTCTCACCACAGGGATGTCTCCGGTTTGTCAATGCAAGCCCCACACGTCTAGATCAGTTGGGAAACCCAGACCACCCCTTCTCTCCTTCTAGCTCCACCTCCTTCCCCTGTGTCTAGGAATCACAGCCATCACAACCAGGGCTGATTGCTCTGGAAGTTGTTACCCTAGTGCTGTAGCAGCTGGGAGCCTGGCGTCACTGCTGACTCTGGAACATTCCATAGCTCTGCCCTTGGAAAGCAATGATCTTGTCAACATCCACTGCTGCCCACAGGATTTGAGCACGCTGTCCTTATACCTCTTACGTATGCCCCAGTCTAAGATAATTACACCACAACTCAGACCCCAGCCCCAGGTGTCAGGGAGGGCTTCAGCTACCACTCCTTTGAGCACCTGTGGATACACAGGCCGTCCAAAAGAAACTATTTGGATTGAGCTTCTTGTCCTCACTGTGGCCGTTACTGGTGCATTTCCCCTCAGGGGTTCCACAAAAAAGAAAGGAAGATGCCCCTTTCCTCAGGATTACACATTTAGACAAGTGCACCCATACTAACTGGCTCAGGGATCCCAGTATTATAGTTTTCTGGATTCATTCACTCAGTCTCTTCCCCAGGTAACAAGTCAGGTGCAGAAGTAAGCTGCCCTAAAGCCTTTATATATGTATGTATGTATGTGTTGATTTAAATTTTGACTTCCTATTATGGCAAATTTAAAACACACACATAAAATAGAGAATATAGTATTATATCCCATCTCCAGCATATACCCATCACTCAGTTTTAACACCTATCAACCCTCGCCTAATCTTGTTTCATCTGTCCTGCCATTTCCCCCCTTCCCTCTAGAGTATCTTAATGGCAGTCCTGGAGATCATAGAATTTCACCCTTAAATTATTCATTATATGTCTATAATAGACAAAAGACTGTTTTCAAAAACATAACCACTGTATGCTTGTGACACAATATCATTATGACACTGACAAAATTATTAACCTTTAAATTAATAATAATTCCTTAATATCATCTAATATCCAGTCTTTGGTCAAATTTCCCCATTGTCTCAAAAACGTCTGTTTATAATTGATTGGTCAAATCAGGATCCACATACTGTATTTGGTTGTTAGGTGTCTTAAATCTCTTTTAATTTATTAAGGTAATTTCTTTGTTGAAGAAATCCTCTCATTTGTCCAGTAGAACTTTCCACGTTCTGGGGTTAACGGATTGCATCTTGGTGTTGTTTGACACTTTCCTATATTGTTCATTCTCCCTTCTCTCCATAAATTGATAGTTACATTTACAGGCTTGATTGGATTCAAACTCAGAATATTCTGGGGAGTGGCAAAAATACCTCATAGGTGATTCAGTATATTTTCGATTGCACCACCTTAGGACGTGTATGATGTATGGTTGTTCAACTCTTAGTGATGTTACAATTGATCAGTGGGTCCAGGTGTCATAAGCCCAATCCATCCATAAAACTCTATCCATCAATCTTTCACTTAATGGTTTTAGCAGCCATTGATGATTGTCATTTAAATCTGATATTTTTTTTGAGTCTCCAAAATGATGATTTTTTAAATCATTCCTTTTACATTTATTAGTTGGAAATATTTCATACAAAAGGACTTTTCCTTAACAACTCTTGGCTACCCTAAAATACAATTTGTACAAGAAAGGCAGAATAAATGTTTTATTTACCGATTACCATTAATGTATAATTTAGCAACTTACTGTAACAACTTATAGGTAACTTGTAAGTTCTTTCTTTTCTTAATATCACTATAAACTTGTGGATGTTAACATCACTGATGTGATAAATGATTTAGAAAAGTTCTATAGGCAATGGTGAACCACCAAAGGCAGTTCCCAACTTTCAAGCGTAAAGCATACCTGCAAATGTATCTAACAATCAAACAATAAACTTCCTTGGTTTAGGAGGAATCCTTTCCTACAGAGCTAAAAAGTAAGATCGAAATCTCTAAACATAGCTAAACTTTTAGCTACGACATTGAACAATGAATATTTCCAAGATTCTGCTTGGTCTCTGATTTTCTTCTTTCCTTCATTCTGTCTACTGGCCTTCATTTCATGAATGTCTCATCATCTGGTTGAGGCTAGACACTCACTGCTTCTGGCACACTTAAGGATTTCATCTTTACATCATTCACATTACACTTATAAGATCTACATTTCCTATAACTAGTATTTGTACTTTCATTTTTATAAAATAAGAGCAAGTAAATACTCGAATAATTTTTTTCTTTTTTAAAATTATTATTTATTTATTTTTAGCTGTGTTGGGTCTTCATTTCTGTGCAAGGGCTTTCTCTAGTTGCGGCAAGCAGGGGCCACTCTTCATCGCAGTGCACGGGCCTCTCACTATCGCAGCCTCCGTTGTTGCGGAGCACAGGCTCCAGACGCGCAGAGCTCAGTAGTTGTGGCTCACAGGCCCAGTTGCTCCGTGTCATGTGGGATCTTCCCAGACCAGGGCTCGAACCCGCGTCCCCTGCATTGGCAAGCAGACTCTCAACCACCGCGCCACCAGGGAAGCCCCTCTTGTTTTTTTAATTGAAGTATAGTTGATTTACTATGTTGTATTAGTTTCAGCACAGTGATTCAGTTATACATATATATATATATTCTTTTTCAGATTCTTTTCCCTTATATGTTAATACAAAATATTGAGTATAGTTCCCTGTGCTATACACTAGGTCCTTGCTGGTTATCTAGTTTATGCATAGTAGTGTGTATATGTTAATCCCAGCCTCCTAATTTATCCCCCCTTTCCCTTTGGTAACCACAAGTTTGTTATCTATGTGTGTGAATACTCAAATAATTGAACGCTGCTCTAATAATTGAAAACTAGCATGTGAACAGCAATGGGGATGAGGCTCAGACTGAAGCGTGGACCAGCAGTGAGTGCCACCATGGGGGAGTTCAACATGCTTGTCAGCTGATGTGCCAAGGCCAGAATTTATTCTGTAAAAGGAGGGTTGGGTATTTTGGTGGGGAGTGCATGAAACTGCTATTGAATGTGACACATTGGGTTTGCTGTCAGCTTCCTCATTATATCTCCACTAGACAGTTAGTTAGTTAGTTAGTTCTAGGAGGGCAGGAGCCGCACTTGTATTGTTCATTTACTCCCAAGCATCCAGGACATGCTTTTTTGTTTTAAATGAAAGAATAAATGATGTATGCCAAACAAGAGAAAAATCTACAACGGTTTTGAGCAGTGAGAATCATAATTAGATCTATTTTTCAGTTGTATCTGTTGCATATTTTTGACTCTGGGGTATTGGTATTATAAACTATCTTTTCTTTAAAAATTAATTTATCTGGGACTTCCCTGGCGGTCCAGTAGTTAAGACTTTACCTTCCAATGCAAGGGGTGCGGGTTTGATCCCTGGTCAGGGAGCTAAGATCCCACGTGTCCGTGCCAAAAAAACAAAAAAAAACATAAAACAGAAGCAATATTGTAACAAACTCAATAAAGACTTTAAAAATGGTCCACATCAAGAAAAAATCTTTAAAACTTAATTTATCTGAGACAGATGTAGTACATTTCATCTAGGAATATTTTGAAAAGTAAACAATCAAGTCAAATCACTGATAATTCCATTCCTTAAGGTTAACATTTGGGTATCTCATCCTGAAATTCTCTATGTATAATATTAAGAATACTGGAATCATCCAGAACATATTGTTCAGTAACCTACTTTTAACATTTAAATACATGGTTAACAGTATCCTATGTTACCTTTTCCTGCAATAGAAAATTTAAAAGTAACCAGACCTGGGCTTCCCTGGTGGCGCAGTGGTTAAGAATCGCCTGCCAGTGCAGGGGATTGGCAGGGACACGGGGTCGAGCCCTGGTCCGGGAAGATCCCATATGCCGCAGAGCAACTAAGCCCGTGTGCCACAACTACTGAGCCTGCGCTCTAGAGCCCGCAAGCCACAACTACTGAGCCCATGTGCTACAACTACTGAAGCCCGTGCGCCTAGAGCCTGTGCTCTGCAACAAGAGAAGTCACTGCAATGAGAAGCCTGCGCACCGCAACGAAGAGTAGCCCCCACTCACCACAACCAGAGAAAGCCCACGCACAGAACGAAGACCCAACGCAGTCAAAAATAAATAAATAAAATAAATAAATTTAAAAGTAACCAGACCCAAATCCAATTTCTAAACATGAAATTCTGATGAACAGGACCACAGCGCAGTGATTCTGATCAGAATTGTGCTTGTTAATAAAAGCAGGCTATTCCGTGGCACACACAGCTCCAGGATGTGAGATTAACTTCAACAACCATTCATTTAGATTTGGTTTGATTTTTGGCCAGTCTTATGACCAACTTGAAGCAGGTCCTAGGACAGAGGATGTTATGTTTGGTGTTCAGGGAAGCAGCAAAGTAGAGGAGCCACCCCAAATTCCAGACTAATAGATAGAGTCAACATTCTCTTTATAGCAAAGTTATCCATTTACTGCAGCAAAATTTAAACTAAAATGTTTAAAATACCACATAAATTAGGTCAAACATCTTGTGGGGAAAGTAACCTGTTAGTATAGATAGGAATGGAAACGGTGAACCTGAAAAGAAGCTGAAAAGACATTATCTGTAGATACATTTTGCTTTCAAGATTCTACACTATGTAAATGTCCTTCTAGAAGATGAATTTAGGCTGATTCATTGTCACTTGCTTCTGCCGTGGTTTTCCAGGCACCTTAGCTAGCAGCCACCCTGCCTGCAGGCTGTTGAGGGCAAATAAATGTTTCAGGCAGACTGACAATAGGAAAGAATTGTAGGACAAGAAACTACCTGCAATACCTAGGTGGGAGTATCCTGGAAAGTGTTGTGCTGAAATATTGACCCTTCCAGCTGGTTAACTTTGAGGTTCATGCATTTACTTTTGGTGAGGTTCACTCAGCAATAACAAGTGAATATATGACAGCCTAATGATTCATGGGAAAATGTAGTATTGCATACAGAATCGGAAGAGATTCAATATGAGTGCATGGCATTGCTAACTTCTTTTAAAAGCTTAAGGAAGGAACAATGTTTAGGCCTTTTGGGTTACCAGGTGTAGAATGCATTGTTTTTTGACATCACTAGCCAGTTCCTTATTTTGGTGACAGTGACCCATTTTTTTTCCCAGGGAACCACTCCTCTTCTATAGTCCATGCTCTTTGGGTGAACCAGAGGTGAAGCATATGACTCATATTTGGCCAATCACAGCACAGAATTTTCCTAGCTCAGTAATTTGTTAAGGGATGGGCAGTTAACCAGGTTGGTTCAATTAGTGAATCCAGGACTACTGGGAAGGATCTCTTTCTTGCCGGACTTGTACGGGGGTGGAGGTACACTTGAAGTTGTTGGGAACTGTCTTGCTATCACGTGAAGTTTGAGTATAAAGCTAATATGGAGGACAGCTGAGCCTTTTTTTTTTTTTTTCCCCAAGAAGGCTCTCTCTTATTCATCCAAACTGATATGGGCGTGAGGGGCAAAAGACTGAAAATTCTAAGTCTACCCTTATTTTCGTAAGTGTAAACTTACGAAGCTACAAGTGTCCAAATTAAATATTTGTAAGAAAACTGATGCTTGATGATAACAACAAACTCTACATTCCAATAATTTATTATATGAGCATTGTAAAATGTCTTTGTGATATGGCATTTGGGAGTGTGTAAAATAAAATAGATCTTTTCTCAAGAAATGTATAATCTGTTTAGATAAGACCAACATTAAAACACAAAACCCTTTAGAATGCAAGTGAATAGCAGATAGTAATGCATATAAATATTCTGAATGGTAATATAAAGTAACTGGTAACTACAAACAAAACTAGCCTAGAACAAAAAGCATGACAGGCTTTAGGCTAAACTGAGTATTTCCATTTAATTCTCAAGGCACTGATCTTTATATTTTAGTCTTTAGGTGGATTCATACATTTGTATTTCCTACCTGGATGTTTCCTGTGAATTACTGATTTGTATATTCAATTGCCTATTTGATGTCTCCACTTAGATGGCATCTAAGACAGGCATCACAAACTCACCTTGTCCAAAAAGTCTTTTCCTCCAAACCTGTTTGAATAGACTGCCTTTCAGATTTCAGTAGATGGCAACCCCATCCTTCCAGTGGCTCAGGTCTAAACCTTAAGTGTTATCTTTTTTCTCACACCTGGAAGCCATTCTATAAGCAAAGCTTACTGGCTCTATCTTCAAAATATATTTGGAATCTAACCACTTCTTACTACCTTCACTACTATCTGAATTATTGTAATACTGGTCTTCCTGATCTCATCCTTCCCCCCCTAAAGTCTATTTACAATCCAGCAGCTGAAAGTCTTCTCATTTTATTAGGAAAAATTTAAAACGTACAGCAAGGTTGAAAGATTTTACAGTGATCCCTCTGTATACCAGTAACAGAGCAGTCCTTTTCAAGATGACAGATCGTGTAGCTCCGCTGCTCAAAACTCCTCAACAGCTTATGTCATTCAAAGAGGAAAAGCCAATTTCTTACCATGGTCTACAAGACCCAGCACGCTCTGGTCCCTGCTACCATTCCTCCCTCTTGTCCATTATTCTTCAGCCACACTGGCCTCCTCTTTGCTCCTCAAACACGGTAAGTACATTCTTGCTTTAGGGCCTTTGCACTTGCTTTCCCTTAGCTTGGGATGCTCTCCCCATCACAGATTTGCACAGCTTGCCTCTTTCTTTGCATCACCTCATTAGGTCTTCTCTGACTCTTCCAAATATTAGGTTGAACAGTATAACACTAATGTCATCCTACCAGGCTGTACCACATAAACTTAATATCATCCTGAGGTTAAAAAGAAAAAAGATGTAAAAAGATTAGTACTTTCATATAGTTCAAACTAATAAAATAGCAACAGCACCCTACCCTCTTATTCTTACCTGGGTTCCAATATTCTTGATAGCACTTCTCACCATCTTATGTACTGTTTATGTATTGTCTGTAAGATCCTCAAAGACAGGGAGTCTGTGCGTTTTGTCCACCACTGTGTACTCTGTGCAGACCAGTACTTGGCCTATAGTGCACACCCAGGTCATATTTATTTAAAGAATGAATTCTTTACACTGAAGCTAGAGAGATCATTTAAAACCACAAAGTCTGATCATGTCATTCCTACTAAAAACTCCTCAATTCATTTGCATTGCTTTCAAAACAAAGATAAGAATCCTTAGGAAGCCTGTAAGGCCCTGCATGGTGAGCCTTTGGTTCTCTAGACTCATCTCACATTATCTCCCTCATTTCTTTATAGTCCCTGAGACTCTCTGCTTGTACCATCATGAGCTCTTTATGTTCTTCCTTTCTCTTCCCCAACTTCTGCACTGAGTTCACTCTGAAGCAGTTTTAAATCTTGGCTCAGAGAATCTCTTGCTAGGAGAAGTCATTTCTGATACTTCAGATTAGGTTGAGTTCCACTTTGATGCCCTTGATTCCTGTGGTCAAAAGCTGGAAGAAGGACCTTTGTTTGTGTTTTCTTTGAAGAAAGAATTCAGCAAAGAGACCAAGATTGTGAAAAAGACAAAAGCATTTATTAGAAACAAAGTGTGTGTGGAAGGAACAAAGTATGTGTGAAAAAAAAAAAATGTGTGGAACACACAGTGAGCTCAGAGTGAGTTGCCCCCAATAGGGGCAGCTTAGATTGCTTATATAGGGGCAGTTTTCCAGATTGTCTCTGGCCAATCATCTCCATATCTTGTCCTGGTGTGGGCACGCATCTCTCAGCCAAGATGGACTCCAGCTGGCATCTTCTCCCTCCTTTTGTCCTTCCCCTAGCCTGAGGGCCTCCTCTGCACATGTGCTGGGCTGGGAAATCCACAAGAATGCACCCAATCAGGGCCCAATGCTGCTGCTGGTTTCCCATCTCAAAGCGTCATCAGGAGACCAGTTACAGCTGCTCAGCCTGGGGCCTGTCTCTCCTACCTCACCCTCATGCACCACATATCTACCCTTAGTAATACCTATTAGGATTATAAAGTTAATTTTGTGTGATCATTTATCTCCCTTACCAGACAGTAAGTTTCCTGAGAGAAGGAAACACAGCTTTCTTTTTAACTTTTCCTTGAATCCCTAGCATCTAGGAAGTATCTTGGCACATAGTAAGAGCTTAATACTCACTTAAAAAATAGATCCTGTTGTGTTCCGATGTTACTAGTGCCTAACTGGGGGCCTGGTATACAGTAGATGAGTAAGTTTGCTAAATGAGCTGTAATATGAAGAATGTTTGATTACTCATTTACAATGTATATACGATGCAGAAGAGCCATCACTTGATTATCTGTGATTAGGCATTTATACATAACTGATACCTACACGAATTTCCAAATTCTCCCTTCTCATCAAACTTTCCTCATCACTAAGTCTGAAGAAAGTAACTTACACTTCTTCTCTTTCCTTCGTTTGCTCTCTGGTGGAGTAAAGGACGAGCTGCTCTGGCTAGGAGAGTCCATATGGAGCTAGAATTAGTCTAAGTGAGATCTGGCTTCCGAACCAACAGACCGCAGCATTCTCATTCGGATAGTTAGATGTTTACAAACTTTTTTTTTTCCCAGTCAAATGAGGACCTTTGCATTCTTTTACTTTAATAGCAATCTCTTTGAAAACATTTCAGTGGTCAGAGGATGTATTAAAACACACACGCAGGTTGTATAAATTTATAGGTTTATTAGGGCAGGAAGACTTGGAACAATATAAGCAGAAAAAACAAAAATCTTACAAATAAATCACTTTTAAGTGTGTTGACCCACAGAATTTTTTAGTAAACTTGTAATTCCAGATGAATACTGTGGCAAGCTTATTGATATTGTCATCTGCTAATTAAGGAAAGGGAGAAGAGCCAGATATAACAGAAATGAATTGTTGCAAAGTGGTAATTTTCTGATATGATGAAACACAAAAAGAAACTAAAAATCTAAAGATAGCAAGATGTCAATTTCTTAGTTTTAATAATGCATTATAGGTTATGTAAGATGCTGCCAACGGGGGAAACTGGGTAAAGAGTACACAGGACTTGTCTGTACTATTTTTGTAACTTCTTGTGAGTCTATAGTTATTCCCCTCCTCCACCCCCAAAAAAAGGAAAGCAAGAAAAAATAGGAAATCTAGATAAGAAATAATGTTTGGAAAGACAACTTAAAGCAAATATACATAGTCAGCAGTCACAGACTGTTGCTTTGCTAGGTTTCCATAGGTTTGTAAGGAGTTAACCAAAATTTTAAAAATTCTTCCAAAGTGTGCTACATAAATACACTTTACTAATAAAAATATTGGGCTCTGAAAAGTAGCGTCCTATTTTTAATGTTTGAACTAATGTTTTCCAGAGATGTGTGTAGAGTGAAACATAGTATTGTGTTTGCAAAAGTTAATTTTGTGAAAGCCACAAAAATGAGTGTTTGCTCTTGAGAAAGGAAAATTTGTATTTCTTGACATCATCAAAGAAAAATGTGAAGGATCTGATATGAAATGAACAAAAATGTACAAATCCTACCACCTCATTGCTCAAAACCATATAAATACTTTCAAATTTTTCCTTCATCTATTAATATGTCCCTGGAGCGGACAGCCCACACAGACCTGGGGGCATTCACATGTCAGAATATTCCATAAAGATTTGGGAACACATATTTTTGGCAGAAAGAATGTGCAGGGAAAGACTGCTTGTGAAACAGTTCAGAGTGATGCATTTAGTCAGGATCCCCTTGCAATGACAAAACGTTACTGTCATACTTTATAACATTCTTGGGAGCCTTCAAAAGACACATGCCATCATGAACTTTTTAAAAATATTTACTTATTTGGATGTGCCAGGTCTTAGTTGCGGCATACAGGATCTTTAGTTGCTGCATGTGGGATCTAGTTCCCTGACCAGGGATTGAACCCGGGCCCCCTGCATTGGGAGTGTGGAGTCTTAGCCACTGGACCACCAGGGAAGTCCCCACTGTGAACTTTAAAACAAGTGGAATGGTTTTTTTGGCAACAGATAGCAAATATCCTATAGTGGGAGAAGTAAAAATACAGAGAAGTTCCAAAATTGCCTCATACCACTCTACCTTAAAGTATACTCTCATAATAAAATTATAAGAGCAACATAGAAATTTGCTTGGCCGGACACTTCATTTATATTTCCTTTTTAAATATTAAAGTACAGCAATATGGCATAAAGTAAAAGGGGAATTAGGGCCAGAAAGACTAGAGTTTCAAATTCTGACTCTCAGCT
Source organism: Balaenoptera acutorostrata (assembly GCF_949987535.1). Lineage (NCBI taxonomy): Eukaryota > Metazoa > Chordata > Mammalia > Artiodactyla > Balaenopteridae > Balaenoptera > Balaenoptera acutorostrata. The sequence goes on along the minus strand of NC_080073.1, from coordinate 49,838,493 downwards.
ACTAGTTTTGTTACCTTAGGCAAGTCATAATTGCTCTGAATCTCAATGTCTTTGTTACTAAAATGGGTATAATAATCCCCATATCTCAAGGTTGGTCCTAGTACTGAAAGGGATAATATATTTAATAGCTTAGTACAATGCTGTGCAAATAGTAGGTAGTCAGTAAGTGTGAGCTTCCTCCCAGTTTTCCCAGAAGATATGGCAAAACCTTTCTTTCTCTGTTAGTTTGGTATGAGCCAAAAAAAGTGGCTAAGGAGTAAAATAAAAAAAAGTAAGAGCATCTAATCCTAATATTACCCAATCTTTCCATTAATTATGCAGTTATATAAACTTAAACTAATATTTAATAAACATTATTGGATTTATTGGTATTATTCAGGTACCTGAATGGGTTCTCTCTTGAAAGTCCGCTTTTTATTTTATCTTTAACTGATTTAGCAAAAATATGTCATTAATCCTTTTATTCAGATCATAACATAGTATGATCTTTCGGGAATATTAAGCCCCTCTTGATCCCAGGTGAAAACCATGGTTTCAGTATTTGCTCACAGGTCTGAGCAAAATAGTGACATGGAAAGAGAAAGCGCGAGGTTAGAGATTTTGTCTTTCAAGGCTGATGGTATGATAATTCTCCTGTGATGAAGCCACCTGTTGATGTCTCACTGCCTAGAGACCAAAGTTCCCTAGTTCATGCCTCCCTCGCAGTGCCATACTCCAGCCCTCATGAACTCTAAAGGGAGAGCACAAGCCTTCTGAAATCGCATGGGTGGGCAGCAGAGAAACAGCCCTTGGAAGGCATTAGAGCCAGGTTCTTAACATGGAATTGTGGGCTTATTCAGGGGGTTCTGGAACCTGCAGTCCCTGGATGTAAAGTGGTGTCGAAGTGTATTTCGTGCCTTCTTCCCAGGAGGCTGCTCAACTACCACTTCCCTCTAGAGGTCTTCTCCAACCTGCCAGAGGTCTCGCCCACAAAATCTCTCATCACCTTTGTGTATTTCCTGCGGCGCCGCATCGCAATCTGTCATTGCCTTGTTTGCTTAAATCCGTCTACCCTACTAGAAGATGAGCTTCCCAAAGCGCAGGACCCTGGTCTTTCTCCAGGGCCTTGAACCTGGTGGATCTCGAGAGATACTTCCGGAATGAAGGACAGGTCCGTGTCCATCAGATATTTAACGGACTCTATAGTCTTCCCCCCTCGCCCCCAGCATTCTTCTCCGGAAATCATTTCAAAATCATTCATTTTGGAAATAAGGCTTTCAGCATTTCGACCACACCCACCCACCTTCGTTCCTACCGTTAGAACTGCCACCCGGGCCCACTCACCCAAGCCCACTAGGCCGGACAGTTTGGAGGTGACCAGGGCAGGGGCTGCCTCGAACGGGCACGCGCATCAATTCACATTCCCGGACCCGGTCCTGGGGGCGGAGGGGTTGGGTGGGCCCCGCGGGCCCGGAGGAGCCACCTCGGGAGGCCGCCCGGGCCTCCACCTTACCCGCGGTCCCAAACCTCTTTCCCACAGGCGGTGCGTAGCCGGCCGCTGAGGGACAAGCCCGTCCCGCAGCGCGCGCCACCGCGACCACAACTGCTTCCGGGTGAGCGGGTCGTCGACACTGTGGCCCCGCCCCTCCTCCGCCTCCGCCGCCCGCCGCTCGGGCTGCGGCTCCGCCTGGGGGCCGGTTCCCGCTGTCTCAGCCGCGGCGCCGAGGGACATCGGCGTGACTGACTGACCGGCTGCCGGCGCCGGGAGCCGCCGCATCCAGCCCGGTCCGCCTGGCCGGGGACCCAGGACCGAGTCCGCCCCTCGCGCCCCTCGCCTTTCGCCCCGGCGGGCTCCCGGCCGGCGAGCTGCGCTCCGGCCCTTCCCGGGCGGCGTCGCAGCCATAGCCCGCGCCCGGAGACAGGTAAGGGCCGCTCCTCCCGCCGGCCAGGAGGGGAGCGGGGAGCGGGGCCGCCTTCCCGGCCTCTGCAGCCCGGCGAGGTCCGCGCCGCCGCGGACTCCTGCTGGGGGCCGGGCCCCCAGGCGGGCCCCGGGGTCGAGGTCGCCCCCTGCCTGCGGCGTCCTCGGGCTTCACGCCGGGTCTCGAACGCGCAGCCTCGGTCCGCGAGCTGGGACGGCGTTACTCCCATTGTGGGAGAAATGAACTCGGGCCGCTGTCTCTCCGCTTCGAGTGCTCGGGGCTCCTCCTGCTCCCCGGGCGCGGCACTCCCTCGGTTCTGTACCCGACCGGCCACTCCGGGGAAGGGTGTCAGGCCGGTGGAGGGCGTAGCGCTTTTGTGGGATTTTTTTCTTCTTCTTCCTTGACCCGAACTGAAGCGCGGGCATAACAGGCGCTTGTTAGGAGTGTCAGGGTTAATGCTTGACTAATGCGAGGTGTTATTCACACCCAGATTGTTAAGCTATATAGCTCCAGCCAGGCCTGCTTCTCGTGCCCGTGGATATCCCGCAGGAAGCTGGAGGACCTAAGGAAACCCGTCTTTTTCTTTCTTCGAGGGGACGGAAAAGTGCAAGTGTTTGCTCTACTTTTTCCACCGTGGGAGATACAAATATCAGGCTGCGGAGACCTGGCCAGGGAAATATTGCATCCTAAACTGTAACTCTTTGTAGCGTATTTTCTTTGAGTTTCCATTTAATGACTCAGCATTTCTGTCCTAAAAAGAAAAGCTGCAGCGTAGGTTCATTGATTAAAAGATGTATGTAAGGATAACAGTGCCCGTTACTTTTCATGGCATCACAATGGGAAGAGAATGTGGATACAGTAATGGAACAACAGAGATGGAGAGCGGGGTGTGGATGGATCAGTTCTTAATTAGTGTTTAAAATAACATTGTTTCAAGGTTAAAATGTTTATTTGGGGGATGCTTCTGTATGAAGAGGTGCAATTGTTGGAAAAGACAAAGTGTTGCAGGTAAGGGTTAGTTGGCAGGGACTTGACGTTTGCTGTGGTTTGAAGGTCTTGCAGAATTAACCCTGTTTAACAAACATCATGCTCTGTTTAACACATGTAGAGATGATGACCCAGTACTATACTCATGTAGAATAAGAATTTCGGAAAGTGTGATTCATTTAGGAAGTTAGGTCACTCGCTTTGTGAATCATTGATATGGATCTTAAACTTGGAATAGAGGAAAGCTAGAAGTTTGTTACTGCCTGTTTAATTAGATGCCTTTGCTCATAGAAAGTGTTGTATTGATGCTTTGTTAGGTTTGTTGCTGCATATTTATTGTCATGAAGTATGGTAAGGAAATAAAAAGTGAACTTTTGCAGAAGCTTTGGATTTAGAATAGTTTGTTAGTTCCTAAGTGGACTGTTGTGATTTTACCCACTTTCTTCTTTTTTTTTTTTTCCCCAAATGTGGGAAGATAAATGAAGGAAGATAAGTGTCCAGAAACAAAATAAATGTCGGTGAAAAGGAGAGCTACCATCTTTAAGGCAGGAAAAACTTCACTGAAAGAATCTGCGGTACACAGAAGAGTCTTGAGTGAAAGGCCTTACCCATTTGGGGGAATCTGCCCTTAAAAATGTGCAATGAGAGTATGCTGAGCTCATATTTAAGTTCTGATAGAGAAGAAAGTGTGTATTGAAGCGGTGATTCATTATTGGAATGAATTCGTTTTAAACTAGAAATAACTTTTTATTGCAGAAATGTAATTTGATCATTTTTGGCTTTTAAAGTGTTGCTAAGCAAAATGACTTTGAATCACAGCGTTCTTAATACTCTTAGCCTTCTTTTCTTTTTCTTCTTTTTGGAAGGCAGCTTATTTTACCTTGATTTTGATTTATAAGGAACTTTAGTTAGTTATCAGTTATAAAGTAATGGTAAGTTTACCCTGTTGGTCTTGCTTACTAAATTCCTTTAATTCTTTGACTAAATTTCCGCGTCTTATTTCCTTGGATATCCATTCTTATATTCAGAGCGTTCCCTAATGTTGCTTTTGATTTGTGTCCAGCTAATAGTGACTTAAGAGTTTCAGTTTCCAGTGAACAGCTATTCCCTTTCGGAAAATCCCTTGTGGAAACCGCCTGAACTGACAGTCCTGATAGGTAGATATGCAAGAGAAGCCTTCTTAGGTCAGGATTTAAGCATATCCACAATGAAGGAAAAAAGTGATATGGGGAATATATTTGGCAAAGTAGAGTCTGTTTCTCTCAAAACAAAACCAAAAACTGATCTTTACTAGAAATGAGAGAGAGGGAGCAGTTTCTTGCAGAGCTGTTTGTGAATTGTTTACCCTGCTCCTAGTTTGAAGAGGAACAGAATTGATGATAATATATTTTTAAAAAAAACTCCCTATAGCTTGTTGGGAATGTCTGTGAGGATCATTTTAGAGGAAATACAGTTCTTCTGTCCCCACCATAGAAGTACTTTCCATTGCACCTACAAAGTAGAGACCATTTCATAGCCTTTTCCTTTTAGGTGGTTGCTTTCTCTCTGGAGAATCTGAACGGAGAGATGGTCCTTTAACAGGAAAAATGTACCACCTTATCCAGTTTGCAAATAAAGACTTTATGACCATCATTCAAAACTCAACTTTTAAAACTTCAGAAGGAAGGAATTGAGCAAAATTTACCCTGTGAGTAAAATAACTTTGGCTTTTTCTCTATTCTTTCCTTTAAGGTAATAGATAGGACACCATTAGAAATGATTTTTTGTGTGTTGCACATTGTGCTTTCACCTTAAAAAACTTTCTGGCCTACAATAAATTAAGCCACACTTAAAAGGAATCAAACACTGGGCTAAAAACTGGGTTTATTGTATGCTAATACTTTTTCAGTAATTCTATTATATCTTTATTTTGGTTGGGGAATGGAGAGAGAATTCTATTTCTTGTAGAAGCTCTGAGATTTGCTCCATATGTATGCTTTTGTTTTGGTCTAGTGGTGGGGAGAGCAGTAGATAAGAGTATGGATGGTTAAGAAGAGGGAAGGGACTTCCTTGGTGGTGCAGTGCTTAAGAATCTGCCTGCCAATGCAGGGGACATGGGTTCGATCCCTGGTCCGGGAAGATCCCACATACAGCAGAGCAACTAAGCCCATGTGCAAACCCAGTGCAGCCATAAATAAATAAATTAATGTTAAAAAAAAGAAGAAGAGGGAAGAAATGGCATCCATAGAAGGGGAGTGCTCACTTATGGGTTCAGTAGATGTTTGTGGGACTTTTAAAAATTGCTAAACATTTAAAAAGAAAATGTTATATGGTGAAAAGGAAATTTTCTTTCCACAATAAACTTCTAGCCTTCTTCCCCCACCCCCTACACCGACTACATAATCCAAGCAACCACTCTTAATGGTTTCCTGTGTATCTCTCTCCAAATTTTCTCTTACATATGTAATCACCTGTGTTTAGGAGAAATGTCCTATAACTTTTATTCTTACCCTTGATATGTCTTAGAGATCATTGTATATTAGCACATATGTCCAGCTAATTTTTAAAAAGACTGGATGTCCTGCCTAGTGTAGATGAACCATAGCTTGTTCATTTTCCATAATTTATTTTAACATTCTCTGTTAACAGACATTTAGGTTGTTTTTAGCTTTCCACTAACACTGCTGTAAGGAACAACTCATATGTAAGTCTTTGCTCTAGTGCATAAGTGTGTATATGGAATTTATTTCTGAAAGTGTGAGTGTAAGGTTCGGACTTAAATTGTGAAATTTTAAAAATTTATTTCAAGCTTATATTGGGATTTATTTTATAATAGAAGTTACCTTTTTTCTTAACCTTGTAGGAGAAAAGAGTGCTTAATTACTTTGTATTCTTTATCCTCATAATTTAAAAATATACTGTAAATGTATTTTATAAGGTAATTTTAAACATTTTAGAGTGACAGCTGGGTAATTTTATTTGTACCGGTAAAGGTAAAAGTACTGTACCTTGAAGACTGTGCTATTACAGACGAACTACTTCATTTATATTTGGTAATACTAGTTAAATGAGTGCCTTTTGTAGTAGCTTGATTGTCTTAGGATTTGATGACCAATATCAATTAAAAACATTGTATATAGTTTTACTTCTTGCCCTGCAGAAGTCTGCTGCCATATTGCTAGTCACATGGGAAATAAACGGCCTACCTTCTCTCTTCCTTTATCATCCGTAGCCTAGTCTATTCCTAATAAAATAAACCTCTGTGGGGTTTGAGATCCAAAAATCCTTTTGCAAACCAAAGTGCTATTGATGGATTAATTTCTCAAGGCAAAAGGTAGGTACAGATTTAATCTTTATTCTTCAAAGTGTTTGTGAGCAGAGTAAGGGAGGTTTACATTTTTAATTTCAATGTTACACAGCTCACTCATGACCGGGAGGAAGTTCAGGAATCTTTGCCCTTTTAAAATGAGAGAGACTAGTGGAAAAAAAAAAAGTGCTGAGGGACTAACATAAGAGGATGAAGTTGGAACTTGTGAGTGGCAGTTTCCCTGGCTGGTGCCCAGGGTCTGTTCTGAGGCCTTGTCAAAGCGCGTCTGACAGAACCCACCACATAACCACCATCTATCCTGGCCCCACTGCAAGTCAGGAAGGCCTGCGGTTTAGGAAAAGTGGCAACAGCAGAAGAGGGAGCTTATAAAGGACATTTGCCTTCAGAAGATTAAGGCTAAGTTTTGGGGTGAAAATGTGCTTAGCATGCGTATCCTAGGATCCAGTTTTTTTTGGTCTTCCCTTTTTAGGGAATGAGCATGATTAAGGAAAACTAACGAGGCCAGCATTTTAGAAAAATGTGCACAAAGAAGAGCACAGGATCGTACCAGTATTGATGTCATGTCTGGTTCTGAGGGTGTTTGGCGGGGATCAGTCAAATGTTTTACAACAGGGGAAAAACATTACTGTTACCCACACAGGGAGGCCGTGCCCCGAGTTGAAATAGTAGTCCACTTCAGAGACCTTCACACTTGTCCCTGGGATCAAAAGGACACTGGGAATGATGGGCTGTTTTACAGGATTATTTTGAGTTTATACAGAGAAATCAGCTTCTTCCCAAATTCTCATTCTCTTCTTCCCATAGAACTGTACAGTAGCATGTGTAATATCAGGAAGTTATCTCTTTAAACTCTTGCGTATTACCAGATGCTGTGTCCCAGCATAGCTGCCTTTCTTTCTGTACCAGGTGCTTTCTCATGAAAACCTTGGTGTTTCTGTACTTAGTGAATAAAGTACTTGGGTTTGAAGTTCTTTAACTGATCTCACTTCTTAGGCTAGAAAGCTGTTAAAGAGCTTAGTGTGCCAGTCTTTTGATCAAGGTTCATGTCACCCTATTTATCCGCAGCCTTGGATTAGAGTGGAGGTTGTTTGAAGAATTTGGCATACAGACTTAATTTATAGATGCAAAGCCTGCAGATAGTTTCCTTTCTTTTGCCTTAGGCTAGGTTGACACTCCAGGAAATTGAGTTTTTCTTGCCCTCAGAAATTTGGATTGTTAGCATTTGATGATGATGATGTATTTAGTATTCAGTGTGAGGAGAAAAAATAATTGTAATATTTTTCTCTCTTCTCTATTCCTATTATCTGGTTTATTCCTATTATCTTATTATATCCCTTCCCTGTTTCGGCCTTTCCCTCCTCCTCCTAAAAGAGTGGGATCAGAACAGAGCAGAGGGGAGAGAGCGGAAAAGAGGCTGGGAAAACCTTGGAGTGCAACGGCTTATCAGGGTGTTTTTATTTTCTCAGAAGTAGATTATTACTTTAAAATCATAGTCATCTTTTTCCAGTGCTTTCAATTTGAACCCTCCATATCTTAGTTTTCTTTCATTATGAACACCAAAATTTTAACTACTTTTGATACAAAATGTCTTTACTGCTTTAGGAAACAAATTTAACTTTTAAGTTGCTTGTTCTGATCACATTGTTATTCTTTCTACATCTCCCACTTTCCTCAATAGAAACATTTTAACAGCTAGGAGCAGTTTTTTGGCTGTCTGATTTCTACCTTAAGTAGAGTATGCTGTGTGCAGAGGATTAGGATGTTAAAATGTTTATTTCTCTGTTAAATGGTTTAATCATTTATGATAACAAACAATATAATTATTGCATTTATTGTAATATTTATTGTATAATTACAATATAATTAGTAAGCATACATGTTGTTTCTATTAAAAAAAAAAAGTATTCCAGTTAAGTGATGCATAGATTATAGGACTAAAAATAGGGGGAAAAAAATTCATTGTAGGTTTAGATGAGATGTTTTTCCCCTATCACAGTTATCACTGTGTCTAAGTGGATAGTCAAGGAAATGAGAGGGTCGCTGTCCTCCTGTCTTACTACACTCATCTTTTGCTCTCTATCCAAAGTGGTTTTTTAGTTGTGGTAAAATACACATAACATAAAATTTACCATTTTCAGCATTTTAAAGTATACAATTCAGTGGCATTAAGTACATTCACATTGTTGTGCAGCCATCACCACCACCCATCCCCAGAACTTTTTCATCCTCCCAAATGAAAACTTTGTGCCCATTAAACAATAATCCTCATTCCCCCCAGCCTCTGGTAACCATTATTCTACCTTCTGTCCCTATGAATCTGACTACTCTAGGTACCTCATATAAGTGGACTCATGTGGTACTTGTCTTTTAAAAACTAGTTTATTTCCCTTAGCATAATGTCCTCAAACTTCATCCATGTTGTAGCATGTATGAAAATTTCACTCCTTTTTGAGGCTGAATAATATTTCATCATATAGATATAGATATATAGCATATTTTGTTTATCCATTCACCTGTTAATGGACATTTGGGTTGCTTCCACCTTTTGGCTCTTGTGAATAATGCTGCTACGAACACAAGTGTATATCTGTTTGAGTCCCTCCTTTCATTTCTTTTGGGTATATATCCATAAGTGGAATTGCTGGATCATATAGTAATTCTATGTTTAATTTTTTGAAGAATTGGCATACCATTTTCCACAGCAGCTGTGCCATTTTACAGTGGTACAGGGTTGTAATATCTCTGCATCCTTGACACACTTAGTTATTCTCTCTCTTTCTTTCTTTATATCTTTTTTTCTTTTTAAAAATAATAGCCATCCTAATGGGTGTGGGGTGCTATCTCATTGCATTTTGACTTGCATTTCCCTAATGATTAGTGATGTTGAGCATCTTTTCACATGCTTTTTGGCCATTTGTATATCTTCTTTGGAGAAATATCTATTCAAGTCCTTTGCCCATCTTTGAATGGGTTGTTTTTGTTGTTGTTGTTGTTGAGTTTTAGGGGTTCTTTATATATTCTGGTTATTAATCCCTTATCAGATATATGATTTGCAAATATTTTCTCCCATTCCATAGGTTGATTTTTTTTTACTCTGTTGATAGTGTACTTTGATGCACAAAAGTTTTTTTTTTTAATTAATAGCTACTTTATTTATTTATTTATTTTTAGCTCTGTTGGGTCTTCATTTCGTGCGAGGGCTTTCTCTAGTTGCGGCAAGCGGGGGCCACTCTTCATCGCGGTGCGCGGGCCTCTCACTATCGCGGCCCCTCCCGTTGCGGGGCACAGGCTCCAGACGCTCAGGCTCAGCAGTTGTGGCTCATGGGCCCAGTTGCTCCGTGGCATGTGGGATCTTCCCAGACCAGGGCTCGAACCCGTGTCCCCTGCATTAGCAGGCAGATTCTCAACCACTGCGCCACCAGGGAAGCCCCACAAAAGTTTTAATTTTGAAATCCACTTCATCTAACTTTTCTTTTGTTGACTGTGCTTTTGGTGTCCTATCTAAGAAATTATTGCTATATCCGATGTCAGGAAGCTTTTTGTGTATGGACAGTTTAAGCTCTTACGTTTATTTCTTTGACCTACTAAGGGTTAATTTTTGTATCTGGCATACACTAAGGGTCCAACTTTATTCTTCTGAATATGGATATCCAGTTTTACCAGCACCATTTGTTGAAAAGACTGTCCATTCCCCATTAACTGATCTTGACACCCTTGTTGAAAATCATTTGACAACATGTGCCGGGTTTATTTTAGTGCTATCTATTATATTCTATGGTCTATATGTCTCTCTTTATGCCAATACCACACTGTTTTGGTTACTGTAGCTTCCTAGTAAATTTTGAAATCAGGAAGTGTGATACCTCCAACTTTGTTCTTCTTTTTCAAGATTGTTTTGGCTATTCGGGGTCCCTTTAGATTCCATAGGAGTTTTAATGTTGGGATGGGTTTTTCTGTTTTTGCAAAAACTGTCATTGGGATTTGATAGAGATTGCATTGAATCTGTAGATTTCTTTGGGTATTTGACATTTTAACAATATTAAGTTTTCCAATCCATGAACCTGAGGTGGCTTTCCATTTATTTATGTGTCCTTTAATTTCTTTCAGCAATGTTTTGTAGTTTTCAGTGAACAGATCTTTTGCCTTCTTGGTTAGGTTTATTCCTAGTATTTTGTTCTTTTTTCCTATTGTAAATGGTATTGTTTTCTTAATTTCTTTTTTGGTTTGTTCATTGTTAGTGTATAGAAATGCAACTGATTTTTTTTGTGTTGATTTTGTATCCCTACAACTTTGCTGAATTCATTCATCCACAGTTTTAAAAGCAGTTGTATTTGTTTTCTATGTTGTATAACGAAGTACACAAATTTAGCAACTTAAAACAACACACATTTATTATCCTACAGTTTCTCTGGGGCAGGAGCCTGAGCGAGGTTGAACTGGGTCCTCTGCTTAGGGTCTCATGAGGCTGCAATCAGATGTTGGCTGGGCTGAATTCTCACCTGAAGACTCAACTGGGGGAAAATTTGCTCCTAAGCTCACTTAGATTTTTGGCAGAATTAATTTTCTTGTGGTTTTATGACTGAGGCTTCTTGCTTACTAGAAGTTACTTCATCATCTAGAGGCTATATTCAAGCTCCTAAAGGCTTCTCTCAGCTTTTTAAATCTTTTTTTTTTCTGGAGAGGGGACTGTGTTGGGTCTTCATTGCTGCGCGTGGGCTTTCTCTAGTTGCGGCGAGTGGGGGCTACTCTTTGTTGTGGTGCGCGGGCTTCTCATTGCGGTGGCTTCTCTTGTTGTGAAGCACAGGCTCTAGGTACACAGGCTTCAGTAGTTGCAGCACATGGGCTCAGTAGTTGCGGCATGCAGGCCCTAGAGCACACGGGCTTCAGTAGTTGTGGCGTGCAGGCTCAGTAGTTGTGGCGCACAGGCTTAGTTGCTCCATGGCATGTGGGATCTTCCCAGACCAGGGATCGAACCCGTGTCCCCTGCATTGGCAGGTGGATTCTTAACCACTGTGCCACCAGGGAAGTCCCAGCTGCTCTCAGCTTATAGGGGCAACCTGAAGTTCTTGACCTTCTGGTGTTTCCCAGTCTCACCACTTCATCAGACCATCAAGGAGAGCCCAGAGCAAGTCTGCAGGCTAGACAGCCTTATGTAATGTGACATAATCATGGGAATGACATCTCATAACCTTTGTCATATTCTGTTGGTAGAAGCAAGTCATTAGTTCTGCCCACATTCTTGGGGAGGTGTTTACACAAAGATGTGAACAGCAAGAGTTAGGGGTCATGGTGGGGTGACCACCTTAGTGTCTGTCTGCCATAGCTGGTTACAAAATAGCACATATTTTATAAACCCATTTTGTGTAAAAAACATATATGTGCACTTAAAGTATCTTCAAATGGTGGAAAACTTGTTTTTTATCGTTATTTTGTGGTATTTCTTCATTGTTTCCTCCTACTTCCTCTCCCTGCAACATTCCAGTTTTGCAATTTTAAATCTGTGTTTTCATTATAACTAAATATGTATTATTTACTACTTAAACCAAGAATTATATCGTGATTGTTTCCTTTCTTGTTTAACTTTCTTTTTTTCCCTGGGGGTTAAGGCCTTTTTTTTTTTCTAGCTTAGTTTTCTATTCACCTTATTTTTCCCAAATGCTCCAACAGATTTTTCAAGTGTCTACTCTTTCTAATTTATTTTGAGCAAAATAATTAGTGGTTTATTTGTGAAATACCTGTAGAGAAATAGAAAACAAAAACACAGCTTCAGGAAGAATAATAAAATGAGCAGCTGCAGTCTTACTACATAGGCCAAGAAATTGAACATTACAGTATCCTAGAAGTTTCCTGTAAATATCTTTAAATGGCACCTTTTCCCCCTCCAGGTAATCATAATCCCATTTTACACGTTAATCACTCTTTTGGGACCATTCCTTGCCTAGCCCTGCAGTCCCATCCCTCCCTCCAAATATGTATTCCTAATCAATACATGGTTTAATTTTGAGAAACTGAATAGTTTGACCACCTTTTTGTGTCTGTTAGTCAAGTTAGGCTAACCTACTGTAACAAACAAACCCCCAGGTTTCAGTGGTTTAACACGTTAAAGCTTATTTCTCACTCACATCTCTGCTGTGAGTTGGGAAGCACTGGCAAAGGAGTAGTTGGTTCCACAGAGTCACCCAGGGACTCAAGCCCCTTTCATCTAGTGACTCTGCCATTCCCTGGGGCTCAAAGACTTTCAGTTTCACTGAGCTTCTGCATCTGGCTGGCAGATTCGAGGACAGAGAGGGAGTGTGGTAGATTCCATGGGAAGTTTGATGGGCCTGGACTAATACATACGTCACTTTTGTCCACATGCCATTGGCCAGAATTCAGTCAAATGGCTGTACTTAATGCAAGGAAGGTTGTGAAATGTAGCATAGCTGTGGGCAGAAAAGGGAAATGACCTTGGTGAACAATAGGCCAGTTTCTACCATGGTATGTATCCCTAAGCAGTGTCTTTTTTTGGACAGTTTTGAAAACCTGTATGGCAAATATAAACCTAGCTATGAACAGAAAGGTCCATATTGCCACTATTAAATGAAGGCTCACAGGAGAAGATAAGCTGAACAGAGTCTTCCTTGAGTCCTTTCTGTTAAGTCCTTGGGAAAGTTTGCTTATGAGTCCTGGGAAACTATAAGACTCATCACAATCAGGGCACCTGGCAGAGCTGAAGTTTTTACAAGGTACTAAATATCTAGAAGAAATATGGTTGGGGAAGTGCACTGCTCTTTCTAAGCAGTTCCTGCTCTAGCTGTTAGGAATAGGTAAAAGCAAAATGTGTCCATGGTGTGAAATAAGGCCTCAGCCAATCTAGGCACCTGGGGGTACAGCGGGAACTTCATCAACATGGGGTCAAGACAAAGTAAATTCAGATAAAAACCTGGGCCAGATCAGCTCATATTAAAAAGAAGTCTTAAAGGCTGTGGGGATTTGGGTGGTGACAGCCCTCTACTATGTCTCTTGAATCTCATTGCTTCAATCTGTAGCTTTCTTCCTGGGATGTCTCACCCTCTCTGGGGATCAGTCCCCTTTGCCTGTTCTGTGTTGGATTTATTTCCTATATGCTAAATTTCCTCCCTTTTGATTTTCTCTTTTATTAGAGATGTATCTTCTAGTAACTTATTAACAAAGGGTGTAAAAGAGGTAAATTTTTGAGAACTTGCATGTCTGAAGTGTTTTTAATAATCAAGTATGAGAATAGAACAGTGTGGCTGGGCATAGGTTGTCTGTAATTTTCTTTCAGGAATTTGAAGGCATCACTCTATTGTCTTCTTGTTGCCAGAATTACTTTTGTTTCCAGAAGACTGAAACAATTCTAATTGTTAATCCTTTATATGTGACCTGGTTTTTCCACCCCTGGAAGCTTATAAAATCATTCTTGTCCCCATGTTTGAAATTAACTATAATAATTCACTATGAAATACCTGTGGACTCGGGACTTGTGTTACACATTCTGTAGGCCCTTTGAATCTGGTGACTCATGTCCTGAACTTCTGGCAAGTTATTTTATTAATGATTTCTTTCTCTTTGTTTCTCTGTGTGTGTGTTTCTGTGTGTGTGTGAGAGAGAGAGAGAGAGTGTGTGTGTGTGTGTGTGTTGGGGGGATGGGGGTAGTGGATGAACAGGTATGGGAGGGTCAGTTTCTCTTTATTTTTATAAAAAGGGGGCACCAACTGTTGGTTTTGAGTCTTTTCTGAGCAGAAGTGATGTGTCTAGAGTGGACCTCATTGCCTGTGTCTTTAGGTTGGAGTAGCACTTGGATTAGCTACTGTCACAGCTGTGCTGTCAGCTCTGCTCTCTAATCATTCCATCATGAACATTGTACTTATATCGCATTGTATCTTGTTGACTTCTTCCTTTTATGAGCCTAATCGGTATCTTGCATACCATTTCAGGGCATTATTTTGTCTTTCTAAGTAAGACAGGTTTAAGCTACACAAACCTGACCAATGCAGCTCAAGAGAGGGAAAATACTGTCATCTTCCTTTCTGCTATAAAAGTACCTCATGTCACCACTATTTTTTTCCCCTAGTGGGTGAGCTACATGGTGGAAGGAATCATACAGGTCTTCAGGGAAACCCAAAAATTTTCAAGAATTTTGCTCTGATAATAAAAACTTGTAGACTTGAACATTGATGGTTTCCCCAAGACTTTAGAGGACATTAATGGTTGCTTCTTTGTTCTAACTTTGACCTGTTGATTTGAGTCAGAGTTTTAATTTTATTACATTTTTTTTTTTAAACATCTTTATTTATTACATTTTTAAGGTTAATATAATGGTGTTCATTCTTTTTAAAATTAGCAATGTGTTTCTCATTTACTTAGGATTTGATTATGTCCATAAGTGTATTGGTTGATGTGAAATCTGTTAGAAAATTATGGTTTTACCAGAGATGACCAACATAAATTTTTATAGTCGTACTTTGCAGTTGGTCTGACAGGCTAAATGAACCTTTCCCCCTTATCAGCTTATTAATATAGTGTCAAGGTTGGTTATTCTTACAAGTTTTCATACTATGAAATAGCCACAGAATTGTAGCCTTTAGCTTAAATCAGTTTTTGGTAAGGTGATTATCAACAGTATATAAAGCTTAAGAAAAAAGAAAAAAAAAATTTTTTTTTACATTATTGCCTTTGCCATTTATTATTCATATGTACAAAATTTTACATATTTTCAGTCATACTTTGCATGCCATTTTGTCATCTTTTTATACCTTATAGGCATGATATCAAACTTGTCCCTGTCTTTGCTTGCTTCCCATGAGTTTTCCAATGCCACAGTTTATTGCATCATGTTGACTGGCCTTGACTTAAAGCTGTTGTCAGTTTGGGTCATTTTCAGCTTAGTGTTTTGTTTTACCGTAGATTAAAAAGAAATTAAAATGATTGTCTTGGGCTTCCCTGGTGGTGCAGTGGTTGAGAATCTGCCTGCCAATGCAGGGGACACG